>NC_138318.1:9660000-10357500 GCF_965601325.2 Salmo salar | reverse complement strand
GGCATTTTTTGGGGGGGGGGAGGGGGGTGTTGAAATCTTTAATACACTACAAGTTTGCATTTCCTACTGTGCATTCAAATGTACAAAAGAGTGATCAAATTAAGATCCTACATCTGTAAGAGAAGCAGCTCATGTTTCCCACGCAATACAGTAACATGTGAACTACTGAATACACACTCACAAACACTACAGTAAGAGAGCATGGTGACATACAGCAGAAACGTCAGGGCAGTGGAGTGGATCCGGGAGAAGTTAGGTAGAACCCTCAGTCCAGTGTTGCAGATCGTCCTGAAAAACAGGGCAGTCCCGTCAAAGCCAACTGATTTAGGATTAGTTCTTAGGGTTTAAGGGTTAGGGTTTACTGGTACTTACAGGTATATTAGTTTGGGCTGTCCCACGAAAGTCTGTTGAAGTAGGGGTAGTGGTCAGGGCTAGGTTTAGGGCTTAGGGATTAGGGTTAGAGTTTAGGGGTTAATGTTAGGTGTAAGGGATAAGGGCTTAGGGCTTAGGGAATATGGAACTTACAGGTGACTGAGTTTCGGAAGTCCCATGAAAGCCTGATGATGGATGACGACCAGATGTTTTGACTTGGTGATGGTTCTGGAGCAGACATGCAACATTTGAAATACACACATGACGCACGAAATGGTGTGAGAATGGTGTTTGAGTTGTTTATGAATGGTGCATTAATGCTGTTTGAAGGGTGTATGAGCGGGGTGTGAATGTTGTGTTGTGGTACTGTAGGTCTAATACTTACATCTCAGTTAGCCTGGGGAGGTTAGCAAATGCAAAAGCCCCAATGCTCTCTAACATACCATTCTCTGTTAGCACACTGAGAGAGTGTTAGAGAGAGAGAGAGAAAGAGAGAGCGAGAGAGAGAGAGAGAGAGAGAGAGGGAGAGAGAGAGAAATGGTCAGAGAAAAGGAGAGTGGGAGTAAGGGAGACAAAGGAAGAAAGATTGGAAAAGATAGAAATGGACAGAGGAATATAGCAGTGAGACTGGTTTCCAGATTTCTATGAAATACGAGCTATAATTAATTACAATATGATTGAAATACTTTTCCTTCCAAAAATACATCCAAAGTAATTAAGTATGTTAAAAAGCATATTTTCTGTGTTGGAATGGTGTGGGCGTACCTAAACAACAGACTGGTGTGGGCGTATACCGGTCATTATAAATATTAATGCGAGTAGACCGCTGATTGGCCAGCTCATCCCCCTCAGGAGGATGACAACATAACTAGCATTTTTGAAACGTTCCGTTTTTGGTGGCGAAGTCAACAACATTATTTGGGTATGAGTTATTAACAGAACATGAACTTTGAAAAGTGAGATTTAAGTAGCCTAGCTGTAGTCGTTCCTAAGGAGACAAACCAAAGACAGAAGATTAAATGACAAATCACATTTTCCATAACATAGGCCTAATATAAGGTATTCCTGTCTTCCTCTCCTCTGTTTGGGTGATCTATATCTACAGTGTTTCTACTCATTGTGTTCCACATCAGAGTCTAAACACATAGTCGGACTAAACACACACACCGACACACCGACACGCACTTTCACACGCACACACACTTACATGGCAGTGAGCTGCAGGAGGTTGGTGAAGGCTTCTCGGGGAAACACTCTGATGTGCGTCTGTTTGAACTCCCTGTAAAACACAACAACCAATTAGATTGTAGGTCGTACCTCGTTCACTAACTAGCCAATCAATGTCAAATGTTCCCTGGCCTTGACCTGAGAACAGAACACACACAAAGAGTTCACATTATTGCTGGGAACGATACAGCAGCCTGTTGTGTGTGTGTGTGTGTGTGTGTGTGTGTGTGTCTGTTAGGGGGACCTGATATCTCTGTCACATCCTCTTTGGCTGTTATTGACCGGATTGAATCCCAGCCTTAGTCTTAAGACCTGTATTTACACATACGTGTGTGTGTGTGAGTGAGAGAGTGAGTGAGTGAGTGAGTGAGTGAGTGAGTGAGTGAGTGAGTGAGTGAGTGAGTGAGTGAGTGAGTGAGTGAGTGAGTGAGTGAGTGAGTGAGTGAGTGAGTGAGTGAGTGAGTGAGTGAGTGAGTGAGTGAGTGAGTGAGTGAGTGAGTGAGAGAGAGAGAGAGAGAGAGAGAGAGAGAGAGAGAGAGAGAGAGAGAGAGAGAGAGAGAGAGAGAGAGAGAGAGAGAGAGAGAGAAGCTCAGTCGGTAGAGCATGACGCTTGCAACGCCAGGATAGTGGGTTCAATTCTAAGTGGCATATACTGTATTACTATTACATTAGAGAATGTCTCTGCTGGAAGTCTCTGTAGGACACACACACTGTTGCCCATTTGTGGTGATAGCCTTGAGATTCCTTCAGAAATGTTTCAACTATAAAAGCATGAGGCCAGAGTTTACCACAGTCTACTACTATCACCTTCCCCCGTCCCTCCGCCCCTCCGCCCCCACACCATAACACCAACCCAACGACATCATGACAACACAAAGAGACAACAATAGCAATAATGACAACAACAACATCCACATCAGCAGCTGTTAATACAATCAAACAGACAATAATTCAAATTCCATCATCAACAGCCAAAACTGGATCACCTCCACCTCTCTTACATCTTGGGGTGTGTGTGTGTGTGTGTGTGTGTGTACTCACAGGTTGGTGGTGTTCTTGGGGATGTGTGTGGGCATATGTGTGATGGTGTTACCCATACAGAGGTAGGTAAATGTTGTCCCAGAGTTTACCATTGCTACCTCTGCCTGAGACACACACACACAGCCCAACACACACAGCAGCATCTTCATAATCTTCTTCATCTTCATCATCTCCCTCCTCCACCTCTCTTCTCTGTTCTAAAGTGTCCAGAATGGCTTCAACTCTCCTGTCTTTTTCTCGTCCCAGCACCTCTTCTCTTTCCTCCTCTCCGGTTATTTCTCTTCTCCTCTTTCTTCTACTTCTTCTCTGTTTTCTTCTTCTCTGTTTTCTTCTTCTCTGTCTTCTTCTTCTCTGTCTTCTTGTCTTCTCTTTTCAGATCCCTATCTCCTCTCCGCCGAAAATGTTTACATGTACACAGGTGCTTCAGCAGTGCCCACAAACTCATCCCGCCTTTCCTTTTTCCGTCTCTCCCTGCTCAGCAGTGCGTGTGCATGAGTTTGAGAGAGAGAGAGAGTGTGTGTACGAGAGAGAGAGAGAGAGAGTGAGAGAGCGAGAGAGAGAGAGATGGAAAGAGGCTGGCGTTTCTTCCTGTATGTGTGGGTGTGTGAACTGCTGCTGAGCGTGTGTGAGAGAGACTGTCTCTGCTGGGAGTCTCTGTAGGAGTGTGTATGTGTGTGTCACAGGAGGCTGAGGAGGGGAGGACGGCTCATAATAATGGCTGAAATGGAAAAAAATGTAATGGTATTAAAACACATGCTGTAGAACCCGTATGTTTGATGTGTTTGATACTGTTCCATTAATTCCGTTCCAGCCATTACTATAAGCCTGGCCTCCCCAATCATGGTGCCACTAGCTACTTGTGGTGTGTGTGTGTGTGTGTGTGTGTGTGTGTGTGTGTGTGTGTGTGTGTGTGTGTGTGTGTGTGTGTGTGTGTGTGTGTGTGTGTGTGTGTGTGTGTGTGTGTGTGTGTGTGTGGTGTGTGATGGTGGTCACAGTGTAATATCGACCTTGGGAGACGGGGTTGATAAACTGTTCACTTATCCACCAATCCCCTGGATCCCTAACCCCTAACCTTTGTCCCCTTCCCCTAACTCCAGAGCATCTTGTGGATATCTAAATTAAATTCAATCAATAACTCTTACTGTAATACAGTAACCCTGCTCTCTGATAGGCTGGATTAAATCATGTATAACTTTCCAATCACTTACTCCGTTGTATAAGCCGCTAGGGATTAGGGAGTAGGAGCTGTAATGTGTTGAAGATAGGAATTAGGGGCTGAAAGAGGACCTGGCTGGGACCAGTGAGTGTGTTTAGTCTGTGTGTTTGTATGTGTGTGTGTTTAGTTTAGTCTGATGTGTCATATTTGTGTCTGAAGAGAGCAATGTGGACATAACATTCTCTAACCCTACTGCCCTACAAGCACACATGCGCAGGCTTTTACGCACGCACGCACGCACGCACATACACACACACACACACACACTGTATTTTGTCCTCCTCTACTCCCCCATTCTCTTCTCCCTACATACCTCTCTCCTCTATCTCTTCCTCCTCTTTTTCCCTTCCTCCATGCACCTGTGTTGTTCTGGAGCTGGAGGGGTGTGTGTGTGTGTGTGTGTGTGTGTGTGTGTGTGTGTGTGTGTGTGTGTGTGTGTGTGTGTGTGTGTGTGTGTGTGAGAGTGTGAGTATGTGTGAGTGTTATTGTTTCAAGTTTTAAAGTTAATTCGCCGTGTGCACAGGATACAACAGGTGTAAAACAGTACAGTGAAATACCATGAGAGATCTTTACCAACAATGCAGTGATAATAATATTAATATAGATAATAGAAAATAGAATAGGTCCCGAGTGGTGCAGCGGTCTAAGGCCCTGCATCGCAGTACTAGAGGCGTCACTACAGTCCCGGGTTCGATCCCAGGCTGTGTCGCAGCCGGCCAAGAACCGGAGACCCATGAGGTGGTGTACAATTGGCCCAGCGTCGTCCAGGTTAGGGCAGGGTTTAGCCGACTGGGATGTCCTTGTCCCATCGCACTATAGCGACTCCTTGTGGCGAGCTGGGTGCATGCACACCGAATTTGGTCGCCAGCTGCATGTTGTTTCCTCCAACACATTGGTGCGACTGGGTTCCAGGTTAATCGAGCAGTGTGTCAAGAAGCAGTGCGGCACGTGTTGGATGTCCATTAACTGCTCTAGAATAGTGATCAACAAAGGTACTAACATAGTTTAGCAGTGCGTCGTGTTTCGGAGGATGCATGGCTCTCGACCCTTGCCTCTCCCGAGTCTGTACTGGAGTTGCGGGGATGAGACAAGACTGTAACTACCATTTGGTGAAAAATGTTGGAAAATGGTGTTTCATAAAGAAAGTACTCATATTTTCCCCAATTCTTCACCACCATGCATATTTGTCCTTTTTTTTCTTTTTTCTAAGTAGGCTGGCTCATAATAATGGCTGGAACGGTGCGAATGGAATGCCATCAAACACATAGAAAACCATGTGTTTGATACCATTCTGTCACGACTTCCGCCGAAGTCGGTCCCTCTCCTTGTTCGGGTGGCGTTCGGCGGTCGACGTCAACGGCTTTCTAGCCATCGCCGATCCACTTTCCATTTTCCATTTGTTTTGTCTTTGTTTTCTACACACCTGGTTTCTATTCCCCAATTACATGTTCATTATTTAACCCTCTGTTTCCCACATGTTTGTGTGCGTGTTTGTATATAATGTTTAGGTCGTTACTTGTTGGCTGGTATTGTTTGCCGGGTTCGTTATTACGCCCGTTATTTACGAGTGACCGGTTATTTCACACACCTTTAGTATTTGTTTTATACTGGTGCTGGTTGTGGAATAAATTACCTTGTACACTCATCTCTGCTCTCCTGCGCCTGATTCCATGCACCAGTTACCCACAGCCTGACACATTCCCATATTCCGCTCCAGTCATTACCATGAGCCCAATTAAAGGAGAATTTCACCCTGGGGGATTTTGGGCCTTGTTTTCATCATGTTCGAGGCATTTTTAGATCAGTGACGTTGTAAGGGGTGCGTAACTGGTGGCAGGGAAGTCGCTAGTGTAACCGATGTGAAATGGCTAGTTCGTTTGCGGTGGTGCGCGCTAATAGTGTTTCAATCGGGTGACGTCACTCGCTCTGAGACCTGAAGTAGTTGTTCCCCTTGCTCTGCAAGGGCCGTGGCTTTTGTGGTGCGATGGGTAACGATGCTTTGTGGGTGTCAGTTGTTGATGTGTGCAGAGGGTCCCTGGTTCAAGCCCAGGTTGGGGCAAGGAGAGGGACGGAAGCTAAATTGTTACACTAGCTACTTCTGGACACAAATGAAAGAACACCTCACTCTGACCATTTTACTCGCCCTAGCTGGTTAGTCTGTTTTCATGTTATCCAGAGTGTTGGTGACTGTAACTGTGCTGCTGGCAACAATGTAACTACGCTTTTTTGTTGACCTTTACTGACACCGGCCATATTCATGTCAGACATATTCAACGGGTGTTGAGCGTTCTGTAAATTCATCAGTTATTCTGCGCTCTGTCACACTCAGACGAGAGTGCTCTGAAATCGGAGTAGATAGCCAGAGCGAATTTACGAACGCATCCGATGTCAGTGTGGTTAGAGGGACAATAGAGCCCTAAAACCAGGTCATTAGGACATGATGGTTGTTAGCAAAATGGGTACTATCAAAGTATGTTCAGGATGCACAAATGGTCACGTGTAATTTTACTGTGGTCATGACTCATGACTGACGCCAGTGTGGAGTTAAGAAGGTCACCACAACAGCCCTAGCCAGGTACACCCGTTTGTGTCAAGAACTGCAATGGTGTTGGGTTTTTCATGCTCAACAGTTTCAATTTCTTTTCAGCGGGACTGGGAGACTAGTCAGGATTGACAGAAAGATGAACTGAGCAAAGTACAGAGAGATCATTGATGAAAACTTGTTCCAGAGAGCTCAGGACCTCAGACTGGGCGAAGGTTCACCTTCCAACAGGACAACGACCCTAAGCACACAGCCAAGACAATGCAGGAGTGGCTCCGGGACAAGTCTCTGAATGTCCATGAGTGGCCCAGCCAGAGCCCAGACTTGAACCCGATCGAACATCTCTGGAGAGACCTGAAAATAGCTGTGCAGCGATGCTCCCCATCCAACCTGACATAGCTTGAGAGGATCTACAGAGAAAAATTGGAGAAACTCCATAGATACAGGTGTGCCAAGCTTGTAGCATCATACCTAAGAAGACTCGAGGCTGTAATCGCTGCCAAAGGGTGTGAATACTTATGTAAATGTTACATCAGGTTTTTATTTTTTATAAATGTGCAAAAATCTCTAAAAACCTGTTTTTGCTTTGTCATTATGGGTATTGTGTGTAGATTGATGATGTGAATTTTTTTTTTAATCCATTATAGAATAAGGCTGTAACGTAACAAAATGTGGAAAAAGTCAAGGGCTCTGAATACTTTACAAATGCATTGTATATAACGGCGTCAAGGCATATGAACTAATTTTAGAGCAAAGAACTCAATTATCACAACACATAGGTTGTAATATGGCTTTTTTTTTCTGGGATTGGCTTCCCCTGTCATTTTACCCACACACAGCTATTAATATTAGGAAGGTGTTCCTAATGTTTGGTATACTCAGTATATATACAGTGTATTCGGAATTTATTCAGACCCCTTGATTTTTGCTACTTTACTGCCTTGTTCTAAAAATGATTAAAGGCTGTTCTCTCCCGATTGCTCAGTTTGGCCGGGCGGCCAGCTCTAGAAATAGTCTTGGTGGTTCCAAACTTATTTCATTTAAGAATGGAGGCCACTGTGTTCTTTCGGATCTTCAGTGCTGCAGACACAATCCTGTCTTTGAGCTCTACAGACAATTCCTTGGAGCTCATGGCTTGGTTTTTGCTCTAACATGCACTGTCAACTGTGGGACCTTGTATAGACAGTTGTGTGCCTTTCCAAATCCTGTCCAATCAATTGAATTTACCACAGATGGATTCCAACAAAGTTGTAGAAACATCTCCAGGATGATCAATGGAACAGGATGCACCTGAGCTCAATTTTGAGTCTCATAGCAAAGGGTCTGAATACTTATGTAAATAAGGTATTGTTATAATTTTTGAAATATAAAATTAGCATTAATTTCGAAAAACCTGTTTTCACGTTGTCATTATGGGGTGTTGTGTGTAGATTGATGAGGAAATGTCTTGTTTTATCAATTTTAGAAAAAGGTTGTAACATAACAAAATGCGGAAAAAGGGGAGGGGTCTGAATACTTTCTGAATGCACTGTATGTGTACGGTACCTGTTAGATATTGGGGGCTTCCTGGGATGTACTTTTGTATGTTATTGCTGTAAGAGTGAGTTAGCTAGCATGCTCTAATTGTAATGGTCATATTACCTCCCTGCTAATTCACAGTTATTTTGTACTATTTTTGTCATTGTTATAATGTTTGATTACAAAATACCCAGTCTGATATTGACATGCTATCAGCAAATCCCTAATCTACCGCCATCAATATACCATTGTTCTGCACATCTAATAAGCTTCCTTGTATCTATCGTCAGAATAAACACAACACAAGAGAGTTACGAAGTACGATCACATCTGTTAACCTGGTGAAGAGACCTGTCTTCTTGTCTTTGCTGAATAGCTGTTACACTGGCACAGTTCAACTGTCATTCAAATTGTACAATAGAGTACAGTTTATATTTTTTTGTCTTACATACAATACTATGTGGTGCCTGGGCTTCTTCCTGGAGTGGATTCTAGATGGAGAAAAACAGAATTCCTTTGTCTGCGTGTGTCATCATAGCAGAACTGTATCCAGTGAACTGCATCCCTCTCGATGGATTGGACATTATGCTGGATTTCAAGCAGAGGGGAAGCTGAATGGCAGTTTGATCATGACAACACTCCTTCCACAGCTGAAAAAGTTTTTCCTGAACTTTACTACACAGATCATACTGTATGTTTCTTTGTAAATGGCAATTTCCTCATGACCACCTCTCCCATAATCTGCTGATCACCAGTTCTCTTAGCTACAGATTGTTACACCAGATAATGTCATTTAACCAAAGGTTTTTGGTATCCATTATTGGGAGTTACAGGATAGCTACTGTTTGGTGTAGCACAGAGAATTTTCGACCAACCTTAGCTTGGCGATGTTAACTTCGTCCTCGAATTGTGGGAAAAGGAGTCTCATAAAATGTGACAATGTCCAGTTGCTGGGGGTCAGTTTGAATTTAGAAAATGCTCCGTTATTTAAATACTTTTTTATCTCCGCTAACATAGACGAGTAATAAAAGCCTAGTGCACAATTTCTTTGATATACTGTATATATATATATATATATTTTTTTTTTTTTTGTGTGTGATCTATCAGGGGCTGCTGCAGCCACCTTAGCACCCCTACTTTCCACGGCTATGCTGGGATGGCCCTTTTACTCGAGAGCTATGGCTTTTAAGATGTGTATTGATTGTAGAAGTGTAATTTTGAAAATCATAGCTCTGCATACATGGAAAATAACCTTGGGTTTGGCATGCATTCAAACCTTTGCCCTTCTGACTCCTAACTATACTAGCTAGCATTGCTGGGATTGCCCCCTGATTCTCCAGAGCTATGGCTATGAAGATGTTGCGACTACACTGTAATTTATTCTTCATTTGGATCCCAATTAGGAAGAATACTCCATTTGGTGATATCTTTGTAAGTTCTTTTTTGTGTGAAATTTTCCCTGGTATGGGTGATATCAGTTCAGTACTTTATTAGAATGTTTCCCTTATACTGTGCTTTTGTTATTTTGAGGAAGGTTACAGACTACCTTGTATTCTTTTTTATCTCCTTAATAAAACTATTTGACCTGATCTGTGTAATTGGACCGACTTGTTTTGTACTATATTTACACCAGGGGTCTGCTAATTTTAAGTGTAAACTGTCAAGATCATAGATATCCAGGAAAAGAGAACAGTTTTGTAAATCATTCTTAAACCATTCCAAAAGTGATGACTATGCTAGATACAAAATGCACAAGTATTGTTTCTCACACAAGTTTATTGTTACCCACACAAACTACCCTTATTTATATGATTTATATGTTTGCTTGTAGGCACACCTTTTTCAACAACAATTCTGAGTACTCTGTAGGAACCACCAAGTCTGACAACAGGGAAGTATCTGGTCCTTCCCAGCCCAAAGGTGTGCTTACTGCACCCTGTATTGTGTGACGACGTCTCCTCGAAGTTGTAGCAGCTCAGCCGTTGTTGGTGGTAGCACTTTAGGGAGTCTTGGGTCATCTGATCTCAGGATCATTCTCCTTGGTAGCCCCAATTGAGATCCCAGTCTTCTCAACACTGCTCTCTGAAGTTCTGGGATGTCGGTGTAGGATGTCAGTGTAGACACCTTCGAGACTTGTTATTGTAGAGCTTCCTTTAGCTGAAAGAGTTTGACTATAGAATTAACTATCACACCTGATTATCACAACTGACCATGATTAGTTGATTATTAGAGTGTGTTAGCTAGGGCTGGGGCAAAAGTGTGTCCGCAATCAAGCCCCCGAGGACGGGAGTTGACCATCCCTGACCTAGATCAGAGATAAAACGAGCTAATTTTACAATGTTGTACAACAGTTGACTAAAGATGGGACATTCAGATCAAGAACACAAGATGTGCAGTTGAGAACGTTTCCACGGTAACGGTGCCACTTTACAATTCCGCGATGAAACTTTGAAACAAAGTTGCCACTTGTTGTAACAAACGAGCTTTATGAAATACATGCACCAGAAACGGTACAGTTTTTGACTTGTTCGAATTGTCAGCAAGCCAGCCTATCTACAGTATGTACAGCAAAATAGCTAGCTAGCTCTCTGCTTGGCTAGCTAGCTAGCTGCTTAGCTGAACATAAAATGTTAGTGCACAGTTCTTTTAATTGCTAAATGGATCTGTCTCTTTGCAAAACTGGCTAAAGTTGACATGTTGAATCTTGAATACACCAGCCAACAACATGAGACGTTCTAAAACTGGACCGTTCAGATCAAACAAATCGTTGCGTTGAGTTTTATTTTATGTATTTGAACTGGGCTTTGTGGATATTCCATGCCACCATGCTTGTGTGAACGGAAGTAGCTAGCTAGCCAATATCAGCGTGTTTTTCAGACCAAAGACATCAGAAATGTAACAAGGTCAAGTAACGTTAAACAGATAAGTTAGCTAATTATGAATAACTAGAGAAGCAACATTTAATATTCAAGTGAAACAAACCAATGTCAGTCTGTTAACAAGCTACTAGGTAACGTTAGCTAGATAGCTAATACGCACTATTGGACGCATGGCTTGAAAACAATCAAAACAAGTAATCCAAAATATTACTTGCATACATATTTACAACTAAATAGAAACATTTAACTTTATATCTAGCAAGATACAATATACACTGCTCAAAAAAATAAAGGGAACACTTAAACAACACAATGTAACTCCAAGTCAATCACACTTCTGTGAAATCAAACTGTCCACTTAGGAAGCAACACTGATTGACAATAAATTTCACATGCTGTTGTGCAAATGGAATAGACAACAGGTGGAAATTATAGGCAATTAGCAAGACACCCCCAATAAAGGAGTGGTTCTGCAAGTGGTAACCACAGACCACTTCTCAGTTCCAATGCTTCCTGGCTGATGTTTTGGTCACTTTTGAATGCTGGCGGGGCTTTCACTCTAGTGGTAGCATGAGACGGAGTCTACAACCCACACAAGTGGCTCAGGTAGCGCAGCTCATCCAGGATGGCACATCAATGCGAGCTGTGGCAAGAAGGTTTGCTGTGTCTGTCAGCGTAGTGTCCAGAGCATGGAGGCGCTACCAGGAGACAGGCCAGTACATCAGGAGACGTGGAGGAGGCCGTAGGAGGGCAACAACCCAGCAGCAGGACCGCTACCTCCGCCTTTGTGCAAGGAGGAGCAGGAGAAGCACTGCCAGAGCCCTGCAAAATGACCTCCAGCAGGCCACAAATGTGCATGTGTCTGCTCAAACGGTCAGAAACAGACTCCATGAAGGTGGTATGAGGGCCCGACGTCCACAGGTGGGGGTTGTGCTTACAGCCCAACACCGTGCAGGACGTTTGGCATTTGCCAGAGAACATCAAGATTGGCAAATTCGCCACTGGCGCCCTGTGCTCTTCACAGATGAAAGCAGGTTCACACTGAGCACATGTGACAGACGTGACAGAGTCTGGAGACGCCGTGGAGAACGTTCTGCTGTCTGCAACATCCTCCAGCATGACTGGTTTGGCGGTGGGTCTGTCATGGTGTGGGGTGGCATTTCTTTGGGGGGCCGCACAGCCCTCCATGTGCTCGCCAGAGGTAGCCTGACTGCCATTCGGTACCGAGATGAGATCCTCAGACCCCTTGTGAGACCATATGCTGGTGCGGTTGGCCCTGGGTTCCTCCTAATGCAAGACAATGCTAGACCTCATGTGGCTGGAGTGTGTCAGCAGTTCCTGCAAGAGGAAGGCATTGATGCTATGGACTGGCCCGCCCGTTCCCCAGACTTGAATCCAATTGAGCACATCTGGGACATCATGTCTCGCTCCATCTACCAACGCCACGTTGCACCACAGACTGTCCAGGAGTTCATTAGGAGCATGCCCAGGCATTGTAGGGAGGTCATACAGGCACGTGGAGGCCACACACACTACTGAGCCTCATTTTGATTTGTTTTAAGGACATTACATCAAAGTTGGATCAGCCTGTAGTGTGGTTTTCCACTTTAATTTTGAGTGTGACTCCAAATCCAGACCTCCATGGGTTGATAAATTGGATTTCCATTGATTATTTTTGTGTGATTTTGTTGTCAGCACATTCAACTATGTAAAGAAAACAGTATTTAAGCAGTGTATTATCTAGCTAGCTATGTCTTACATTTTTATCAGAAAAAAACACAAATTCTGGGTCCGTTTTGAATCCCTTCAACTCCCTTTGTTCTCTCCACTGTGTGAACATAAATCTAAGGTTTAGTCTCGTCTTGGCCTGGGCTCTATCGCTTTCCCGTTATGACTGTCTGCTCTCAAAATGTCTCTGTTTCTTTGGCTTAGATGGAGTATTTGCTGCTGGGTCAGGTCGTTTGTTTGCTCCTCGCGTCTGCCATGTCTGTAAGCCAGCTATCTATGCTAGCCATTAGCCAAGTGTTGGCCATGGGCCCAGCTAGCTAGCTCTCAAACTGCCTCCTCACTGACGGAAAACACCTCACTCATTGTGTGCGCCACAAAATCCGGTGGGAAAATCTGACCCAACTGGGAAAATGTAATACAAATGAATACAGCGGTTCTCAGGCAGGCTAGTGGCGCACTATTGTTACTGTTACATCACATTGGATGACCACTAGCGACTTATTGGAGATTTTGATCATTAAAAAAATACAAAAAGTTACATATTGCAACTTTAAATCTTGTGTTTTGCCCATTCACCCTCAGAATGGCACACATACACAATCCATGTCTCAATTGTCTCAAAGCTTAAAAATCCTTCTTTAACCGGTCTCCTCCTCTTCATCTACACTGATTGAAGTGGATTTAACAAGTGACATCAATAAGAGGTCATAGCTTTCACCTGGATCTACCTGGTCAGTCTGTTCCTAATGTTTTGTACACTCAGTGTATATCCCCTTGTAGTGGGCCCACAATACAGTCCTCAAATGCAAATTGTAAATAAATATGGAGAGAAACATAATGGGGATGTTTTCCAATCTGCTTTCTTGTGCTTTAAGTAGCAACACATTTGCATGCTGAGAATGTTGTGGTAATAGTAGGTAAAACTTAAATATAGCATTTTCTAAACGTTCCTGAAATGTTATGAGGACCTCCAAGACAAGGTCAAATGTATATTGTGTGAACATCAAATATAACATTATGCTAAATCTAAAACAAATATGCTATGAAAGTCATAAAACCTGACATATTTGGAAATTGTGTAACATTGTGTAACATTGTGGGAATGTTCTGATACAAACATTATCTGAATGTCAGCACAACTGGACAGTTTTAGTGTTTTCGGAACCTACAGTATCTTTTGTCATATCCCCTCAATGTTACCATAACCTAAAGAAATGTGTTAGGAACTTTTTAAGAACATAAAACATTTGTTCTAGGAATGTTTTTGTAACATCAGGTGAATGTTTTCCGCACCCTAAAAGAAACATTGTAGAATTAGCCGCACAACTGGACAGTTTTTGTGTTTAGGGAACATATCTTATGTGATGAACCCGCACAGTTCCAACCAGACTGTTCCCACAACCTAATTAAACATTCTGGGACCTTCAAAGAACAGACAAAATGTGTTCTGGGAACGTTCTTGTAATATCAGGTGAATGTGTTTTGCACCCTAAAATAACAATTGTATAATCATCTGCACAACTGGGCAGTTTTTTGTGTTTTGGGAACATATCTTTTGTGATGTCCCTACAATATTCCCAACAGACTGTTCCCACAACCTAAGGAAACTTTCTGGGATCATTTAGAGAACATACAAAATGTGGTCTGGGAACATTTTTGCAACATCAGGCAAATGTTTTATAATAATCAGCACGACTGGACAGTTTTAAGCTGGGTGGCAGAGTTACTGATGTAGATGTGGCTCTCGTCCCCGTGGTACGAGCCATTGTCGCGGTTGCGGTACTTGTACAGTACATGGCATAGAGCAGGATAAGGATGCAGAGGGCGGTGGCCGCCACGATGCCCACCACCATGCCCGGTGGTGCTGGACTCCCTCACTACCTCTGATGTCCCCGGGAATGGCTTTACCCCGGGAAAGCGAGGTGGGCTGCTGGAGGGAGGAGGAGGGAGAGGGGGATATAGTCTAAAAGTTGTCTGTATAGTCTAACATTTTCCTCAATCTTAGTTGCCATTATTGTCCATCATCTTTCTGTTAAGTCCGGCATTGTTTTTGTTTTTATTTTTGTTTCTGTAAATCATCTTTGGATTCTTGAAAAACGATATAAAAATGTTCTTATTATTATTAATGGAAAATTATATAGAGCAGTGCTCTATAGTTTCTCTCTATAGTTTCACTTGCAATTCTGCAAGTGTGTGTTCTCGCAGGTATTTTTTGTATTTATTTAAAAAATATTTTTTTACTAGGCAAGTCAGTTAAAAACAAATTCTTATTTACAATGACCCTGGCCAAACCCTAACCCGGACGACGCTGGGCCAATTGTGCGCCGCCCTATGGGACTTCAAATCACGGACGGTTGTGATACAGCCTGGAATCGAACCAGGGTCTGTAGTGACATCTCTAGCACTGAGATACAGTGCCTTAGACCGCTGCACCACTTGGGAGCCCCAGGTTAGACTTTCTGCTGCAGACTTAACCTTAAAAAAACATGTAGTTTACTAGCCATACTGTTAGTGTGAGAGGGTAGTAAATGTTTCTCCAGTCTACTAGCCATACTGTTAGTGTGTGAGGGTAGTAGTGTGGTAGCATAGTAGTAGTATGTACTGTATATGGTATATATTACCAGAGCTGGGGTCACATGGGTCAATGTCCTCGTCATCACTGGGACACTCAGCTGACACCACTAGCAGGTCGTCTGTCGACTGGAGAGTGACAAAATATCAATATACACACGTTATTGTTTTTTGTAATATTTATGGATCACTGCTGCCTTTCATGTAGATGTTATTGTTATGATATGGGGGGAGGGGTTAGTGTTAAGACATAGACAAACGCACTATCCAGGAAACACTTCTACACTTCATCCCCCAGGGGGCAGCAGCAACCTTGTCCAGATGATGAGCCTGGTTGATAAGCACATTAGGTGCTACCAATTAGGGCAGGCCTGGGCAATTATTTTCCATGGAGGGCCACATTAGAATATATTTTTGCAATCTCGGGGCAGGATCATACTACAGGATTATACATCATGTGTATGGCTGTGTTGACAGATATATCTACTGTAAATCACGTCCAGATATGCTCCTTATTTTACTTTTTTAACATGCACAGAAATAAACCACATCCACATTCTCCTTTTGGTAGGTATTTTAATTATTAAACATGCAATAAACTACACGGATAGAAAAGTACACTGTGCATTCAGCACCAGGGCCAGAACTTTTGTTAACGGGTATGCACAAAAACACAAGAAAGAGAGAGAGAGAGCTTAACATTACATTTAAACTACTGAATCAGTGTGAGGAGTGAAGTCTCTGATGGGCATTGACTAGAGCAGTGAAGTCAGGTATAGTTTCTGACGTCGCTCGCTATGCGCAGGATTGCTGATAGGTGAGAGTCAGTAAGAGATGATCTGTGCCTTGACTTGTTATATTTCATCACTGAAAATGTCTGTTCTCATACATACAGTGGAGGAAAAAAGTATTTGATCCCCTCTGCAAAACATGACTTAGTACTTGGTGGCAAAGCCCTTGTTGGCAATCACAGAGGTCAGACGTTTCCTGTAGTTGGCCACCAGGTTTGCACACATCTCAGGAGGGATTTTGTCCCACTCCTCTTTGCAGATCTTCTCCAAGTCATTAAGATTTCGAGGCTGACGTTTGGCAACTCGAACCTTCAGCTCCCTCCACAGATTTTCTATGGGATTAAGGTCTGGAGACTGGCTAGGCCACTCCAGGACCTTAATGTGCTTCTTCTTGAGCTACTCCTTTGTTGCCTTGGCCTTGTGTTTTGGGTCATTGTCATGCTGGAATACCCATCTACGACCCATTTTCAATGCCCTGGCTGAGGGAAGGAGGTTCTCACCCAAGATTTGACAGTACATGGCCTCGTCAAATGATGCGGTGAAGTTGTCCTGTCCCCTTAGCAGAAAAACACCCCCAAAGCATAATGTTTCCACCTCCATGTTTGATGGTGGAGATGGTGTTGTTGGGGTTATAGGCAGCATTCCTCCTCCTCCAAACACGGTGAGTTGAGTTGATGCCAAAGAGCTCCATTTTGGTCTCATCTAACCACAACACTTTCACCAGTTGTCCTCTGAATCATTCAGATGTTCATTGGCAAACTTCAGACGGGCATGTATATGTATTCTTGAGCAGGGGGACCTTGCGGGCGCTGCAAGATTTCAGTCCTTCACGGCGTAGTGTGTTACCAATTGTTTCTTGGTGACAATGGTCCCAGCTGCCTTGAGATCATTGACAAGATCCTTCCGTGTAGTTCTGGGCTGATTCCTCACCGTTCTCATGATCATTGCAACTCCACGAGGTGAGATCTTGCATGGAGCCCCAGGCCAAGGGATATTGACAGTTATTTTGTGTTTCTTCCATTTGCGAATAATCGCACCAACTGTTGTCACCTTCTCACCAAGCTGCTTGGCGATGGTCTTGTTGCCTATTCCAGCCTTGTGTAGGTCTACAATCTTGTCCCTGACATCCTTGGAGAGCTCTTTGGTCTTGGCCACGGTGGAAAGTTTGGAATCTGATTGATTGATTGCTTCTGTGGACATGTGTCTTTTTTACAGGTAACAAGCTGCGGTTAGGAGCACTCCCTTTAAGAGTGTGCTCCTAATCTCAGCTCGTTACTTGTATAAAACACACCTGGGAGCCAGAAATCTTTCTGATTGAGAGGGGGTCAAATACTTATTTCCCTCATTAAAATGCAAATCAATTTATAACATTTTTGACATGTTTTGACGCGTTTTTCTGGATATGTTTGTTGTTATTCTGTCTGTCACTGTTCAAATAAACCTACCATTAAATTATAGACTGATCCTTTCTTTGTCAGTGGGCAAACGTACAAAATCAGCAGGGGATCAAATACTTTTTTCCCCCACTGTAGGTTGACCCAAACAGTACAAACTTCTGAGCATGACTCCTAATCTTTGGAAAGTTTTGTTCATCGAGAGATGCAGTGACATTGTTTTGAATTGTTCACCAATCACTGTATCAGACTTAAGATCGATAAGCTCAAGTTGCAGGTCAGTGGGAGCACTATCCACATTGAAGGTGAAAGAGAGGAAACCAACAACATGTCATTTTCCAACACTTTGAAATCCTCAAAACGATGAGAAAACTCACCGTTCAAAGCACGCGGCAGCGACGTCTACTTCTCCCACTGGTCATCTGATAGGGAACAGACTAGTAGTGTCAGAAGGCGGGTGAGATTGTTGGCTTCTACTTGGCGGGTCAGGAGGAGTAATTTTCCCTTGAAGGCTTTGACAAGGCTGTACATCTAATGTGCAAAAGGCCCTTCCCTTGTAGTTTGGAATTCAGTTCATTCATGAGGGCCCTGATGTCCACGGTGAAGGTAAAATCAGCCAACCATTCTTTATCTTGCAGTTGAGGGAAATCAACATATTTTCCTTTCATTTGGAAAAACTCAGCAATCTCTGACTTGAGGTCCCACACCCTTTTAAGCACCTTCCCCAAACTCAGGTAGGGAAGATCTGCATGATCCGACTCTGTCTCTTCCAACAGTGAGACAAACTGCCTGTGGTTTAAAGATTTTGCTCTCATGAAGTTTACCACTTTAGTGACTGTATCCACAATAGAGGTCGACAGATTAATTGGCATGGCCGATTAATTTGGGCCGATTTCAAGTTTTCATAAGAATCGGTAATCAGCCTTTTTGGATGCCGATTATGGCCAATTACATTGCAATCCATGAGGAAATTGTGTGGCAGGCTGACCACTTGTTACGCGCGTGCATTGTCAAAAGGACCTTGTTGCTGCAAGGAGCCAAGTTAAGTTGCTAGCTAGCTAGCATTAAACTTATCTTGTAAAAAACAATCTTCACATAATCACTAGTTAACTACACATGGTTGATGATATTACTAGGTTAACTAGCTTGTCCTGCGTTGCATATAATCAATGCGGTGCCTGTTAATTTATCATCGAAATCACAGCCTACTTCAACTTCGCCAAACGGGTGATGATTTAACAAAAGCTCATTCGCGAAAAAAGCACAATCGTTTCAGAAATGTACCTAACCATAAACATCAATGCCTTTCTTAAAATCAATACACGGAAGTATAATTTTTTAAACCTGCATATTTAGTTAAAAGAAATTCATGTTAGCAGGCAATATTACCTAGGGAAATTGTGTCACTTCTCTTGCGTTCAGTGCAGGCAGAGTCAGGGTATATGCAGCAGTTTGGGCCGCCTGGCTCGTTGTGAACTGTGTGTTTAGACCATTTCTTCCTAACAAAGACCGTAATTAATTTGCCAGAATTTTACATAATTATGACATAACATTGAAGGTTGTCCAATGTAACATCAATATTTAGACTTAGGGTTGCCACCCGTTTGATAAAATATGGAACAGCTCCGTATTTCACTGAAAGAATTAACGTTTTGTTTTCGAAATGATAGTTTCCGGATTTGACCATATTAATGATCAAAGGCTTGTATTTCTGTGTTTATTATATTATAATTAAGTCTATGTGTCACATCCTGACCAGAAACGGGGTTATTTGTTATTGTAGTTTGGTCAGGGCGTGGCAGGGGGTGTTTGTTTTATGTTTTTGTTTTATGTTCTATGTTAGTATATTTCTATGTTTGTTCTAGTGTGTCTATTTCTATGTTTAAGTTTCTTGGGTTGACCTTCAATTGGAGGCAGCTGTTCCTCATTGCCTCTAATTGAAGGTCCTATTTAGTAGGGGTGTTTTTTCCTGTGTTTTGTGGGTGGTTGTTTCCTGTTTTGTGTATGTTGCACCTGATGGGACTGTTTACGGTCGTTTTGTTGTTTGTTTGATTTTGAGTTTAATAAAAGTAAATATGAGCACGTCACCCGTCGCATCTTGGTCCCCATTAGACGACCCACGTTACAGAACCACCCACCATGACTGGATCAAGCGGCGTGCCCGGGCAGAGATGGACACCTGGTCGGTATTGGAGTGGATGGTGAGAAGAAACTGGACTTGGGGGCAAGTTATTGAACGTTATCGGAGCCTACCAGGGAAGAATGAGAGGCAGCCCCAAATTTTATTTTGGGGGGGGCACACGGGTAGTTTGGCTGGGCCAGGGGTGAGCCCTGAGCAAACTCCCCGCGCTTATTGTGGCGAGCATGTGCCTGCTTCTCGCACTCTCTCTCTGGTAAGCCTCCACAGTCCAGTACGTCCTGTTCCTGCTCCTCGCACTAGCCCTGAGGTGCGTGTTACTAGGCTGGCGCCTCCTAAGCCAGCCCCACGCAACAGGCCTTTAGTGCGCCTGCCCAATCCAGTACGTCCTGTTCCTGCTCCTCGCACTAGCCCTGTGGTGCGTGTTACGGTTCTGGCGCCTCCAAAGCCAGCCCCACGCAACAGGCCTTTAGTGCGCCTGCCCAGTCCAGTACGTCCTGTTGCTGCTCCTCGCACTAGCCATGTGGTGCGTGTTACGGTTCTGGCGCCTCCAAAGCCAGCCCCACGCAACAGGCCTTTAGTGCGCCTGCCCAATCCAGTACGTCCTGTTCCTGCTCCTCGCACTAGCCCTGTGGTGCGTGTCACTAGTCTGGCGCCTCCAAAGCCAGTCCCACGCATCAGGCCTTCAGTGCGCAGTCCCCGTCTAGAGCTTCCGGCGACAGTGCCCCGTCTAGAGCTTCCGGCGACAGTTCCCCGTCTAGAGCTTCCGGCGACAGTGCCCCGTCTAGAGCTTCCGGCGACAGTGCCCCGTCTAGAGCTTCCGGTGACAGTTCCCCGTCTAGAGCTTACGGCGACAGTTCCCCGTCCAGTGCTTCCAGCGACGGCCCACAGTCCGGAACCGACAGAGACGGCCCACAGTCCGGAACCAACAGAGACGGCCCACAGTCCGGAACCGACAGAGTCGCCCGCCAGTCCGGCGCAGCCAGAGTCGCCCGCCAGTCCGGCGCAGCCAGAGTCGCCCCTCAGCCCAGAGCCTTCAGCAGGGGTGGACAGGTTAGAGTGGGGATTAAGCCCGGAGCCAGAGCCACCTTCGTGGGGGGAGGTTTGGGAAGGGAGGGTGTAGCACCGGTGGCCACCCTCCCTTCCCTCCCTTTATTTGGGGTTAATTTTGCATTTTTGTTTGAGGTGCATACGGGGTCTGCACCTTTGGGGGGGGGGGGGGGGGGTACTGTCATGTCCTGACCAGTAAAGGGGGTTATTTGTTATTGTAGTTTGGTCAGGGCATGGCAGGTGGTGTTTGTTTTATGTGTGTCAGGGTTTTTGGTTTATGTTCTATGTTAGTATATTTCTATGTTTGTTCTAGTGTGTCTATTTCTATGTTTAAGTTTCTTGGGTTGACCTTCAATTGGAGGCAGCTGTTCCTCGTTGCCTCTAATTGAAGGTCCTATTTAGTAGGGGTGTTTTTTCCTGTGTTTTGTGGGTGGTTGTTTCCTGTTTTGTGTATGTTGCACCTGACGGGACTGTTTACGGTCGTTTTGTTGTTTGTTTGATTTTGAGTTTAATAAAAGTAAATATGAGCACGTCACACTAGTCTTGGTCCCCATTAGACGACCCACGTTACACTATGATTTGATAGAGCAGTCTGACTGAGCGGTGGTAGGTAATAGCAGGCTCGTAAGCATTCATTCAAACAGCACTTTCCTGCATTTGCCAGTTGCTCTTAGCAATGCTTGAAGCACAGCGCTGTTTATGACTTCAAGCCTATGAACTCCCGAGATTAGGCTGGCAATACTAAAGTGCCTATAAGAACATCCACTAGTCAAAGGTATATGAAATACAAATGGTATAGAGAGAAATAGTCAACGTGTTATAATTCCTATAATAACCACAACCTAAAACTTCTTAACTGGGAATATTGAAGAACTGGGAATATTGAACCACCAGTTTTCATATGTTCTCATGTTCTGAGCAAGGAACTTAAACGTTAGCTTTTTTACATGGCACATATTGCACTTTTGCTTTCTTGTCCAACACTGTGTTTTTGCATTATTTAAACCAAATTCAAATTGACCAAATTCATGTATTATATAAGTTAAAATAAAAGTGTTCATTCAGTATTGTTGTAATTGTCATATTAATCGGTACCACGACCCTGAAAAATCATAGTCTGTCGACTTCTAATCCACAACATGGCTCATTTTCAGAACACATTTACAGAGCATCTCCTGATGAATAATGCAATGCAGGAAAATAATTTTCTGATCTGGGTTCAGCTCAGCTACTTGATCTTGTATCCTTTTCAAAAGGCCAACGTTTTTTCCTGTCAAGTTTGGGCACCCATCAGTGGTCACACTGGCTAACTTTTCAAAACTCAGTCCCAGCTTTGCCACACACTTATTAACCTCCTCCAATAAATATTTCCTTGAGGTTGTGCTCTTCATTGACTGCACTGAAGCAAGCTCCTCTGTAATTTCAAAGTCTGGGGTTTTGCCTTGTAAGAATATCAACAACTGTGCAGTGTCATGTGCATCACTGCTCTCATCCAGGGCCAAGGAGAAATAGGTGAAATATTTGACCTTGTCTTTCAACTGTTGTTCCATATTCTCAGCGATGTCCTCAACACACCGTGTCACTGTTCGTCTTGACAGGGAAACATTTTCAAACAGCGGTATTGCTGCAGAGTCAATTAAACATTAGTTAATGAATTCGCTCTCGGCGAATGGCTTGCTATGTTTAGACATTTTGTCGGACGGTACATAGCTAGCTATCGCAATTCCGTTGTTCGCTAAGTGCAGTTTTGTGAAAAGTCCTTGCTGCTTTTGCAACTGAGAAAGCAACTCTTTCGATGCACTTGCCCTCTGCTCAGAAGACATATACCTATATTTCTCTGCATGCTTCGTCTGGAAGTGTTGGGACAAGTTGTAGTCTTCAAGACATGCTTTCTTTGCACAATAAGCACACAGCTTTCCCCGATACCTCAATAAATACATTTTTCGATGTCCACTCATGCTGGAACACCCTACATTCATTGTCTACTTTCCTTTTCTTTGAAATCTTTAACAAATACGTTTTTCAAAACTTCACTAATGGCAAATTCTTTATGTGATCTGAGCATGATTCCATGGGCCATATTGAATCAGGTCACGGGCCTCATACGGCCCCCGGGCCAGCCTTTGCCCAGGCCTGAATTAGGGGATTGTCAGTCAGTGTTCCAGCTTGCAAGCCATGAGGTTGGGGGTTTTGTTTGGGGGCCATGAGGTCTTTTGTTTGGTTTTGATGTTTATTTTCAACACCATCTGAACAACTAATAATTTACATTTTAGTCAATTAGCAAATACTCTTATCCAGAGCGAGTTACAGTAGCGACTGCATACATTTTCCAACTTTTTTTCTCATACTGGTCCTGTGTGGGAATTGAACCCACGACGCTGGCTTTACAAGCACCATGCTCTACCAACTGAGCTACGTGGGATTATAATCAACTTTGACTGGCCGATCAAGAACCTGGTAAAGTGTTGTCTCCTGTGCATCTAACACGGTCCTCTAATGCTGATTTCTCACATAAATGCACAAAATCATTCAGGTTATAGACCATATAACTAGGCCTAGGACCCCTAGACAAAGTGAGTACAGCAATATTCGTAGGCTAGTTATGGGTTTCATAATTTAATGTAAATGTTATGTATTTTCAGAAGCTCCTCTCATTCTGCAAACACAATAAAACTCTCAACTTGAAGGCAAACTTATATTGATTTTCAGATTTTCCACATGCATGAACATGACACATACACACACACACTGTTACTGCCCCGAGTCTTGGAAAACTGCCAAATTGTGAAGACATAGGCGAGAGAGCTAGAGAAAGGAAGTGAGAAAGAAAGTGAGAGAGAGGAGGAGGTGTTAGTTACGAGCTGTGATCTAATCACAAGGGACAAATACACTTATCCATCTCCTCTCTCCTTTTTCCTATCTTCTCCCTCATTCCTTCCTCCCCATCTCTCCTTTCTCTTACCCTACTACTTTCTTCTTTGTATTGTGGTCCACCTATGTGCGGATGTCTGACAACTGTGTACATACAGTGCATTCGGAAAGTATTCAGACCACTTGACTTTTTCTACATTTTGTTATGTTACAGCCTTATTCTAAAATGGATTAAACTGATTGAAAAAACAATCTACACACAATAACCCATAATGACTAAGCAAAAACAGGTTTTTAGAAATGCGTGCAAATTTATTAAAAATAAAATACTGAAATATATACATAAGTATTCAGACCTTTTACTCAGTACTTTGTTGAAGCACCTTTGGCAGCGATTACAGACTCAGTCTTCTTGGGTATGACGCTACAAACTTGGCACACCTGTATTTGAGGAGTTTCTCCAATTCTTCTCTGCAGATCCTCTCAAGCTCTGTCAGGTTGGATGGGGAGCGTTGCTGCACAGCTATTTTCAGGTCTCTCCAGAGATGTTCGATCAGGTTCAAGTCCGGGCTCTGGCTGGGCCACTCAAGGATATTCAGAGACTTGTCCCGAAGCCACTCCTGCATTATCTTGGCTGTGTGCTTAGGGTTATTGTCCTGTGGGAAGGTGAACCTTCGCTCCAGTCTGAGGTCCTGAGTGCTCTGGAGCAGATTTTCATCAAGGATCTCTCTGTACTTTGCTCCATCTTTCCCTCGATCCTGACTAGTCTCCCAGTCCCTGCTGCTGTAAAACATCTGCCACCACCATCCTTCACTGTAGAGATGGTGCCAGGTTTCCTCCAGATGTGACACTTGGCATTCAGGCCAAAGACTTCAATCTTGGTTTCATCAGACCAGAGAATCTTGTTTCTCTAGGTCTGAGAGTCCTTTAGGTGCCTTTTGGCAAACTCCAAGCGTGCTGTCATGTGTCTTTTACTGAGAAGTGTCTTCCATCTGGCTACTACCATAAAGACCTGATTGGTGGAGTGCTGCAGAGATGGTTGTCCTTCTGGAAGGTTATCCCATCTCCACAGAGGAACTCTGGAGCTCTGTCACAGTGACAATTTGGTTCTTGTTCATTTCCCTGACCAAGGCCCTTCTCCCCTGATTGCTCAGTTTGGCCTGGCGGTCAGCTCTAGGAAGAGTCTTGGTGGTTCTAAACTTCTTCCATTTAAGAATGATGGATGCCACTGTGTTCTTGGGACCTTCAATGCTGTAGACATGTTTAGGTAGCCTTCCCCAGATCTATGCCTCGACACAATCCTGTCTCGGAGCTCTACGGACAATTCCTTTAACACCATGGCTTGTTTTTTTAAAACATTTTTTTACATGCGCTGTCAACTGTGGGACCTTGTATAGATGTGTGTTCCTTTCCAAATCATGATCAATCAAATGAATTTACCACAGGTGGACTCCAATCAAGTTGTAGAAACATCTCAAGGATGATCATTGGAACAGGATGCACCTGAGCTCAATTTCAAGTCTCATAGCAAAAGGTCTGAATACTTATGTAAATAAGGGATTTCTGTTTTTTATTATTATTACATTTGTTAACATTTCTAAAAACCTCTTTTTGCTTTGTCATTGTGGGGTATTGTGTGTAGATTGATGAGGAAAACAATGGACATAATCAATTTTAGAATAAGGCTGTAACATAACAAAATGTGGAAAAAGTCAAGGGGTCTGAATATTTTCCGATGGCACTGTACAGTGAGGGAAAAAAAGTATTTGATCCCCTGCTGATTTTGTACGTTTGCAAAGTGACAAAGAAATTATCAGTCTATAATTTTAATGGTAGGTTTATTTGAACAGTGAGAGACAGAATAACAACAAAACAATCCAGAAAAATGCATGTCAAAAATGTTAATAATTGATTTGCATTTTAATGAGTGAAATAAGTATTTGACCCCCTCTCAATCAGAAAGATTTCTGGCTCCCAGGTGTCTTTTATACAGGTAACGAGCTGCGATTAGGAGCACACTTCTTAAGGGAGTGCTCCTAATCTCACCTTGTTACCTGTATAAAAGACACCTGTCCACAGAAGCAATCAATCAATCAGATTCCAAACTCTCCACCATGGCCAAGACCAAAGAGCTCTCCAAGGATGTCAGGGACAAGATTGTAGACCTACACAAGGCTGGAATTGGCTACAAGACCATCGCCAAGCAGCTTGGTGAGAAGGTGACAACAGTTGGTGTGATTATTCGCAAATGGAAGAAACACAAAAGAACTGTCAATCTCCCTCGGCCTGGGGCTCCATGCAAGATCTCACCTTGTGGCGTTGCAATGATCATGAGAACGGTAAGGAATCAGCCCAGAACTACACGGGAGGATCTTGTCAATGATCTCAAGGCAGCTAGGACCATAGTCACCAAGAAAACAATTGGTAACACACTACGTCGTGAAGGACTGAAATCCTGCAGCGCCCGCAAGGTCCCCCTGCTCAAGAAAGCACATATACATGCCCGTCTGAAGTTTGCCAATGAACATCTGAATGATTCAGAGCACAACTGGGTGAAAGTGTTGTGGTCAGATGAGACCAAAATGGAGCTCTTTGGCATCAACTCGCCGTGTTTGGAGGAGGAGGAATGCTGCCTATAACCCCAACAACACCATCCCCACCGTCAAACATGGAGGTGGAAACATTATGCTTTGGGGGTGTTTTTCTGATAAGGGGACAGGACAACTTCACCGCATCAAAGGGACGATGGACTGGGCCATGTACCGTCAAATCTTGGGTGAGAACCTCCTTCCCTCAGCCAGGGCATTGAAAATGGGTCGTGGATGGGTATTCCAGCATGACAATGACCCAAAACACAAGGCCAAGGCAACAAAGGAGTGGCTCAAGAAGAAGCACATTAAGGTCCTGGAGTGGCCTAGCCAGTCTCCAGACCTTAATCCCATAGAAAATCTGTGGAGGGAGCTGATGGTTCGAGTTGCCAAACGTCAGCCTCGAAACCTTAATGACTAGGAGATGATCTGCAAAGAGGAGTGGGACAAAATCCCTCCTGAGATGTGTGCAAACCTGGTGGCCAACTACAAGAAACGTCTGACCTCTGTGATTGCCAACAAGGGTTTTGCCACCAAGTACTAAGTCATGTTTTGCAGAGGGGTCAAATACTTATTTCCCTCATTAAAATGCAAATCAATGTATGACATTTTTTACATGCGTTTTTCTGGATTTTTTTGCTGTTATTCTGTCTCTCACTGTTCAAATAAACCTACCATTAAAATTATAGACTGATCATTTCTTTGTCAGGGGGCAAACGTACAAAATCAGCAGGGGATGAAATACTTTTTTCCCTCACTGTATGTGTGTGTAAGGTGTGTGTAGGTGTGTGTTCTCTATCCTTAAAGAGGTCTATAGGGAATGCCTACCTGTCAGTGTGCTCAAGGAAGCAGGAGGGTCGAAGTCAGGCGCAGGAGACACAAGTCCGTGAACACACGTAATTTTAATAAATAATCCACACGTTGCCAAGAAACAGGTAAGGCAGGGCAGAGCAACACAAATGCCCAAAATAACAGCCCGCACACAGCGTAGGGACGCAGCCCAAAACACGCTGCCACAAAACCCACAGGCAGAGGGAAAAACACCTGCACCCTCAGAACAAACACCTGACGAAAAATAATCATGCACAAAGAACAACCTAACACAGAACGACTAAATACCCTCCCCCACTAATGAACTAATACTAAACAGGTGCAAACTAAACTAGACCTGACCAACAGAAAATAAAAGAGGATCGGTGGCAGCTAGTAGGCCGGCGACGACGACCGCCGAGCGCCGCCCGAGCGAGGAGGGGCGCCACCTTCCGTCGATGTTGTGACAGTACCCCCCCCCTTGACGCACGGCTCCCGCTGCGCGCCGACGCCGGCCTCGAGGACGCCACGGAGGGCGAGGCGCAGGACGATCCGGATGGAGGCTGTGGAACTCCCGAGTCAGTGATGGGTCCAAAATGTCCTCCACCGGTACCCAGCACCTCTCCTCCGGACCGTACCCCTCCCAGTCCACGAGGTACTGCAGGACCATAACCCGGCGCCTGGAATCCAAGATGGACCGGACTGTGTATTCCGGGGCCCCCCCGATGTCCAGGGGGGGCAGAGGGACCTCCTGTACCTCAGCGTCCTGCAGCGGACCAGCTACCACCGGCCTGAGGAGAGACACATGAAACGAGGGGTTAATACGATAATAAGAGGGAAGCTGTAACCTGTAACACACCTCGTTTATTCTCCTCAGGACTTTAAATGGCCCCACAAACCGCGGACCCAGTTTCCGGCAGGGCAGGCGGAGGGGCAGGCGGAGGGTTGAGAGCCAGACTCTCTCCCCCGGGGTAAACATGGGGGCCTCACTGCGGCGACGGTCTGCGCTCTCCTTCTGTCGTCCCCTGGCCCTTTCAATGGATTCTTGAACGGCGTTCCAGGTCTCCCTAGAGCGCTGGACCCAGTCCTCTACTGCAGGGGCCTCAGTCTGGCTCTGATGCCAGGGCACCAGGACCGGCTGGTAACCCAACACACACTGGAAAGGCAATATGTTGGTAGAGGAGTGGCAGAGAGAGTTCTGGGCCATCTTGGCCCATGTCACGAACCTCGCCCACTCCCCTGGCCGGTCCCGGCAGTAGAACCACAGAAACCTGCCCACATCCTGGTTAATCCTCTCTACCTGTCCATTACTCTCGGGGTGAAAACCTGAGGTTGTCGTGGAAAATTGTCTTAAGAATAACACTTCTTACAAGAACTTGTAAATTCAATATAGACTTTAATACAGAGTAATAAAGCCGAGCCGGTCCGCGGACAACAACTGCCTTCCTTAGGCCCCGGCTCTGCTTTTATGCATATACAATACATAGGTCCATCCTTTATGTAAATGAAGTAAAACCCCCTATGCATTCTGCCACCTTTTTCTTTCAACCCAATGGATAACGCCCTCATCTGCTTTTAGCTCTAACATTGTAGTGGCTGGATAACGCCCATATCTGCTTTTAGCTTTAACATAGTAGGGGCTAGACTCTCCTCATATGGATATGAAAATAATGCATGCATTGCAGGCTTACTCTTGGCATATATTTAGTCATGGCCATAGATACAGCTTGCCTGGCCTTTGCGTGGTTCCTGCTTGGGGATGTATAGCCATCTGTTATTTCCACTCAGGGCCTGCTGTCAGTCTCCTCCTTCGCTAGCTAATGTATTTCTATCTTTCTTTCCCTCAGCAAGTCTACCTTTCTCCCACAAGGTCAAACTGACCGAAACCCCCAGTCGCTCCATAAACGCCCGCTACACCCGGGACGTGAACTGGGGACCTCGATCAGAGACGATGTCCTCAGGCACCCCGTAGTGCCGGAAGACGTGGGTGAATAGAGCCTCCGCGGTCTGCAGGGCCGTAGGAAGACCGGGTAAGGGGAGCAGATGGCAGGACTTAGAGAACCGACCCACAACGACCAGGATCGTGGTGTTACCCTGAGACGGCGGGAGATCGGTGAGGAAATCCACCGACAGGTGGGACCATGGTCGCCATGGAACGGGGAGGGACTGTAATTTCCCTCTAGGCAGGTGCCTAGGAGCCTTACACTGAGGCACACCGAACAGGAGGAGACATAGCGCCTCACATCTTTCACCAAGGTGGGCCACCAGTATTTCCCACTAAGACCTTGCACCGTCCGCTCAATCCCTGGGTGACCCGAGGAGGGTAACGTGTGCGCCCACCGGATCAACCGGTCACGGACACAGAGCGGGATGTACTTACGACCCACGGGACCATGAGGGGAGTAGGTTCCGCCCATAACGCCCGCTCGATGTCCGCATCCACCTCCCAGACCACCGGTGCCACTAAGCAGGAGGCTGGAAGTATGGGAGTGGGATCGGTGGACCGTTCCTCGGTGTCATGGAGACGAGACAGTGCGTCAGCCTTAGTGTCCCGGGAACCTGGGATGTACGAGATCGTAAACTGAAATCTCGTAAAGAACATCGCCCACATGGCTTGACGAGGGTTCAGTCTCCTCGCCGCCCGGATGTACTCCAGGTTACGGTGGTCGGTCCAGATGAGAAAAGGGTGTCGCGCCAATATCAAGCCAATATCTCCACACCTTCAGGGCTCTTACCACAGCCAGCAACTCCCTGTCCCCCACATCATAGTTACGCTCCACCGGGCTCAGCTTCTTAGAGAAGAAAGCACAAGGGCGAAGCTTCGGGGGCACACCCAAGCGCTGTGATAGCACGGCTCCCACCCCAGCCTCGGACGCGTCCACCTCCACTATAAATGGCAAAGAGGGATCCGGGTGCGCCAGCACTGGAGCATCGGTAAACAGAGCCTTCAGCCGACTAAAAGCCCTGTCCGCCTCCGCCGACCACCGCAACCGCACCGGGCCCCCCTTCATCAGTGAGATAATCGGAGCCGCCACCTGCCCAAAGCCCCGGATAAACCTCCAGTAGTAATTGGCAAACCCCAAGAACTGCTGCACCTCCTTCACCGTGGTGGGAGTCGGCCAATTACGCACGGCCGAAATGCGGTCACATTCCATCACCACCCCGGATGTGGAAATGCGATACCCAAGGAAAGAGACTGCTTGTTTGGAGAACTCACATTTCTCAGCCTTGACGTATAGGTCATGCTCCAACAGTCACCCAAGCACTTTGCGCACCAGAGACACATGCGCAGCGCGGGTGGGGGAGTAGATCAGAATGTCGTCGATGTACACCACCACACCCTGACCTAGCAGGTCCCGGAGAATCTCGTCCACAAAGGATTGGAAGACGGCGGAAGCATTCTTTAACCCATATGGCATGATGAGGTACTCATAATGGCCAGATGTAGTACTAAATGCCGTTTTCCACTCGTCTCCCCCTCGGATACGCACCAAATTGTACGCGCTCCTGAGATCCAGTTTCGTGAAGAAGCGCGCCCCGTGAAATGACTCCACCGCCGTGGCGATGAGAGGTAGCGGGGAACTGAACCCCACCGTGATGGAATTTAGACCTCTATAGTCAATGCACGGGCGCAACCCCCCCTCCTTTTTCTTCACGAAAAGAAGCTTGAGGAGACGGGTGATTTGGATGGCCGAATGTATCCCTGCCTCAAGGACTCAGTGACGTATGTTTCCATAGCCACTGTCTCCTCTTGAGACAGGGGATACACGTGACTCCGGGGAAGTGCAGCATTCACCTGGAGGTTTATCGCACAGTCTCCTCGTTGATGAGGTGATAATTGAGCCGCCTTCGTTTTACTGAAGGCGATAGCCAAATCGGCATACTCTGAGGGAATGTGCACGGTAGAGACTTGGTCTGGACTCTCCACCGTCGTCGCAATGATGGAAACCCCTATACATCTGCCCGAGCAGTCCTTCGACCACCCCTTAAGAGCCCTCTGTCTCCAATAAATCTTAGGGTTGTGAGTGGCTAACCAGGGGATCCCTAGCACCACCGGAAAAGCCGGGGAATCAATGAAAAAGAGACGGATACTCTCCTCATGACCCCCCCGCATTACCATGACCAGTGGCACAGTGATCTCCTTGACCAGCCCTGACCCTAGTGGTCGACTGTCTAAGGCGTGCACGGGGAAGGGTTGGTCTAACTGAACCAGGGGAATCCCTATCTTACTGGCGACCCCACGTTCCATAAAACTCCCCGGCGCGCCTGAATCGACTTGCGCCTTAAGCCGGGAGTGAGGGGAAAATTCAGGGAAGGAAACTAACACATACATGTGACTGACAGGGGGCTCTGGGTGAGACTGGTGCTGACTCACCTGAGATGTCGAAGGAGTGCTCTACCTGCTGTCTGGACTCCCGGGCGAGCTCCTCCAGCACCGGTCGGCAGTGTGCCCTCTGCGACCACAGTGGGTGCAGGAGAGGGCTCCCCCTCCAGTCTTCCTGGCTGCAGCCCCCCCTATCTCCATAGGCGTGGGAGCAGGAGGGCTAGGAGGTGGAACGAGCAGGGCCCGGTTCAGATGCCTGCGGGCGGCCAGCAGGTTGTCCAGTCGGATGGACAGATCTATCAGCTGGTCTAGGGTGCTAGTGGTGTCCCGACAAGCTAACTCCCGGCGGACGTCCTCCCTCAAACTACAACGGTAGTGATCTATCAGGGCCCTCTCATTCCACCCCGCTCCAGCCGCCAGGGTCTGGAACTCTAAGGCAAAGTCTTGTGCGCTCCTCGTCTCCTGTCTCAGGTGAAACAATCGCTCACCCACCGCTCTCCTCTCCGGGGGATGATCGAACACTGCACGGAAGCTGCAGGTGAACTCCAGGTAGTGGTCCCTGGCTGAGTCCGGACTGTCCCAAACGGCGTTGGCCCATGCCAGGGCTCTACCCGTGAGACACGAGACGAGGACGCTGACACTCTCCTCCCCCGAGGGAGGAGGACGGACGGTCGCCAGGTAAAACTCCAGCTGGAGTAGGAAACCCTTGCACCCAGCGGCCGTCCCATCGTACTCCCTCGGGGGCGCGAGTTTAATTCCACTGGAACTGGGTGCTGCCGGTGCTGGTGGTGGCACTGGCTGTTGAGAAGCCACGTTAGATGGGTTGGGAGCGCTTCTGTCCAAGCTCTCCAGGCACGCCAATACTTGGTCCATGGCGTTGCCCAGATGATGAAGGATGGCGGAGTGTTGGGCCACCCTCTCCTCCATGGACGGGGTCGGCGCTGCGGCTCCTGCTGACTCCATCGGTGGTGCGTGATTCTGTCAGTGTGCTCAAGGAAGCAGGAAAGTCAAAGTCAGGCGCAGGAGACACAAGTCCGTGAACACACGTAATTTTAATAAATAATCCACACGTTGCCAAGAAACAGGTAAGGCAGGGCAGAGCAACACAAATGCCCAAAATCACAGCCCGCACGCAGCCCAAAACACGCCCCCACAATACCCACAGGCAGAGGGAAAAACACCTGCACCCTCAGAACAAACACCTGACGAAAAATAATCACCCACAAAGAACAACCTAACACAGAACGACTAAATACCCTCCCCCACTAATGAACTAATACTAAACAGGTGCAAACTAAACTAAACCTGACCAACAGAAAATAAAAGAGGATCGGTGGCAGCTAGTAGGCCGGCGACGACGACTGCCGAGCACCGCCCGGGCGAGGAGGCGCGCCACCTTCCGTCGATGTTGTGACACTACCAGCGTGAGGTGCATGTAAGGTGTGTCTGTACTCTGGTTTTACAGCGGCCTATGTGTGGCGTTTCATTCAGCGTAAGTGCAGTTGTGTATGTATAAGGTGTGTGGGTATAAGTAGTGTTGGTAGTTGAATACAATGTTCGTACAGAGGTCTAGGGCATGCCGTTGAGGGTGAGGTGTGTGTAAAGCAGGGGTGTCAGACAAATTTTCCCCCGGGGGCCGCATTCGGACTTCAACAAGTGTCACGGATTCCTCCGGAACTGTCATTATGCACACCTGGTCCCTATTCCCATTGATTAGTAATTGTATAAGTGTGCCCTTTGTTTACCATTGTCCTGTCGATTATTGTTCCTATGTCCGTTGGTCGTGTGAGTACCTGTGCTGTGTTGTTTTGCCTTTCGTGCCACTTGTATTGCGCAGATGATTACGGGTCTCGTCCCGTGTAATAATCATTGTGTGCTTGTGTGTGTTCGGGTTTCGTCCCGTGAATTTATTAGAGGTACTCCTCGTTCTATACGTGTTTGTTTGGTCTTCGTCCCCGTGCCTTTACATGGCACGCTGTAATTTGAGTCAATAAAAACCCCTATTACGCATTCCTGCGCCTGTCTCCCGATCCCTTTATACCAACGTGACAACAAAGTCCGGAGGGCCGCACAAAAAATTGGCTATATTTCCTCGCTGTGAACATTTTCAGAAAATAGTCCTCTGTCCATCGTTTTGGGAATTTTCGATGCTCCCTGACTGTCTAGCTTTCATTTTGGTGATTATTAGCAAGCTGGACACAGTCAAGAAACAGTATGAATATACAAAACGTCCATTATCCCTCCTACACAGTTTCGATTTGGTTTTAGTCATTGTAAAGTATGAGTTTGTTTTCCCCCCACTGAGTGTTTAAAACACTAGGAACACCTTCCTAATATTCGGTTACACCCCCCCTGCCCTTAGAACAGCCTCAATTCATCGGAAACCTACAAGATGTTGAAAGTTTTGCCCTGGGGGCCGCATTCAGCCTTCAACAAGGTCCGGAGAGCCGCACAAAAGATTGGCCATATTTCCTCGCTGTGAACATTTTCAGAAAATAGTCCTCTATCCATCGTTTTGGGAATTTTCGATGCTCCCTGACTGTCTAGCTTTCATTTTGGTGATTATTAGCAAGCTGGACGCAGTCAATAAACAGTATGAATATACAAAATGTCCATTATCCCTCCTACACAGTTTTGATTTGGTTTTAGTCATTGTAAAGTATTTTGAGTTGTTTTCTCCCACTGAGTGTATAAAACATTAAGAACACCTTCCTAATATTGAGTTGCACCCCCCTTTTCCCCTCAGAACAGCCTCAATTTGTCGGGGCATGAACTCTACAAGGTGTTGAAAGCATTCCACAGGGATGCTGGCCCATGTTGACTCAAGTTGGCTGGATGTCGTTTGGGGTAGGACCATTCTTGATATGGGAAATCAATCAATCAATCAATCAATCAATCAATCAATCAATCAATCAATCAATCAATCAATCAAATGTATTTATAAAGCCCTTTTTACATCAGCAAATGTCACAAAGTGTTTATACAGAAACCCAGCCTAAAACCCCAAACAGCAATGCAGATGTAACATTTCTGAACTTGTTTTTGATTTGTCATTATGGGCTATTGTGTGTAGATTGATGAGGAAACAAATAAATGTAATCCATTTTGGAATAAGGCTGTAGCATAACAAAATGTGGAAAATATTATAAACTAGAACACAGTAACTAACCAACAGTCACTACAGTCTGGTAACTTTGAACCCATCATGTTCCTGCCCTGATCTCCATGTTCAATCAGCAACACATCTCCTCCACCAATGTTTACATGCACACAGGTGCTTCAGCAGTGCCCTCACTCCTCTCTTCCCAGAAACTCATCCGTCCTTTCCTTTCTCCGTCTCTCTCTGGTCAGCAGTGTGTGTGCATGAGTTTGAGAGCGAGAGAGACATTGTGCAAGAGAGAGTGTGTTAAAGAGAGACAGAGATTGAAAGAGTCTGCTGTTTCTTCCTGTAGTGGTGTGTGTGTGTGTGTGATGGTGGTCACAGTGTGACATAGACCTTCGGAGATGGGGTTGATAAACTGTTCACTTATCCACCAATCCCCTGGATCCCTACCCTTTGCCCCGTTCCCCTAACTCCAGAGGATCTTGTGGATATCTACTGCGACCAGGGAGTGTGTTTAGCCTGTTTGTTTGTATGTGTGTGTCTGAGGAAAACAATGTGGACATAACGTTCTCTAACACAACACTCTTAAAATGGTTATTCCAAAATGGTTATTCGGTAGTAACCCTTTTTGGTTCCAGGTAGTACTATTTTGGGATCCATGTAGAACCCTCTGTGTAAAGGGTTTTTACATGGAACCCAAAAGGGTTCTACCTGGAAACAAAAAGAGGGAGAGACAGAATGGGATAGAGGGAGGGATAAAGGAATATTGTTGTGTAGGAAATTTGCTAAATAACCTCACCTATGTCATATTTTTGAATAGAAGAGAATAGAATAAAAGTCAAGATAACTTCACTTGGGTAATATTTTATTGACTCGTTTGATCTTCAAAACTATTTTTCATAATAAAGTTCCACTTTATGTTCTTCAAAGAACTGTAACAATAAAAATAAAAGTAAAATACTGTAGAAAAATTGTATATATATAAAATCAAAAGGCTAAATGAACACTTAGATGAAGAACACCACAGTTCAATGCTCCTCCTTCACTTCAGATAGAAACAGAGAGAGGAGAAAGGGAGAAAGAGAGAGGGAGAGAGGCGTCGACTAGAGGGAGAGAGGAACAGAGAGAAATAGGGATAAAGGGATAGATAAAGAGAAGGAATCAATTAGTTACATTTTTCTGTCTAATTTTTAGGTTTTATAACTACTATGTCTTTAATGCTTTATGTCCCGCCCCCAGTCTGATTCCCATGCATGTGATTGGTTGGCAATATTGCTTGGATGACCTGGGGGAGCGTGCTTGCCGACAAAAGTTAGAAATACAATGTCCAGATTAGTCACAATGGAGACTACTGCCTGTTCTGGACAGTGAATTTCTATCTACTCTGTTCTTACAGTAGGCATGTGTCTCAAATGGCACCCTATTACCTGTGCACTACTTTTGATCAGAGCCATGTAGGTTTAGGGTTAGCACTAATAGTGCACTACTTTAAACATCTGCCATTTGAGACATACACAGTCTTATATGCACTGAATGACATCATAGTCACACCTTTAACCTTCTCCACAGAGCCCCCCCCCCCCCCCCCCCCCCCACTCCCGCCTGGCTGGAATTTATCACATGGACAACGAGAGGGACAATCAACCAATGTGAACACACAGGATGCTCGGAGAGGGAGGGCCAATGAAAGTAAAGCAACGCAAATTCTATTAGCCAATGGCATCATGAACAGCTCTATCATTATAGAAACACATGATAACACTTAGTATTCTGTTTTTGATTATTTTACAGACATTTTTTTTTGTAATATAAAACGTTCATCAGAGCACGTATAGTTGTCTATAGGACAGGCTTTAAAACAGGGCTGGGCCTGTGGCAGGAGGACATACCCAGCCTTTACACCAGGGTTACTCACTAAACCACAACCCAAAACAAACACACCATCCTGGCTCTCAGAGGCCCTGGAGCCTGGTCACACTCTTTTAGTCAGTTGTATCTGCTGTGTGTTGGAGGCGATGGAACGTTGTTGTGTGTACAGCATTTGTCCTGTCTTCTTATTGATGATTGCTATATGACGTTAGTTCTGAAGTTAGCTTATCCTGTTATGTGTTGTCTGTCTGTCACTATTAAGCCCCGTAATAATTGGCCCTCGGGTGGTGGATCATGTGGTAGGCTTTGGTGAGCCAGGTGGTAGGTTATGGCTGTGCTGGGTTTAGGAGTAACCCCTTTAGTCTCTGCTCTGTTAGAAACACATGGAGTAAGATAATTCAACGTGCAACAATTTCCCCAAAGAGTCTAAACTGCCCACATGTTCATCATCATTCTTCTTTTTCTTCATCATCGACTTCAGCATTATCATAATAATATCATCATTATCGCAGATATCGTTGCCACCGGTCAGGGATGAAGCTCTGGTAATGAAGCTCTTGTGGTGTTGTAGGAGGTGTGTGTGAGTGTGTGTGTGTTGTGTGTTTTGTGTAGGTAGGTAAGTAGGTAGTTCTGGTGTCTCTGGTCTCCTCTCCAGAGTCAAAGTCTCTCGTTTTCATAGTCTGGATGGGTTGATACAACGTTGTAACGTATGTTGTATAACGTTGGAAAATAAATGTCCCAGCAACATTTCAAACACACACAGCTCCTTTTTCCACGTACACGCCCTACTCCGTCCCTCCCCAGCGAGTCGGGCAAACAGAGCCACCATGGCAACCCTGGTGGGTGTGACTCTTCCGGTCTTACTGGCGTGGTAACGTCCATTCTGCTGACTGGTGGGCTAGGGTTAGGGGCAGGGTTCAGGTAATCTGGTGTTCCCCCATTGGACAACACCAGCCTTACACAAAATTGAAACTGGGAGTTTATCAGGGTGTTAATCTGGATATACTGATTTTGACTCCGTACGACAGAACACTAGCGTTTTTTTTGTGTTCTTTCCCAGTCTGCCCCTCTCTCTGAGTCTACAGAACAGTTTATAGCAGGGAGAGACAGGGGGCTGGTCCTGTACTGGGAGTCTACCTGGTGATTACTCTGCTTGTCATTACGGTTATTCTGGTTGAACACAGGCCTCACACAGAGAGGCTGTGGTTAGTGGTTACTATTACTGTACAGTATGGGTCTCTGCCCTCATGGCAGTCTCTTTGTCTCTGTGTGTTTCTTTTCTTTTCTCTGTGTGTGTGTGTGTGTGTGTGTGTGTGTGTGTGTGTGTGTGTGTGTCTCAGGGCATGTCCTCCTGTATGTGTGCATATGTCTGTATAAGTGTAGATGTGTATATGTAAATGTCATAAGGGTGTCCCTCCCCTCCTCACACGTAGTACTCCTTGTCTTTGTTCTTCTTGTTCTTGGAGATCTTGGCGATGCCCAGCGGCTTGTCCTTGGTGCTGCCGTTAGGCTGGGTGGCAGAGTTACTGATGTAGTTGCGGCTCTCGTCCACGTGGTAGGAGCCCTCGTCGCGGTTGCGGTACTTGTACATGGCGTAGAGCAGGATGAGGATGCAGAGGGCAGCGGCCGCCACGATGCCCACCACCATGCCCGTGGTGCTGCTGGACTCCCTCACTACCTCTGATGTCCCCGGGAACGGCTTGACCTCCGGGAGAGGGGGGTGGGCTGCTGGAGGGTGGATAACGGGAGAGGGGAAGGGAGATGGGGACAGTGAGAGTTGTCTATAGAGTCCAACATTTTTCTCCATGTTAGTTGCCATCATTGTCCATATTTCTGTTTAGTCTGAAGTTGTTTTTGCTTTGGTTTTTGTTTGGTTTGAAACTGTAAAGTGTCTTTGGATTCTAGAAAAGCGCTATATAAATTCTAAATATTATTAGTATTATTCATGGAAAATGATATAGAAGAGTGCTCTACAGTTTCACTTGCAGCAATTATGAAAGTGTGTGATCTTAGGATAAACCTGCTGCACATTAAACCTACATGTTTCTCCAGTCTACTAGCCATACTGTAAGTGTGTGAGGGCAGTAAATGTTTCTCCAGTCTATTAGCCATACTGTTACTGTGTGAGGGTAGTAAATGTTTCTATAGTCTAAAAGCCATACTATTAGTGTGTGAGGGTAGTAAATGTATCTCCAGTCTACTAGCCATACTGTTAGTGTGTGAGGGTAGTACATGTTTCTCCAGTCTACTAGCCATACTGTTAGTGTGTGAGGGTAGTACATGTTTCTATACTCTACTAGCCATACTGTTAGTGTATGAGGGTAGTAAATGTTTCTCCAGTCTACTAGCCATACTGTTAGTGTGTGAGGGTAGTAAATGTTGCTCCAGTCTACTAGCCATTGTGTCAGTGTGTGAGGGTAGTAAATGATTCTATAGTCTACTAGCCTTACTATTAGTGTGTGAGGGTAGTAAATGTTTCTATAGTCTACTAGCCATACTGTTAGTGTGTGAGGGTAGTACATGTTTCTCCAGTCTACTAGCCATACTGTTAGTGTGTGAGGGTAGTAAATGTTGCTCCAGTCTACTAGCCATACTGTTAGTGTGTGAGGGTAGTCCATGTTTCTCCAGTCTACTAGCCATATTGTTAGTGTGTGAGGGTAGTACATGATTCTCCAGTCTACTAGCCATATTGTTAGTGTGTGAGGGTAGTACATGTTTCTCCAGTCTACTAGCCATACTGTTAGTGTGTGAGGGAAGTAAATGTTTCTCCAGTCTACTAGCCATACTGTTCGTGAGGGTAGAAAGTGTTTCTCCAGTCTACTAGCCATACGGATAGTTTGAGAGGGTAGTAAATGTTTCTCTAGTCTACTAGCCATACTGTAAGTGTGTGAGGGTAGGAAATATTTCTCCAGTCTACTATACATAATGATAGTATGTAAGTGAAGTAAATATTTCTCCAGTCTACTAGCCATTCTGCTAGTGTGTGAGGGTAGTAAATGTTTCTCCAGTCTACCAGCCATACTGTTAGTTTGTGAGGGTAGTAAACATTTCTCTAGTCTACTAGCCATACTGTTAGTGGTTGAGGGTAGTTAAAGTGTCTCCAGTCTACTAGCCATACTGTTAGTGTGTGAGGGTAGTAAATGATTCTCTAGTCTACTAGCCATACTGTTAGTGTGTGAGGGTAGTAAATGTTTCCCTAGTCTACTAGCCATACTGTTAGTGTGTGAGGGTAGAAAATGTTTCTATAGTCTACTAGCCATACTGTTAGTGTGTGAGGGTAGTTCATGTTTCTATAGTCTACTAGCCATACTGTTAGTGTGTGAGGGTAGTAAATGTTTCTATAGTCTACTAGCCATGCTATTAGTGTGTGAGGGTAGTAAATATTTATCCAGTCTACTAACTATACTGTTCGTGTGTGAGGGTAGTAAATGTTTCTCCAGCCTATTAGCCGTACTGTGTGAGAGGGTAGTAAATGTTTCTCCAGCCTATTAGCCGTACTGTGTGAGAGGGTAGTAAATGTTTCTCCAGTCTACTAGCCATACTGTTAGTGTGTGAGGGTAGTAAATGTTTCTCCAGTCTACTAGCCATACTGTTAGTGTGTGAGGGTAGAAAATGTTTCTCCAGTCTACTAGCCATACTGTTAGTGTGTGAGGGTAGTAAATGTTTCTCCAGTCTACTAGCCATGCTGTTAGTCTGTGAGGGTAGTAAATGTTTCTCCAGTCTATTAGCCATACCATTAGTGTGTGAGGGTAATACATGTTTCTCCCGTCTACTAGCCATACTGTTAGTGTGTGAGGGTAGTAAATGTTTCTCCAGTCTACTGGCCATACTGTTCGTGTGTGAGGGTAGTAAATGTTTCTCCAGTCTGCTAGCCATACTGTTAGTGTGTGAGGGTAGTACATGTTTCTATAGTCTACTAGCCATACTGTTACTGTGTGAGGGTAGTACATGTTTCTATAGTCTACTAGCCATACTGTTAGTGTGTGAGTGAAGTAAGTGTTTCTCCAGTCTACTAGCCATACTGTTAGTGTGTGAGGGTAGTAACATTTGCTATAGTCTACTAGACATACTGTTTGTGTGTGAGGGTAGTAAATGTTTGTCCAGTCTACTAGCCATACTGTTAGTGTGTGAGGGTAGTAAATGTTGCTCCAGTCTACTAGCCATTGTGTCAGTGTGTGAGGGTAGTAAATGATTCTATAGTCTACTAGCCTTACTATTAGTGTGTGAGGGTAGTAAATGTTTCTATAGTCTACTAGCCATACTGTTAGTGTGTGAGGGTAGTACATGTTTCTCCAGTCTACTAGCCATACTGTTAGTGTGTGAGGGTAGTAAATGTTGCTCCAGTCTACTAGCCATACTGTTAGTGTGTGAGGGTAGTCCATGTTTCTCCAGTCTACTAGCCATATTGTTAGTGTGTGAGGGTAGTACATGATTCTCCAGTCTACTAGCCATATTGTTAGTGTGTGAGGGTAGTACATGTTTCACCAGTCTACTAGCCATACTGTTAGTGTGTGAGGGAAGTAAATGTTTCTCCAGTCTACTAGCCATACTGTTCGTGAGGGTAGAAAGTGTTTCTCCAGTCTACTAGCCATACGGATAGTTTGAGAGGGTAGTAAATGTTTCTCTAGTCTACTAGCCATACTGTAAGTGTGTGAGGGTAGGAAATGTTTCTCCAGTCTACTATACATAATGATAGTATGTAAGTGAAGTAAATATTTCTCCAGTCTACTAGCCATTCTGCTAGTGTGTGAGGGTAGTAAATGTTTCTCCAGTCTACCAGCCATACTGTTAGTTTGTGAGGGTAGTAAACATTTCTCTAGTCTACTAGCCATACTGTTAGTGTGTGAGGGTAGTAAATGTTTCTCCAGTCTACTAGCCATACTGTTAGTGTGTGTGGGTAGTAAATGTTTCTCCAGTCTGGTAGCCATACTGTTAGTGTGTGAGGGTAGTAAATGATTCTCTAGTCTACTAGCCATACTGTTAGTGTGTGAGGGTAGTAAATGTTTCCCTAGTCTACTAGCCATACTGTTAGTGTGTGAGGGTAGAAAATGTTTCTATAGTCTACTAGCCATACTGTTAGTGTGTGAGGGTAGTTCATGTTTCTATAGTCTACTAGCCATACTGTTAGTGTGTGAGGGTAGTAAATGTTTCTATAGTCTACTAGCCATGCTATTAGTGTGTGAGGGTAGTAAATATTTATCCAGTCTACTAACTATACTGTTCGTGTGTGAGGGTAGTAAATGTTTCTCCAGCCTATTAGCCGTACTGTGTGAGAGGGTAGTAAATGTTTCTCCAGCCTATTAGCCGTACTGTGTGAGAGGGTAGTAAATGTTTCTCCAGTCTACTAGCCATACTGTTAGTGTGTGAGGGTAGTAAATGTTTCTCCAGTCTACTAGCCATACTGTTAGTGTGTGAGGGTAGAAAATGTTTCTCCAGTCTACTAGCCATACTGTTAGTGTGTGAGGGTAGTAAATGTTTCTCCAGTCTACTAGCCATGCTGTTAGTCTGTGAGGGTAGTAAATGTTTCTCCAGTCTATTAGCCATACCATTAGTGTGTGAGGGTAATACATGTTTCTCCCGTCTACTAGCCATACTGTTAGTGTGTGAGGGTAGTAAATGTTTCTCCAGTCTACTGGCCATACTGTTCGTGTGTGAGGGTAGTAAATGTTTCTCCAGTCTGCTAGCCATACTGTTAGTGTGTGAGGGTAGTACATGTTTCTATAGTCTACTAGCCATACTGTTACTGTGTGAGGGTAGTACATGTTTCTATAGTCTACTAGCCATACTGTTAGTGTGTGAGTGAAGTAAATGTTTCTCCAGTCTACTAGCCATACTGTTAGTGTGTGAGGGTAGTAACATTTGCTATAGTCTACTAGACATACTGTTTGTGTGTGAGGGTAGTAAATGTTTGTCCAGTCTACTAGCCATACTGTTAGTGTGTGAGGGTAGTAAATGTTTCTCCAGTCTACTAGCCATACTGTTAGTGTGTGAGGGTAGTAAATGTTTCTCCAGTCTACTAGCCATACTTTTAGTGTGTGAGGGTAGTACATGTTTCTCGAGTCTACTAGCCATACTGTTAGTGTGTGAGGGTAGCAAATGTTTATCCAGTCTACCTGCCATACTGTTAGTGTGTGAGGGTAGTAAATGTATCCTCAGTCTACTAGCCATACTGTTAGTGTGTGAGGGTAGTAAATGTTGCTCCAGTCTACTAGCCATTGTGTCAGTGTGTGAGGGTAGTAAATGATTCTATAGTCTACTAGCCTTACTATTAGTGTGTGAGGGTAGTAAATGTTTCTATAGTCTACTAGCCATACTGTTAGTGTGTGAGGGTAGTACATGTTTCTCCAGTCTACTAGCCATACTGTTAGTGTGTGAGGGTAGTAAATGTTGCTCCAGTCTACTAGCCATACTGTTAGTGTGTGAGGGTAGTCCATGTTTCTCCAGTCTACTAGCCATATTGTTAGTGTGTGAGGGTAGTACATGATTCTCCAGTCTACTAGCCATATTGTTAGTGTGTGAGGGTAGTACATGTTTCTCCAGTCTACTAGCCATACTGTTAGTGTGTGAGGGAAGTAAATGTTTCTCCAGTCTACTAGCCATACTGTTCGTGAGGGTAGAAAGTGTTTCTCCAGTCTACTAGCCATACGGATAGTTTGAGAGGGTAGTAAATGTTTCTCTAGTCTACTAGCCATACTGTAAGTGTGTGAGGGTAGGAAATGTTTCTCCAGTCTACTATACATAATGATAGTATGTAAGTGAAGTAAATATTTCTCCAGTCTACTAGCCATTCTGCTAGTGTGTGAGGGTAGTAAATGTTTCTCCAGTCTACCAGCCATACTGTTAGTTTGTGAGGGTAGTAAACATTTCTCTAGTCTACTAGCCATACTGTTAGTGGTTGAGGGTAGTTAAAGTTTCTCCAGTCTACTAGCCATACTGTTAGTGTGTGAGGGTAGTAAATGATTCTCTAGTCTACTAGCCATACTGTTAGTGTGTGAGGGTAGTAAATGTTTCCCTAGTCTACTAGCCATACTGTTAGTGTGTGAGGGTAGAAAATGTTTCTATAGTCTACTAGCCATACTGTTAGTGTGTGAGGGTAGTTCATGTTTCTATAGTCTACTAGCCATACTGTTAGTGTGTGAGGGTAGTAAATGTTTCTATAGTCTACTAGCCATGCTATTAGTGTGTGAGGGTAGTAAATATTTATCAGTCTACTAACTATACTGTTCGTGTGTGAGGGTAGTAAATGTTTCTCCAGCCTATTAGCCGTACTGTGTGAGAGGGTAGTAAATGTTTCTCCAGCCTATTAGCCGTACTGTGTGAGAGGGTAGTAAATGTTTCTCCAGTCTACTAGCCATACTGTTAGTGTGTGAGGGTAGTAAATGTTTCTCCAGTCTACTAGCCATACTGTTAGTGTGTGAGGGTAGAAAATGTTTCTCCAGTCTACTAGCCATACTGTTAGTGTGTGAGGGTAGTAAATGTTTCTCCAGTCTACTAGCCATGCTGTTAGTCTGTGAGGGTAGTAAATGTTTCTCCAGTCTATTAGCCATACCATTAGTGTGTGAGGGTAATACATGTTTCTCCCGTCTACTAGCCATACTGTTAGTGTGTGAGGGTAGTAAATGTTTCTCCAGTCTACTGGCCATACTGTTCGTGTGTGAGGGTAGTAAATGTTTCTCCAGTCTGCTAGCCATACTGTTAGTGTGTGAGGGTAGTACATGTTTCTATAGTCTACTAGCCATACTGTTACTGTGTGAGGGTAGTACATGTTTCTATAGTCTACTAGCCATACTGTTAGTGTGTGAGTGAAGTAAATGTTTCTCCAGTCTACTAGCCATACTGTTAGTGTGTGAGGGTAGTAACATTTGCTATAGTCTACTAGACATACTGTTTGTGTGTGAGGGTAGTAAATGTTTGTCCAGTCTACTAGCCATACTGTTAGTGTGTGAGGGTAGTAAATGTTTCTCCAGTCTACTAGCCATACTGTTAGTGTGTGAGGGTAGTAAATGTTTCTCCAGTCTACTAGCCATACTTTTAGTGTGTGAGGGTAGTACATGTTTCTCGAGTCTACTAGCCATACTGTTAGTGTGTGAGGGTAGTAAATGTTTCTATAGTCTACTATCCATACTGTTAGTGTGTGAGTGTAGTAAATGTTTCTCCAGTCTACTAGCCATACTGTTAGTGTGTGAGGGTAGAAAATGTTTCTATAGTCTACTATCCATACTGTTAGTGTGTGAGGGTAGTAAATGTTTCTCCGGTCTACTAGCCATACCGTTAGTGTGTGAGGGTAATACATGTTTCTCCAGTCTACTAGCCATACTGTTAGTGTGTGAGGGTAGTGAATGTTTCTCCAGTCTACAAGCCAAACTGTTAGTGTGTGAGGGTAGTAAATGTTTCTCCAGTATGCTAGCCATACTGCTCATGAGGGTAGTAAATGTTTCTCCAGTCTACTAGCCATACTGTTAGTGTGTGAAGGTAGCAAATGTTTCTCTAGTCTACAGGCCATACGGTTAGTTTGAGAGGGTAGTAAATGATTCTCCAGTCTATTAGCCGTACTGTGTGTCAGGGTAGTAAATGTTTCTCCAGTCTACTAGACATACGGTTAGTTTGAGAAGGTAGTAAATGTTTCTCTAGTCTACTAGCCATACTGTTAGTGTGTGAGGGTAGTAAATGTTTCTCCAGTCTACTCGCCATACTGTTCGTGTGTGAGGGTAGTAAATGTTTCTCCAGCCTGCTAGCCATACTGTTAGTGTGTGAGGTTAGAAAATGTTTCTCTAGCCTACTATCCATACTGTTAGTGTTTGAGGGTAGTAAAAGTTTCTCCAGTCTACTAGCCATACTGTTAGTATGGGGGGGTTGTAAATGTTTCTATAGTCTACTAGCCATACTGTTACTGTGTGAGGGTAGTACATGTTTCTATAGTCTACTAGCCATACTGTTACTGTGTGAGGGTAGTACATGTTTCTATAGTCTACTAGCCATACTGTTAGTGTGTGAGGGTAGTAAATGTTTCTATAGTCTTCTAGCCATACTGTTACTGTGTGAGGGTAGTACATGTTTCTATAGTCTACTAGCCATACTGTTAGTGTGTGAGGGTAGTAAATGTTTCTATAGTCTACTAGCCATACTGTTAGTGTGTGAGGGTAGTGAATGTTTCTCCAGTCTACAGGCCAAACTGTTAGTGTGTGAGGGTAGTAAATGTTTCTCCAGTATGCTAGCCATACTGCTCATGAGGGTAGTAAATGTTTCTCCAGTCTACTAGCCATAATGTTAGTGTCTGGGGGTAGTACATGTTTCTCCAGTCTACTAGCCATACTGTTAGTGTGTGAAGGTAGCAAATGTTTCTCTAGTCTACAGGCCATACGGTTAGTTTGAGAGGGTAGTAAATGTTTCTACAGTCTACTAGCCATACTGTTAGTGTGTGAGGTTAGTAAATGATTCTCCAGTCTATTAGCCGTACTGTGTGTGAGGGTAGTAAATGTTTCTCCAGTCTACTAGCCATACTGTTAGTGTGTAGGAGGGTAGTAAATGATTCTCTAGTCTACTAGCCATACTGTTAGTGTGTGAGGTTAGAAAATGTTTCTCTAGTCTACTATCCATACTGTTAGTGTTTGAGGGTAGTAAAAGTTTCTCTAGTCTACTAGCCATACTGTTAGTATGTGAGGGTAGTACATGTTTCTATGGTCTACTAGCCATACTGTTAGTGTGTGAGGGTAGTACATGTTTCTCGAGCCTACTAGCCATATTGTTAGTGTGTGAGGGTAGTAAATGTTTCTACAGTCTACTAGCCACACTGTCAGTGTGGGCGGGTAATACATGTTTCTCCAGTCTACTAGCCATACTGTTAGTGTGTGAGTGTAGTAAATGTTTCTCCAGTCTACTAGCCATACTGTTAATGTCGGCGGGTAATAAATGTTTCTCCAGTCTACTAGCCATACTGTTAGTGTATGAGGGTAGGAAATATTCATCCAGGCTACCTGCCATACTGTTAGTGTGCGAGGGTAGGAAATGTTTCTGTAGTCTAATAGCCATACTGTCACATCCTGACCAGTGAGAAGGACCAGTTTGCCATAGTAGAATGGTCAGGGCGTGGCAGGGGGGTTGTTTTGTGTTTTTTGGGGTTGGTTTGTGTCTAGGGGAATTTCTTTTAGTTTTCTGTTTCTATGTTTCATTTTCCATGTGTGGCCGAGTATGGTTTCCAATCAGAGGCTTTCGTTGTCTCTGATTGGAAGCCATACTTAGGCAGCCTGTTTTTCTTTGGGTTTTGTGGGTGTTTATTTTCCGTTTAGTGATTGTATCTGACGAAACTGTTGAGCGTTTATTATTTTGTTGTTATAGTGCATTCATTAAAATCCAAAGATGAGCAGTATACACGCTGCCCCTTGGTCTAATCCTTTCGACGCTTGTTATACATACTGTTAGTGTGTGAGGGTAGTAAATGTTTCTCCATTCTAGTAGCCATACTGTTAGTGTGTGAGGGTAGTAAATGTTTATCCATTCTAGTAGCCATACTGTTAGTGTGTGAAGGTAGCAAATGTTTATCCAGTCTACTAGCCACACTGTTAGTCTGTGAGGTTAGTAAATATTTCTCCAGCCTAGTAGCCATACCGTTAGTGTGTGAGGGTAGTAAATGTTTCTCCAGTCTACTGGCCATACTCTTAGTGTGTAGGAGGGTAGTAAATTATTCTCTTGTCTACTAGCCATACGGTAGTAGTGCGAAGGTAGGAAATGTTTCTGTAGTCTAATAGCCATACTGTCACATTCTGACCAGTGAGAAGGATCATTTTGCCATAGTAGAATGGTCAGGGCGTGGCAGGGGGGTTGTTTTGGGGATGGTTTGTTTCTAGGGGAATTTGTTCTAGTTTTCTGTTTCTATGTTTCATTTTCCATGTGTGGCCGAGTATGGTTTCCAATCAGAGGCAGTTGTCTTTCGTTGTCTCTGATTGGAAGCCATACTTAGGCAGCCTGTTTTTCTTTGGGTTTCGTGCGTGTTTATTTTCCGTTTAGTGATTGTACCTGACGAAACTGTTGAGCGTTGATTATTTTGTTGTTGAAGTGCATTCATTAAAATCCAAACATGAGCAGTATACATGCCGCGCCTTGGTCTAATCCTTTCGACGCTTGTTATACATACTGTTAGTGTGTGAGGATAGTACATGTTTCTTCAGTCTACTAGCCATACTGTTAGTGTGTGAGGGTAGTGAATGTTTCTCCAGTCTACAAGCCAAACTGTTAGTGTGTGAGGGTAGTAAATGTTTCTCCAGTATGCTAGCCATACTGCTCATGAGGGTAGTAAATGTTTCTCCAGTCTACTGGCCATACTGTTCGTGTGTAAGGCTAGTAAATGTTTCTCCAGTCTACTAGCCATACTGTTAGTGTGTGAGGGTAGTAAATGTTTCTATAGTCTACTAGCCATACTGTTAGTGTGTGAGGGTAGTAAATGATTCTCCAGTCTATTAGCCGTACTGTGTGTCAGGGTAGTAAATGTTTCTCCAGTCTACTAGACATACGGTTAGTTTGAGAAGGTAGTAAATGTTTCTCTAGTCTACTAGCCATACTGTTAGTGTGTGAGGGTAGTAAATGTTTCTCCAGTCTACTCGCCATACTGTTCGTGTGTGAGGGTAGTAAATGTTTCTCCAGCCTGCTAGCCATACTGTTAGTGTGTGAGGTTAGAAAATGTTTCTCTAGCCTACTATCCATACTGTTAGTGTTTGAGGGTAGTAAAAGTTTCTCCAGTCTACTAGCCATACTGTTAGTATGGGGGGGTTGTAAATGTTTCTATAGTCTACTAGCCATACTGTTACTGTGTGAGGGTAGTACATGTTTCTATAGTCTACTAGCCATACTGTTAGTGTGTGAGGGTAGTACATGTTTCTCCAGTCTACTAGCCATACTGTTAGTGTGTGAGGGTAGTAACTGTTTCTCCAGTCTACTAGCCATACTGTTAGTGTGTGAGGGTAGTGAATGTTTCTCCAGTCTACAGGCCAAACTGTTAGTGTGTGAGGGTAGTAAATGTTTCTCCAGTATGCTAGCCATACTGCTCATGAGGGTAGTAAATGTTTCTCCAGTCTACTAGCCATAATGTTAGTGTCTGGGGGTAGTACATGTTTCTCCAGTCTACTAGCCATACTGTTAGTGTGTGAAGGTAGCAAATGTTTCTCTAGTCTACAGGCCATACGGTTAGTTTGAGAGGGTAGTAAATGTTTCTACAGTCTACTAGCCATACTGTTAGTGTGTGAGGTTAGTAAATGATTCTCCAGTCTATTAGCCGTACTGTGTGTGAGGGTAGTAAATGTTTCTCCAGTCTACTAGCCATACTGTTAGTGTGTAGGAGGGTAGTAAATGATTCTCTAGTCTACTAGCCATACTGTTAGTGTGTGAGGTTAGAAAATGTTTCTCTAGTCTACTATCCATACTGTTAGTGTTTGAGGGTAGTAAAAGTTTCTCTAGTCTACTAGCCATACTGTTAGTATGTGAGGGTAGTACATGTTTCTATGGTCTACTAGCCATACTGTTAGTGTGTGAGGGTAGTACATGTTTCTCGAGCCTACTAGCCATATTGTTAGTGTGTGAGGGTAGTAAATGTTTCTACAGTCTACTAGCCACACTGTCAGTGTGGGCGGGTAATACATGTTTCTCCAGTCTACTAGCCATACTGTTAGTGTGTGAGTGTAGTAAATGTTTCTCCAGTCTACTAGCCATACTGTTAATGTCGGCGGGTAATAAATGTTTCTCCAGTCTACTAGCCATACTGTTAGTGTATGAGGGTAGGAAATATTCATCCAGTCTACCTGCCATACTGTTAGTGTGCGAGGGTAGGAAATGTTTCTGTAGTCTAATAGCCATACTGTCACATCCTGACCAGTGAGAAGGACCAGTTTGCCATAGTAGAATGGTCAGGGCGTGGCAGGGGGGTTGTTTTGTGTTTTTTGGGGTTGGTTTGTGTCTAGGGGAATTTCTTTTAGTTTTCTGTTTCTATGTTTCATTTTCCATGTGTGGCCGAGTATGGTTTCCAATCAGAGGCTTTCGTTGTCTCTGATTGGAAGCCATACTTAGGCAGCCTGTTTTTCTTTGGGTTTTGTGGGTGTTTATTTTCCGTTTAGTGATTGTATCTGACGAAACTGTTGAGCGTTTATTATTTTGTTGTTATAGTGCATTCATTAAAATCCAAAGATGAGCAGTATACACGCTGCCCCTTGGTCTAATCCTTTCGACGCTTGTTATACATACTGTTAGTGTGTGAGGGTAGTAAATGTTTCTCCATTCTAGTAGCCATACTGTTAGTGTGTGAGGGTAGTAAATGTTTATCCATTCTAGTAGCCATACTGTTAGTGTGTGAAGGTATCAAATGTTTATCCAGTCTACTAGCCACACTGTTAGTCTGTGAGGTTAGTAAATATTTCTCCAGCCTAGTAGCCATACCGTTAGTGTGTGAGGGTAGTAAATGTTTCTCCAGTCTACTGGCCATACTCTTAGTGTGTAGGAGGGTAGTAAATTATTCTCTTGTCTACTAGCCATACGGTAGTAGTGCGAAGGTAGGAAATGTTTCTGTAGTCTAATAGCCATACTGTCACATCCTGACCAGTGAGAAGGATCATTTTGCCATAGTAGAATGGTCAGGGCGTGGCAGGGGGGTTGTTTTGTGATGGTTTGTTTCTAGGGGAATTTGTTCTAGTTTTCTGTTTCTATGTTTCATTTTCCATGTGTGGCCGAGTATGGTTTCCAATCAGAGGCAGTTGTCTTTCGTTGTCTCTGATTGGAAGCCATACTTAGGCAGCCTGTTTTTCTTTGGGTTTCGTGCGTGTTTATTTTCCGTTTAGTGATTGTACCTGACGAAACTGTTGAGCGTTGATTATTTTGTTGTTGAAGTGCATTCATTAAAATCCAAACATGAGCAGTATACATGCCGCGCCTTGGTCTAATCCTTTCGACGCTTGTTATACATACTGTTAGTGTGTGAGGATAGTACATGTTTCTTCAGTCTACTAGCCATACTGTTAGTGTGTGAGGGTGGTAAATGTTTCTCCAGTCTAGTAGCCAAACTGTTAGTGAGTGAGGGTAGTAAATGTTTCTATAGTCTACTAGCCATACTGTTACTGTGTGAGGGTAGTACATGTTTCTATAGTCTACTAGCCATACTGTTAATGTGTGAGTGTAGTAAATGTTTCCCCAGTCTACTAGCCATACTGTTTGTGTGTGAGGGTAGTAAATGTTTCTCTAGTCTACTAGCCATACTGTTAGTGTGTGAGGGTAGTAAATGTTTCTCTAGTCTACTAGCCATGCTGTCCGTGTGTGAGGATAGTAAATGTTTCTCTAGTCTACTAGCCATACTGTTAGTGTGTGAGGGTAGTAAATGTTTCTCTAGTCTACTAGCCATACTGTTAGTGTGTGAGGATAGTAAATGTTTCTCTAGTCTACTAGCCATACTGTTAGTGTGTGAGGGTAGTAAATGTTTCTCTAGTCTACTAGCCATACTGTTAGTGTGTGAGGGTAGTAAATGTTTCTCTAGTCTACTAGCCATACTGTTAGTGTGTGAGGATAGTAAATGTTTCTCTAGTCTACTAGCCACACTGTTAGTGTGTGAGGGTAGTAAATGTTTCTCTAGTCTACTAGCCATACTGTTAGTGTGTGAGGGTAGTAAATGTTTCTCTAGTCTACTAGCCATGCTGTTCGTGTGTGAGGGCAGTAAATGTTTCTCCAGTCTACTGGCCATACTGTTTGTGTGTGAGGGTAGTAAATGTTTCTCCAGTCTACTAGCCATACTGTTAGTGTGTGAGGATAGTAAATGTTTCTCTAGTCTACTAGCCATGCTGTTCGTGTGTGAGGGCAGTAAATGTTTCTCCAGTCTACTGGCCATACTGTTCGTGTGTGAGGGTAGTAAATGTTTCTATAGTCTACTAGCCATACTGTTAGTGTGTGAGGGTAGTAAATGTTTCTCCAGTCTGCTAGCCATACTGTTAGTGTGTAGGAGGGCAGTATATGATTCTATAGTCTACTAGCCATTCTGTTAGTGTGTGAGGGTAGTACATGTTTCTATAGTCTTCTAGCCATACTGTTAATGTGTGAGGATAGTAAATGTTTCAATAGTCTACTATACATAATGATAGTATGTAAGTGAAGTAAATATTTCTCCAGTCTACTAGCCATTCTGCTAGTGTGTGAGGGTAGTAAATGTTTATCCAGTCTACCAGCCATACTGTTAGTTTGTGAGGGTAGTAAATGTTTCTCCAGCCTATTAGCCGTACTGTGTGAGAGGGTAGTAAATGTTTCTCCAGCCTATTAGCCGTACTGTGTGAGAGGGTAGTAAATGTTTCTCCAGTCTACTAGCCATACTGTTAGTGTGTGAGGGTAGTAAATGTTTCTCCAGTCTACTAGCCATACTGTTAGTGTGTGAGGGTAGAAAATGTTTCTCCAGTCTACTAGCCATACTGTTAGTGTGTGAGGGTAGTAAATGTTTCTCCAGTCTACTAGCCATGCTGTTAGTCTGTGAGGGTAGTAAATGTTTCTCCAGTCTATTAGCCATACCGTTAGTGTGTGAGGGTAATACATGTTTCTCCAGTCTACTAGCCATACTGTTAGTGTGTGAGGGTAGTAAATGTTTCTCCAGTCTACTGGCCATACTGTTCGTGTGTGAGGGTAGAAAATGTTTCTCCAGTCTGCTAGCCATACTGTTAGTGTGTGAGGGTAGTACATGTTTCTATAGTCTACTAGCCATACTGTTAGTGTGTGAGTGAAGTAAATGTTTCTCCAGTCTACTAGCCATACTGTTAGTGTGTGAGGGTAGTAACATTTGCTATAGTCTACTAGACATACTGTTTGTGTGTGAGGGTAGTAAATGTTTGTCCAGTCTACTAGCCATACTGTTAGTGTGTGAGGGTAGTAAATGTTTCTCCAGTCTACTAGCCATACTGTTAGTGTGTGAGGGTAGTAAATGTTTCTCCAGTCTACTAGCCATACTTTTAGTGTGTGAGGGTAGTACATGTTTCTCGAGTCTACTAGCCATACTGTTAGTGTGTGAGGGTAGTAAATGTTTCTATAGTCTACTATCCATACTGTTAGTGTGTGAGTGTAGTAAATGTTTCTCCAGTCTACTAGCCATACTGTTAGTGTGTGAGGGTAGAAAATGTTTCTCCAGTCTACTAGCCATACTGTTAGTGTGTGAGGGTAGTGAATGTTTCTCCAGTCTACAAGCCAAACTGTTAGTGTGTGAGGGTAGTAAATGTTTCTCCAGTATGCTAGCCATACTGCTCATGAGGGTAGTAAATGTTTGTCCAGTCTACTAGCCATACTGTTAGTGTGTGAGGGTAGTAAATGTTTCTCCAGTCTACTAGCCATACTGTTAGTGTGTGAGGGTAGTAAATGTTTCTCCAGTCTACTAGCCATACTTTTAGTGTGTGAGGGTAGTACATGTTTCTCGAGTCTACTAGCCATACTGTTAGTGTGTGAGGGTAGTAAATGTTTCTATAGTCTACTATCCATACTGTTAGTGTGTGAGTGTAGTAAATGTTTCTCCAGTCTACTAGCCATACTGTTAGTGTGTGAGGGTAGAAAATGTTTCTCCAGTCTACTAGCCATACTGTTAGTGTGTGAGGGTAGTAAATGTTTCTCCAGTCTACTAGCCATGCTGTTAGTCTGTGAGGGTAGTAAATGTTTCTCCAGTCTATTAGCCATACCGTTAGTGTGTGAGGGTAATACATGTTTCTCCAGTCTACTAGCCATACTGTTAGTGTGTGAGGGTAGTAAATGTTTCTCCAGTCTACTGGCCATACTGTTCGTGTGTGAGGGTAGTAACATTTGCTATAGTCTACTAGACATACTGTTTGTGTGTGAGGGTAGTAAATGTTTGTCCAGTCTACTAGCCATACTGTTAGTGTGTGAGGGTAGTAAATGTTTCTCCAGTCTACTAGCCATACTGTTAGTGTGTGAGGGTAGTAAATGTTTCTCCAGTCTACTAGCCATACTGTTAGTGTGTGAGGGTAGTAAATGTTTCTCCAGTCTGCTAGCCATACTGTTAGTGTGTGAGGGTAGTACATGTTTCTATAGTCTACTAGCCATACTGTTAGTGTGTGAGTGAAGTAAATGTTTCTCCAGTCTACTAGCCATACTGTTAGTGTGTGAGGGTAGTAACATTTGCTATAGTCTACTAGACATACTGTTTGTGTGTGAGGGTAGTAAATGTTTGTCCAGTCTACTAGCCATACTGTTAGTGTGTGAGGGTAGTAAATGTTTCTCCAGTCTACTAGCCATACTGTTAGTGTGTGAGGGTAGTAAATGTTTCTCCAGTCTACTAGCCATACTTTTAGTGTGTGAGGGTAGTACATGTTTCTCGAGTCTACTAGCCATACTGTTAGTGTGTGAGGGTAGTAAATGTTTCTATAGTCTACTATCCATACTGTTAGTGTGTGAGTGTAGTAAATGTTTCTCCAGTCTACTAGCCATACTGTTAGTGTGTGAGGGTAGAAAATGTTTCTATAGTCTACTATCCATACTGTTAGTGTGTGAGGGTAGTAAATGTTTCTCCAGTCTACTAGCCATACCGTTAGTGTGTGAGGGTAATACATGTTTCTCCAGTCTACTAGCCATACTGTTAGTGTGTGAGGGTAGTGAATGTTTCTCCAGTCTACAAGCCAAACTGTTAGTGTGTGAGGGTAGTAAATGTTTCTCCAGTATGCTAGCCATACTGCTCATGAGGGTAGTAAATGTTTCTCCAGTCTACTAGCCATACTGTTAGTGTGTGAAGGTAGCAAATGTTTCTCTAGTCTACAGGCCATACGGTTAGTTTGAGAGGGTAGTAAATGATTCTCCAGTCTATTAGCCGTACTGTGTGTCAGGGTAGTAAATGTTTCTCCAGTCTACTAGACATACGGTTAGTTTGAGAAGGTAGTAAATGTTTCTCTAGTCTACTAGCCATACTGTTAGTGTGTGAGGGTAGTAAATGTTTCTCCAGTCTACTCGCCATACTGTTCGTGTGTGAGGGTAGTAAATGTTTCTCCAGCCTGCTAGCCATACTGTTAGTGTGTGAGGTTAGAAAATGTTTCTCTAGCCTACTATCCATACTGTTAGTGTTTGAGGGTAGTAAAAGTTTCTCCAGTCTACTAGCCATACTGTTAGTATGGGGGGGTTGTAAATGTTTCTATAGTCTACTAGCCATACTGTTACTGTGTGAGGGTAGTACATGTTTCTATAGTCTACTAGCCATACTGTTAGTGTGTGAAGGTAGCAAATGTTTCTCTAGTCTACAGGCCATACGGTTAGTTTGAGAGGGTAGTAAATGTCTCTACAGTCTACTAGCCATACTGTTAGTGTGTGAGGTTAGTAAATGATTCTCCAGTCTATTAGCCGTACTGTGTGTGAGGGTAGTAAATGTTTCTCCAGTCTACTAGCCATACTGTTAGTGTGTAGGAGGGTAGTAAATGATTCTCTAGTCTACTAGCCATACTGTTAGTGTGTGAGGTTAGAAAATGTTTCTCTAGTCTACTATCCATACTGTTAGTGTTTGAGGGTAGTAAAAGTTTCTCTAGTCTACTAGCCATACTGTTAGTATGTGAGGGTAGTACATGTTTCTATGGTCTACTAGCCATACTGTTAGTGTGTGAGGGTAGTACATGTTTCTCGAGCCTACTAGCCATATTGTTAGTGTGTGAGGGTAGTAAATGTTTCTACAGTCTACTAGCCACACTGTCAGTGTGGGCGGGTAATACATGTTTCTCCAGTCTACTAGCCATACTGTTAGTGTGTGAGTGTAGTAAATGTTTCTCCAGTCTACTAGCCATACTGTTAATGTCGGCGGGTAATAAATGTTTCTCCAGTCTACTAGCCATACTGTTAGTGTATGAGGGTAGGAAATATTCATCCAGTCTACCTGCCATACTGTTAGTGTGCGAGGGTAGGAAATGTTTCTGTAGTCTAATAGCCATACTGTCACATCCTGACCAGTGAGAAGGACCAGTTTGCCATAGTAGAATGGTCAGGGCGTGGCAGGGGGGTTGTTTTGTGTTTTTTGGGGTTGGTTTGTGTCTAGGGGAATTTCTTTTAGTTTTCTGTTTCTATGTTTCATTTTCCATGTGTGGCCGAGTATGGTTTCCAATCAGAGGCTTTCGTTGTCTCTGATTGGAAGCCATACTTAGGCAGCCTGTTTTTCTTTGGGTTTTGTGGGTGTTTATTTTCCGTTTAGTGATTGTATCTGACGAAACTGTTGAGCGTTTATTATTTTGTTGTTATAGTGCATTCATTAAAATCCAAAGATGAGCAGTATACACGCTGCCCCTTGGTCTAATCCTTTCAACGCTTGTTATACATACTGTTAGTGTGTGAGGGTAGTAAATGTTTCTCCATTCTAGTAGCCATACTGTTAGTGTGTGAGGGTAGTAAATGTTTATCCATTCTAGTAGCCATACTGTTAGTGTGTGAAGGTAGCAAATGTTTATCCAGTCTACTAGCCACACTGTTAGTCTGTGAGGTTAGTAAATATTTCTCCAGCCTAGTAGCCATACCGTTAGTGTGTGAGGGTAGTAAATGTTTCTCCAGTCTACTGGCCATACTCTTAGTGTGTAGGAGGGTAGTAAATTATTCTCTTGTCTACTAGCCATACGGTAGTAGTGCGAAGGTAGGAAATGTTTCTGTAGTCTAATAGCCATACTGTCACATTCTGACCAGTGAGAAGGATCATTTTGCCATAGTAGAATGGTCAGGGCGTGGCAGGGGGGTTGTTTTGGGGATGGTTTGTTTCTAGGGGAATTTGTTCTAGTTTTCTGTTTCTATGTTTCATTTTCCATGTGTGGCCGAGTATGGTTTCCAATCAGAGGCAGTTGTCTTTCGTTGTCTCTGATTGGAAGCCATACTTAGGCAGCCTGTTTTTCTTTGGGTTTCGTGCGTGTTTATTTTCCGTTTAGTGATTGTACCTGACGAAACTGTTGAGCGTTGATTATTTTGTTGTTGAAGTGCATTCATTAAAATCCAAACATGAGCAGTATACATGCCGCGCCTTGGTCTAATCCTTTCGACGCTTGTTATACATACTGTTAGTGTGTGAGGATAGTACATGTTTCTTCAGTCTACTAGCCATACTGTTAGTGTGTGAGGGTAGTGAATGTTTCTCCAGTCTACAAGCCAAACTGTTAGTGTGTGAGGGTAGTAAATGTTTCTCCAGTATGCTAGCCATACTGCTCATGAGGGTAGTAAATGTTTCTCCAGTCTACTGGCCATACTGTTCGTGTGTAAGGCTAGTAAATGTTTCTCCAGTCTACTAGCCATACTGTTAGTGTGTGAGGGTAGTAAATGTTTCTATAGTCTACTAGCCATACTGTTAGTGTGTGAGGGTAGTAAATGATTCTCCAGTCTATTAGCCGTACTGTGTGTCAGGGTAGTAAATGTTTCTCCAGTCGACTAGACATACGGTTAGTTTGAGAAGGTAGTAAATGTTTCTCTAGTCTACTAGCCATACTGTTAGTGTGTGAGGGTAGTAAATGTTTCTCCAGTCTACTCGCCATACTGTTAGTGTGTGAGGTTAGAAAATGTTTCTCTAGCCTACTATCCATACTGTTAGTGTTTGAGGGTAGTAAAAGTTTCTCCAGTCTACTAGCCATACTGTTAGTATGGGGGGGTTGTAAATGTTTCTATAGTCTACTAGCCATACTGTTACTGTGTGAGGGTAGTACATGTTTCTATAGTCTACTAGCCATACTGTTAGTGTGTGAGGGTAGTACATGTTTCTCCAGTCTACTAGCCATACTGTTAGTGTGTGAGGGTAGTAACTGTTTCTCCAGTCTACTAGCCATACTGTTAGTGTGTGAGGGTAGTGAATGTTTCTCCAGTCTACAGGCCAAACTGTTAGTGTGTGAGGGTAGTAAATGTTTCTCCAGTATGCTAGCCATACTGCTCATGAGGGTAGTAAATGTTTCTCCAGTCTACTAGCCATAATGTTAGTGTCTGGGGGTAGTACATGTTTCTCCAGTCTACTAGCCATACTGTTAGTGTGTGAAGGTAGCAAATGTTTCTCTAGTCTACAGGCCATACGGTTAGTTTGAGAGGGTAGTAAATGTTTCTACAGTCTACTAGCCATACTGTTAGTGTGTGAGGTTAGTAAATGATTCTCCAGTCTATTAGCCGTACTGTGTGTGAGGGTAGTAAATGTTTCTCCAGTCTACTAGCCATACTGTTAGTGTGTAGGAGGGTAGTAAATGATTCTCTAGTCTACTAGCCATACTGTTAGTGTGTGAGGTTAGAAAATGTTTCTCTAGTCTACTATCCATACTGTTAGTGTTTGAGGGTAGTAAAAGTTTCTCTAGTCTACTAGCCATACTGTTAGTATGTGAGGGTAGTACATGTTTCTATGGTCTACTAGCCATACTGTTAGTGTGTGAGGGTAGTACATGTTTCTCGAGCCTACTAGCCATATTGTTAGTGTGTGAGGGTAGTAAATGTTTCTACAGTCTACTAGCCACACTGTCAGTGTGGGCGGGTAATACATGTTTCTCCAGTCTACTAGCCATACTGTTAGTGTGTGAGTGTAGTAAATGTTTCTCCAGTCTACTAGCCATACTGTTAATGTCGGCGGGTAATAAATGTTTCTCCAGTCTACTAGCCATACTGTTAGTGTATGAGGGTAGGAAATATTCATCCAGTCTACCTGCCATACTGTTAGTGTGCGAGGGTAGGAAATGTTTCTGTAGTCTAATAGCCATACTGTCACATCCTGACCAGTGAGAAGGACCAGTTTGCCATAGTAGAATGGTCAGGGCGTGGCAGGGGGGTTGTTTTGTGTTTTTTGGGGTTGGTTTGTGTCTAGGGGAATTTCTTTTAGTTTTCTGTTTCTATGTTTCATTTTCCATGTGTGGCCGAGTATGGTTTCCAATCAGAGGCTTTCGTTGTCTCTGATTGGAAGCCATACTTAGGCAGCCTGTTTTTCTTTGGGTTTTGTGGGTGTTTATTTTCCGTTTAGTGATTGTATCTGACGAAACTGTTGAGCGTTTATTATTTTGTTGTTATAGTGCATTCATTAAAATCCAAAGATGAGCAGTATACACGCTGCCCCTTGGTCTAATCCTTTCGACGCTTGTTATACATACTGTTAGTGTGTGAGGGTAGTAAATGTTTCTCCATTCTAGTAGCCATACTGTTAGTGTGTGAGGGTAGTAAATGTTTATCCATTCTAGTAGCCATACTGTTAGTGTGTGAAGGTAGCAAATGTTTATCCAGTCTACTAGCCACACTGTTAGTCTGTGAGGTTAGTAAATATTTCTCCAGCCTAGTAGCCATACCGTTAGTGTGTGAGGGTAGTAAATGTTTCTCCAGTCTACTGGCCATACTCTTAGTGTGTAGGAGGGTAGTAAATTATTCTCTTGTCTACTAGCCATACGGTAGTAGTGCGAAGGTAGGAAATGTTTCTGTAGTCTAATAGCCATACTGTCACATCCTGACCAGTGAGAAGGATCATTTTGCCATAGTAGAATGGTCAGGGCGTGGCAGGGGGGTTGTTTTGTGATGGTTTGTTTCTAGGGGAATTTGTTCTAGTTTTCTGTTTCTATGTTTCATTTTCCATGTGTGGCCGAGTATGGTTTCCAATCAGAGGCAGTTGTCTTTCGTTGTCTCTGATTGGAAGCCATACTTAGGCAGCCTGTTTTTCTTTGGGTTTCGTGCGTGTTTATTTTCCGTTTAGTGATTGTACCTGACGAAACTGTTGAGCGTTGATTATTTTGTTGTTGAAGTGCATTCATTAAAATCCAAACATGAGCAGTATACATGCCGCGCCTTGGTCTAATCCTTTCGACGCTTGTTATACATACTGTTAGTGTGTGAGGATAGTACATGTTTCTTCAGTCTACTAGCCATACTGTTAGTGTGTGAGGGTGGTAAATGTTTCTCCAGTCTAGTAGACAAACTGTTAGTGAGTGAGGGTAGTAAATGTTTCTATAGTCTACTAGCCATACTGTTACTGTGTGAGGGTAGTACATGTTTCTATAGTCTACTAGCCATACTGTTAATGTGTGAGTGTAGTAAATGTTTCCCCAGTCTACTAGCCATACTGTTTGTGTGTGAGGGTAGTAAATGTTTCTCTAGTCTACTAGCCATACTGTTAGTGTGTGAGGGTAGTAAATGTTTCTCTAGTCTACTAGCCATGCTGTCCGTGTGTGAGGATAGTAAATGTTTCTCTAGTCTACTAGCCATACTGTTAGTGTGTGAGGGTAGTAAATGTTTCTCTAGTCTACTAGCCATACTGTTAGTGTGTGAGGATAGTAAATGTTTCTCTAGTCTACTAGCCATACTGTTAGTGTGTGAGGGTAGTAAATGTTTCTCTAGTCTACTAGCCATACTGTTAGTGTGTGAGGGTAGTAAATGTTTCTCTAGTCTACTAGCCATACTGTTAGTGTGTGAGGATAGTAAATGTTTCTCTAGTCTACTAGCCACACTGTTAGTGTGTGAGGGTAGTAAATGTTTCTCTAGTCTACTAGCCATACTGTTAGTGTGTGAGGGTAGTAAATGTTTCTCTAGTCTACTAGCCATGCTGTTCGTGTGTGAGGGCAGTAAATGTTTCTCCAGTCTACTGGCCATACTGTTTGTGTGTGAGGGTAGTAAATGTTTCTCCAGTCTACTAGCCATACTGTTAGTGTGTGAGGATAGTAAATGTTTCTCTAGTCTACTAGCCATGCTGTTCGTGTGTGAGGGCAGTAAATGTTTCTCCAGTCTACTGGCCATACTGTTCGTGTGTGAGGGTAGTAAATGTTTCTATAGTCTACTAGCCATACTGTTAGTGTGTGAGGGTAGTAAATGTTTCTCCAGTCTGCTAGCCATACTGTTAGTGTGTAGGAGGGCAGTATATGATTCTATAGTCTACTAGCCATTCTGTTAGTGTGTGAGGGTAGTACATGTTTCTATAGTCTTCTAGCCATACTGTTAATGTGTGAGGATAGTAAATGTTTCAATAGTCTACTATACATAATGATAGTATGTAAGTGAAGTAAATATTTCTCCAGTCTACTAGCCATTCTGCTAGTGTGTGAGGGTAGTAAATGTTTATCCAGTCTACCAGCCATACTGTTAGTTTGTGAGGGTAGTAAACGTTTCTCTAGTCTACTAGCCATACTGTTAGTTTGTGAGGGTAGTAAACGTTTCTCTAGTCTACTAGCCATACTGTTAGTGTGTGAGGGTAGTAAATGTTTCTCCAGTCTGGTAGCCATACTGTTAGTGTGTGAGGGTAGTAAATATTTATCCAGTCTACCAGCCATACTGTTAGTTTGTGAGGGGAGTAAATATTTCTATAGTCTACTAGCCATACTGTTAGTGTGTGAGGGTAGTAAAAGTTTCCCTAGTCTACTAGCCATACTGTTAGTGTGTGAGGGTAGTAAATATTTCTATAGTCTACAAGCCATACTGTTAGTGTGTGAGGCTAGTAAATTATTCTCTAGTCTACAAGCCATACTGTTAGTCTGTGAGGTTAGTAAATGTTTCTCTAGTCTACTATCCATAATGATAGTATGTAAGTGAAGTAAATGTTTCTCCAGTCTACTAGCCATACTGTTAGTGTGTGAGGGTAGTAAATGATTCTCTAGTCTACTAGCCATACTGTTAGTATGTGAGGATAGAAAACGTTTCCCTAGTCTACTAGCCATACTGTTAGTGTGTGAGGGTAGTAAATATTTCTATAGTCTACTAGCCATACTGTTAGTGTGTGAGGGTAGTTCATGTTTCTATAGTCTACTAGCCATACTGTTAGTGTGTGAGGGTAGTAAATATTTCTATAGTCTACTAGCCATACTGTTAGTGTGTGAGGGTAGTTCATGTTTCTATAGTCTACTAGCCATACTGTTAGTGTGTGAGGGTAGTAAATGTTTCTCCAGCCTTTTAGCCGTACTGTGTGAGAGGGTAGTAAATGTTTCTATAGTCTACTAGCCATACTGTTAGTGTGTGAGGGTAGTAAATGTTTCTATAGTCTACTAGCCATGCTATTAGTGTGAGAGGGTAGTAAATATTTATCCAGTCTACTAACTATACTGTTCGTGTGTGAGGGTAGTAAATGTTTCTCCAGCCTATTAGCCGTACTGTGTGAGAGGGTAGTAAATGTTTCTCCAGCCTATTAGCCGTACTGTGTGAGAGGGTAGTAAATGTTTCTATAGTCTACTAGCCATACTGTTAGTGTGTGAGGGTAGTAAATGTTTCTCCAGTCTACTAGCCATACTGTTAGTGTGTGAGGGTAGTAAATGTTTCTCCAGTCTACTAGCCATACAGTTAGTGTGTACGGGTAGTAAATGTTTCTATAGTCTACTACCCATACTGTTAGTGTGAGGGTAGTAAATGTTTCTCCACTCTACTAGCCATACTGTTAATCGGTGAGGGTAGTAAATGTTTCTCCAGTGTACTAGCCATACAGTTAGTGTGTGAGGGTAGAAAACGTTTATCTAGTCTACTAGCCATACTGTTAGTGTGTGAGGGTAGTAAATGTTTCTCCAGTCTACTAGCTATACTGTTAGTGTGTGAGGGTAGTAAATGTTTCTCCAGTCTACTAGCCATACAGATAGTGTGTGCGGGTAGTAAATGTTTCTATAGTCTACTAGCCATACTGTTAGTGTGTGAGGGTAGTACATGTTTCTATAGTCTTCTAGCCATACTGTTAATGTGTGAGGATAGTAAATGTTTCAATAGTCTACTATACATAATGATAGTATGTAAGTGAAGTAAATATTTCTCCAGTCTACTAGCCATTCTGCTAGTGTGTGAGGGTAGTAAATGTTTCTCCAGTCTACCAGCCATACTGTTAGTTTGTGAGGGTAGTAAACGTTTCTCTAGTCTACTAGCCATACTGTTAGTGGTTGAGGGTAGTTAAAGTTTCTCCAGTCTACTAGCCATACTGTTAGTGTGTGAGGGTAGTACATGTTTCTATAGTCTTCTAGCCATACTGTTAATGTGTGAGGATAGTAAATGTTTCAATAGTCTACTATACATAATGATAGTATGTAAGTGAAGTAAATATTTCTCCAGTCTACTAGCCATTCTGCTAGTGTGTGAGGGTAGTAAATGTTTCTCCAGTCTACCAGCCATACTGTTAGTTTGTGAGGGTAGTAAACGTTTCTCTAGTCTACTAGCCATACTGTTAGTGGTTGAGGGTAGTTAAAGTTTCTCCAGTCTACTAGCCATACTGTTAGTGTGTGAGGGTAGTAAATGTTTCTCCAGTCTACTAGCCATACTGTTAGTGGTTGAGGGTAGTTAAAGTTTCTCCAGTCTACTAGCCATACTGTTAGTGTGTGAGGGTAGTACATGTTTCTATAGTCTACTAGCCATACTGTTAGTGTGTGAGGGTAGTAAATGTTTCTATAGTCTACTAGCCATACTGTTAGTGTGTGAGGGTAGTAAATGTTTCTCCAGTCTACTAGCCATACTGTTAGTGGTTGAGGGTAGTTAAAGTTTCTCCAGTCTACTAGCCATACTGTTAGTGTGTGAGGGTAGAAAATGTTTCTATAGTCTATTAGCCATACTGTTAGTGTGTGAGGGTAGTTCCTGTTTCTATAGTCTACTAGCCATACTGTTAGTGTGTGAGGGTAGTAAATGTTTCTATAGTCTACTAGCCATGCTATTAGTGTGTGAGGGTAGTAAATATTTATCCAGTCTACTAACTATACTGTTCGTGTGTGAGGGTAGTAAATGTTTCTCCAGCCTATTAGCCGTACTGTGTGAGAGGGTAGTAAATGTTTCTCCAGCCTATTAGCCGTACTGTGTGAGAGGGTATTAAATGTTTCTATAGTCTACTAGCCATACTGTTAGTGTGTGAGGGTAGTAAATGTTTCTCCAGTCTACTAGCCATACTGTTAGTGTGTGAGGGTAGTAAATGTTTCTCCAGTCTACTAGCCATACAGTTAGTGTGTACGGGTAGTAAATGTTTCTATAGTCTACTACCCATACTGTTAGTGTGTGAGGGTAGTAAATGTTTCTCCAGTCTACTAGCCATACTGTTAGTCGGTGAGGGTAGTAAATGTTTCTCCAGTGTACTAGCCATACAGTTAGTGTGTGAGGGTAGAAAACGTTTATCTAGTCTACTAGCCATACTGTTAGTGTGTGAGGGTAGTAAATGTTTCTCCAGTCTACTAGCCATACTGTTAGTGTGTGAGGGTAGTAAATGTTTCTCCAGTCTACTAGCCATACAGATAGTGTGTGCGGGTAGTAAATGTTTCTATAGTCTACTACCCATACTGTTAGTGTGTGAGGGTAGTAAATGTTTCTCCAGTCTACTAGCCATACTGTTAGTCGGTGAGGGTAGTAAATGTTTCTCCAGTGTACTAGCCATACAGTTAGTGTGTGAGGGTAGTAAATGTTTCTCCAGTGTACAAGCCATACTGTTATTGTGTGAGCGTAGGAAATATTCATTACAGTCTACCTGCCATACTGTTAGTGTGCAAGGGTAGGAAATGTTTCTGTAGTCTAATAGCCATACTGTCACATCCTGACCAGTGAGAAGGATCATTTTGCCATAGTAGAATGGTCAGGGCGTGGCAGGGGGGTTGTTTTGGGGATGGTTTGTTTCTAGGGGAATTTGTTCTAGTTTTCTGTTTCTATGTTTCATTTTCCATGTGTGGCCGAGTATGGTTTCCAATCAGAGGCAGTTGTCTTTCGTTGTCTCTGATTGGAAGCCATACTTAGGCAGCCTGTTTTTGGGGGGTTTTGTGGGTGTTTATTTTCCGTTTAGTGATTGTACCTGATGAAAATGTTGAGCGTTTATTATTTTGTTGTTGAAGTGCATTCATTAAAATCCAAAGATGAGCACTGTACAAGCTGCGCCTTTGTCTAATCCTTTCGACGCTTGTGACACATACTGTTCGTGTGTGAGGATAGTACATGTTTCTATAGTCTACTAGCCATACTGTTAGTGTGTGAGGGTAGTAAATATTTCTCCAGTCTACTAGCCATACTGTTAGTGTGTGAGGGTAGTAAATGTTTCTATAATCTACTAGCCATACTGTTAGTGTGTGAGGGTAGTAAATGTTTCTCCAGTCTACTAGCCATACTATTAGTGTGTGAGGGTAGTAAATGTTATTCCAGTCTACTAGCCATACTGTTAGTGTGTGAGGGTAGTAAATGTTATTCCAGTCTACTAGCCATACTGTTAGTGTGTGAGGGTAGTTCATGTTTCTATAGTCTACTAGCCATACTGTTAGTGTGTGAGGGTAGTAAATGTTTCTATAATCTACTAGCCATGCTATTAGTGTGTGAGGGTAGTAAATGTTATTCCAGTCTACTAGCCATACTGTTAGTGTGTGAGGGTAGTAAATGTTTCTCCAGTCTACTAGCCATACTGTTAGCGTGTGAGGGTAGTAAATGTTTCTCCAGTCTACTAGCCATACTATTAGTGTGTGAGGGTAGTAAATGTTATTCCAGTCTACTAGCCATACTGTTAGTGTGTGATGGTAGTAAATGTTTCTATAGTCTACTAGCCATGCTATTAGTGTGTGAGGGTAGTAAATATTTCTCCAGTCTACTAACTATACTGTTCGTGTGTGAGGGTAGTAAATGTTTCTCCAGCCTAATAGCCGTACTGTGTGAGAGGGTAGTAAATGTTTCTATAGTCTACTAGCCATACTGTTCGTGTGTGAGGGTAGTAAATGTTTCTCCAGTCTAGTAGCCATACTGTTAGTGTGTGAGGGTTGTAAATGTTTATCACGTCTACTAGACATACTGTTAGTGTGTGAGGTTAGTAAATATTAATCCAGTCTACCTGCCATACTGTTAGTGTGTGAGGGTAGGAAATGTTTCTGTAGTCTAATAGCCATACTGTTAGTGTGTGAGGGTAGAAAACTTTTATATAGTCTACTAGCCATACTGTTAGTGTGTGAAGGTAGCACATGCTTCTCCAGTCTACTAGCCATACTGTTAGTGTGTGAGGGTAGTAAATATTTCTCCAGTCTACTAACTATACTGTTCGTGTGTGAGGGTAGTAAATGTTTCTCCAGCCTAATAGCCGTACTGTGTGAGAGGGGAGTAAATGTTTCTCCAGTCTGGTAGCCATACTGTTAGTGTGTGAGGGTAGTAAATGATTCTCTAGTCTACTAGCCATACTGTTAGTATGTGAGGATAGTAAAAGTTTCCCTAGTCTACTAGCCATACTGTTAGTGTGTGAGGGGAGAAAATGTTTCTATAGTCTACTAGCCATACTATTAGTGTGTGAGGGTAGTAAATGTTATTCCAGTCTACTAGCCATACTGTTAGTGGTTGAGGGTAGTTAAAGTTTCTCCAGTCTACTAGCCATACTGTTAGTGTGTGAGGGTAGTAAATGTTTCTCCAGTCTACTAGCCATACTGTTAGTGTGTGAGGGTAGTAAATGATTCTCTAGTCTACTAGCCATACTGTTAGTGTGTGAGGGTAGTAAATGATTCTCTAGTCTACTAGCCATACTGTTAGTGTGTGAGGGTAGTAAATGTTTCTCTAGTCTACTAGCCATACTGTTAGTGTGTGAGGGTAGTAAATGTTTCTCCAGTCTACCAGCCATACTGTTAGTTTGTGAGGGTAGTAAACGTTTCTCTAGTCTACTAGCCATACTGTTAGTGGTTGAGGGTAGTTAAAGTTTCTCCAGTCTAATTGCCATACTGTTAGTGTGTGAGGGTAGTAAATGTTTCTCCAGTCTACTAGCCATACTGTTAGTGGTTGAGGGTAGTTAAAGTTTCTCCAGTCTACTAGCCATACTGTTAGTGTGTGAGGGTAGAAAATGTTTCTATAGTCTACTAGCCATACTGTTAGTGTGTGAGGGTAGTTCCTGTTTCTATAGTCTACTCGCCATACTGTTAGTGTGTGAGGGTAGTAAATGTTATTCCAGTCTACTAGCCATACTGTTAGTGTGTGAGGGTAGTAAATGTTATTCCAGTCTACTAGCCATACTGTTAGTGTGTGAGGGTAGTAAATGTTTCTCCAGTCTACTAGCCATACTATTTGTGTGTGAGGGTAGTAAATGTTATTCCAGTCAACTAGTCATACTGTTAGTGTGTGAGGGTAGTAAATATTTCTCCAGTCTACTAACTATACTGTTCGTGTGTGAGGGTAGTAAATGTTTCTCCAGCCTAATAGCCGTACTGTGTGAGAGGGTAGTAAATGTTTCTATAGTCTACTAGCCATACTGTTCGTGTGTGAGGGTAGTAAATGTTTCTCCAGTCAACCAGCCATACTGTTATTGTGCGAGGGTAGGAAATATTTCTGTAGTCAACTAGCCATACTGTTAGTGGTTGAGGGTAGTTAAAGTTTCTCCAGTCTACTAGCCATACTGTTAGTGTGTGAGGGTAGTAAATGTTTCTCCAGTCTGGTAGCCATACTGTTAGTGTGTGAGGGTAGTAAATGTTTCTCCAGTCTACTAGCCATACTGTTAGTGTGTGAGGGTAGTAAATTATTCTCTAGTCTACTAGCCATACTGTTAGTGTGTGAGGGTAGAAAATGTTTCTATAGTCTACTAGCCATACTGTTAGTGTGTGAGGGTAGTAAATGTTTCTATAGTCTACTAGCCATGCTATTAGTGTGTGAGGGTAGTAAATGTTATTCCAGTCTACTAGCCATACTGTTAGTGTGTGAGGGTAGTAAATGTTTCTCCAGTCTACTAGCCATACTATTAGTGTGTGAGGGTAGTAAATGTTATTCCAGTCTACTAGCCATACTGTTAGTGTGTGAGGGTAGTAAATATTTCTCCAGTCTACTAACTATACTGTTCGTGTGTGAGGGTAGTAAATGTTTCTCCAGCCTAATAGCCGTACTGTGTGAGAGGGTAGTAAATGTTTCTATAGTCTACTAGCCATACTGTTCGTGTGTGAGGGTAGTAAATGTTTCTCCAGTCTAGTAGCCATACTGTTAGTGTGTGAGGGTTGTAAATGTTTATCACGTCTACTAGACATACTGTTAGTGTGTGAGGTTAGTAAATATTAATCCAGTCTACCTGCCATACTGTTAGTGTGTGAGGGTAGGAAATGTTTCTGTAGTCTAATAGCCATACTGTTAGTGTGTGAGGGTAGAAAACTTTTATATAGTCTACTAGCCATACTGTTAGTGTGTGAAGGTAGCACATGCTTCTCCAGTCTACTAGCCATACTGTTTTTGTGTGAGCGTAGGAAATATTCATCCAGTCTACCTGCCATACTGTTAGTGTGCGAGGGTAGGAAATGTTTCTGTAGTCTAATAGCCATACTGTCACATTCTGACCAGTGAGAAGGATCATTTTGCCATAGTAGAATGGTCAGGGCGTGGCAGGGGGGTTGTTTTGGGGATGGTTTGTTTCTAGGGGAATTTGTTCTAGTTTTCTGTTTCTATGTTTCATTTTCCATGTGTGGCCGAGTATGGTTTCCAATCAGAGGCAGTTGTCTTTTGTTGTCTCTGATTGGAAACCATACTTAGGCAGCCTGTTTTTGGGGGGTTTTGTGGGTGTTTATTTTCCATTTAGTGATTGTACCTGATGAAACTGTTGAGCGTTTATTATTTTGTTGTTGAAGTGCATTCATTAAAATCCAAAGATGAGCACTGTACACGCTGCGCCTTTGTCTAATCCTTTCGACGCTTGTGACACATACTGTTCGTGTGTGAGGATAGTACATGTTTCTATAGTCTACTAGCCATACTGTTAGTGTGTGAGGGTAGTAAATATTTCTCCAGTCTACTAGCCATACTGTTAGTGTGTGAGGGTAGTAAATGTTTCTATAATCTACTAGCCATACTGTTAGTGTGTGAGGGTAGTAAATGTTTCTCCAGTCTACTAGCCATACTATTAGTGTGTGAGGGTAGTAAATGTTATTCCAGTCTACTAGCCATACTGTTAGTGTGTGAGGGTAGTAAATGTTATTCCAGTCTACTAGCCATACTGTTAGTGTGTGAGGGTAGTAAATGTTTCTCCAGTCTACTAGCCATACTATTAGTGTGTGAGGGTAGTAAATGTTATTCCAGTCTACTAGCCATACTGTTAGTGTGTGAGGGTAGTAAATGTTTCTCCAGTCTACTAGCCATACTATTAGTGTGTGAGGGTAGTAAATGTTATTCCATTCTACTAGCCATACTGTTAGCGTGTGATGGTCGTAAATGTTTATCCAGTCTACTAGCCATACTGTTAGTCTGTGAGGGTAGTAAATATTTCTCCAGTCTACTAGCCATACTGTTAGTGTGTGAGGGTAGTAAAAGTTTCTCCAGTCTGCTAGCCATACTGTTAGTGTGTGAGGCTAGTAAATTATTCTCTAGTCTACTAGCCATACTGTTAGTCTGTGAGGTTAGTAAATGTTTCTCTAGTCTACTATCCATAATGATAGTATGTAAGTGAAGTAAAAGTTTCTCAAGTCTACTAGCCATACTGTTAGTGTGTGAGGGTAGTAAATGTTTTTCCAGTCTACCAGCCATACTGTTATTGTGCGAGGGTAGGAAATATTTCTGTAGTCAACTAGCCATACTGTTAGTGTGTGAGGGTAGTAAACGTTTCTCTAGTCTACTAGCCATACTGTTCGTGTGTGAGGGTAGTAAATGTTTCTCCAGTCTAGTAGCCATACTGTTAGTGTGTGAGGGTTGTAAATGTTTATCACGTCTACTAGACATACTGTTAGTGTGTGAGGTTAGTAAATATTAATCCAGTCTACCTGCCATACTGTTAGTGTGTGAGGGTAGGAAATGTTTCTGTAGTCTAATAGCCATACTGTTAGTGTGTGAGGGTAGAAAACTTTTATATAGTCTACTAGCCATACTGTTAGTGTGTGAAGGTAGCACATGCTTCTCCAGTCTACTAGCCATACTGTTTTTGTGTGAGCGTAGGAAATATTCATCCAGTCTACCTGCCATACTGTTAGTGTGCGAGGGTAGGAAATGTTTCTGTAGTCTAATAGCCATACTGTCACATTCTGACCAGTGAGAAGGATCATTTTGCCATAGTAGAATGGTCAGGGCGTGGCAGGGGGGTTGTTTTGGGATGGTTTGTTTCTAGGGGAATTTGTTCTAGTTTTCTGTTTCTATGTTTCATTTTCCATGTGTGGCCGAGTATGGTTTCCAATCAGAGGCAGTTGTCTTTTGTTGTCTCTGATTGGAAGCCATACTTAGGCAGCCTGTTTTTGGGGGGTTTTGTGGGTGTTTATTTTCCATTTAGTGATTGTACCTGATGAAACTGTTGAGCGTTTATTATTTTGTTGTTGAAGTGCATTCATTAAAATCCAAAGATGAGCACTGTACACGCTGCGCCTTTGTCTAATCCTTTCGACGCTTGTGACACATACTGTTCGTGTGTGAGGATAGTACATGTTTCTATAGTCTACTAGCCATACTGTTAGTGTGTGAGGGTAGTAAATGTTTCTATAATCTACTAGCCATACTGTTAGTGTGTGAGGGTAGTAAATGTTTCTCCAGTCTACTAGCCATACTATTAGTGTGTGAGGGTAGTAAATGTTATTCCAGTCTACTAGCCATACTGTTAGTGTGTGAGGGTAGTAAATGTTTCTCCAGTCTACTAGCCATACTATTAGTGTGTGAGGGTAGTAAATGTTATTCCAGTCTACTAGCCATACTGTTAGTGTGTGAGGGTAGTAAATGTTTCTCCAGTCTACTAGCCATACTATTAGTGTGTGAGGGTAGTAAATGTTATTCCATTCTACTAGCCATACTGTTAGCGTGTGATGGTCGTAAATGTTTATCCAGTCTACTAGCCATACTGTTAGTCTGTGAGGGTAGTAAATATGTCTCCAGTCTACTAGCCATACTGTTAGTGTGTGAGGGTAGTAAAAGTTTCTCCAGTCTGCTAGCCATACTGTTAGTGTGTGAGGCTAGTAAATTATTCTCTAGTCTACTAGCCATACTGTTAGTCTGTGAGGTTAGTAAATGTTTCTCTAGTCTACTATCCATAATGATAGTATGTAAGTGAAGTAAAAGTTTCTCAAGTCTACTAGCCATACTGTTAGTGTGTGAGGGTAGTAAATGTTTTTCCAGTCTACCAGCCATACTGTTATTGTGCGAGGGTAGGAAATATTTCTGTAGTCAACTAGCCATACTGTTAGTGTGTGAGGGTAGTAAACGTTTCTCTAGTCTACTAGCCATACTGTTAGTTTGTGAGGGTAGTAAACGTTTCTCTAGTCTACTAGCCATACTATTAGTGTGTGAGGGTAGTAAATGTTATTCCAGTCTACTAGCCATACTGTTAGTGTGTGAGGGTAGTAAATATTTCTCCAGTCTACTAACTATACTGTTCGTGTGTGAGGGTAGTAAATGTTTCTCCAGCCTAATAGCCGTACTGTGTGAGAGGGGAGTAAATGTTTCTCCAGTCTGGTAGCCATACTGTTAGTGTGTGAGGGTAGTAAATGATTCTCTAGTCTACTAGCCATACTGTTAGTATGTGAGGATAGTAAAAGTTTCCCTAGTCTACTAGCCATACTGTTAGTGTGTGAGGGGAGAAAATGTTTCTATAGTCTACTAGCCATACTGTTAGAGTGTGAGGGTAGTTCATGTTTCTATAATCTACTAGCCATACTATTAGTGTGTGAGGGTAGTAAATGTTATTCCAGTCTACTAGCCATACTGTTAGTGGTTGAGGGTAGTTAAAGTTTCTCCAGTCTACTAGCCATACTGTTAGTGTGTGTGGGTAGTAAATGTTTCTCCAGTCTGGTAGCCATACTGTTAGTGTGTGAGGGTAGTAAATGATTCTCTAGTCTACTAGCCATACTGTTAGTGTGTGAGGGTAGTAAATGTTTCTCTAGTCTACTAGCCATACTGTTAGTGTGTGAGGGTAGTAAATGTTTCTATAGTCTACTAGCCATACTGTTAGTGTGTGAGGGTAGTAAATGTTTCTATAGTCTACTAGCCATACTGTTAGTGTGTGAGGGTAGTAAATGTTTCTCCAGTCTACTAGCCATACTGTTAGTGTGTGAGGGTAGTAAATGTTTCTCCAGTCTAGTAGCCATACTGTTAGTGTGTGAGGGTTGTAAATGTTTATCACGTCTACTAGACATACTGTTAGTGTGTGAGGTTAGTAAATATTAATCCAGTCCACCTGCCATACTGTTAGTGTGTGAGGGTAGGAAATGTTTCTGTAGTCTAATAGCCATACTGTTAGTGTGTGAGGGTAGAAAACGTTTATCTAGTCTACTAGCCATACTGTTAGTGTGTGAAGGTAGCACATGCTTCTCCAGTCTACTAGCCATACTGTTTTTGTGTGAGCGTAGGAAATATTCATCCAGTCTACCTGCCATACTGTTAGTGTGCGAGGGTAGGAAATGTTTCTGTAGTCTAATAGCCATACTGTTAGTCTGTGAGGTTAGTAAATGTTTCTCTAGTCTACTATCCATAATGATAGTATGTAAGTGAAGTAAAAGTTTCTCAAGTCTACTAGCCATACTGTTAGTGTGTGAGGGTAGTAAATGTTTTTCCAGTCTACCAGCCATACTGTTATTGTGCGAGGGTAGGAAATATTTCTGTAGTCAACTAGCCATACTGTTAGTGTGTGAGGGTAGTAAACGTTTCTCTAGTCTACTAGCCATACTGTTAGTTTGTGAGGGTAGTAAACGTTTCTCTAGTCTACTAGCCATACTATTAGTGTGTGAGGGTAGTAAATGTTATTCCAGTCTACTAGCCATACTGTTAGTGTGTGAGGGTAGTAAATATTTCTCCAGTCTACTAACTATACTGTTCGTGTGTGAGGGTAGTAAATGTTTCTCCAGCCTATTAGCCGTACTGTGTGAGAGGGTAGTAAATGTTTCTATAGTCTACTAGCCATACTGTTAGTGTGTGAGGGTAGTAAATGTTTCTCCAGTCTAGTAGCCATACTGTTAGTGTGTGAGGGTTGTAAATGTTTATCACGTCTACTAGACATACTGTTAGTGTGTGAGGTTAGTAAATATTAATCCAGTCCACCTGCCATACTGTTAGTGTGTGAGGGTAGGAAATGTTTCTGTAGTCTAATCGCCATACTGTTAGTGTGTGAGGGTAGAAAACGTTTATCTAGTCTACTAGCCATACTGTTAGTGTGTGAAGGTAGCACATGCTTCTCCAGTCTACTAGCCATACTGTTTTTGTGTGAGCGTAGGAAATATTCATCCAGTCTACCTGCCATACTGTTAGTGTGCGAGGGTAGGAAATGTTTCTGTAGTCTAATAGCCATACTGTTAGTCTGTGAGGTTAGTAAATGTTTCTCTAGTCTACTATCCATAATGATAGTATGTAAGTGAAGTAAAAGTTTCTCAAGTCTACTAGCCATACTGTTAGTGTGTGAGGGTAGTAAATGTTTTTCCAGTCTACCAGCCATACTGTTATTGTGCGAGGGTAGGAAATATTTCTGTAGTCAACTAGCCATACTGTTAGTGTGTGAGGGTAGTAAACGTTTCTCTAGTCTACTAGCCATACTGTTAGTGTGTGAGGGTAGTAAATGTTATTCCAGTCTACTAGCCATACTGTTAGTGTGTGAGGGTAGTAAATGTTTCTCCAGTCTACTAGCCATACTATTAGTGTGTGAGGGTAGTAAATGTTATTCCATTCTACTAGCCATACTGTTAGCGTGTGATGGTCGTAAATGTTTATCCAGTCTACTAGCCATACTGTTAGTCTGTGAGGGTAGTAAATATGTCTCCAGTCTACTAGCCATACTGTTAGTGTGTGAGGGTAGTAAAAGTTTCTCCAGTCTGCTAGCCATACTGTTAGTGTGTGAGGCTAGTAAATTATTCTCTAGTCTACTAGCCATACTCTTAGTCTGTGAGGTTAGTAAATGTTTCTCTAGTATACTATCCATAATGATAGTATGTAAGTGAAGTAAAAGTTTCTCAAGTCTAGTAGCCATACTGTTAGTGTGTGAGGGTAGTAAATGTTTTTCCAGTCTACCAGCCATACTGTTATTGTGCGAGGGTAGGAAATATTTCTGTAGTCAACTAGCCATACTGTTAGTGTGTGAGGGTAGTAAACGTTTCTCTAGTCTACTAGCCATACTGTTAGTTTGTGAGGGTAGTAAACATTTCTCTAGTCTACTAGCCATACTGTTAGTGGTTGAGGGTAGTTAAAGTTTCTCCAGTCTACTAGCCATACTGTTAGTGTGTGAGGGTAGTAAATGTTTCTCCAGTCTACTAGCCATACTGTTTTTGTGTGAGCGTAGGAAATATTCATCCAGTCTACCTGCCATACTGTTAGTGTGCGAGGGTAGGAAATGTTTCTGTAGTCTAATAGCCATACTGTTAGTCTGTGAGGTTAGTAAATGTTTCTCTAGTCTACTATCCATAATGATAGTATGTAAGTGAAGTAAAAGTTTCTCAAGTCTACTAGCCATACTGTTAGTGTGTGAGGGTAGTAAATGTTTTTCCAGTCTACCAGCCATACTGTTATTGTGCGAGGGTAGGAAATATTTCTGTAGTCAACTAGCCATACTGTTAGTGTGTGAGGGTAGTAAACGTTTCTCTAGTCTACTAGCCATACTGTTAGTGTGTGAGGGTAGTAAATGTTTCTATAGTCTACTAGCCATACTGTTAGTGTGTGAGGGTAGTAAATGTTTCTCCAGTCTACTAGCCATACTGTTAGTGTGTGAGGGTAGTAAATATTTCTCCAGTCTACTAACTATACTGTTCGTGTGTGAGGGTAGTAAATGTTTCTCCAGCCTAATAGCCGTACTGTGTGTGAGGGTAGTAAACGTTTCTCCAGTCTACCAGCCATACTGTTAGTTTGTGAGGGTAGTAAACATTTCTCTAGTCTACTAGCCATACTGTTAGTGGTTGAGGGTAGTTAAAGTTTCTCCAGTCTACTAGCCATACTGTTAGTGTGTGAGGGTAGTAAATGTTTCTATAGTCTACTAGCCATACTGTTAGTGTGTGAGGGTAGTAAATGATTCTCTAGTCTACTAGCCATACTGTTAGTGTGTGAGGGTAGTAAATGTTTCTCTAGTCTACTAGCCATACTGTTAGTGTGTGAGGGTAGTAAATGTTTCTCTAGTCTACTAGCCATACTGTTAGTGTGTGAGGGTAGAAAATGTTTCTATAGTCTACTAGCCATACTGTTAGTGTGTGAGGGTAGTTCATGTTTCTATAGTCTACTAGCCATACTGTTAGTGTGTGAGGGTAGTAAATGTTTCTATAGTCTACTAGCCATGCTATTAGTGTGTGAGGGTAGTAAATATTTCTCCAGTCTACTAACTATACTGTTCGTGTGTGAGGGTAGTAAATGTTTCTCCAGCCTATTAGCCGTACTGTGTGAGAGGGTAGTAAATGTTTCTATAGTCTACTAGCCATACTGTTAGTGTGTGAGGGTAGTAAATGTTTCTCCAGTCTAGTAGCCATACTGTTAGTGTGTGAAGGTTGTAAATGTTTATCACGTCTACTAGACATACTGTTAGTGTGTGAGGTTAGTAAATATTAATCCAGTCCACCTGCCATACTGTTAGTGTGTGAGGGTAGGAAATGTTTCTGTACTCTAATAGCCATACTGTTAGTGTGTGAGGGTAGAAAACGTTTATCTAGTCTACTAGCCATACTGTTAGTGTGTGAAGGTAGCACATGCTTCTCCAGTCTACTAGCCATACTGTTTTTGTGTGAGCGTAGGAAATATTCATCCAGTCTACCTGCCATACTGTTAGTGTGCGAGGGTAGGAAATGTTTCTGTAGTCTAATAGCCATACTGTCACATCCTGACCAGTGAGAAGGATCATTTTGCCATAGTAGAATGGTCAGGGCGTGGCAGGGGGGTTGTTTTGGGATGGTTTGTTTCTAGGGGAATTTGTTCTAGTTTTCTGTTTCTATGTTTCATTTTCCATGTGTGGCCGAGTATGGTTTCCAATCAGAGGCAGGTGTCTTTCGTTGTCTCTGATTGGAAGCCATACTTAGGCAGCCTGTTTTTGGGGGGTTTTGTGGGTGTTTATTTTCCATTTAGTGATTGTACCTGATGAAACTGTTGAGCGTTTATTATTTTTGTTGTTGAAGTGCATTCATTAAAATCCAAAGATGAGCACTGTACACGCTGCGCCTTTGTCTAATCCTTTCGACGCTTGTGACACATACTGTTCGTGTGTGAGGATAGTACATGTTTCTATAGTCTACTAGCCATACTGTTAGTGTGTGAGGGTAGTAAATATTTCTCCAGTCTACTAGCCATACTGTTCGTGTGTGAGGATAGTACATGTTTCTATAGTCTACTAGCCATACTGTTAGTGTGTGAGGGTAGTAAATATTTCTCCAGTCTACTAGCCATACTGTTAGTGTGTGAGGGTAGTAAATGTTTCTATAATCTACTAGCCATACTGTTAGTGTGTGAGGGTAGTAAATGTTTCTCCAGTCTACTAGCCATACTATTAGTGTGTGAGGGTAGTAAATGTTATTCCAGTCTACTAGCCATACTGTTAGTGTGTGAGGGTAGTAAATGTTATTCCAGTCTACTAGCCATACTGTTAGTGTGTGAGGGTAGTAAATGTTTCTCCAGTCTACTAGCCATACTATTAGTGTGTGAGGGTAGTAAATGTTATTCCAGTCTACTAGCCATACTGTTAGTGTGTGAGGGTAGTAAATGTTTCTCCAGTCTACTAGCCATACTATTAGTGTGTGAGGGTAGTAAATGTTATTCCATTCTACTAGCCATACTGTTAGCGTGTGATGGTCGTAAATGTTTATCCAGTCTACTAGCCATACTGTTAGTCTGTGAGGGTAGTAAATATGTCTCCAGTCTACTAGCCATACTGTTAGTGTGCGAGGGTAGTAAAAGTTTCTCCACTCTGCTAGCCATACTGTTAGTGTGTGAGGCTAGTAAATTATTCTCTAGTCTACTAGCCATACTGTTAGTCTGTGAGGTTAGTAAATGTTTCTCTAGTCTACTATCCATAATGATAGTATGTAAGTGAAGTAAAAGTTTCTCAAGTCTACTAGCCCTACTGTTAGTGTGTGAGGGTAGTAAATGTTTTTCCAGTCTACCAGCCATACTGTTATTGTGAGAGGGTAGGAAATATTTCTGTAGTCAACTAGCCATACTGTTAGTGTGTGAGGGTAGTAAACGTTTCTCTAGTCTACTAGCCATACTGTTAGTTTGTGAGGGTAGTAAACGTTTCTCTAGTCTACTAGCCATACTATTAGTGTGTGAGGGTAGTTCATGTTTCTATAGTCTACTAGCCATACTGTTAGTGTGTGAGGGTAGTAAATGTTTTTCCAGTCTACCAGCCATACTGTTATTGTGCGAGGGTAGGAAATATTTCTGTAGTCAACTAGCCATACTGTTAGTGGTTGAGGGTAGTTCATGTTTCTATAGTCTACTAGCCATACTGTTAGTGTGTGAGGGTAGTAAATGTTTCTATAGTCTACTAGCCATGCTATTAGTGTGTGAGGGTAGTTCATGTTTCTATAGTCTACTAGCCATACTGTTAGTGTGTGAGGGTAGTAAATGTTTCTATAGTCTACTAGCCATGCTATTAGTGTGTGAGGGTAGTAAATATTTCTCCAGTCTACTAACTATACTGTTCGTGTGTGAGGGTAGTAAATGATTCTCCAGCCTATTAGCCGTACTGTGTGAGAGGGTAGTAAATGTTTCTATAGTCTACTAGCCATACTGTTAGTGTGTGAGGGTAGTAAATGTTTCTCCAGTCTAGTAGCCATACTGTTAGTGTGTGAGGGTTGTAAATGTTTATCACGTCTACTAGACATACTGTTAGTGTGTGAGGTTAGTAAATATTAATCCAGTCCACCTGCCATACTGTTAGTGTGTGAGGGTAGGAAATGTTTCTGTAGTCTAATAGCCATACTGTTAGTGTGTGAGGGTAGAAAACGTTTATCTAGTCTACTAGCCATACTGTTAGTGTGTGAAGGTAGCACATGCTTCTCCAGTCTACTAGCCATACTGTTTTTGTGTGAGCGTAGGAAATATTCATCCAGTCTACCTGCCATACTGTTAGTGTGCGAGGGTAGGAAATGTTTCTGTAGTCTAATAGCCATACTGTCACATTCTGACCAGTGAGAAGGATCATTTTGCCATAGTAGAATGGTCAGGGCGTGGCAGGGGGGTTGTTTTGGGGATGGTTTGTTTCTAGGGGAATTTGTTCTAGTTTTCTGTTTCTATGTTTCATTTTCCATGTGTGGCCGAGTATGGTTTCCAATCAGAGGCAGTTGTCTTTCGTTGTCTCTGATTGGAAGCCATACTTAGGCAGCCTGTTTTTGGGGGGTTTTGTGGGTGTTTATTTTCCCGTTTAGTGATTGTACCTGATGAAACTGTTGAGCGTTTATTATTTTGTTGTTGAAGTGCATTCATTAAAATCCAAAGATAAGCACTGTACACGCTGCGCCTTTGTCTAATCCTTTCGACGCTTGTGACACATACTGTTCGTGTGTGAGGATAGTACATGTTTCTATAGTCTACTAGCCATACTGTTAGTGTGTGAGGGTAGTAAATATTTCTCCAGTCTACTAGCCATACTGTTAGTGTGTGAGGGTAGTAAATGTTTCTATAATCTACTAGCCATACTGTTAGTGTGTGAGGGTAGTAAATGTTTCTCCAGTCTACTAGCCATACTATTAGTGTGTGAGGGTAGTAAATGTTATTCCAGTCTACTAGCCATACTGTTAGTGTGTGAGGGTAGTAAATGTTTCTCCAGTCTACTAGCCATACTGTTAGCGTGTGATGGTCGTAAATGTTTATCCATTCTACTAGCCATACTGTTAGTCTGTGAGGGTAGTAAATATGTCTCCAGTCTACTAGCCATACTGTTAGTGTGTGAGGGTAGTAAATGTTTCTCCAGTCTACTAGCCATACTGTTAGCGTGTGATGGTCGTAAATGTTTATCCATTCTACTAGCCATACTGTTAGTGTGTGTGGGTAGTAAAAGTTTCTCCAGTCTGCTAGCCATACTGTTAGTGTGTGAGGCTAGTAAATTATTCTCTAGTCTACAAGCCATACTGTTAGTCTGTGAGGTTAGTAAATGTTTCTCTAGTCTACTATCCATAATGATAGTATGTAAGTGAAGTAAAAGTTTCTCAAGTCTACTAGCCATACTGTTGGTGTGTGAGGGTAGTAAATGTTTCTATAATCTACTAGCCATACTGTTAGTGTGTGAGGGTAGTAAATGTTATTCCAGTCTACTAGCCATACTGTTAGTGTGTGAGGGTAGTAAATGTTTCTCCAGTCTACTGGCCATACTATTAGTGTGTGAGGGTAGTAAATGTTTCTCCAGTCTACTAGCCATACTGTTAGTGTGTGAGGGTAGTAAATGTTTCTCCAGTCTACTGGCCATACTATTAGTGTGTGAGGGTAGTAAATGTTATTCCAGTCTACTAGCCATACTGTTAGTGTGTGAGGGTAGTAAATATGTCTCCAGTCTACTAGCCATACTGTTAGTGTGTGAGGGTAGTAAAAGTTTCTCCAGTCTGCTAGCCATACTGTTAGTGTGTGAGGCTAGTAAATTATTCTCTAGTCTACAAGCCATACTGTTAGTCTGTGAGGTTAGTAAATGTTTCTCTAGTCTACTATCCATAATGATAGTATGTAAGTGAAGTAAAAGTTTCTCAAGTCTACTAGCCATACTGTTGGTGTGTGAGGGTAGTACATGTTTATCAAGTCTACTAGACATACTGTTAGTGTGTGAGGTTAGTAAATATTAATCCAGTCTACCTGCCATACTGTTTTTGTGTGAGGGTAGTAAATGTTTCTCCAGTCTACTAGCCATACTGTTAGTTTGTGAGGGTAGTAAATGTTTCTCCAGTCTACTAACCATACTGTTAGTGTGTGAGGGTAGTACATGTTTCTCCAGTCTACTAGCCATACTGTTAGTGTTTGAGGTTAGTAAATGTTTATCCAGTGTACTAGTCATACTGTTAGTGTGTGAGGGTAGTAGTGTGGTAGCATAGTAGTAGTATGTACTGTATATGGTGTGTATTACCAGAGCTGGGGTCACATGGGTCAATGTCTTCGTCATCACTGGGACACTCAGCTGATGCCACCAGCAGGTCGTCTGTCGACTGGAGAGAGACAATATATCATTAAACACACACTATTGTTTTTTGTAATACTTATGGATCACTGGAGCCTTTCATGTGCGTGTTATAGACAGGTGAAGTATTTTCTCCTCTCATTCTGCAAACAGAACACAAAACTCTCAACTTGAAGTCAAACACATTTTTGATTTTCAGAAATCTATATGTTTTTTTTCCCTGAGTCCTGGCAACTTCCAAACGGCAAAATTGTGAAGAGAGAGGCGGAGAGAAAGCGAGAGAACAGAAGTGAGATAGAGAGAAGAGGAGGAGAGAGGTGTTGGTTACGAGCTGGGATCTAATCATATCCTCCTCCTCCTCTCTCCTTCTCTGGCTCTCCCCTTCCTCCTTTTCCCTATCTTCTCCCACATTCCTTCCCACTTTCTTCCTCCCCTCTCTCCTTCCTCTTCCCTCTATGTATAGTGGTCCACCGATGTGCTGATTGCTGATCTCTGAGGACTATAATAAAGTAACTAACCAACAGTGTATGAGCAGTAACTATGAACCCTTCATGTCCATGCCCTGCTCTCTGAGCAACACAAGTTGGGAAGATGCTCCTTTGGCCAACCCCCCTCCTTCCTCACTCTCTCTCAGCCGAACAATGCCTCTCCACTTTCTCTCGTCCTCCACCCTTTCTCTCTATGGCAGCGCCCTCTCTCTTCTCCTACTCTCCCGCCTGTTGCCATGGCAACTCTAAGTTCAGGCCATTAAAACGAAGGGCGTGTTTCACTGAGAGACCTGAAACACTGGCACTCACCACCAGACAGAAAGAGAGAGATTATCAGGGCGTTAATCTGGACTCCGTATATGACAGAAGACTAGCGTTCCGTGTTCTTTCCCAGAGAGAGAGAGAGTGATAGAGAGAGAGAGAGAGAGAGAGAGAGAGAGAGAGAGAGAGAGAGAGAGAGGAGGAAGAGAGAGAGAGAGTGATGTAAGTAATGGAGATAGGGAGAGAAAAAGAAAGAGCTGTGTTGAGAGAGAGACAGATGGAAGAAGAGAAAGAGATGGAGGAAGAGAGTCATAGAGGGAGAAAGGGACAAAGGGTAGGACAAGGAAAAGCACGAGGAGAGAAGAAAGGAGACATCAAAGTGTTGCAGCTTAAGTTAACATCATGCTAATCGAATGTGCATATTCATGAGTTTGTTAAACATCGCCTGCTTCGACTTTACAGCTGAGAAATGTGTGTGTGTGCGCATAAGCGTGTGTGTTTGTGTGGGAGCGAGAGTGTGAGTGCGTGTTTTAAACCCACACTGAGAGTCCGCGGTGTATTAAAACGGGAGAGTGATGCATTGCAGTAGTCATAACTAACCTCAGTATGGGGAATGGAGAGAACAGCAGAACCAAATCTAGAACAGGTCTAGAACCCAACATAGAACGGGACTAGAACCCATAAACACCCTCACAAAAAATCTATGCAAATACATTTAGAGTAATGCATCCCAAGATAACAGAAATGCAGCACTATAGAAGTCTAGTAAAAGGCACTATAGAAGCTAACCTCACATTAATGGCTACATCAGCCAGGCACTTCTTGCAATGATGTGATAGATTTCACTTTTGCTAATTAGACAATCAAAAATCCCGGGAGAAAAGTAAACATTACGCTGTCTGCTTATAGGGTGCCCATGATCCCAATTGCCTGAGCGTGATTGGTCAAGAGCAACTGTAAGCAGATGTGTATCTTCAGATGAATGCCTTTTCGACACCTTTAACTGTAACCCCTCCAAATTGTATTCCAGGCTGATTCTAATGACTCCAACTCATTCTAGACTCCAAACGGAGTCAGCTGACCACTACTCACATGTCAATCAAACTACAGACCTGCCAATCAAACCACAGCCTTTTAAGTTGCCAATTAAAAGTGAGCCAAGTCTGTTCCACTGATGCACACACACTCCTGAACAATGCATGCCAACCTCTTCCTATAGCCTCATCTCTTTTTCTCTCCGTCTTCCGTCTCTCCTCTACAGCCTTATCTCTCCCTCTCTTTGTCTAGCAGCGATGCATGCCACCTTCCAGCACAGATGAAGAAAGGTAGAGAGCGAGAGATAAAGAAAGAGGGGAAGAGAAAATCGAAAAGGAAAGAGACAGATAACGAAAGAAAGCGGGAGACAGACAAGGGAGAGATGGAGAGATGAAGGCGAAAGATGGTATCATGCTGAAGGAGTAAAATCAGTACCTGAGCAGCCGAACAATGCCAGCGAGCGTCCATGCCTGCCTGACTGCCTAGCTCACACATAACACACACACACACACGGTGTACACACACTGCTCTATTGCTTCCGCTGTGCAGCCATTGTTCTACTTCAACACACACACACACACTGTTGGCTACAGCTCTGTCAGCACGGAGAGAAGAGGAGCTATTCTGCATATGTACTGATACACTAACTACCTATCACTGCTGAGAGAGAGAGAGAGAGAGCGAGAGAGAGAGAGAGAGAGAGAGAGAGAGAGAGAGAGAGAGAGAGAGAGATAGAGGGAGGAGACAGATTGCTACAGTTGCTTCTACCCATATAACACACATGGACACACACACGGACACACGCACGCACACACACAAAAAAACACACACACACACACACACACCGATAACATCCAAACTAAACTGAGCAAAGTGAGTCAGAGCAGACTGTAGCAAAACACAGAGCCCTGAAGCACACACACTCTTTTACATTATTAATAACTCTGACTTCCTAGGAGAGAGTCTCACTAAACTCAGGGCAGCAGGAAGAAACACATCAAACACACTCAAACTCACACACACGCCACGCGCGCACACACACACACACGTCACACGTACACAAAATCGATTACTTGATCTGATCCACCATTAAGTGGTTTCACTGCTCCTCCCTCTGCTGCAACCGACTGTAACTAAGTACAGCCTACATGTTACCTCTATATGTTTGTGTGTGTCCATGAACACTTGTTGAATACAGCTTGGTTGCTAGGTAACCCCAGCAGCAGATCAGTGTTTCTTATTAAACACACTCTCACTGCAACACACACACACACACACACACGCATGCACACACACACTGCAGCATATCGAGCATACATTCTGTCTGACCTAGTTCCCATCTTGGGATACTGACTCATTTGCAATGCTCTCTGCAAACCAGTTACACCACCAACTACACACACACACGTCTGAGGTGTAAAAAGGAACACTGTGTCTCACTCCATCACTCAAACCTCTCCATCCATCTAGATCTATTATTGATGCCTGAGGCTCTGCTCACAGCTCTGCATTCCATTATTTATGTCTGAGGTATACACAAAGGAGGTATACACTATGGAGCACGAGAGAGTGAGAGAAAGAGAGAGAGAGAGAGAGAGAGAGAGAGAGAATACCTAAGAGGGTTCACTATCTCCATGGCAACTCGCATCATTGGAAATTATTATTTTTCAGAGTGCGACAGACTATTTCATAACCCAGAATCCCTCTCAATCACAAACAAAGAGAGCCTGTTCACCATAACCTCCTGACTGGTGATAGCAGATACAGTTTATAGTATCTATATCTGTGAGGTTATGAATTGCTTAATTAGCCTTTTTATGCCTTAGTGTCATAGTTAGTTTCCTACCTGCTGCGTAGTTCCTCCTCCTTGTTTCCTGTTTGTGGCGGTTGTCGTGGTGATGTCGCCAGCATTGGCGGCGGGGTCTGATCGGTTTGCCCCGGCGGCAGCGCTGGATTGGGGCGTGATGGAGGAGGGCATGTCCCCAACCAATCGCGTGCTGCCCTCGAGGCGGATGTGGGCGTGTCCTTCGGCGGCCATGTTGAGTATCTTCAGTCCGTTGTAGTAGAGACCGGCCATCTGACCCTGGAACTGACCTGCTTCCTTTCCTCTTCCCACCGTCACCGTCGTCTGGCTGTTGAAGATGGTCAGCTGGCGGCCTGGACACACACACACACACACACACACACACACACACACACACACACAGACACACACACGCATACATATGAGTCGTCGGTGTGACGATAATATACACTTAATCGTAATGTTAGCGTGTTGTAAGTATGATGTGGGACACGACCAAAGGCTGAGATGTACTGTGGAATGGCGGGCTGGAGGAAGAGAGGAGGAGGAAAAGAAGACGATGAAGGAGGATGAAAGGAAGAGTAGGATGAAGAGAGAGGACATGAGATGCTCTTGGAGACGCATCAGGAGCAAGTCATCATGTTGATCGGACATATCGATTGTTTTCCCTCAAATATGGTTATTACAGCCTTATGAAGCCCTAAGAAGCTGAATGAAGCATTATAAAGCCATATGAAGTTCTATGAAGCATGCACAGGTCATAGCTCTGTCTCTGGTCACTGTTAAAGGGACTTCAGGTATTTAAAGGAGCTCTGCTGAAGTTGAAGAGGTTAATAAAAAGAAACAGTGCATTTAACATCTCTCAAGTCTTACAAGTAATATCTGATTATGAACTTTACTTTGACTATATGATGTTCAACATTGATATGTGGTATCACTTTAGAATAACTCCACGTAATAAAGCATTTATAACGGATTAGTAAATAGTCTATTCATCATTTATTAATCATTACTCCCACATTTGTACATTTCAGTAACCTAGTTATTCACACATTTCTAAACAACTTTTAAAGTGTTTAATAATGATTCATAAGATCATTCAGAAGATGTGTAATATATGTTCTTATGAAGCATTTACTAATCATTAGTTAACTCTTTGCATGGCCTCGTCTTAAGTGTGGGCTGTTTATACTTTATAGATACTTCATAAACATTTTGAGTGACCGGTGTAATTTCGCACAAAACACATGCCATTGGTAGACATTCCAGCAGCGCCTGATGTTCCTTAAGGTCTCAAAATGTCCCCTATGACATATCAGTGGTTAAACAACCAGCACTAAATAAAGAGGATGTTCAAGAAAATATATTGAACATTTTATTCCAAAAGTCACACAATTGTAATGTGTAAAAAAAATCCCGAAAATGGTAACATAAGCATTTCTTGGCAGTGACTTTTCTACCAAAACAAAAGTGTGGATTGCAGTCACTCCTTAGAGCAGTGTGATCTTAGAATTTGGTCAGCTGAGTGAGTCCATACATGTTAGAAATCGACAAACTGGCAAAAGGAAACCCTCAGCCAAAGGCCCACCCGCTAATTTCCCCACATGCATGAAGCAGTCAAAGTTTAAGCACCGCTTTCACCCAATCCTGGTACGGCCAAATAACCAGTGACGGAAACCCAAACACCAGAATTACGGCTGCTTGTTATCCTACACATTCCATGCCGTCGCAATAGATTCCGGTTTATGCGCAGAATGATTCCATGAAAGATGAAGAGCAGTCCATAGACTGCTTACGAGGTAAGGAAACAAATATCTGAATACATTATTGTGCTGAACTATTCAATTACGTTTAAAGAGTTACTACCTTTAAAAGCCCAGTAAAGGTGCAGCCAAACAAAGCCATGTGTGAACATAGTCTGTGGTAAAAGACTGAAGCACTGAAAGCATTTAAAGGTCCAATGCAGGCATTTTGTATCTCAATACAGCCTAAAATCATTTCTGGGTAACAATGTACCTTACTGTTCTGTTTTCCCCTCCCCACTCAGACCACTCCCAGACAGTCGTAGCTACATTCTTGTTTGAGAAATTGCTCTTTGCTGAAAAGCTATTTTTGGTTATTTTTGACCATTTTAATTGAAAACAATCACAGTAAGGTACTTAATTGTTACCCAGAAAGGTTTTTATATTGAGATAAAAATGACTGCATTGGACCTTTAAGGAACATCAGGTACTGTTGGAATGTCTACCAATGGCATGTCCATCTTTTTGTGAGAAATTACACTGGTCACTCAAAACATTTAGAAACTATTTATAAAGTACAATTATTCTACACTTTCATCAGGCCACGAAACAAGACTTAACGAATGGTTTATAAGGACCTATATTAAACATCTTATGAATGGAATAATGATTAATAAATGATGAATAAACTATTTACTAATCCGTTATAAATGTTTTATTACGAGGAGTTATTCTAAAGTGAAACCTTTAAATGTTTACAATTGGAGAAACAGCATTATGACAGAATCTTAATAAAGCCCTTTTTATCTGTACTAGTTTCACATTTATTCAGATTAATCTTCCCATTGTCCCTTTAACCTGGTATTATCAAGCTTTCTCTCTAGCTACAGTTTACAGTGAAGTAGTGTATTACAGAACAGTACAGTTACACTACAGTTTACACAGTCTGACAATATTACACTCTAACAGCTACTATGTTTAAACTTAGTTATGAATTTATAATTTTAGATGTTAGTTGATGGTCACAGTTTCAACTTGCTTCAGGTTGACTTTTAAGCTAAAAGTTTTAAGTAATTTTAATGATGTTTTTACCTTTGTCGAATAGCCAATCGTCAACTACTCGACCGAGTCGATAGGGGATTCTCTGTCTAGCGATGGCCAGGCGCTCGTTATCAATGTTGCCTTTAATTTAAAGATGAAAACACAGTAATTACGCACATCAACACCTGGCACAGGAGCTGGACAACAAAATGAACAGCCATGAAGAGAAAGTCAAAGTCCTGACCAAGGTCCTGTTAGTCGGTCCGATCATTGTCGCTGTGTCTTCATTTCAATAAGAGTTACGATCAGGAGCAGCAACCATCGAGCGGACATTGACTTTCTGTTCATGGGCTTTGATTTAAGGAGACATTTAAACAGTTAATTATCATCTGACAGACAGGAGTTTAGAGAGTTTGATAAAACAACAGAATAATAACGATAATCATTGTTAAAGCTAACAGATCAACCCTTATACACCTCTCTGTCTAGTGTTTAGCCGTTTAGCTAACATCTAACTAAATAACTCTCGAAAATATAAGATTACTACTTTTATATAAAAACAACAACAAATGTTGAAAAACCCAATGCAAAAAAAATCAAATACAATCATTTTTTCTCTTTTTTTCATTTTTTTTCAGTCTAGTTTACTCAGAAAATGAAACGTTTATTGTGTTGCTGTTTGGCCAAATGCCCCAATGGCTATTATTTTATTTTTTAAATAAAACACAACTACTACCTGTATTAAATGTTTACATGGCTCATTTACGTATCACACTATTTAACATAGCAACATAAATGACCAGTCATGTCAGTACAGACTCCCTGGAGTCAAGGCAACAGGGGAAGTGTTACTACATATTTCATTTTTTATGTTTTAACAGGAAAATTACATCATAACATAGACATTTGATCTTCAGCAAGTCATAACAAAAGTCCTAATAGTAACGTAGCTATGATGTAGTAATAACATCAGAAACAGCAACATTACAACATCCTTATATTAATACTGAAAGAAACAGTTACGGTATATAGTCACTTCCTTTTATTCAGGAAGTAAAGCGAAGTCCTGTAGTGTGATTGGCTGTGACAGGCGCGTGTAGGCTATGGTCGGTCCTTACCTGAGGGGTAACGCTCTATGATTGGCAAGTCGTCCAGCTGCAGGGTTGCGTTGCCTCCGCTGCGGGTAAACCGAACTATGTGGTACTTCCCATCATTAACGAATTTAGCAGTCTCTTCAATGTTGATGTCATCTGTTCCCACATTAAACACTACCCTAATATTTCCTTTATCCTGAGGAGTGAAAAATAGACACAGAGAGAGAGAGATCGAGGGACAGAAAGGGATAGAGAAAGAGGATAGGAAGGGAGAAAGGGATTTATAGTTGGTAGGGTAGCAGAGTGCTGATTCGAGGTAGACAGAGCGCAGTTCCACAGGGATTTTGTAGAGGCCAGTGTTAAACAATGTACTCCTTACTATCTGTAGCTGTAGATAGTCCCCCAGTCCCGAGGCGCTGTCGACCCGTAGCAGGGTAGCGTGTTTCTGCTGTGTGCTGAAGCCCAGCGCGAGCCGGTCAGCCCGTGTACTGGGGCGCTCGTTAGGAGGCCAGGTGTACACAATCACACCCCCATCACGACCAAAGATATACGTGGTCCCCGCTGTGAACAACAGATTTACATGACTTGTTGTCAAATGAGCAGAAAAAGGATGTAGTAAACAGGAAATTGAAAGTAGTAAACAGGAAATAGGTCATAGGAATAGAAAAATAAAGTGACTCACCGTCATTGCAGAGTGGTCCTCCGAATGATGTCATACTGCAATCACAGCTAAATCCCTCCCACTGCTGCAAACACACGCCCTGATTGGAGCAAGAGTCTTCCTGACAGGTAGTACTGGGACCTGGAAAGACAAATCCTTTAACTTCTAAACGATGAAGGCTAATGTCAACCAGAGGCTGCTGAAAGTAAGAAAATAATCAGAATAAGCCCTTAAAAATGCTCTGGTTAAATCAACAAGAAAAAACATATTAATTCCAAAATGTTTGTGAATCATTCCTTTAAGAGTTGATCCTCATTGAAAATGAATAGCACTTTTGGATTGTTGAATTGGAATTCCAATTCACTGGACATCCTGTAGCTGTCCATGAGGTAGGCCAGCCCTAGGTTAGATACAGGGAGGGAGAGGTCAAACAGAAGAGGGTGGGGTTAGAAGCAGGGGGTGGGGTTAGAATCATGCTTCCAAGTGAAGGAGGTGCAGGGTGTGTGGTCTAAATTAAACAGTAATGGTGTCACTGAGGGGAGGATGTCACTACGGTGACCTGGACAGGTTACGTCAGAACACACCACACACATGCACCCACAAGTGTAACCGAGGTGGCTTGCGTAATGAGTACCCTTGTCTGAGACCTGAGCACATACGTTAGCTGAGCTAATGCCTAAACTTTAGCTTAGTAGGCTAACACAGACGTGTGGTGCGCAGGAGACCCAGGTTCGAACCCAGTCGATCACAAGCGCACACAGGCACATACACGCACACACAGAGCGATCTACCTTGCAAGTCAGCTTTCATCAATGCAACTTTCGTCAGCCGAAAACAAAAACAAAACAACGACAAGCAAAATATGTTAGATGGTTAGTAAAAACAAAGCATAGAAATGCCTGTAAAAAAAAGAAAGAACAAAAAAACAGAGAGAGCAAAAGAGAGAGAAAGAGGGAAGAGAAAGCCAGATGCCAAAACAAGGGGGATAATCTCCAACGTAATAAAAACAGCTGTTAGCTGGAGCAAGAGTGAAGGAATGAGTTTTAAAAAATGCTATGATATGCAATGGTAAGGAGAAAGTCCTGGTATGTGTGTGTCTCTCTATACTTTTTTTGTGTAGGTACTCATGGTTTGTGTGTGTGTGTGTGTGTGTGTGTGTGTGTGTACCTGTGTGTGTGTTTGTACCTTCACAGCCCCTCTCCACTTGTCCGGTGGTAGCTAGAGCATCGGCCAGCAGGTCGGGTAGTCGGCCGTTAAGGTCAACGGTTGCTAAGCAACCCTGGAAGCCTTCCCGGGAGTGGACGAGCTTGGGAAGGTCCCTGTACATCTCCTTAGCCACTCCCCCTACGTACAGGTCACCTATAGGAACACAGCATAACTTGAGTGACAGCTCCATGCAACAATATCTGTCTCTCTCTTAGCTGACAGTACTGCCCTCTGCTGTTAGGGAACAAGGACTGAGGCAGAGAGATTCCATAGTAGTAGAAGGGTAGTATGGTATGTACAGTGTGTGTGTGTGTTACCTTTGAGATCCAGGTTCTTGGCCCCCATAGTGGTCTGTGTAGTGACCTTAGTGTCTATCTTAACAGTGTGCAGGTTGTTGGTGTCTCTGGATATGAGCACGTTGTGCCAGTGGTTGTCATTCAGAGGAGAGTTGGAGTTCCCTTTGATCAGGTGTGCCCCGTTCCCCAGGTCAGACACGTAGTGGAGGTAGCTGGGGAGGATGATTAGGATTACAATATTATAATATGAAGTGTATATCCATGAGTAGTCGATAGTTGTCCCACTGACATGTCCCTTCACCAAGCAATTTCAATCTCCTCTGTTGTACAGTATCAGTAATGTAAATAGTAGCTATAGGTAGTTAGTTAGCTAGTTAGTTATCCTCTGTTGTACAGTATCTGTAATGTAAATAGTAGCTATAGGTAGTTAGTTAGCTAGTTAGTTATCCTCTGTTATACAATATCTGTAATGTAAATAGTAGCTATAGGTAGTTAGCTAGTAAGTTATCCTCTGTTGTACAGTATCTGTAATGTAAATAGTAGCTATAGGTAGTTAGCTAGTTAGTTACCTCTGTTATACAGTATCTGTAATGTAAATAGTAGCTATAGGTAGGTAGCTAGTTAGTTATCCTCTGTTGTACGGTATCAGTTGTAGACAGACTATAGTATCAATAGGTAGTTAAGTAAGTAATTATGCCGTACCCTTTGACCAGCTCCACCACTATGAAGTCGTTTCCGTCTCCTCTGTTGTAGAGTATGAGTCCGTCAGGTGAGGTGGTTTTGAACTGGAGGAACAGGTGCATGGAGTAGTAGGCCTGGAGAGTGGGCAGGGTCACGTAGCTCGACCGTGACCTGAACGTGACCGGGTCCGCCACGATGCTCTTATAACCAATCACAGCGTTCAGTTCGCAATAGTCGATGTCACCATTTTTACCTAGGATCAAGATGACCAAGGATGAGATGTGTGTGTGTGTGTGTGTGGTGTGTGTACTCTGGTCTTACAGTGTCATTCAGCATGAGGTGTGTGCAGTTGTGTACAGTGCATTCAGAAAGCATTCACACACCTTGACTTTTTCCATATTTTGTTGTTGTTACAGCCTGAATTTAAAATGGTTGAAATTGAGATTTTTGTCATCACTGGCCTACACACAATACCCCATAATGTTAAAGTAGAATTATGTTTTTGAAATGTTTACAAATGAATAGAAAATGAAAACCTGAAGTATTCAACTACTTTGATATGGTAAGCCTAAATATGTGAGTAGTAAATAAATAAGTAATAAGTACCAAGTCACATAATAAGTTGCATGGACTCACTCAATGAGCAATAATAGTGTTTAACATGATTTTTGAATGACTACCTCATCTCTGTACCCTACACATACAGATAATTGTAAGGTCCCTCAGTTGAGCAGTACATTTCAAACAGATTCAACCCCAGGGAGGTTTTCCAATGCCTTGCAAAGAAGGAAACCTACGGTTAGATAGGGGGGAAAAAGCAGACATGAAATATCCCTATGGGCATGGTGAAGTTATTCATTACACTTTGGATGGTGTATCACTATACCCATTCACTACAGACGTCCTTCCTACCTCGTTTGCCAGATAGGAAAGAAACCAATCAGGGATTTCACCATGAGGCTAATGGTGAGTTTAATAAAGATACAGAGTTTAATGGCTGTGATAGGAGAAAACTGAGGATGGATCATTACTAACTTAACTGACAGAGTGTAAAGAATGAAGCCTGTACAGAATACAAATATTCCAAAACATGCATCCTGTTTGCAACAAGGCACTAAAGTAATATTTCAAAAGAATGTGGCAAAGAAATTAACTTTTTGTCCTGAATACAAAGTCTTATGTTTAAGGCAAATCCAATACAACACAGTACTGAGTACCACTCTGCATATTTTCAAGCATAGTGGTGGCTGCATCACGTTATGGGTATGCTTGTAACCATTAAGGACTGGGGAGTTTTTCAGGATAAAACAAAAGGAATGGAGCTAAGCCCAGGCAAAATCCTAGAGAAAAACCTGGTTCAGTCAGATACTGGGAGATTAATTCACCTTTCAGCAGGACAATAACCTAAAACATAAGGCCAAATCTACACTGGAGTCGCTTACCAAAAAGACAGTGAATGTGGCTGAGTTACAGTTTTGACTTAAATGGTCTTGAAAATCTATGGCAAGACCTACACATGGTTGTCTAGCAATGATCAACAACAATTTGACAGAGCTTGAAGAATTTAGAAAATAATAATGTGCAAATGTTGCACAATCCAGACTTACGCAGAAAGAGGTCATTCTGTATTGACTCGAGGGGTTGAATTCTTATCTAATCAAGATATCTTAGTGTTTTATTTTCATTTTCATTTTTTTTTTTTTTTTACAAATGTTCAAATTTTTTATACAATTTGACATAACAGAGTATTTTGAGTAAATCGTTGACAATTAAATCCATTGTAATGCCACTTCCGGACACAACAAAATGTGGAAAAAGTCAAGGGGTGTGAATACTTTCTGAAGGCACTGTATGTGTAAGGTTTGTGTGTGGGTATAAGTTGTGTGTGTAGGTGTGTGCTCTGTCCTTCCAGAGGTCTACGTAGGGCATGCCGTTGAGGGTGAGGTGTGTGTAGGCATGTCTACACATTGATTCAAGTACAGTGCATTCAGAAAGTAATCAGACCCCTTCACTCTTTCCACATTTTGTTACGTTAAAGCTTTATTCTAAAATTGATTACATCATTTCCCCCCCTTATAAATGTACCCTCAATACCCCATAATGACAAAGCAAAAACAGGTTTTTAGAAATTTTTGCTAAACTTTACTGAGTACTTTGTTGTAGCACCTTTAGCAGCGATTACAGCCTCGAGTCTTCTTGGGTATGACGCTACAAGCTTGGCGCACCTATATTTGGGGAGCTCCCATTATTTTCTGCAGATCCTCTCAAGCTCTGTCAGGTTGGATGGGGAGCATCACTGCACAGCCATTTTTAGGTCTCACCAGAGATGTTAGATGGGGTTCAAGTCCGGGTTCTGGCTGGGACACTCCTGAAGCCACTCCTGCATTGTCTTGGCTGTGTGCTTAGGGTTATTGTTCTGTTGGAAGGTGAACATTCGACCCAGTCTGAGGTCCTGAGTTCTCTGGAGCAAGTTTTCATCAAGGATCTCTCTGTACTTTGCTCCATTTATCTTTCCTTCGATCCTTACTAGTCTCCCAGTCCCTGCCGCTGAAAAACATCCACACCACATGATGCTGCCACCACCATCCTTCACCGTAGGGATCGTGGAGGGTTTCCTCCAGACGTGACGCTTGGCATTCAGGTCAAAGAGCTCAATCTTGGTTTCATCAGTCCAGAGAATCTTGTTTCTCATGGTCTGAAAGTCCTTTAGGTGCCTTTTGGCAAACTCCAAGTGGGCTGTCATGTGCCTTTTACTGAGGAGTGGCTTCCGTCTGGACACTCTACCATAAAGGCCTGATTGGTGGAGTGCTGCAGAGATGGTTGTCCTTCTGGAAGGTTCTCCCATCTCCACAGAGGAACTCTGGAGCTCTGTAAGAGTGACCGTCAGGGTCTTGGTCACCTCCCTAAACAAGTCCTATCTCGCCCAATTGCTCAGTTTGGCCGGGTGGCCAGCTCTAGGAAGGGTCTTGGTGGTTCCAAACTTCTTCTATTTAAGAATGATGGAGGCCACTGTGTTCTTGGGGACCTTCAATGCTGCAGACATGTTTTGGTAGCCTTCCCCAGATCTGTGCCTCGACACAATCCTGTCTCGGATCTCTACGGACAATTCCTTTGACCTCATGGCTTGGTTTTTGCTCTGACATGCACTGTCAACTGTGGGACCTTATATAGACAGGTGTGTGCCTTTCCAGATCATGTCGAATCAATTGAATTTACCACAGGTAGACTCCATTTAAGTTGTAGAAACATCTCAAGGATGATCAATGGAAACAGGATGCACCTGAGCTTAATTTCGAGTCTACTAGCAAAGGGTCTGAATACTTATCGAAATAAAGGATTTCTGTTTATTAATATTAATACATTTGTTAACATTTCTAAAAACCTGTTTTTTCTTTGTCGTTGTGGGGTATTGTTTGGATTGATGAGGAAAACAATGAGTTTAATCCATTTTAGAATAAGGCTGTAACATAACAAAATGTGGAAAAAGTCAAGGGGTCTGAATACTTTCCGCTGGCACTGTATGTGTGTGTAAGGTGTGTGTAGGCGTATGTTCTCTATGCTTACAGAGGTCTATAGGGAATGCCTACCAGCGTGAGGTGCATGTAAGGTGTCTGTACTCTGGTTTTACAACGGTCTATGTGCGGCGTGTCATTCAGCATAAGTGCAGTTGTGTATGTTTAAGGTGTTAAGGTGTGTGGGTATAAATAGTGTTGGTAGTTGAATACTCTGTTCTTACAGAGGTCTAGGCATGCCGTTGAGGGTGAGGTGTGTGTAAGGCAGGGGTGTCAAACAAATTTTGCCCTGGGGGCCGCATTCAGCCTTCAACAAGGTCCGGAGAGCCGCACAAAAGATTGGCCATATTTCCTCGCTGTGAACATTTTCAGAAAATAGTCCTCTATCCATCGTTTTGGGAATTTTCGATGCTCCCTGACTGTCTAGCTTTCATTTTGGTGATTATTAGCAAGCTGGACGCAGTCAATAAACAGTATGAATATACAAAATGTCCATTATCCCTCCTACACAGTTTCGATTTGGTTTTAGTCATTGTAAAGTATTTTGAGTTGTTTTCTCCCACTGAGTGTATAAAACATTAAGAACACCTTCCTAATATTGAGTTGCACCCCCCTTTTCCCCTCAGAACAGCCTCAATTTGTCGGGGCATGAACTCTACAAGGTGTTGAAAGCATTCCACAGGGATGCTGACCCATGTTGACTCAAGTTGGCTGGATGTCCTTTGGGGTTGGACCATTCTTGATACACATGGGATATCAATCAATCAATCAATCAAATGTATTTATAAAGCCCTTTTTACATCAGCAGATGTCACAAAGTGCTTATACAGAAACCCAGCCTAAAACCCCAAAGAGCAATGCAGATGTAGAAGCACGGTGGCTAGGAAAAACTCCTTGGAAAGGCAGAAACCTAGGAAGAAACATAGCGATGAACCAGGCTCTGAGGGGTGGCCAGTCCTCCTCTGGCTGTGCCGGTGGAGATTATACAGTGCCTTGCAAAAGTATTCATCCCCCTTGGCATTTCTCCTATTTTGTTGCATTACAACCTGTAATTTAAATGGATTTTTATTTGGATTTCATGTAATGGACATACACAAAATAGTCCAAATTGGTAAAGTGAAATGAAAATAAGAACTTGTTACATTACATTTTTTAAGATCTAAAACGGAAAAGCGGTGTGTGCATATGTATTCAACCCCTTTGCTATGAAGCCCCTAAATAAGATCTGGTACAACCAATTACCTTCAGAAGTCACATAATTAGTTAAACAGTCCACCTGTGTGCAATCTAAGTGTCACATGATCTGTCACATGATCTCAGTATATATACACCTGTTCTGAAAGGCCCCAGAGACTGCAACACCACTAAGCAAGGGGCATCACCAAGCAAGTGGCACCATGAACACCAAGGAGCTCCCTAAACAGGTCAGGGACAAAGTTGTGGAGGAGTACAGATCAGGGTTGGGCTATAAAAAAATATCCGGAACTTTGAACATCCCACAGAGTACCGTTAAATCCATTATTAAAAAATGGAAAGAATATGGCACTACAATAAACCTGCCAAGAGAGGGCCGCCCACCAAAACTCATGGACCAGGCAAGGAGGGCATTAATCAGAGAGGCAACAAAGAGACCAAAGATAACCCTGAAGGAGCTGCAAAGCTCCATAGCGGAGATTGGAGTATCTGTCCATAGGACCACTTTAAGCTGTACACTCCACAGAGCTGGGCTTTATGGAAGACTGGCCAGAAAAAAAGCCATTGGTTAAATAAAGAAATAAGCAAACATGTCTGGTGTTCACCAAAAGGCATGTGTGAGACTCCCCAAACATATGGAAGAAGGTACTCTGGTCAGATGACACTAAAATTGCGCTTTTTGGCCATCAAGGAAAATGCCTGGCGCAAACCCAACCCCTCTCATCACCCTGAGGACACAGTGAAGCATGGTGGTGGCAGCATCATACTGTGAGGATGTTTTTCATCGGCAGGGACTGGGAAACTGGTCAGAATTGAAGGAATGATGGATGGCGCTAAATACAGGGAAATTCTTGAGGAAAACCTGTTTCAGTCTGCCAGAGATTTGAGACTGGGATGGAGGTTCACTTTCCAGCAGGACAATGACCCCAAGCATACTGCTAAAGCAACACTCCAGTGGTATAAGGTGAAACATTTAAAGGTCTTGGAATGGCCTAGTCAAAGCCCAGACCTCAATCCAATTGAGAATCTGTGGTATGACTTAAAGATTGCTGTACACCAGCGGAACCCATCCAACTGGAAGGAGCTGGAGCAGTTTTGCCTTGAAGAATGAGCAAAAATCCCAGTGGCTAGATGTGCCAAGCTTAGAGATATACCCCAAGAGACTTGCAGCTGTAATTGCTGCAGAAGGTGGCTCTACAAAGTATTGACTTTGGGGGGGAGAAGGGGGTGAATAGTTATGCACGCTCAAGTTGTCAGTTTTTTTGTCTTATTTCTTGTTTGTTTCACAATAAAAATATTTTGCATCTTCAAAGTGGTAGGCATGTTGTGTAAATCAAATGATACAAGCCCCAAAAAATACATTTTTGTTGTAAGGGAACAAAATAGGAAAAATGCCAAGGGGGTGAATACTTTCGCAAGCCACTGTAAGAGTACATGGCCATTAAGGGAAACTGTTGAGTGTGAAAAACAGCGTTGCAGTTCTTGACCCAAACTGGTGCTCCTGGCACCTACTACCATACCCTGTTCAAATGTACTTACAGTTTTTGTCTTGCCCATTCACCCGCTGAACGGCACACATACACAATCCATGTCTTAATTGTCTTCAGGTTTAAAAATCCTTCTTTAACCTGTCTCCTTCCCTTCATCTACATGGATTGAAGTGGATTTAACAAGTGACATCAATAAGCAGTCATAGCTTTCATCTTTCACCTGGATTCAGCTGGTCAGTTTATGTCATGGAAAGACCAGGTGTCCTTAATGTTTTGTATTTGTACACATATATATTTATTACTATTTCTTACTCAAACCACCGGCCTGCGGGCTGTATGTTTGACACCCCTGGTGTAAGGTGTGCGTAAGGCGTGTGTAGGTGTGTGTACTCTGTCCTTACAGAGGTCTATGTAAGGCATCCCGTTGAGGGTGAGGCCCTGCAGGTGCCCTATGAAGTTGGAGGGCACAGCGGGCATGAAGCGCTTCTCTGTCACAATGCCTGTCTCCACGTTGTGGAACTCCAGCTGGGTGTGGTCGCCTGCCATCTGACCTGGAGGGGTTAGAGGTTAGGGGAGAGATTAGCAGACCGGGGTCAAATACATTCAAACACTTGAGGTGCGCTTGATTTAGCTTGACCAGAGTCTAGGGTGAGTGGAGTTTGCACTTTTGGGAATATTCCATTGGTTACATTGGACCAGGTAAGCTAAATACACTTCAAGTGCTTGTATGTATTTGAGCCAGGTCTGCAGGTTATGGGTTTGAGGACAGTGGTTAAGGTTAGGGCTGAAAAGTCAGGGTTGACAGTGTTGGGGAGATGCTATGGTTACCTTCTACAGGTTGCAGGTCGTCGACGGTGAGTTTGAGGCTTTTCCCACGACGCACCACTCTGACCGTGTGCCACTCATTATCATTCAGCCCCACCCCCGCAAAGATGGTCTCTGGACCCTTACCTACACACATTCCAGTTAGTTAATACACACACATACCTGTACACAGACAAACACCTTAGACATACTTTCACACACCCTCACACACCCACACACACACAGGCACACAGGTAGGCATGCACACACACCCATGTCTCCTGCCATAGAGTCCTACCGTTTCTGCCACATGGTGGCACTAGATATTCAGCCCTGTAGCTAGAAGGGCTTGATGTAGAGCTGGCATACAGCAGGAGGAATATTCTCCATCCATCACTCTCTTTTTCCCTCCCCTCTTCTCTCCCTCTTTGTCTTACTGTCCATCTCTCTCTCTGTGTCTCTCTCTCTGTCAGTCCTTTCATCCCCCCTCTCATTCTCTGTCTCTGTACATCTCTCCTCATTTTCTGTCTCCCCCTGTCAGTCTTTCTTCTCTCTCTGAAATAGTGAAAACTCGCCAGGCTAGACCAGCGTGTCAGTCTGTGTGTGTGTGGGGGGGTGGGGCTGGGGGGGTTGACATATAAGAGTGATGATAAGGCGAGAGGTAAACAGCCTGACAGATTCTGCTGTGGGAAATGTCAGCCCCATGACACACACAGACACAAACACACACACATAGCATATTGCTGCATGTGTGAGGTCTCTCTGTGTGTGTACATGCATCGTGTGAGTGTGTGTGTGAGGTGTGTTAGGTGTGATTAGTTTTCAGGAGAGGACAGAGGGCTCCCCTGAGGAGTCTCAGCTGTGCTCTGGGCATGAGCATCTCATCCTGTTACCATGGATCACTGCCTGAGTGTGTGTGTGTGTGTGTGTGTGTGTGTGTGTGTGTGTGTGTGTGTGTGTGTGTGTGTGTGTGTGTGTGTGTGTGTGTGTGTGTGTGTGTGTGTGTGTGTGTGTGTGTGTGTGTGTGTGTGTGTGAGATGGGGTGAATGGGCTTATGTGAGTATGAGGCAGTGATCCATGTCAACTCGAGAACAGCCAGGACACACACTCACTCACACACACTCACAGGACATGAAATATGGTCATGGAAGAGAGGCTAATTGCGGAACCAATGTCTATGGAACTTATGCAAATCAAATGTATGTCATATAATTGATTGTCCTTTTGCACGCCCATAGACTGAATGGTGACATTATCATTGAGTTATTGAGTGGTATGAACTCTTGTTATGTTTTATAATCAACTCAGAATATTAAGTTCTTTCTATGGCAGTATTTTAGACTCAAAATGGCTGATAACTCAGGATCATTAGAAAATCATAATCCATTTGAAGGTTTATATGCTTATAAAAAGCATTATGTTACATACTGCAGATGGAGATAAGAAAGTCGGCTAGTATTGTTCCTATGGCAACACCTTCTCCCTTTGAGAGTACCAGGATACCGTCATAGAGTCGTCTTCCGTGGTGAAAGGACACACACACGCACACACAGAGCTCAAGTCACGAAAACAACATCCAGACAAACCAAGCCCTCAGACAAAGGGAGGAGAGGAAGGGATGGATGGAGGGATGTAAAGGGATGGAGGGATAGAGTCTTTTGTTTCCAGCGTGAAGGAGACATAATTACCCAGAAGCCCTAAGAAGATTTCAGTCAATCACCGTGATGGAACTCCACACCTTCATACTCCTCTGTACATCTCTGTCTCTCACTCTCTCTTTTCCCTTGGCTCTTCTCTGTCTTCCCTCTGTACCTCACTCTTTTTCCTGTTCCCCCCTTGCCTCCTTCACTAACACCCCCCACCCCCCTCTTTCCTCTCTCGCTCTTCTCTCTTGCCTTTTCTCTAAAATGGCTGCCTTAGTAACCCTGGATTCTAGAAGAAGCATACAGTCCCACATCCATGAACGCACACACGCGCATTCAAACACACGCGCTCACTAACACACACACGCTCACAAACACACACGTACTGAGAGGTAGTGTGAGATGGGGTGTGACTTACTGGCGGTACAGTTAATCCTGATACAGTCTGGAGGGAGAGCAGAGCAGAGGGTTAACGCTGCACAAACACAGAATACCACGCGCTGGGGACAAACACACCAACACACGCTACACACCTTACTGAGAACACACACTCTCCCCACCTCCTGGGGGCAAGCTGGGAGGGGGTTACGGGCCAATCAGAGCAGAGGATATGGCGTTCTGCAATCTGCTCTGAGCAAATGGCATAACAGCACAGTGAATCCAGCAGATAAGATTAGTTGATCTCTGAATTGGCTTGCTCTGTAATTGGCTGAGGGAGAGTGAGAGGTTTCAGTATAACCGGTGTGTCATTGGCTACTCTGGTCAGAGTGATGGCCTCAGTGACCATGACATCCATAACATCAGGACACTGAGGTCAACGTGGCCCCATATTTCCATCACCTAGCAACAGAGTACCAAATCCCGCCCCTGGTGGAGCAGAGGCTCATGGGAGGTCAGAGGTCATGGTTCCCATAATACCTCAGTGTGTCGGGTGTCGTCAACCACAGCAGAGACGCAGATGCTACAGCCAGAGACCAACACACACCCCTGCATGTGTGTGTGTGTGATCTTAGGGGTGCAGTGGTCATCTGGGAGTAAGCAGGGAATGCAGCCTCGGACCGTGAGGACCAACCCTCTGTTCAACAACAGACAGACAGACAGACAGACAGACAGACAGACAGACAGACAGACAGACAGACAGACAGACAGACAGACAGACAGACAGACAGACAGACAGACAGACAGACAGACAGACAGACAGACAGACAGACAGACAGTACAGCACAATAGTGTGGATGTGAGTGTTTGTGTATGTGTAATATCAGATTTTGGTGTAAATGTATATGTGCACCCTGTTCTCAGATTGTGTGTGTACTTAGGTTGACAGTGTCTGTGTGCATCTAGGCTAACAATATGTGTGTATGTGTGTGTGCTTTGATTAAAAGTGTGTGTATGTGTATACGGAGGTTGACAGTATATGTGTGTGTGTACCTAGGTTGACAGTATATGTGTGTGTGTACCTAGGTTGACAGTCTATGTGTGTGTGTACCTAGGTTGACAGTATATGTGTGTGTGTACCTAGGTTGACAGTGTATGTGTGTGTGTACCTAGGTTGACAGTATATGTGTGTGTGTACCTAGGTTGACAGTGTATGTGTGTTTGTACCTAGGTTGACAGTGTATGTGTGTGTGTACCTAGGTTGACAGTATATGTGTGTGTGTACCTAGGTTGACAGTCTATGTGTGTGTGTACCTAGGTTGACAGTATATGTGTGTGTGTACCTAGGTTGACAGTGTATGTGTGTGTGTACCTAGGTTGACAGTATATGTGTGTGTGTACCTAGGTTGACAGTGTATGTGTGTTTGTACCTAGGTTGACAGTGTATGTGTGTGTGTACTTAGGTTGACAGTGTATGTGTGTGTGTACCTAGGTTGACAGTGTATGTGTGTTTGTACCTAGGTTGACAGTGTATGTGTGTGTGTACTTAGGTTGACAGTGTATGTGTGTGTGTACCTAGGTTGACAGTATATGTGTGTTTGTACCTAGGTTGACAGTGTATGTGTATGTGTACCTAGGTTGACAGTATATGTGTGTTTGTGTACCTAGGTTGACAGTATAAGTGTGTGTGTACCTAGGTTGACAGTATAAGTGTGTGTGTACCTAGGTTGACAGTATATGTGTGTGTGTGTACCTAGGTTGACAGTGTATGTGTGTTTGTACCTAGGTTGACAGTATATGTGTGTGTGTGTGTACCTAGGTTGACAGTATATGTGTGTTTGTGTACCTAGGTTGACAGTATATGTGTGTGTACCTAGGTTGACAGTATATGTGTGTTTGTGTACCTAGGTTGACAGTATAAGTGTGTGTGTACCTAGGTTGACAGTATATGTGTGTGTGTGTACCTAGGTTGACAGTATATGTGTGTTTGTACCTAGGTTGACAGTGAGACGGACACGGCCCCCATCCAGCTCCAGTCGGAGCGTGTCGGCTGAGTTCCGTGATGTTGTTGCCATGAGAACACCGTAGGCCCGCTGGGAGCGAAACCGTAGCGACACGTCCTCCGCCTCGGTGTGCATCGCTACAGGCAACTGGACCTTCATAAACTTACTACCATCATAGGACAGGATGGTCGCATCTAGAGAAGGGGGGGGGAGGAGGGAGGGAGGGAAGAAAGGAAGGAAGAAAGGAGGGAAGCAGAAGAAGACATGAATATCTGCCAGTGACAAGAAAAGACAAGTCCAGACCAGTCCAGACCAGTCCAGATGAGACCAAATCAAGCCAGTGTCTCCAGTTTGATTTAAATGCCAGAAAATAAATAAAATTGAAAGCTGCTTATTTTCCCGTGAGACGGCTGAGAGAGAGATGGTTCTATCCTTTTTCTCTGTTTCTACCTTTCTCTGATCCTTCGTTCATCTCTCTCTCACTCCTCTCTCTCTCTCCTCCTATCTCTGTTTCGGTGGAAGACCGTTGGAGGCGAAAACAAGAGAACAGGAAGAGAGAGGCCTCATGAATACTAATGAGCTCAGTGTGTGTTTGTGTGTGTATGAATGTGAATAAGGGAGTGAATTTCAGAGGGAACAGAGGAGTGTTCAGTAAAGCGAGGAAGGATAGAGCAAAGGAGAGATAGGGAGAAGGCGAGAGAGGAAGAGAGTGGAAGAGCGGGAGAAAAGCTTTTGGCTAAAATGCAAATGAATCGTCATTAACTGGAGGTTAGCCTGTTACATCACGATAACATAACTAACTAACACATACAAGTGCACATACACACACACCTGAGTAATTTCGAAACAGCTGACTAACTGAAACGCTAAAATGTCACTTCAGCAGAGCACCAGACTGAGGAGGGGGGTAGAAAGAGGGAGATGGAGAAGGAGGGATGATAATGAAGGCAGTATGTCTGAACATGTCCTTGTGACGACTGCTCTGGAATAAAACTGAAGAAACAAACAGATCTGAGAGAATATTGGGAACAAAGAGAGAGAGAGAGATGAGAGAGAGTGAGGGAGATGGAGAGAGAGCGAGAGGGATAGAGAGAAAGAAAGAGGTAGAACCGCAGGTAGGAGTAAACATGGCAAATCACTCTCTCCATCTGTTTCTCCATCTGTCCATCCTTTAATCCACTGAACCACCAGTTACTGAGTCTCTTTTTTTTTCTCTCTCTCTCTCTCTCTCTCTCTCTCTCTCTCTCTCTCTCTCTCTCTCTCTCTCTCTCTCTCTCTCTCTCTCTCTCTCTCTCTCTCTCTCTCTCTCTCTCTCTCTCTCTCTCTCTCTCTCTCTCTCAATTTAATCTCCCTATTATGGACAGATCTGAGATGTGTGTGTTTGTTAGACATTGGCAAGAAAATGAATTACCATGGTAACAGAATCAGCTGCTTCACCATGACAACATGCTCGCTCTCCTCCCTCTCTGACTCATCTTTCTTTTCTCCATCTGTCTCTCACTTCATCTTTCCCATAAGTCTCTAAGGGATTCACTTCATCCATCACTCACTCAATCTACCTTCTTCCATCTCTCTCGGTCTGTCTCTTTTTATATGTTTTATTGGTTCAGTATGGCTGTTCAGGGGAAGTAACTATACAGTAGACAATGCTTTAATAAACCAGAGACTAAATAACACCACCTCCTTCCCCCTCTCTCCATCCCTCTGTCTCTCCCCACCCGCTCACCTCTCTCACAGGCCCGTCCCAGGTATCCGGTCCCAGAGCAGTCACACACGTATCTGTTCCAGCCCTCCCTGCAGAGGTCAGAGGTTAGGGTTAAAGGTCAAGTGTCAAGTCAAGGGGCATGCCAGAGTAGATCAGACTACAGACTACATACACTGGAATTCCTCAATTCCCCCTTCACTAAAGCTTGTCCTAGGCGCCGTACTCGAGCTTGGTTAGCGACAGTCGTTATCCAATGGAGCGCTGCGATTGGTTGGCCAAAATTCTGGGGCGGGGGCTTAGCGAAGGGTCCTGTTGGTCGAGTTGGTCGAGCATGGCGCGTTCACCGCCAGGGTTGTTTTGATTTCCAGGACCACCCATACGTAAAATATATGCACACATGACTGTAAGTCGATATGGATAAAACCGTGTGCTAAATTAAATATATAAATTCAAGGTGCTTTATTGACAACGGGGCAGCAGGTAGCGGTTGGGCTAGTAAGCGAAAGGTCGCTGGTTCGAATACTTGAGCCAACAAGGCGAAAAATCTGTCGAGCAGGGTACATAACCCTAATTACCTTCATTTGCTCCAGCGGCGCATACTACCATGTAAAACAACACATTTCACTGCACCTCTCCGGTGTATGTGACTATAAAACATTTTTGTTATCATTTTTTTTCATACATTTTGTAAATATGTCTAGATAATGTCTTCTTTCTGCCTAAAACTTAGTTAAAAGTGCAGGTAGTCCTTTACAGTAGACAGTAGACTTGAGTAAGTGGCGGTGCAGTAGTACAGTAGTACCTGCAGGTGGCGCTGTGTTGGCAGGGGTTGGACAGACACTGTTTAGGAGGCTCTCTGGAGCAAGAGGGTTTAACCCCTACAGCCCTCTGAACTTCAGCCAGACGACGGATGTCCTTACTCTGACCGTCCACAAACAGGTCTCTCACGCAGCCCACATAGCCGTAGTTCAATAACGCTGTCCACACCTATAGAGAGGAGGAGAGACAGACAGATTACACACACACACACACACACACCCACACACACACACACACACACACACACACACACACACACACACACACCTCAGTAGGGAAGATGAGTCCTTGGCGATCCTCTGGTAATCCTCCTAGGTACAGAGTATCATCCAGGTCTAGAATCTCACTGTCCCCTGGAGCCGTGTACGCTGTACGCTGTGAGTTCACTGAGATAGTACCTACACACACACACACACACACACACACACACACACACACACACGCAGGTTAGGGTGAAGGGAGGTCAATGAGTAGGGTGCACTGACTGTAAGTTGAGAGTCTGGTAAATGGCTCAAATGTAAATGTTAAGAGACCTTTCCTCTCTGCCCCTCGCCACTTGCCAGACCGTCATTGTAAATAAAGAAGTTATCTTAATTTACTTGCCTTGTGTAATGGCAAATACCAAAAAGGTTATGATGCCACTTACTACCCAGCTAGCACATAACGTTCTGAGAACCATATGTTTCTTAGAGCTTGGTGAGAGCGTGGTTGTCCAATGATTATTTTGCATACAACCTTCCCACAACTTTCTGGGAACAGATGTAGACAAACAGTGAAATTCTTACTTATGGGTCCTTTTTCAACAATGCAGAGTTAACGATAATTGAAATAAAATAATAGAAATAGTGACACAAGGACTAAATACACAGTGAATAACGAATAACAATAATGAGTATTGCATTACATCCCAGTCGATGTGCAGGGGTACGGGGTAAATGAGGTTGCGATGTACATATAGGTAGGGTTAAAGTGACTAGGCACTTTAATGTTTCCTAAAAGTTCAAACATGGATACATTTAATTCAAAATGTTGGACTGGTTTGACATTGGGAATGTTCTCAAATAGTTCCGAGAACGTTAAGAAACAATTTTCTTTTGTGGGAATTTCAGTCCGTCAGCATAATGTTTCCTACAGGCTTCCTCGTGGTTCTATTAAATGTCACATTCTCAAATTGTTAAGAAAACATTCCATAAAAATCACAAGAAAATGTCAGAGAATTGTCCACAACTGATCTTAAAGAGTGCTTGTTTCCTTAGAAATGGGGTCTGTTTGAATAGAATAAAATGAAAAGCTTTGTATGCGTAAAAAACATGGCATGCTAGCTCCATCCTGGTGGCGCAATGGACTAATTCCATCTATAAAGAACAGAAGATTATTGGTTTGAATCTTACTGATGCCGTATCAAAATAAAAAATACATGTGTTTGCATGATTAATGCCTAAGGAAATGAATTTCCATGTGTCCTATCTGTGCTTGGAGTTAGCAGTTTTATTAAAAATCTTATTGAAACATTCAGTGAAAGCTTTAAGGAAGTTATTCAAAAACCTCCAACTAGCCTATAATTTCCATTCTCAGGGATTTAATAAAACCTCCCAGGAAAACTTTCAAGGAACCAGAGTAAAACATTCTCAGAACCTCCCTGCAACCTTAAAACGAATGTTCCCTGAACAGGCAAAATTTTCACTTCTGTTCTCAGAACGTTTAAAAAACGGATTTACAGGTCAGGAAACGTATGGATTCGTTCCCAGAACAAATCAGACATCAAAAACGTATGTTCACACAACACCCATGAAATGTGCTTGCTGGGTAGTGACCTGGGGATAATTCCAACACACAATCGAATAAAAGAGAGAAATCCAAGAATAAGTTCAGTCCATTTATTTTCCTTCTCATCTTCTGTCATTGTCATAAACAAAAAGAGTACAATACGGGTAAAAATGGTCTATGTTCCCAGGCAGACTAATTCCCACCCACACAATCACTTGGCAGCAAAATATAATCAATGAGGACAAATCAGGTGCTAAACAGGTACACTACATGAACATCTCATTCCAAAATCATGGGTATTAAAATGGAGTTGGTCCCCCCATTTGCTGCTATAACAGCCTCCACTCTTCTGGGAAGGCTTTCCACTAGATGTTGGAACATTGCTGCGGGGACCTGCTTCCATTCAGCCACAAGAGCATTAGTGAGGTCGGGCACTGATGTCGGACGATTAAACCTGGCTCGCAGTCGGCGTTCCAATTCATCCCAAAGGTGTTCGATGAGGTTGAGGTCAGGGCTCTGTGCAGGCCAGTCAAGTTATTCAACACCGATCTCGACAAACCATTGCTGTATGGACCTCACTTTGTGCACGGGGGCATTGTCATGCTGAAACAGGAAAGGGCCTTCCCTAAACTGTTGCCACAAGTTGGAAGCACAGATGCATCTAGAATGTCATTGTATGCTGTAGCGTTAAGATTTCCCTTCACTGGAACTAAGGGTCCTAGCCCGAATCATGAAAAACAGCCCCAGACCATTATTCCTTCTCCACCAAACTTTACAGTTGGCACTATGCATTGTGGCAGGTAGCGTTCTCCTGGCATCCGCCAAACACAGATTCGTCCGTCGGACTGCCAGATGGTGAAGCGTGATTCATCACTCCAGAGAACGCTTTTCCACTGCTCCAGAGTCCAATGGCGGCGAGCTTTACACCACTCCAGCCAACGCTTGGCATTGCGCATGGTGATCTTAGGCTTGTGTGCGGCTGCTAGGCCATGGAAACCCATTTCATAAAGCTCCCGAAGAACAGTAATTGTACTGATGTTGCTTCCAGAGGCAGTTTGGAACTCGGTAGTGAGTGTTGCAACCGAGGACAGAATTTTCTTAAGCGCTGCGCGCTTCAGCACTCGCCCGTCCCATTCTGTTAGCTTGTGCGGCCTACCACTTCGCAGTTGAGCCGCTGTTGCTCCTAGAAGTTTCCACGGGTGTGGCTGAAATAGCCCGAAACAACAAATTTTGAAGGGGTGTCCACATACTTTTCTATATATAGTGTAAGTATAGGTAGATATAGGGATGAAATAAATATAACACAAAACATTATAGATGGCACCTAGACCTGGTTACATAAAATAAATGAATCAGATACCTGAGCGCCCGTCCCTCTGGAAGTCGACATGGTACCACTCCCCATCATTGACCTTCCTGTCGATGGCCTTGGTCTTGGTGGTTCCTGAGCCCATGTCCAGCAGCAAGTACAGGTGACCATCCAGCATCTCGATGGCAAAGAAATCCACCTGCAACAGTAACGGCAACAATAGAAAAAAACAGTACAATATAAACATCAACACCAACAATAGTATAAACATCAATATGATATGAATGTGTGTGTGTCATTACCTTTACGGGGCGTTAGGTGCGAGGGTCGGTGTGTGGTTAATGTGTGTGTGTCCTTACCTTTAGGGTGGGGGGTGTGCGGGGGTCTTTGCGCTGCTGCTGCCGTGGTTTCCCGTGGCTGAAGAGCATCAGTCCGTTGGGTTCTGTCGTTCTGAAGTCAAAGGAGATTGATCCCGCCTTCTTGGCGCTCCACTTGCTTAATGCCACAAACGACTCTGGGGTGTCAAAGGTCACAGGATCGAGGGTCGCCACACTCTCACACTTAAACGCCACCATACCGCTCACCTGATGGATGGGGAAGTGCATTTAAAATGCAACACATTTTACATCAAATAGACGGAATAAAATCAAGTGAAACAGTGAGGAATAGAGCTGTGCAGCAATAGACTACTGAAGGGTTAGGATGTGATTTGAGACCAGTGAATAAGAAACTATGGTGTCTTACCTTCATCTTAGCATCTCCCTGCTTAGCCAGCCGAGACAGCTCCAACCGTACATCATTGTTCTTATACACCACCTAGAGGTCAGGGTTGAGGGGTCAGGGCAAGGGTCATGGGTAAGAAGTTAAGGGAAGAGAGCAATCAATAGTCTGGTATATCCCTCTCCTTGTCTCTTCTCCTTCAGTCACAATGTTCAGAGCTAGTTGGACAGAAGAAGCGAAACCTCAGGTAGCTCTGCCATGTTGCTTCCTCCAAACTTGCGTTGTCATACCAGTCTAGATAAAAGAGAGGAGACGAGGAGAGGAGACGAGGAGAGGAAGAACTTATGAGGTGCAGTGCAAGGCTTCAGTTCATTAGGGTTCAATATAGAACCGCTTTCTCTCTCCATCTTTGTCTCCAAGTGTGTGAGCAGCATTTTCATGGCTGCAATGTCACTCACACACACAAACGTTCTGCTTTCATACATCAGACCTTTGTCTGTGAACTGTGCAGAACTCAGCAAAACGCGTCACTGAAATAACCTTTTATGTGTGCGCGCGTGTGTGTGTGAGGGAGAGAAGGAATGTGTTTGTGTGTATATATGTGTGTGTATGTGCATGGGTTTGTGTGTTGGTGTGCATGAAATGTTGTACAGGGCTGATGATCAGTCATGCGAGTGTGTTCAGTCGTACATCTTAATTATTTCCCATGGATTAGCATATGATCACATTAGATATGTAAATGTGTCTCTGACAGCAGCCTGCCTACAACACCATCAGTTCCAATCAACCACACACACGCGTTATGTTCTTCTATCCTCGTGGGGACCTAAGATTTCCATTCCAAATCTTATTTTCCCTAACCCTAACCCTAACCTTAACTCCTAACCCTAACCGCTTACCCTTACCTTAACCCTAATTCTAACCAGAACCCTAACGCTAACCCTAAACCTAACCCCTGAGCTTAAATAACCTTTCTCCTCATGAGGATGTGGGAAATGTCCTCACAAGGGAGCATTTTCCTTGTTTTACTATCGTTGTGGTGAACTGTGGGGATTTTAGGTCCCCACTATAGAAGAACCCCCCCCCCCACATACACCCACGCTAATAACACTGATATCACTCTGTTGGCACATCATCTGTCAGTTTGTTTGTGAGTTTTTATGTGTCTGTTTATTTGTGTGTGCACATGCATTTTTGTGCATATGTCCGTGTTTATGTGTGTACGTGTGTGTGTGCTGTTGGCCCTTTTTTGGAGCAGAGCGGATGGATAGAGGGTCTCGGTGGCAGAGCTAATTAGCATGTTAGCGCTTAGCGCTGCATCTGCTCCCTCAGCAACACTCATCACTGATTCTCTCTGATGCTGCAACCTGCACGAGGGAGGATGGGTGTGTGTGCCTCTGCCAAATGTGTGTGTGTGTTTGTGTGTCGCAGCCAAATGTGTGTGTATCTCTCTGTCCCTTACTACTGTATACTGTATGAGACCATGAGTGTGTAGATAAGCCTGTAGGCCTAGCTCTGTATATGAATGATATTTGCATATGTAGATGTGTGTATTCATGTGTATGATGTGTACAAGTGTGTTAGTGTGTATGTGTGTGCTCCCCACCTCTTTGAGGCAGCCCATGAAGTTGTTGCTAACAGGAGATCCAGGGAGGTCGGCAGTACTGGGACTTCCTCCCACGTAGAAGAAGTCGTCTGAGCCCAACATGGTGTAGTCTTCCTGGGTGTAGCCCGTAGTGGTCAGAATGCCGTCCACAGAGATGGTCACCTACGCAACAAAGCACAGGGAAAGGACACGCTATACTCACACCAAATGCAGCGCTACGCGCTAGCCAGCCGAATTAGTCTGCCCCTTTCTGGCTTGGTAGGGTCTGGGGAGGTGGTCTGGTCTTGGCTATGGTTGGTTGGTCAGTGGATTGGTTGGTCAGTTGGATTGGATTGGTTGGTCAGTTGTTTGGGACTGGTCTGTGATTTCATTGGTCTAGCTGTGTTTGGTTTGTGTGATTTGATTGGTCTAACTGTGTTTATTCTGTGATGTCATTGGTTTAGCTGTGTTTGGACATGTTTCCTGTCTGTGTCATGAGGTGGTTTGGGCTCGTTAGAGTATTATGGAACCAATTCTGTTCTCAGGGCAGATCTGTCATGGAGGTAGAACAAATGCAAATCTGAGTCCAAGTCTGTGTCCTTTATACTCAAGCTGTAGTTGAGTTACAATTCCCTTGTTAGTGCTAGAGGCTGCGGTCCCAAAAACTTTCAAGATAAGTTTATCATTTTAAATATTTTGCTAATACTGTAGCTACCTAACATTTGCTGTTGTAGCTAAGATGTTGCACTGGATATACATGTAATGATAGGGAGGGACCTTACCTGACAAAGTCACAAGTCTTTGAGTCCGAGTCCAAGTTCAAGTCAACAATGGTCAAGTCCGAGTCAAGCTCCAAGTCATGGAAATCGTATAGTCCTGAACTCGATTATTACATAAAACTGCCCTAAAAGCATTTGACTAATTTGTGCTTGAAGTCCTTTGCCCTCAGGGCATCATGGACAAGATGCTATGCATATAAATTCTGCCCTGCGGGTGACCTTCACCCATACATTTATTTCCTCATGGCAATATGCATCTTAACAGTCAGTTCCAATATTTAGGTACATGCTAGCTATCTACGTTCATTATTTTGCCAACTATGGTATTAGCTTAGCATTGCTTGACCCCTAGTTAAAATTAGCTGACTAATAGACAATTTATACTTCTTGCGTGGAGCATTGCATGGAGGAAATGTGGAACTCCCCATTTCATCCACAGACAATGGTAGGTTGACGAATTGGGGGAAGTGTTTCTTGTAGATTCATTGCCTCAATTCTGTATTTCCACTCTGAAGAATGCAAAAAGCATGACTTCTCTGCTGTTCTGCCTAAATATCACCACGAGCACAAGGCAAGAGAGTAGGTGTTAGGCTTAAGCAATAACCCTTTATACCAAATACCCGGGTAATTTGAAATATCGACGGTACGATTTTCATACCGTTGGCGGTACCCCAGCCTTGCGGTGGCTGCGGGAGTGTGTGCTACACCGGTGCTTAAAACTATAAGTATACCTTTAAGAAAACTAAGATGTGTCAAATAAATTATGTTCAGCTCAGGTATCCAGCTTTGCATTTGGTTTGCTAACTTGCTAGCTAAGTGGCTAGATGTCAAGAACAAGCTTCTTGGTTCCAGCAGGAAATTCTAGCATTCCACTCCTTGCCATTGCCAAAGAGACTGGCCTTTCTGCAATTTTCAAATATGAACATTCTATCATTAATGAGCTCGAGGAGAATAGAGGAGTTGATCCTAATACTAATTGATAGCTCTCACAGCTATCCTCCAATCACAATGATTATCCAAATATTGGTCACTTTATTCTCCATGGAACATGTTGGTATACAGTAGCTAAGCAACCATTTTCTGTTTGTTCAGATGAAACTAGTCTGTCAAAAGTTGCTAGCTCAAGTCTAAATCCTCAAACTAAATATATAGGCTACTGAAATTCCAACCACAAAACCTATTTGCTTTGATTTTAAGCCTCAAAATACAACAACTTGCCTAGCTAACAGCTAAATGCTTGTTTTTGATTTTATTATCATTTTTATTTACATTTTTGAGGCTCGGCATGTTGTCATGGAAAATATTCATGTTATTTCAAACAACCAATGAGCAAATCCAGCTACATATTGAACGTTGAGATTGCCGAAAGGCCAGTATCTTTGGCAATGACATGGAGTGGCAAGGAGTGGAATGTTAGCTAAAAAGACTGGTACCCAGATTAGAGGCATTCAATCCCCTCCTGGATCAAGATCCCCGTTGCACTAAATTGTAAAAAAAAAAAAAGTGTGTATAGTGTGTGCACTTACGGTAATAGCAAATACTCCGATATGATACAGAAACTGAATGACGGTATGAAAATCTGGATACCACCCAACCCTAGTGGGTAGATTGAGCTCAACGGGATGGCGGAATTTGCCCCAAATCAATGTCCCCTATTGTGCATTAGGGAATCTAGTCACCCAATAAATGCTATTTTCAATCATTTTCAGGCTCCAGTTCAAGCAGTAATAAGATATGTGTCGAGTTTTAACTTCCTATGGCAACGTTGATGCTAAAGAAAAGCAGCACTCAGTCTTCTTTGTCAGTGAATCCACAACACCTCTTGACCTTTTTGCAACAACCAATTGTAATCGATCTGCCATGAGTACAACCAAATGATGGACATTGGTTCTATAAAACGCAAACAAGCTTGTTGTTGATTAGCAACAACGGCTAACCCACTGGGTAATTTAGAGTAACATGTGTACTGTAGCTAGCTCAGACTATAGCTAGCATTAGCATTAGTATCTAACCAGGATTACTGTGGCTATACGTAGCATTAGCATCAGTAGCTAACCAGGACTACCTTGACTATATAGCACTAGCATCAGTAACTAACAAGGATTACCCTGACTATATAGCACTAGTATCAGTAGCTAACAAGGATTACCCTGACTATATAGCATTAGCATCAGTAGCTAACCAGGTAAATCAGGCAAGTGTTAGTAAGGCCTCAACAGAGGCTCAGCAGCCACAGTCAGTTAGTGTGTTAGTTAGCGTGCAGCTGTTAGTGTGTTAGCTAGTAGTTAGTAGTCAGTTCCAGGTTAGTAGAATAGTAGTTTGTAGTGTGTTAGTAAATGGTGTCATTGCGGTTAGTTGTGTTGAGTTTAGTGATAAACAAGATGTTAGTAGTGATGATGGTGTTGGGGGTTACAGTGTGTGAGCGGGTAGGGGTGATGGGTTAGATTGTGGGTGCGTATGTGAGTGTGTGGAGTGGGGAGTTAGTCAGATCAGCAGGTCTGAATGATGTGACACACATACGGACTCACACACGGACACACAGAGCGTTAGATGGGTTAGTCATGTCATTCCACACACATGCAGCCTCCTCTCTCTGCATGCAGTCAACAGCAAGAGGAAGACAGGAACGAGAAAACAAATGACAACAGAAGAGCCTGGGCTCAGCAGCAGGATGGACAGCATACAGAGGAGGAATGGAGAGAGATTAGGATTTTAAAAAAAGGGGGGGGGGGGGGGTAGGCCTTTCTCTGTGTCTAATGGACCAATCAGAGAGGCACCATGAAGTTGTACCATGCATGGGGAGCGGCCAGTCGCGTGCAAGTGAGGGATGAGCCAATCAGGACACGCCTACATATCAACCACAGGGAGATGGGGTGAATGTTGGAAAAAGGTAAAAGGAAAGGTAGAAAAAAATTGTGTGGCTAGGAGGGGAGTGATAAGCGTAGAGTACCAACCGCTGTCATCCTGTTCTAGTATACTTTTAGTTGTTCTACGGCTCAGAAAAAGAAAATAGACAAACCCAAACTAAGAAACGATTAGAATGGTATCTACCGAACAATGGAGTTTGTTTACCATAGCGTGTCCAATGCCTGAGTGCTTTGTGGGAGACGGGGAGAAAGGAAAGCAAAAAGTGTGAACAGAACAACTTCCAGAAAAGAAAAGGTAGAAGGCCAGTGGAGGTTAGAGAGGAGTGGAGAAGGCAACAGGTTAGTAGTATGACACATTCCATGGATGGAGGTTAGTTAGTATTACTAGCAGGTTAGTAAGTACAGTTAGTAGTTAGTAGTTGGTACACACACACACAGGCAAACAGCAGAAGACTACAGTTAGCAGCACCATAGTACCCCCAGCCTTGACGCTAAAGACACACGCAAGTGCACACACACACACACACACACACACACACACACACACACACACACACACACACCCCCCCCCCCTCTTTCACTCTTTCTCTCTCTTGCTCTCACACACACACCCTTTTTCTCTCAGCCTGTCTTTCCCTCTCACCCTCTTTATCCCTTTCTCTTCCTCCCTTTCTCTATAACCCCCTCTACACCTTCCTTCCCACATCCCACTCCCCTGCTGTTGCCAGGTTACCTGTCTCAGGTTGCGCGTGACCTTGACATCGTGCCATGCGTTATCGTTAAACTTCCCGTTAACCGGCTCCACCAGGGCCTCGAAAGCCCCAGACCCCAGGTTGATGACCAGTGACACGGCTCCGTTCTTTAAGGCCAGGTTGACGTAGTCAGCCGACTTTCCTGTGTGGAGCATCAGGCCGTTCCTCTGCAGGGTCTTAAAGCTCAGGGTGATCTCATCGCTGGAGGACTGGATGGGGCTGGGAGACAGGTCATAGCAGAAATACTCTGACCCCTTAAATGTTGCTAAGTAGTCCTCACGGGCTGGAGGGGAGAGGTTGCGAGGGAGGGAGGGAGGGAGGGAAGGAAGGTAGGAAGGAAGGAAGGAAGGAAGGAAGGAAGGAAGGAAGGAAGGAAGGAAGGAAGGAAGGAAGGAAGGAAGGAAGGAAGGAAGGAAGGAAGGAAGGAAGGAAGGAAGGAAGGAAGGAAGGAAGGAAGGAAGGAAGGAAGGAAGGAAGGAAGGAAGGAAGGAAGGATTTGGAGAGAAGTGGGGAGAAAGAGAAACAGAAAACATTCCATGTTTGTTTTTAATGTGTAATAATATTTATAATATGATATCAAGAGCCCCATTTTGAATGTGTGAAGAGCAATGTTAGTGACAAACGGAAACCTAATAACCGGAGGCATTTCAATATCTAACTCTTTGGTTGCTCATCCAGTAGTCTGGAATGAGTTGACTGCATCGTTCATGAGTGAGTTGACATTGAACCATATGGATCTGTCGTGATACTTCACTTTCTGATGAATTCAACAGTCATTATGAATTCAACAGTCATTATGAATTCAACAGTCATTATGCATTAAACAGTCATTTGGCCTCCCGAGTGGCGCAGTGGTCTAAGCCACTGCATCACAGTGCTAGAGGCATCACTGCACTGTTCAATCCCAGGCTGTATCACAACCGGCCGTGATCGGGAGTCCCATAGGGCGGTACACAATTGGCCCAACGTCTTCCGGGTTAGGGGAGGGTTTGGCCGGGGTAGACCGTCATTGAAAATAAGAATTTGTTCTTAACAGACTTTCTTGGTTAAATAAAAAATGTAATAAATACAAAATTAAATCTGTCATCTTGTTAACAGAGGAATGCTGTGTAGTTTGAAGTGATGTGTTCTTAAGCACCTATCAGCAACTAGCCATGCCAGCCCAGTAGCGCAAACAGCCAGAACAGCCAACCACAGCTCAGACAGCTTCAAGCCAATATAGCTACTTACCATGTCCACCTTTAATGACCCTCAAGGACACTGGACTATCTCATTGTATATCACACACATACACACGCATGCAGGTAGACACACATCCCACACACATGCACACACAACCACACACAGACACACCGGAAAGAGATGAGTGAGGCAACATTATCTATCTTTCTTTCACACCAATTCCCCTCTCCGAGTCATCCTTCCCCGCTTCCTCTATCACTCTCTCTGTTATCTCTCACACCTCCCTCCTCTCCCGTCCTCCTTCCAGCAGTATCTAAGGCAACCCCCTGAGCCTCTGGCACTGGCAGCATCCTCTACACGTCACTACTGACTACAATAGAATGTAACGATCTACAATGTAATACAATACAATACAATGGAGCGATAAGAATATAATTGAACATTCTTATATAGAATATCATTTAACATTCTTATATAGAATATCATTTTGCATAATAGAATCAATTGTATGCCAGTATGTGTGCCAGGATATAAATGGGAACAGAAATGTCTTTGCCAGCATGTCATCATGGGTGTGACCGTGTCCCTCCCAGTGTGTGTGTGTGTGTGTGTGTGTGTGTGTGTGTGTGTGTGTGTGTGTGTGTGTGTGTGTGTGTGTGTGTGTGTGTGTGGTGTGTGTGCGGTGTGTGTGTGTGCGTGTGTAAATATTGGTGTATTTGAGTCAGGAAAGCTATTACCAACTCAGAGCCTGCAGCGAGTCTTTACCGTGGAGGGAGAGCGAGCAGGAAACACACGGACGCACACACAAATGACAGGGCTGAGTGTGAGAGGAGACAATTTCTCACAATGAAGAAAACACAGACCCTTTCACCACCATTCTAGATCTAATTTACAGTCATGCCATTCGATTTCAGGTAACCATTCTGCCATTTTGGCTCTTATTTACAGTCATGTCATTAGATCAGACAGCAGGACATAAAACATCTCTACATCGATCTGTGGGCCAGTTCACTATTCTATCACACACGTACACACACATACACACACACACACACACACACACACCCACTGCAGCTGATGTAGTGGCTCTTTTCTCTCCTTCTCAGCCTCTCACATAGTCATTTGCCATTTCCATGGTAACCCTGTGCAATAGGGCTACAGCTGTGTGTGTGTGTGTGTGTGTGTGTGTGTGTGTGTGTGTGTGTGTGTGTGTGTGTGTGTGTGTGTGTGTGTGTGTGTGTGTGTGTGTGTGTGTGTGTGTGTGTGTGTGTGTGTGTGTCTGTGTGTGTGTGTGTGTGTGTGTGTGTGTGTGTGTATGTGCGTGCGTGCGTGTGTTTGTGAGAGAGGGTGATTGAGTGAACAGTACATTATCAGGGACAGCTGTACTGAATCAAAATGGCGGATAGAGAAACAGCAGGCTGACAACACTACCTGAGAGAGCAAGAGAGAGAGAGAGACATATGCTGGTGTATCTAAATCCACAGTAGTGGTCCTGTAGTCGTGGAGATAACACGCTGCATCTCATTTCAGCTAACCATGCACTTATTCTATCAGCTCCTTCCAGCCTGCACACAGACATGAATGGGTACACATACTGCATATACACACAAGTCTACACGTCGTACATACACCATGTGTACATACTAGCACACGCATATGTTGAGACACTCGCCCACACATACAAATGGATGTCCAGCTCTAGAATGTATGCTAATCACAGGAGGCTAGTGAGGGGAGGACGGCTCATAACAATGACTGAATGGAATGGTATCAAACACAAGGAAACCATGTGTTCGATACCATTCCATTTATTCCATTCCAGCCATTACAATGAGCCTGTCCTCCCCAATTAATGTGCCACAAGCCGCCTGTGATGCTAATGTATGCTAATACATGCAGACTCCAGATATTAACCTTCAGTCTGGTACATACAGCCAAGTTACACCCTAAACCCTTTACACTTATATCCTATCCCCTTAACACGTACACCATAGGGCCTAGTTGCCTGACGATTCACCCTGAATTTATTTCCACTGCTCTATCGACAGCTACATACATTCAGTCTGAAACGGCCATCCTAGAAGTCGTTTGTTTGACTTCAAAGTGAGGGGCATTGTGTAAAACAAAGTCATCAGCGATTGGATGGTCTCTAATAAATGTAACTAATCAGAGTATCAAGGTTGGTGGCATCATCATGAAGGCAGGCCCAACCCATCGGTTTCTGGGACCAATCAGAATGGTGAGACTGTGTTCACATTCTAGAAACCGTTAGAGAGGGCGGCAAATCCAGACTCATCGTGGAGACGAAACATCAGTTAGCCGGAGCGATGTGGATGGGTAGCCAGGCAAATCGCCTCTTGAAAAAAATATATACACATTACCGGTCAAAAGTTTTAAAACACCTACTCATTCAAGAATTTTTCTTTATTTTGACTATTTTCTACATTGTACAATAATAGTGAAGACATCAAAACTATGAAATAACACACATGGAATCATGTAGTAACCAAAAAATGTAAATATATTTTATATTTGAGATTCTTCAAATAGCCACCCTTTGCCTTAATAACAGCTTTGCACACACTTGGCATTCTATCAACCAGCTTCATGAGGTAGTCACCTGGAATTCATTTCAATTAACAGGTGTGCCTAATTAAAAGTTAATTTGTGGAATTTCTTTCCTTCTTAATGCATTTCAGCCAATCAGTTGTGTTGTGACAAGGTAGGGGTGGTATACAGAAGATACCCTATTTGGTAAAAGACCAAGTCCATATTATGGCAAGAACAGCTCAAACAAGCAAAGAGAAACGACAGTCCATCATTATTTTAAGACATAAAGGTCAGTCAATACAGAAAATATCAAGAACTTTGAAAGTTTCTTCAAGTGCAGTCGCAAAAACCATCAAGCGCTATGATGAAACTGGCTCTCATGAGGACTGCCACAGGAATGGAAGGCCCAGAGTTACCTCTGCTGCAGAGGATAAGTTCATTAGAGTTACCAGCCTCAGAAATTGCAGCCCAAATAAATGCTTCACAGAGTTCAAGTAATAGACATATCAACATCAACTGTTCAGAGGAGACTGTGTGAATCAGGCCTTTATGGTCGAATTTCTGCAAAGAAACCACTACTAGAGGACACCAACAAGAATAAGAGACTTGCTTGGGCCAAGAAATATGAGCAATGGACATGAGACCGGTGGAAATTTGTTCTTTGGTCTGGAGTCCAAAATTGGAGATTTTTGGTTCCAACCGCCGTGTCTTTGTGAGATGCTGTGTGGGCGAACAGATGATCTCTGCATGTGTATTTCCCACCGTAAAGTATGGAGGAGGAGGAGGTGTTATGGTGTGTGTGTACTTTGCTGGTAACACTGTCTGTGGTTTATTTAGAATGCAATGCACATTTAAACAGCATGGCTACCACAGCATTCTGCAGCGATACGTCATCCCATCTGGTTTGGGCTTAGTGAGACTATCATTTGTTTTTCAACAGGACAATGACCCAACACACCCCCAGGCTGTGTAAGGGCTATTTGACCAAGAAGGAGAGTGATGGAGTGCTGCATCAGATGACCTGGCCTCCACAATCCCCCGACCTCAACCAAATTGAGATGGTTTGGGATGAGTCAGACCGCAGAGTGAACGAAAAGCAGCCAACAAGTGCTCAGCATATGTGGGAACTCCTTCAAGACTGTTGGAAAAGCATTCCAGGTGAAGCTGGTTGAGAGAATGCTAAGAGTGTGCAAAGCTGTCATTAAGGCAAAGGGTGGCTATTTGAAGAATCTCAAATATATTTTGATTTGTTTAACACTTTTTTGGTTACTACATGATTCCATATGTTTTATTTCATAGTTTTGATGTCTTCACTATTATTCTACAATGTAGAAAATAGTAAAAATAAAGAAACACCCTTGAATGAGTAGGTGTTCTAAAACTTTTGACTGGTAGTGTATATATATTATTGTCACATACACCGGATAGGTGCAGTGAAATGTGTTGTTTTACAGGGTCAGCCATAGTAGTACGGCGTCCCTGGAGCAAATTAGAGTTAAGTGCCTTGCTCAAGGGCACATCAAAAGATGTTTCACCTTGTCGGCTCGGTTATTCAAACCAGCAACCTTTCGGTTACTAGCCCAACGCTCTAACCGCTAGGCTACCTCCCACCCTGAAACTAAAACCCTTAAAATATATAGTGCACACTAGCTTCTAGCACTATTTAACACCTACAGACTGGTCTATGTCACCTATAGCCTTGTTTCTTTTTACCCCTAGTCTCAAACCCCCCCACCTCTCTCTCTCTCTCTCTCTCTCTCTCTCTCTCTCTGTTGCCATGACAATCTCTCCAGTTAGAGCCCAGTGTTTTGTCTTAAGCTGGATAAGATCAGTTTTATCCCAAGACTCACACACACACGCAGACACACACACACACACACACACACACACACACACACACACACACACACACACACACACACACACCCCTTAACGCAGGTCATTAAGAAATGATGATAAAGTCAGAAACCGCTTCGGAATGGGCATCAATAACAGAATGAGTTTATAATTAATGGTCTGGCTACTTCAGCTGGCCTAGTTGCAACTGACAAGTGCAATGAATGATGCTGCACCCACATAGGCAACAATTTTGTTGTTTTAAAAAATACAATCCCCTGTGTGAATAAGGTCTATTGGTTAGGCACTTGGCCCAAATTAAACCTTGCTAATATTCTAAATTACAATAACGTTGTGAGTTAGTTGGGGGCTAGCTATGTCAGCCATGAAACAGAACTTTACCTTTATGCCCAGTAACTAGCTATTTAGCTAGCACAAAGGAAGTAAGGGAAACAACAGGGAAGATGAAGCTGCCGTAGGTAGTAAGTAGCCAGATGACAGATGAATGTTATAACATAGTATTTCTAAATTCCATACACAGATTCATTGACTGGGAAAAGATAAGAAAACCTTTTTTCTTATCACCTGAAAGCTCTACTAAACATATCCTGAGAATAAAACATCAGCAACACGTTTATTGTATTATTGTTTCCACCTGCCTCGGTTGAATTCGCTGTCGATGTTTAAATGAAAACAATGACATCCATGAGTTGCCTATGTGGATGCATCATAAGTACAGTACATGTTTGTGTTTGTGTCTGTGTGTGTTTGGGAGGCCAGCCAAATAGGACAGCCAAGCCTGCTATTCTATGGTGTATAGACTGGTGTAGACTATCTCTGCCCAGATAAATACTGTACCTTGTCTATCCCCTCTCCCCCTTCGTATCAGAAGGGCTGTTCTGTCTCTCTCAGGTACATCAGGGCTCTGCCCATTTATTTTCTATCTCTGACCTTTCCTCTCCCCCTTATCTCCCAATTGCATTATTCTTTCTTTCTGCTTCTCTGAAACACTTCCCTATACATCCCCCTCTTTCTTTTCCCCTTTCTCCATTGCCCTCTCTCGTCCTCCCCCTCTCTCTGTCCTCCCCCTCTCTCTGTCGGTCTGGTGTGTGTATGGTCTATGTAGTGGTGAGGGTTAGTAGTGTGTGTGTGTGTGAGTGAGTGAGTGTGTGTGTGTGTGTAAAATGAGTTCCTTTGATTGCCAACGCTTTATGAGTCAAAAATGATGAGTCACAATCCACCTCGCTCTTAACACATACCGACTCACGCGCCTGCAGTGCATACCCCCCCTCCCCACACACACACACACACACACACACACACACACACATATGCATGTACACACACATACCGTGAAGAAAATACACAGGCAGCCTTACTCATGCATATTTACACACAACACACACAGAAAGAAGGCACTTGATAAAGGTTATTTGTGTGTGTGTGTCTGTGAGCATGTGTGTGTGTCTCAAAGGTCATGTTTAGAGAACGCTTGTTGTGTGATGATATGGTTTGGTTTGTCCTCTCTGTAGCACACACACACACACACACACACACACACCTATACTAGCTAACCACAGCCACACTGTAAAGGGTTTGCCATGAATTTGACAGTAACTTACAGGCAGCTAGTGGTAAGTTACTCTATTTCATATTGCAGTACACCTACTGTAATCTAAACACAGTATCAAAGCAAGTACTGCGTAAGGAAACAGTACAATACCATAAAATTGGCTGTATATACTGTAAAAAGTGAATGTTCCTGTAATCGTAATGAATGAATGAAGGAATGAAATTCAGTGAGGGGAGATGGGGTTTGTATTACTGTCTCATAAAGCTGAAATAAACCTTCTCTGTCTGTTGTAACGGATATTGCAGTTGCACAAGCAGGACGTAGCCCTTACACATTGCATTTTGTGTGATGATGTTAGCTAATCGTTGGAGCTGTTGCCGTATCGTAGCTACTAGCCACTACTACTTTGACTGCCTGTCTGCCTCCTGCTTAGCCAATGTTTGCAATGTTTATTCAAAAAAATAACATCAGATCGCTAATTAGAATGCGTGTCTGTGTCTTGCTTGTGTTTGATATACTGTCTAGATAGCTGAATGTAATTACACACTTGAGTTGTGCATCATGACACGAGAGTAGTCTTCTTAACAACATCCAAAACACTTCATTTCCTTGGGACCAATGAGACAGACACCAGTCACATGCCTGAATGCATGCACGCACATACTGATGTCAGAGTGAGTTTGACTGGAGCAGGACTGACTGACTGACTGGCACTTTGGAGATACAGACCCTAGACATCTAAGGACTTAACATCTCTCTCTCTCTCTCTCTCTCTATCTCTCTCTCTCTCTCTCTCTCTCTCTCTCTCTCACTTCTTCTCTCGCTCTTTATCTAGCCCTCCCCTCTCTCACACCCGCAGACAATCCCCCCCTCCCCCGCTTCTTCAGAGAAACACATTTCAGATAGTCAGCTTCAGAAAGCTTCTTTACTCTGAGCCGACCACCACTTCAGCCCCCTCTGACTCCTTTTACATTACACACACACACACACACACACACACACACACACACACACACACACACACACACACACACACACACACACACACACACACACACACACACACACACGCGCGCACGCACCACCTGCGTGTACAGCAGCTACATGGACAAAGAAACATTCCAATTCTACACACGTACAGCATCTTACATTATTACAGTGTGTAGCCATTCAGTATAGCTCACCGCCATACATTCGAGCTCATAGCCATACATAGCCATAAGCAAGAAGGAATCGTATACCTCTGAGCTTTCCTACAGTCAGATATTGAAGAGAGAAAGGGAAAGAGGGAGGAGGGAAGGAGGGAGAGAGTAAGTTGGTTGTGTGAAACTAAGAAAGCAAAGGGGAACCATTTTGAAAAGGTAGAAAAGCAGCACTGGCGTCAAACAAGACCAAAATACTCCCAATGGAGCAGAATACGAGTTTTTTAGAACACTATTACACCGTATCGTATTATAGATATCTCTATGAGTACCACACTGCAAGCTAAGCAGCACTCCCACCACCAACTACAGTCTGCTGTATGAAGGTTTAGAATGTAAGAGATACAAACTACTCAATTCTGTCACTGATGCATTCCAAACTGTGTTTGATTACCTCTGAGTCTGAATTGGTGTGTTGTAGTACAGTACAGTACCACTAAAGTGAGCAGTGGTAATAGTAGTATAAGTAATACAAGTAGTAGTGGTGTGTTTGTGTAGTTGTCATGTGCCTTTACAGACAGGACAGAGCTACAGCGGTGTGTTTGACAGCACTGCTTTTATACACTTTTGTTTGTTTTAATACACTGTTAAAAACGACATGAACAGAGAACTGGCCAATAAGAGGGGAGTTCCCATGTGCAGGAGGCAGGCAATGGGAGGGGAAAGGATTACTGCAGGGAGGGGTTAGGATGAGGCACCAACAACCTGCAACAGACATACAAGCCGCAACAACACACACACACTAGTGATGCGCAGGTCAGCTGTTTGTTCATTCGCACCCTCCCGCAATTTCTAATAACCCATCCGCAACCGCCCGACTATATGTGATAGAGTGAAAATCTGAGGTCCGAACCCGACCCTAAGCCGCAAATATAGAAAATGCGCTGTACAGAGATGGCGGAGTAATTTTCTGACAGGCCTTTTAGATAAGCCTATGTTCCTGCTTTTAATTTAAGACATTTTATTTGGGGTGGCTATTTGTTAGTCAACTTGTCTGCAATTAAATACATGCAGCTTCTCTTCTGTCATTACTTGTTGCCCTAGAATACTAAATAAACCTTCGCTCACCAGAATAATGTCATAAACCGATAGAATGAAGCCTTGAATCTAGTTGACATCGGTAAAATGTTTTCTTTCATCTCTGCTTCTCTCATGCAGCAAAGACATTTAGAGACCGGGGAGAAAATTCAAAAAAAATTCAAAAATGGAACGATTTTCCCTTTGACCGGTTTTAAGGAAATTAAAAGCTGTGAAAACTACCCGACATGTTTCTGATAAGAATTCAGTTCGGCTTGGATGCATATTTTATGGTTGAAATACTATCAGCTTTTATGATGCTGATAACGATAGCACTTTTACAGACGGTCCCTAACCGTGCAGTCATTCTCTCAAGATGCTGAAATAAATCATATTTCTCCACTCCTGTTCCCGAGTCAAAATGTACATTTGGTGTATCATTTTACTGCAAGAAATGCATAATTCTGCAGGAGTTAATATTATATTAGGCTATGTGAGAGGTTATAGAACTACAGTCAGTGTCCAGATTTCAGTTACTATTCCATTTAACCCACCGCAATCATCCTCTTTTACCACTTCTTCCCCATACATTAGGCTACCTACTGTTCTGGCCCTCCTCTTTATTTTCAACTCTACATTTCGCAGCTTTTCTCTTATTGAATTAAACTCCGACATTGGCCTATTTGCCTCAGTGGATTAACGTTAACCTTTTCTGCCCAAGTTCCAAAAACCATTTTGCAATTGCTGTGTATTTGGCGAGCGTACTGTTAGGCCCTAAAGCTTAGGCTTAGGTTACGCACTAAAGGCAAATCAAAATAATGAAATAAAAACCTCAATGTAGCCTATAGATATGAACTGCACAAGAATGATACATTTATGACATTTTAATGTATTATTTTCTCTTTATTCAACCCGCCTGCCCGCCACCCACCCGCCCTTCATCCACGCCATATTTCATGACCCTAAACCCGCAGATATAACCAGGGGGACTGCGGGTTATGAGTCAACCCACGCATCACTAACACACACACACATGCGCACACGCACACACAACAAACCATCCATGGAACCAGACCTTGATCTAGGATCAGTTCATATCCTTACACTAAACCCATATCCTCACCTTAACCACACATCTGGGATCAGTTAAGCCTCTCCATATCCTAATATACCCAAAATAACCCAATATAGACAAAAAATCAAACCTGACCTTGGATCAGCGTCTAGGGTCCGGCAATGATGAGGTTTGGGGTGAGGGGTGTGGTGGGGGTGGGGAGGTGGGGGGGGAACGGGAAGTGATGTCATAATGATGTAATAGGTCGTACCTTGGTCGCCGATCATCAGGTGAGCCAGACCTTAAAGGAAGACAAGAGCACAGTCAGCACAGCAGAGGAGCATGACGTGATTTTGTCCACACACACACATACATACACACCCAGGCACACACATGTGCCCACACACACACGCTCAAACATACACACATAGACACACACTCACACACAATCATGATAGCGACCGTTGCTAACATTAGCTCACAGTGATGCTAGTGTGCGGTGAACATAAGATAAAAAAGTAGTCTGTCTATTAAATACTGTATATAGTTAGAATAGCACAGTGATTCTCAGTTTGGAAATTGTAGATACTTAAGTTCTACACAAATCAATTATAATTTGGAAATTGGAGCTACTTAAATTGTAGACATAAATTACAATTTGGAAATTGTAGACAAATAAATTGTAGACACTAACAGAGTTATCCTTACCTAGTGACGCATTCCTGGAAAATTTGGGAACGTTCATTCAAATCGTTCAACTGTAACTGTTACAAGCTGACAGTTCACTGCAAATGAAAGTCTTTTTGAACGCACCCTTGATCTGTGTGGAGCACCAACAGCTGGTAGAGAGGGTTTTACAACAAACCCTTCCACCCACACGTCTAAGACACACACCATGTTTAAACTTGTTGTCTGCTCATGTTGGTGTATATGTGTGTGTAGCTTCTACATATATCAAATAAGTGCGGAATCACGCACACACACACATACACCCACACACACTATGTACACTGGTCTTGCCCTCTTATCCGTTTAAAAAACGAAAATATTGTATCTCTCATTCGTGAAGGGGGTGCTGAGTTAGTCAGCCTCGTTATTTCAACTGCCTTCCGATGACCTTTCTTTTTATCCCCTGAATTGTTTGTTTATTCTTTGGTGCCATGCTGCTTTTTTGCACTTTGACCTTAGTTATGTCATGTTTATATTTGCTATTTTATTACATTTATACTTTGTAATTGTCCTAGGGTATCTTGTAATTGTCCAAGGGTATTTTGTAATTGTCCTAGGGTATCTTGTATTTGTCCTAGGGTATCAAATCAAATGTATTATTATTATTACACTGTCAGTCTCTAACCTCTTCTCAAACCTTATTATTACACTGTCGGTCTCGAACCTCTTCTCAAACCTTATTATTACACTGTCGGTCTCTAACCTCTACTCAAACCTTATTACTACACTGTCGGTCTCTAACCTCTTCTCAAACCTTATTATTACACTGTCGGTCTCTAACCTCTTCTCAAACCTTATTACTACACTGTCGGTATCTAACCTCTTCTCAAACCTTATTATTACACTGTCGGTCTCTAACCTCTTCTCAAACCTTATTACTACACTGTCGGTATCTAACCTCTTCTCAAACCTTATTATTACACTGTCGGTCTCTGACCTCTTCTCAAACCTTATTATTACACTGTCGGTCTCTAACCTCTTCTCAAACCTTATTATTACACTGTCGGTCTCTAACCTCTTCTCAAACCTTATTATTACACTGTCGGTCTCTAACCTCTTCTCAAACCTTATTATTACACTGTCAGTCTCTAACCTCTTCTCAAACCTTATTATTACACTGTCGGTCTCTAACCTCTTCTCAAACCTTATTATTACACTGTCGGTCTCTAACCTCTTCTCAAACCTTATTATTACACTGTCAGTCTCTAACCTCTTCTCAAACCTTATTATTACACTGTCAGTCTCTAACCTCTTCTCAAACCTTATTATTACACTGTCGGTCTCGAACCTCTTCTCAAACCTTATTATTACACTGTCGGTCTCTAACCTCTACTCAAACCTTATTATTACACTGTCGGCTGTAACCTCTTCTCAAACCTTATTATTACACTGTCAGTCTCTAACCTCTTCTCAAACCTTATTATTACACTGTCGGTCTCGAACCTCTTCTCAAACCTTATTATTACACTGTCGGTCTCTAACCTCTTCTCAAACCTTATTACTACACTGTCGGTCTCGAACCTCTTCTCAAACCTTATTATTACACTGTCGGTCTCGAACCTCTTCTCAAACCTTATTATTACACTGTCGGTCTCTAACCTCTTCTCAAACCTTATTATTACACTGTCGGTCTCTAACCTCTTCTCAAACCTTATTATTACACTGTCGGTCTCTAACCTCTACTCAAACCTTATTATTACACTGTCGGTCTCTAACCTCTTCTCAAACCTTATTATTACACTGTTGGTCTCTAACCTCTTCTCAAACCTTATTATTACACTGTTGGTCTCTAACCTCTTCTCAAACCTTATTATTACACTGTCGGTCTCTAACCTCTTCTCAAACCTTATTATTACACTGTCGGTCTCTAACCTCTTCTCAAACCTTATTATTACACTGTCGGTCTCTGACCTCTTCTCAAACCTTATTATTACACTGTCGGTCTCTAACCTCTTCTCAAACCTTATTATTACACTGTCGGTCTCTGACCTCTTCTCAAACCTTATTATTACACTGTCGGTCTCTAACCTCTTCTCAAACCTTATTACTACACTGTCGGTCTCTAACCTCTTCTCAAACCTTATTATTACACTGTCGGTCTCTGACCTCTTCTCAAACCTTATTATTACACTGTCGGTCTCTAACCTCTTCTCAAACCTTATGATTACACTGTCGGTCTCTAACCTCTTCTCAAACCTTATTATTACACTGTCGGTCTCTAACCTCTACTCAAACCTTATTATTACACTGTCGTCTCTAACCTCTACTCAAACCTTATTATTACACTGTCGGTCTCTAACCTCTTCTCAAACCTTATTATTACACTGTCGGTCTCTAACCTCTACTCAAACCTTATTATTACACTGTCGCTCTCGAACCTCTTCTCAAACCTTATTATTACACTGTCGGTCTCTAACCTCTACTCAAACCTTATTATTACACTGTCGGTCTCTAACCTCTTCTCAAACCTTATTATTACACTGTCGGTCTCTAACCTCTTCTCAAACCTTATTATTACACTGTCGGTCTCTAACCTCTTCTCAAACCTTATTATTACACTGTCGGTCTCTAACCTCTTCTCAAACCTTATTATTACACTGTCAGTCTCTAACCTCTTCTCAAACCTTATTATTACACTGTCGGTCTCTAACCTCTTCTCAAACCTTATTATTACACTGTCAGTCTCTAACCTCTACTCAAACCTTATTATTACACTGTCGGTATCTAACCTCTTCTCAAACCTTATTATTACACTGTCGGTCTCTAACCTCTTCTCAAACCTTATTATTACACTGTCGTCTCTAACCTCTTCTCAAACCTTATTATTACACTGTCGGTCTCTAACCTCTTCTCAAACCTTATTATTACACTGTCGGGTCTCGAACCTCTTCTCAAACCTTATTACTACACTGCCCGTTTCTATCTTTGAGTGGAGAGCCACTTGAAACCTCCGGTATATATCCATGAATGGATCTACTTATTTGTCTATGAAGGGAGTCTACTTACCGTATGACTGCAACCCACATACAGCACACACACACAACCTACACACACACAACCCACACACCTTTCGGTGCCCAAATCAGACATGGAAGAAGGAATGGGATAGGTATAAAGAGGAAGAGAGGGGGATGAGAGAAAGCGAGTGAGAGAGACCCACCTGGGTTGTAGTGTTCTGGGAGCGTCCAGACGAAGGAGAGAGAGAGACAGACATTCATTAACACGCCATGCACAGCCGTCTGTTACCATGGGTAGACAGATGCACACCCACACCATTACCTTGGTTACACACATGCAGATCCACCTAGACATCACCATGTGGCACTGATAGCCATATATTCTTCCACACACACACACACACACACACACACACACACACACACACACACACACACACACACACACACACACACACACACACACACACACACACACACACACACACACACACACACACACACACGTCAGGGTTGCGGCCAATTTATTCAATTCAGGAAGTTAATCGAAATTCAATTCATTGAAGAATCCTCCACAATAGTCGATTTTCAATACATTACTTGAATTTCAATACACGGAATCGACTGAATTGCCCCAAACCAAGCGCACACACAGTGGCCAGGGTGGATGAAAGCGGACGCTCCTACCTGTGTGTTTGGAATCTGGAGCATTTATTCACCCAGAACTTACCTTATAGCCTCCTGTACCAGAGCACAGAATACACGCACATGTTCTCTCTCTCACACACACACACACACACACACATACTCACACTCACGCTTACTTACACTCAGACACACACACACATTGACCATTGCAGTAAATGAATAGATCAATGATAACGGGTAACTGATGATAGAAAACAGCAGTGCAGGGGGGAAACATGCTGGGGTCAGTACTGGAGTGTGTATGTGTGTGTGTGTGTGTGTGTGTGTGTGTGTGTGTGTGTGTGTGTGTGTCTTCGGAACCAAACATCCCTTTCCTCTGTCCCTTATTAAAAGTCCAATGCAGCCGTTTTTTATCTCAATATTGAATCATTTCTGGGTAACAATAAAGTACCTTACTGTGATTGTTTTCAAATAATATGGTCAAAAAGAAAATAAGTAGCTTCTTAGTAAAGAGTATTTTCTCAAGCAATAATTTTGCTAGGACTGTCTGGGAGTGGGGGGAGGGGAAAACTGAAAACTAGCTGTTATTGGCAGAGAGGTTTAGAACTATTAACTGGTGATGTCACCAGGCAGGTCAAAACTCCATCCCACCAAAACAAGATGACATTTCAGGCGGTCTTTTCAAACAGCTTTTACACTAAAACGGAATGATCCTAATTTTCACACTTTCACAATATTCTTCCAACCTCATACTGTGGAAATATGTATATAACACAGGAAAAAAACATGTTTTTGACTGCGCTGTGCCTTTAATTACTGAAAAGAAAAGGCTAATAGCTTGGTTTTCACTAATTAAAGGGCTGGTAGCAGTGCCTACCCGTTGATCTGAATTAATTGGATAGGTTTAAGCAATGTGACATCAATTTCACCTTCAGTCCCGGTGTTCGAAAATGTGCTCCGTGCTGCAGCACTGTCAAAACAATTGGCGCGCCAACATATGTCACTTGCCTTCTTTCCAACACCCAACACACTAATCAACACACTACACTCGCCACACATTTCATGTTCTTATGACACAACAACATACCACGTTTCCAACCGAGATTTACCAACCAATTAATCCAAATGAATCAACAATTTTTTGATCGATTGACCAACCTATTAGAGAAGGATGAAACTGTAAAGAGGGATAAATCGAGGGTGTGATAGGTAAATAGGTAGAGGGATGGAGGCATAGGGCAGCATATGTAACTGAGTCTCTCTTTCAGAGCCCTGCTGTCTCCATGGTAACTTGTTCAGCAGAAAGGGGACAGGGTTGCTATGGAGACAAAGGAGGGGCCTAGATCTCAGACTAAAGACGCACGCCCGCACGCGCACACGCACACACACACAAACACACACACAGGGAGCTGATGAACACAAACAGACTTGTTTCTGAACACAACCCATCACCACAAGGATCTACTAACCACCACTAGGATCTACTAACCACCACTGGGATCTACTGACCACCACTAGGATCTACTAACCACCACTGGGATCTACTAACCACCACTAGGATCTACTAACCACCACTAGGATCTACTGACCACCACTAGGATCTACTAACCACCACTAGGATCTACTGACCACCACTAGGATCTACTAACCACCACTAGGATCTACTGATCACCACTGGGATCTACTAACCACCACTAGGATCTACTAACCACCACTAGGATCTACTGACCACCACTAGGATCTACTAACCACCACTAGGATCTACTGACCACCACTAGGATCTACTGACCACCACTAGGATCTACTGACCACCACTAGGATCTACTAACCACCACTGGGATCTACTAACCACCACTAGGATCTACTAACCACCACTAGGATCTACTGACCACCACTAGGATCTACTGACCACCACTAGGATCTACTAACCACCACTAGGATCTACTGACCACCACTAGGATCTACTGACCACCACTAGGATCTACTAACCACCACTAGGATCTACTGACCACCACTAGGATCTACTAACCACCACTAGGATCTACTGATCACCACTAGGATCTATTGACCACCACTAGGATCTACTAACCACCACTAGGATCTACTGACCACCACTAGGATCTACTGACCACCACTAGGATCTACTAACCACCACTAGGATCTACTGACCACCACTAGGATCTACTAACCACCACAAGGATCTACTAACCACCACTAGGATCTACTGACCACCACTAGGATCTACTAACCACAACTAGGGTCTACTGACCACCACTAGGGTCTACTGACCACCACTAGAGTCTACTAACCACCACTAGGATCTACTGACCACCACTAGGATCTACTGACCACCACTAAGATCTACTAACCACCACTAGGGTCTACTGACCACCACCGTATAGGACAGGGAGAATGGCTGGTGCTGTGATTCACTATGTAACACTCATAGTAAAGATATGGGTTTCAATGTTCTGCACTAAATACTACAAATAACAGAGGACACCAGTAGTTTAAATCTGTGTGTGGGGGAGGTCTGTGTGTATGTGTGCACAGGGCTGGCTCTTGGCATAAGCGACATAAGCGGTCGCTTAGGGCCTCCGTCGGGGTCTCAACTTACTATTGAGAGTTAGAATAGTAGAATACACAAGATTGGAAATTTGGTTGTGCATCAGCAATTTTTAGCCATGTCAGCTAACAATTTTTACATTGGTAAGTTAGTCTAGTCAGTTATCTAAACTTATAGTAATCATGCCTGAATACCGATCAGGCACGTCAGGCACTTGCCCAGGGACCCTGACCTCCAGGGGGCCCCCATTGATTTTGTTAGTCACTCTCATTCAGATATCATTTACATGGCATAAGTCATGGCAAAATGTGTAGAATTGCATAAAATTGTCTTTCAAACAGCAAAAATGTCTCTCTGCCCAATGGCAAAATAAGTAGAATTGCATGAAATGTGTTATAGAATTGCTAAATGTTCTCTCCGTCCCATGGCAAAATGTGTAGAACTGCAGAAAACTTGCTTTAAAACTGCAACATTTTTCGCATCAAGAGGGGGGACACAATTATTTTGTTTGCCACTTGGTAGGGCACCACTCAACCAAATATCGCTTAGGGCCCCCAAAAGGCTAGAGCCGGCCCTGTGTGTGTGTTTTTAAATGTGTGTGCGAGATAAAATCACAATGTTTCAAGGTAGGGTTAGGGTAAGGCCTTACCTTCGCTGCAGTCGTTGCCTTTGTAGCCGGTGTCGGTACAGTCACAAACGTTCTTCTGCTCGACGACAGAACACACCCCTCCATTCTGACACACGTGGTCCGGTCCACACCCGTCTCCCCCCACGGTAACGCCCTCCGATCCTTCCATTACAACCGCCGATCCATTGACGGTCACCTCAGTGAGCCAGCCAGCAAAGGGGGCGTGGTCTCTGACGCCAGGGGAAGTGAGGCGGAGAGGGGAGGCGTGGAGCTCTGGGGAAACCCCACCCATAAAGGTGTGGCTAAACACTGTCATGTCTCTCCGTTTGCTCTTCACCTCCGCCCATCCCTCCATCCTTCCATCCACCTCAAGGCTTGTGTTCCTCCAGTCCCGTTTCACACGAACCGCATGCCAGTGTCCGTCACTCACGGCGACCCCGGAACTCACCTCAGCCGGCTCGGCGCAGAAGATGGAGAATCGTAGGCGGAGTTTCCCGCGTAGCAACAATAGTTCCAGGAAGTCGCAGAATCCTTCGTCGTCAAAGTAAAGCAGCAGTCCGTCCTCACTGTGAGTTCGAACGCTGAACGACAGGATGCTCTCGCAGCACGCGTTCCACACCGGGAACCGCCCCCACTGTCCCGAAACCCCCCCAAACTCTAGCACCTCCCCTCTGGATCCCCCAAGGCTACAGAGGCACAGCCAGACACACAGCAGAGGGGCCGCGGCCCACACACACACCGCCATCACACACACGCGCAAACACATACACACAACGCACACACACGCAGACACAAAGGCTAGAGCTGGGCAGCACGAACTACTCTACAGCGCATGGCGCAAACATCCTTGAGAGCACCCTTAAATCTTCTTAGGGCCCTTTGTAGCACCCTACAGTCTTCCTAGGGCCCTTACTAGCACCCTACAGTCTTCTTAGCCCTGTTAGTAGCACCCTACACCCTCCATAGGCGTTCCTCTGTCTGCCAGTCAAGTGAGGGAGCTGGCTCCTTATAGAGGTCCAAGTGTTCCCAATTTTGGTCTTCTATCTTCTCGTCCCGTCTCTCCTCGTTCCTCCTCCACTGTCTTCCTTCAATGGTGTGTGTGTGTGTTAGAGAAATGAGAGGTGCAGTGTGAGAACCATGTCGGTGTCTTCGTTAGTGCCCGTTCCCCTCAGAGAGAGGGAGAATATGGTCATACACTGTCACACACCGTAAACAGAGAGAGGCTATCAGAGCATCTCCCCCTCTTTTTTTTGTCTCTATCAGCGGGGCTTGTCGGTTGAGCACTGTGAGTGTGTCCCTCACTGTCGCGTCATCACTCTTTTCTTTCCAGTGACCTACAGAGGGAAAAGACAGCACTATCACCCTGGGTCAGATACATGCATGGAAACGCTCTCTCTCTCTCTCTCTCTCTCTCTCTCTCTCTCTCTCTCACACAGTCTTTCCAGACAGTCCTCCTATCACCACCACCATGTGATATACCAGTGTGTCTTTTCAGAAAGATACAGAATATTCAGATGCATTTCATGTGCTGTATAGAACTTATTGTCAGTCAGGTAGAACGGGATCATTTCAGCTCGACTCATTACCTTAATGTCTACAACGTTCTTTACGTTTTACCTCACTGACGGTAAAAGACATTCCAACATGACCACCTCGTGCCTCCGCAAGGGACTCGGAAGCGCCACAAAGAACGGTTTCTCGTGCGATGCGGAGGATGACTCAAATGCGCCTTGTTTATCGAATTATCCCCTTTTTCACACCATGGGGGAAAAAGGCGCCTCACACCGCTCCGGCGGCTGTCTCTCTAGCGATGTGGTTGAGATTAGGGTTCCAAATCACAGTATTGAAAGACGCGGTGAGATGAGAGCAGGTTTAAATATCGATTATCGATCAACGGCCATTCCTCTCTCCTCTCGCCCTCCTAAGAGTCTCCGTGTGTGTGTGTGCGTGCGTGCGTAGGCTATTCCTCTCCTCCTGTGAGCTCGAACTCACCCGTTACTCCGCGTTTGCATCTACCTCACCTGTGCTAAAGAATCCATACACCAAAAACACTGCTGCGAGAAAACGCCCATATAAGGCTATTCTAATTAAATAGGTATATATAGTCTACATCAAAGACCTAATACAATACACACACAGGCACACACACACACACGCCGAGATAAAAATGTCTCAGCCTACCTTACACACATCTTCTGGTCGGTGTTGTGGCTACTCATCGATTTTTCTCCTTGTCATCTGATAACAATCACCGCGTTGTGAGGGGAGATACTGAGTGCAACCAAACCTTTCCCGGTAAATACCTGTTAGATAGGCCTACCGAAACAATCACAGCCTCTTCTCGATCAAACAGACCAGTGGAACCAAACGCATCTCTCTCTCTCTCTCTCACGGAGGAGGCGAAGGTGCAGTCTGCTGCTCCGTGCATCACGTGGACGATGAAGGGAAGAGAAGATGAGGAGAGGATGGGCGGGGCCGCTCTGCTGCAGCACCTTGGACAGCGCGCACTCACTGTCTGAATACCGGAGAGGACTCACGGAATACGGCGGCAACATCCGAGTCATTACCCAATTTTCTATGATAATGACTGTCGGTGTGATACAGTATTTGCAGAGAATCTAAGGTGATTAATGGTTAGTCATGAATTAATCACTGATTGATCAAGAGAGACTTCTGAACAGAGAGAACATTCATGGCTCGAGATAGAAAACTGCGGGAGAAAAACAACAGTGGTGTTTCCACGTCACGCTCAAGCGGCGTTCTCCCTTCTGCTCCTGCCATCAATTATCTCGCTCTCTCTTATTTTTCTCCCCATCACACTGACACACACACACACACACACACACACACACACACACACACACACACACACACACACACACACACACACACACACACACACACACTCACACACACACACCTCCAACTGTATCTCCAACTTGTTTATTACAGTGAGGTGTGTATTTCGGATTAATCTGTGTCGGCCTATCTGTTCCAGAGAGGGAGTCCCAGCTGAGTGTGGTCCATCAGAACGGTCTCTCTGGGTACCATACCCCAGCTGCTGCCCACTCGTTTGAGCTGCATGCACAGCTGCACACACACGATGACTGATTGTGCTTGGAAGTATCTAATTATGTGTTCCTATTGATGCTGTATGCATGCCATCACCCTACGGCCATTTTGATACGAGAACTCCCGGTAAGCTTGTGGGACAGGAAGTGGAAAAGCGCTTTTGACAGGTAATTAAATGTCTATGTGGCCACAGCCTTTTATAAGCTCCTACATTTCAGCATCAACACCGGCTTTGCACTGGCTTAACATTCTCTACCTCTCCTTCCCCTCTCTCCCTGGCCCTGCCGCTCCCTCCTTCCCTCCGTCCCTCCGTCCCTTCCTCCACCCCTCTTCCTCTCCCTCCATCCCCTCCCTCCCTCCTTCTCTCTGACAGGCTGACAGTGAGCAGTGACCCCTGACTCTTTGCCCACTCAGCAGAGAGAAGGTCAGGGCACACTGTTTGTGTATGTGTTATTGTGTGTGTGTGTGTCTGTGTGTATGTGCGTGTGTGTGTTTATGTGAATTGCCGGCAGAGAGAAAATACAGCCAAAAATAAAACCTCAGCTGTCAGCATACAGAGTGAGTGCCAGTATGTGTGTGTGTGTGTGTCTGTGTGTAAATGCCATATGCAGGTGTTTAGCGGTGCACAGGTCTATATGGGTCAGACAGATACTCCCACTCTCAATGAGACTCAATGGGTGGTCACAAAGAGATGGAGAGAGAGCGAGAGAGAAAGAGAGTGAGAGACAGAGAGGGAGGTGTGTGTTGTGTGTGTGTGTGCAAGGGCGGACTGGCCATCTGGCATTTTGGGCAAATGCCAGATGGGCTGGCCCATTTTTAGCTCAGTGGGCCTAACTTAGATTTTTGCGCAAAATTACATTTATCTGGCTAATAATGGGGGCCTCAAGGAAAATAATGGGCCGATTTCTGGTCCCAGGCCGCCCCTGTGTGTGATTGTGTTATGTGTGTGTGTGTCTGACAGGCAAACAGCCCTCTGTAAATGAGATTAAATTTGAGGTTTGCTTCTAATCGTGTTGTAATGAGTTTTTGTGTAGCTCATATATTCACTCATTCCACTTGCCAATAGTGCAAACAGCTACGTGTCCACCCGTGTGTGTTGAGTGTATGTGTGTATGTGTTGAGTGTGTATATGTGTGTGTTTGTGTGTGTGTGTGTGTGTGTGTGTGTGTGTGTGTGTGGTAGTGGAGGTCACCCTTCTTCTGCCAAACTCTCATTTATAATGATACTATCGGCGACATTATCGAATGACTGCAAGTTCTAGACGCAAATAACATTAACGCGTACACCCACATGCTCAACACACACACACACACACACACACACACACACACACACACACACACACACACACACACACACACACACACACACACACACACACACACACACACACACACACACACACACACACACAGTATGTTAGGTATAGATCTATAGTTAATTATAACCTTCTACAGATATTAGTATTGATCACCTGACCAACAGATAGAGACTGACAGCAGAGCAGAGAGACCTGTGTATGTGTGTGTGTGTGTGTCGGTGTATCCTAATGGAAAGACTATAGATCTATAGTTAATTATAACCTTCCTCAGGCCACTTAGCCGCCTGCAGGTAAATTTGATTTGATTTACAGTGAGGGAAAAAAGTATTTGATCCCCTGCTGATTTTGTACGCTTGCCCACTGACAAAGAAATGATCAGTCTATAATTTTAATGGTAGGTTTATTTGAACAGTGAGAGACAGAATAACAACCAAAAAATCCAGAAAAACGCATGTCAAAAATGTTATAAATTGGTTAGCATTTTAATGAGGGAAATAAGTATTTGACCCCGTTCCTTGTAGTTGGCCACCAGGTTTGCACACATCTCAGGAGGGATTTTGTCCCACTCCTCTTTGCAGATCTTCTCCAAGTCATTAAGGTTTCGAGGCTGACGTTTGGCAACTCGAACCTTAAGCTCCCTCCACAGATTTTCTATGGGATTAAGGTCTGGAGACTGGATAGGCCACTCCAGGACCTTAATGTGCTTCTTCTTGAGCCACTCCTTTGTTGCCTTGGCCTTGTGTTTTGGGTCATTGTCATGCTGGAATACCCATCCACGACCCATTTTCAATGCCCTGGCTGAGGGAAGGAGGTTCTCACCCAAGATTTGACAGTACATGGCCTCGTCAAATGATGCGGTGAAGTTGTCCTGTCCCCTTAGCAGAAAAACACCCCCAAAGCATAATGTTTCCACCTCCATGTTTGATGGTGGAGATGGTGTTGTTGGGGTTATAGGCAGCATTCCTCCTCCTCCAAACACGGCGAGTTGAGTTGATGCCAAAGAGCTCCATTTTGGTCTCATCTAACCACAACACTTTCACCAGTTGTCCTCTGAATCATTCAGATGTTCATTGGCAAACTTCAGACGGGCATGTATATGTATTCTTGAGCAGGGGGACCTTGCGGGCGCTGCAAGATTTCAGTCCTTCACGGCGTAGTGTGTTACCAATTGTTTCTTGGTGACAATGGTCCCAGCTGCCTTGAGATCATTGACAAGATCCTCCCGTGTAGTTCTGGGCTGATTCCTCACCGTTCTCATGATCATTGCAACTCCACGAGGTGAGATCTTGCATGGAGCCCCAGGCCAAGGGATATTGACAGTTATTTTGTGTTTCTTCCATTTGCGAATAATCGCACCAACTGTTGTCACCTTCTCACCAAGCTGCTTGGCGCTGGTCTTGTAGCCCATTCCAGCCTTGTGTAGGTCTACAATCTTGTCCCTGACATCCTTGGAGAGCTCTTTGGTCTTGGCCATGGTGGAGAGTTTGGAATCTGATTGATTGATTGCTTCTGTGGACAGGTGTCTTTTATACAGGTAACAAGCTGAGATTAGGAACACTCCCTTTAAGAGTGTGCTCCTAATCTCAGCTCGTTACCTGTATAAAAGACACCTGGGAGCCAGAAATCTTTCTGATTGAGAGGGGGTCAAATACTTATTTCCCTCATTAAAATGCAAATCAATTTATAACATTTTTGACATGCGTTTTACTGGATTGTTTTGTTGTTATTCTGTCTCTCACTGTTCAAATAAACCTACCATTAAAAGTATAGACTGATCATTTCTTTGTCAGTGGGCAAACGTACAAAATCAGCAGGGGATCAAATACTTTTTTCCCTTACTGTATTAGGATCCCCATTAGCCGACACCAACGGCGACAGCTAGTCTTCCTGGGGTCCGACACATAACGAAAAATACATTACAGACAAAACATAATCTTTTTTTATTTACATACATTTAAAAACATGTAGTGTGTGTGTGTGTGTGCATCTATCAGTTACACATACATGTCAGTACATACACACAACAAGTAGGTCACATGGGGGAGAGGCCTTGAGGTGTTGATTTATTCGTTTTTTTAAACCAGGTTTTCTGTTCACTTGCACTATATGAGATGGAAGGGAGTTCCATTCACTCATGGCTCTGTATAATACTGTACGTTTCCTTGAATTTGTTCTTGTCACGGATTCCCCCGGTACTGCTCTAGGTGTCACTGAACTGTTTCATTACGTACACCTGGTTCCCATGTCCGTTGTTCTTGTGAGTACCTATGCTTTGTGGTTTCGGGTTTCGTGCGCCGTGTATCGTGTACTCGTTATTACGGGTCTCGTCCCGTGTATTGTTATTACGTGTCTCGTCCCATGTATTTATTAGAGGTTTAACCTTGCTCTTTTGTTTGGGTTACATCCCTGTGTTTGTATACGTGTTTGTTTTGGGCTTCGTCCCCGTGCCTTTTCATGGCATGTTGTATTTTTGGGTGGTGTATTAAAACCCCCTATTACGTTTTCCTGCGCCTGTCTCCAATCCTTTATACAACATGACAATTCTGGACCTGGGGACTGTGAAAAGACCCCTGGTGGCATGGCTGGTGGGGTTACTGTGTGTCAGTGCTGTGTGTAAATTGATTATGCAAAAATTGAGAATTTCCAACACATGAATGTTTCTTATAAAAATAAGTGATGCAGTCAGTCTCTCCTTCAATCTTAGCCAAGTGAGACTGGCATGAATAGTATTCATATTAGCCCTCTGATTACAACGAAGAGCAAGATGTGCCGTTCTGTTCTGGGCCAGCTGCAGCTTAACTAGGTCTTTCTTTGCAGGACTTGACTATATGGCTGGACAATAATCAATATAAGATAAAACTAGAGCCTGTAGGACTTGCTTTCTGAAGTGTGGTGTCAAAAAAGCAGAGCATCTCTTTATTATAGACAGACCTCTCCCCATCTTTACAACCATTGAATCTATATGTTTTGACCATGACAGTTTACAATCTAAGGTAACCCCAAGTCATTTATTCTCCTCAACAGCCACACCATTCATTACCAGATTCAGCCGAGGTCTAGAACTTAGGGAATGATTTGTACCAAAAACAATGCTCTTAGTTTTAGAAATGTTCAGGCCCAGTTTATTACTGTCCACCCATTCCAAAACAGACTGCAACTCTTTGTTAAGGGTTTCAGTGGCTTCATTAGCTGTGGTTGCTGACACGTATTTGGTTGAATCATCAGCATACATGGACACACATGCTTTGGTTAATGTCAGTGGCAGCTCATTGGTAGAAATAGAAAAGAGTAGATGGGCTAGAGAGCTGCCCTGCAGCACGCAACACTTTACATGTTTGACGTTAGAGAAGCTTCCATTAAAGAAAACACTTTGAGTTCTATAAGATAGATAGCTCTGAATCCACAATATGGCAGAGGTTGAAAAACCATAAAACACAAGTTCTCAACAACAGGTTATGGTCAATCATATCAAAGGCTGCAATGAAATCTAACAGTACAGCTCCCACAATCTTCTTATTATCAATTTCTTTCAACCAATCATCAGTCATTTGTGTCAGTGTGGTACATGTTGAGTGCCCTTCTCTATAAGCATGCTGAAAGTCTGTTGTTATTTGTTTACAGAGTAATAGCATTGTATTTGGTAAAACACAATTTTTTCCAACAGTCTGCTAAGAGCTGGCAGCAAGCTGATGGGTCTGCTGTTAGAACCAGTAAATGCCGCTTTACCACTCTTGGGTAGTGGAATGAATTTGGCTTCCCTCCAGACCTGAGGACAAACACCTTCCTCTAGGCTCAGATGAAAGATATGCCACAGATAGGAGTGGCTATAGAGTCATCTACCATCCTGAGTAGCTTTCTATCTAAGTTGTCAATGCCAGGAGGTTTGTCATTATTGATCGATAATAATACATTTTACACCTCTGCTACACTAACTTTACAAAATTCAAACTTCCAATGCTTTTCTTTCATTATTAGTTTTTTCTATGCATGAATACGATGGCTCACTGTTAGTTGTTGGCATTTCCTGCCTAAGTGTACCTAATTTGCCTATGAAGTAATAATTAAAATAATTGGCAACATCAAATGGTTTTGTGATGAATAGACCATCTGATTCGATGAAAGATGGAGTTGAATGTCTTTCTGCCCATAATTTAATTTAAATACGTTTTTTTGCCATCATTCTTTATACACTTGTGAACACCTGCTCATCGAACGTCTCATTCCAAAATCATGGGCATTAATATGGAGTTGGTCCCCCGTTTTCTGCTATAACAGCCTCCACTCTTCTGGGAAGGCTTTCCACTAGATGTTGGAACATTGCTGCAGGGACTTGCTTCCATTCAGCCACAAGAGAATTAGTGAGGTCGGGCACTGATGTTGGGAGATTAGGCCTGGCTCGCAGTCGGCGTTCCAATTTATCCCAAAGGTGTTCGATGGGGTTGAGGTCAGGGCTCTGTGCAGGCCATACAAGTTCTTTCACACCGCTTGACAAACCATTGCTGTATGGACCTCGCTTTGTGCACGGGGGCCTTGTCATGTTGAAACAGGAAAGGGCCTTCCCCAAACTGTTGCCACAAAGTTGGAAGCACAGAATCGTCTAGAGTGTCATTGTATTCTGTAGCGTTAATATTTCCCTTCACTGGAACTAAGGGGCCTAGCCCGAACCATGAAAAACAGCCCCAGACCATTATTCCTCATCCACCAAACTTTACAGATGGCACTATGCACTGGGGCAGGTAGCGTTCTCCTGGCATCCGCCAAACCCAAATTTGTCCGTCGGACTGCCAGATGGTAAAGCGTGGTTCATCCCTCCAGAGAAGGCATTTCCACTGCTCTAGATCTAATGGCGATGATCATTACACCACTCCAGCCAACGCTTGGCATTGCGCATGGTGATCTTAGGCTTGTGTGCGGCTGCTCAGACATGGTAACTCATTTCATGAAGCTCCCGACAAAGTTATTGTGTTGACGTTGCTTCCAGAGGCAGTTTAGAACTCGGTAGTGAGTGTTGCACTTGAGGACAGACTTTTTTTTAGGCACTACGCGCTTCAGCACTCGAGCGGTACCATTCTGTGACCTTGTGTGGTCTACCACTTCGCGGCTGAGCCGTTGTTGCTCCTAGATGTTTCCATTTCACAATAACAGCACTTACAGTTGACCAGGGCAGAAATTTGACAAACTGACTTGTTGGAAAGGTGGCATCCTATGACGGTGCCATGTTGAAAGTAACCGACCTCTTCAGTAAGGCTATTCTACTGCCAATGTTTGTCTATGGAGATTGCATGGCGGTGTGCTCGATTTTATACACATGTCAGCAACAGGTGTGGTTGTAATAGCTGAATCCACTAATTATATACTTTTGTATATATAGTATATATTGATAGCCTCAAACATAGTCGACGAATGTATAATTATGTATTATTGATCTTGGCTTTATAATACGGTTTCTTCTTCTTTTTGTTGAGTTTAGTCACATAATTTCTCAATTTCAGTAAGTCAGCCAGTCAGATGTTCAGCCGGACTTATAGCCAGTCCCTTTGCCCCATCTCTTTCAATTCCTCATCAATCCACGGAGCCTTAACAGTTCTAACAGTCCGTTTCTTAGCAGATGCATGTTTATTAATAATTGGAAGAAGTCAAGTGCAGCATCTGGATGCTCCTTATTAAATCACATCACACCAAGAAATATTGGTTGCATGCACATAAGAGTCACGGAAAAATATTTGGTATGATCTCATACACTATTTTAGGCCAAGCTTTTAGAACATTGGCTTTCCTTAATACAGCATCATGAACTTTACCCAGTACCAGGTCATTTTAGCCAAAAACCTGGGTGTCTCTGCCAGGAGGCTGAAACTTGGCCGCAAGTGGATCTTCCAACTAAACAATAACCCCAAGCACACATTAATGGTTAATTGCATACAATATAGCTCAGTATTTGTATTTTTTATTTGAAAGTAATTTTTCCTCATCTTTATCAAGGGTGCCAATAATTTTGGACCTGACTGTATATATACTGTATACAGAGCCTTCAGAAAGTATTCACACCCCTTGACTTTTTCCACATTTTGTTCTGTTACAGCCTGAATTTAAAATGGATAAAAATGTTTTTTTTTTATTTTTATAACTCACACACACAGTATCTCATAATTTCAAAGTGGAATGATGTTTTTTGAAATGTTTACTAATTAATAAAAAATCAAAAGCTGAAATGTCAACCCTTTTGTTATGGCAAGCGTAAATAAGTCCAGGAGTAAAAATGTGCATAATAAGTTGCATGGACTCACTCTGTGCAATAATAGTGTTTAACATGATTTTTGAATAACAACCCCACATATACAATTAACTGTAAGGTCCCTCAGTGGAGCAGTGAATTTCCAACATAGATTAAACCGCAAAGACCAGGGAGGTTTTCCAATGCCTCGCAAAGAAGGGCACCTATTGGTAGACATTGAATATCAGACATTGAACATCCCTATGAGCATGGTGAAGTTATTAATTAGGCGTTTGATGGTGTATCAATACACCCAGTCACTACAAAAATACAGGTGTCCTTCCTAACTCAGTTGCCGGAGAGAAAGGGAACCGTGGTCAATGGTAACTTTAAAACAGTTACAGAGTTCAATGGCTGTGATAGGAGAAAACTGTGGATGGATCAACAATTTTGTAGTTACTCCACAATACAGACCTAATTGACAAGGTGAAAAGAAGAATAAAAACATACCAAAACATGCATCTTGTTTGCAATAAGCCACTAAAGCAATACTGCAAAACATGTGGCAAAGCAATTCACTTTTTGTCCTGAATATAAAGTCTTATGTTTGGAGCAAATCCAATAGAACACATTACTGAGTACCACTCTCCATATTTTCAAGCATAGTGTTCCAAGATGGCGTAGCAGTAAGATGTTTGTCTTTGTCCCATGTAAATATTCAGTTTTTTTCATTTATTTTGTATACATTTCAATATATTTCAATCTCTTTTTTCCATTTACGAATTAAATATACCTTCCTGCAACCCGCCTCACCCAATGTGGTACGGATCTGCTATTTTTATACTTTTTAACTGGAACCTCCATCAGAAGGTAGCCATCAGAAGCTAGCCAGCTAATTAGCTACTAGCTTTTTAGTCATTGTTAGCCACTGCTAGCAGTCTTTACCTTTAGCTCAGACACTAGCCGCTTTAGCCCGGATAGCATGGATAATACCTGCCAGTCTGCACAGCGCGATATTAGCCCTGAGCATATCGGACTGCTTTTTTCCCACTACATCACCTTATTCCTGCCGCAAGCTCTGGACCATTACACTGGATCATCGCAGCTAGCTAGCTGCTACCGGGTGGCTATTGTGGCTAACGCCCTTGCCCAGAAGCAAGCACCAATCTCCCGGCTAGCAAACGAAGTACACCAACTACAATACCCATCTTGCCTATTGGCCTAGACCCATTGTCGACATGGAGCCCCGCCGATCTGTCATGACTGGTCTGCTGATGTAATTCGGCCGATGTGCTCTCAATCGGCCTATGTGTTATGGATGTCGGTGAAGACCCTTCTGCTTGCCCCGGCCCGCTAGTTTCCTGAACACCATGTCTTCCGCTCGCCTAGCGTAGTAACGACTACCGAACGGCTCCCTGTTTCATCTATTGCTGCTCATTGGACCCTATGATCACTCGGCTTCACAGCTGATGCCTGCTGGACTGTTCATTAACACAATACTTCATTTTGTTTCTCTGTCGGCCCCAGCCTCGAACTCAGGCCCTGTGTGTAGCTAACTGACCCTCTCTGCCCATTCATTGCCATTTACCCATTGTTGTTGTCTTAGCTGTTTACCCGTTGTTGTCTTTACCCATTGTTGTCTTAGCTCTCCCAATCAACTCCTGTGATTGTTTTATTTTACTGCGGAGCCCCTAGTCCCGCTCAACATGCCTCAGATAGCTCCTCTGTCCCACCCCGCACACATGCTGAGACCGCACCTAGCTTAACTGGTGCCTCCAGAGATGCAACCTCTCTCATCGTCACTCAATGCCTAGGTTTACCTCCACTGTACTTGCAACCTACCATATCCTTGTCTGTACATTATGCCCTGAATCTATCCTACCACGCCCAGAATTCTGCTCCTTTTTTTCTCTGTTTCCAACGCACAGACGACCAGTTCTTATAGCCTTTAGACGTACCCTCATCCTACTCCTCCTCCATTTCTTTGGTGATGTAGAGGCTAACCCAGGCCCTGTGTGTCCCCAGGCGCTCTCATTTGTTGACTTCTGTAACCGTAAAAGCCTTGGGTTCATGCGTGTTAACATCAGAAGCCTCCTCCTTAAGTTTGCTGTATTCATTGCTTTAGCACACTCCGCCAACCCTGATGTCCTAGCTGTGTCTGAATCCTGGCTTAGGAAGGCCACCCAAAATTCAGAAATTTCCATCCCCAATTACAACATTTTACGTCAAGATAGAACTGCTAAAGGGGGCGGAGTTGCAATATACTGTAGAGATAGCCTGCAGAGTTCTGTCATACTATCCAGGTCTATGCCCAAACAGTTCGAGCTACTACTTTTAAAAATCCATCTCTCCAGAAATAAGTCCCTCACTGTCGCCGCTTGTTATAGACCCCCCTCAGCTCCCAGCTGTGCCCTGGACACCATATGTGAATTGATTGCCCCCCATCTGTTAGGTGACCTAAACTGGGATATGCTTAACACCCCGGCCGTCCTACAATCTAAACTAGATGCCCTCAATCTCACACAAATTATCAAGGAACCTATCAGGTACAACCCCAAATCCGTAAACATGGGTACCCTCATAGATATCATCCTGACCAACTTGCCATCTAAATACACCTCTGCTGTTTTCAACCAGGATCTCAGCGATCACTGCCTCATTGCCTGCATCCGTAATGGGCCCGCGGTCAAACGACCACCCCTCATCACTATCAAACACTCCCTAAAACATTTCTGCGAGCAGGCCTTTCTAATCGACCTGGCCCGGGTATCCTGGGAGGATATTGACCTCATCCTGTCAGTAGAGGATGCCTGGTTGTTCTTTAAAAGTGCTTTCCTCAACATCTTAAAAAACATGCCCCATTCAAAAAATGTAGAACTAAGTACAGATATAGCCCTTGGTTCACTCCAGACTTGACTGCCCTTGACTAGCACAAAAACATCCTTTGGCGTACTGCACTAGCATCGAATAGTTCCCGCGATATGCAACTTTTCAGAAAGTCAGGAACCAACATACACAGTCAGTTAGGAAAGCAAAGGCTGGCTTTTTCAAACAGAAATTTACATCCTGCAGCACTAATTTCAAAACGTTTTGGGACACTGTAAAGTCCATGGAGAATAAGAATACCTCCTCCCAGCTGCCCACTGCACTGAGGCTAGGAAACACTGTCACCACCGATAAATCCACGATAATCGAGAATTTCAATAAGCATTTCTATACGGCTGGCCATCTACGGCTGGCCACCTGGCTACCCCAACCACGGCCAACAGCTCTGCACCCCCCGCAGCAACTGGCCCAAGCCCCCCCTCTTCTCCTTCACCCAAATCCAGACAGCTGATTTTCTGATAGAGCTGCAAAATCTGGATCCCTACAAATCAGCTGGGCTAGACAATCTGGACCCTCTCTTCCTAAAATTATCTGCCGCCATTGTTGCAACCCCTATTACTAGTCTGTTCAACCTCTCTTTCGTATCGTCTGAGATTCCTAAAGATTGGAAAGCGGCCGCGGTCATCCCCCTCTTCAAAGGGGGAGACACTCTAGACCCAAACTGTTACAGACATATATCCATCCTGCCCTGCCTCTCTAAAGTCTTCGAAAGCCAAGTGAACAAACAGATCACCGACCATTTAGAATCCCACCGTACCTTCTCCTCTATGCAATCCGGTTTCCGAGCTGGTCATGGGTGCACCTCAGCCACGCTAAAGGTCCTAAACGATATCATAACAGCCATGGATAAAAGACAGTACTGTGCAGCCGACTTCATCGGCCTGGCCAAGGCTTTCGACTCTGTCAATCACCATATTCTTATCGGCAGACTCAACAGCCTTGGTTTCTCTAATGACTGCCTCGCCTGGTTCACCAACTACTTCTCAGATAGAGTTCAGTGTGTCAAATCGGGGGCCTGTTGTCCGGACCTCTGGCAGTCTCTATGGGGGTGCTTTATCTTGGCCAGGTCGCAGTTGTAAATGAGAACTTGTTCTCAACTTGCCTACCTGGTTAAATAATGGTGAAATAAAAAATGTATAAAATAAGTGGTGGCTTTATCATGTTATGGGTATGCTTGTAATAGTTAAGGACTGGGGAGTTTTCAGGATAAACAATAAACGGAATGAAGCTAAGCAGAGGCAAAATCCTAGAGGAAAACCTGGTTCAGTCTGCTTTCCACCAGACACTGGGAGAGGAAGTCACCTTTCAGCAGGACAATAACCTAAAACACAAGGCCAAATCTACACTGGAGTTGCTTACCTGGAAGACAATGAATGTTCCTGAGTGGCCGAGTTACAGTTTTGACTTAAATCTACTTGAAAATCTATGGCAAGACCTGAAAATGTTTGTCTAGCAATCATCAACAACCAACTTGACAGAGCTTGAAGAATTTTGAAAAGATAATGGGCAAATGTTGCACAATCCAGGTGTGGAAAGCTCTTAGAGACTTACTCAGTTAGGCTCACAGCTGTAATTGCTGAAAAAGGTGCTTATACAAAGTATTGACTCAGGGGTGTTAATACTAAATTATCAAAGATTTCTAAAAACATGTTTTTTTGTCATTACGGGGTACTTTGTGTAGATGGTTGAGACTTTTTTTTAAATCAGGCTGTAACACAAGAAAATGTGGAATAAGTCAAGAGGTATGAATTATTTCTCAAGGCACTGTGTGCGTGTGGGGGGGATGAATGTTGGAAGTCAGAGCTTAGAGGTTAGAGGTCAGTGCCAATTAAACACTGTAGCCCAAATCCAACACCTCCCCCCTGTTATCTGAAGTGTGCGTTCATTCATTCCCCCTCAAGGACTTAAAAACGTAAAAGCATTGGATTGTTGTAGACTGTAGAATAGATTGAGTTCACACCATATTTCTTCCAACAGTTCAATAATTGCACACTTCAGCGAGGGGGAAGTGAACAAGTGCACACTTCAGGGAGAAGGGCTGTCTGGGCTAAATGGAAGAATATATCTACAGGAAGTGCCCTATTTCTGTGTGTGTGTGTGTGTGTGTGTGTACACCGATGAGTTGATGATACTATCACAGAGACGTAGCGGATCAAAGTGCTACCATGGTGACGCCAGCAGCACTCTGTTTAGCTGCTCATTTCATTATCTTTATCTGTTCCAAGCAAAGTGGCTGAAAGCATACTCTCTCTCTCTCTCTCACACACACACACACACACACACACACACACACACACACACACACACACACACACACACACACACACACACACACACACACACACACACACACACACACACACACACACACACACACACACACACACACACACACACACACACACACACCTGTATCTCTGTGTGAGGGAGAGATAGTGTGTGAGTATGTATGAGTGTGTGTGTTTATGTGTGTGTGGTGTCTAGTGTTACAATAACACCAGGGAACAGAGAGGCTGTTAAACTTTATGGAGGAGAGAGAATGGACACTTAGTGACCTTCTGACTAATAGATGTTGTCATAGCAACCATCATTTCCTCTCACACTCTACCTACAAGGCTGTGTGGACACCCCAAAAACATAAGACACACAGAAGTATGTACCCTATCTCTCATCAACAAGATCTGTAAATGTGACATATTATTAATGAACATCTATTTTTGATGCATTCATTTTGCATGGTTGCATTGTTAATTCTGCGTGGTTACAGTGTTAAAACAGAAACAACTCAAAGGTTAACAATTTAGGCATTCATTCTGTGGAGGAACTTGACTGGCCTGCAAAGAGCCCTGACCTAAACCCCATCGAACACCTTTGGGATGAATTGGAACGCCGACTGCGAGCCAGGCCTAATCGCCCAACATCAGTGCCGACCTCACGGATGCTTATGTGGCTGAATAGAAGCAAGTCCCCGCAGCCATGTTCCAACAACTAGTGGAAAGCCTTCCTAGAAGAGTGGAGGCTGTTATAACAGCAAAGGGGGGGACCAACTCCATATTAATGTCCCATAATTTTGGAATGAGATGTTCGACGAGCAGGAGTCCATATACTTGGTCATATAGTGTATCTTACCTGGCATGCCTGCTGGCAAGGTTGGGAGACTTTAGGAAAGCAAGCAATAACTAAATGTACTGAATAAGACATTCCTTTCAGTCTGTTACCCAGATTTTAGCAGAAATGCAGAGAAGCATATGTAGTGTCTTTAAAAAAGAAACACCAGTCAGAAGGATACAGACAGCTCAAGAGGTATGCTTGGATATGCATAAAAGTTGACACATATTTGACATAGAATTAAGCATAATTTACGCAAATTCTCCACCCCCAAGCCACCGTCACCTACTTTGTGACTCATCAGATTTTTGGGGTGTGTGTCCCCGCCATTAAGCATCATCATGTATTCTCACGGCTAACTGTGAACTGTCAAAGCGCAGTGGTCTGACGCTTTGGCTCCGTGCATCACGAGTTCGCACCAAGTTCTGGGCTGCTCTCATATACACACCAGGGTTGGGTTCAATTCCATTTAAATTCCAGTCATTTTAGGAAGTATACTGAAATCCCATTTCTCTTAAATGCTTTTAAATGAAGAAAATGTAAAATTGGAATTTGGTTCACTTTCTGAATTGACTGGAATTTAAATGGCAGAGACCCCAACCCTGACACACACATACAAACACATTTGTCGCCTACTACCCCTCTCACAGTCTTTTTTTCTACTTTTCCAGAGACCACTGTGAAGGTCTCCCTCCTTACCTCTGAGTCCCTCCGTCTCCCTTCCTCCCTTGGTCTTTATCTAATCTATGTTACTCTTTGTCCTCCCATCACCAGGTTGCTACGCAACTGTGTTCCATTGATCTAGAAGAGCAGGATGACAGGCACACATAACTGTGATGACACACACACGCACAAGTCGACAGACGCACGCACGCACACATTCTCACACACACACACACACACACACACACACACACACACACACACCACGCACGCACGCACACACACACACACACACACGCACACACAGACACACAGACACACAGATACACACACACACACACACACATGCACGCACACACACACACACACAGACACACACACACACACACACACACACACACACACACACACACACACACACACACACACACACACACGCACACACACAGACACACAGACACACACACACACCTTTAAATACCTTTATTCCAATTGCACCGTTGACACAAAACGAGGGACACAGGGAGGGGAAGAGAGAGGAGAAAAGGAGGGGGAACGGGAGAGAGAAAAGGCAAAGAGGTAGGGGGAGAGAGAAGTGGGGGGCTGGGAGATTGATGCAGCGTTTCTTCCATATTGATACAGATTGCCCTGGTCTCCTCTGCCACCTGGTGGACAAGACACCACATTGTTCTTTACGTGTTGTTTTCATGTTTTTTTTTTTTGGGGGGGGGGGGGGGGGGCTATTTTGTGTTGTTCCATGATGGGATTGTTCAGCCTACTTGATTAAAATCCTTACATAATCTAAACATTATGATTAAATTAAATGACTATTATGCATTATGGGTGGGTCTATAAACAGTATACTAATTATCTCCAAAGTTATGATTGTTGAGTGGAAATCTCGAATGCAATTAACTTGTTTAGAAACCAACCATGTTTACAAGATGTGGCTCAATTACGAAGATTTTATAACAGATAAGGCCTATAATTACCACTATAGGGGCAGTGTGATTTGTTCTTGAGTCTTAGTTACAGGATGTGACGTCAATGAAAGCGCTGGAAAGAAAACTAGTGATAACGTACCATGACTCCTTTTACTTTATGTTCGTATTCATATATTTTATTATTTAGTTTTTGCATTGAAGAGAAGAAACCGGCATGTAAGCGTTTAGTTTACCATGAGTGTATATCATGCGTATCTCCGTACATACGACGAATACAACTTGAAGTTTCAGAATGATAAAGTCATCAACTACATTAAATTCATTTGTGCACAGTGATGATAAACCTCATGCAAATGTAAAACATTAAATCAAATCATGGTTTTACCTTACTCATCTAGAATGTAGGCGTAGTCTACATTAGAATTTGTAGGCATTTTTTTTCGACAGTGATGGAAAAGCCACTGCACTGAAGCTGTTGCCAGAAGTAGACAGAATTGCGACAGTAGGGGCAGTGTCGCAAGTGTAGGTTAGGTAGGTAGCCAGCAAGATGACATATTGATAGCCTCCCACATTGGGTACTGTTCGAATGTGAACGTCATTGCAACTATTTAAATATATCGATAGTGTGTCCGTCATTACATTGTTTCCCATGCTTGTTTTTGATTGAGAAACAATTTCGCGTTGAGGAGCCTGTGTGTCAGATGTGATGTTACCGCTAGCAGCCTGTATTTTAGCATTGTGGGACGTGCAAATGTAAGCAGACAACAACGGGGCTTGTTTGTGTGTGTATCCCAAATACCCAACGATACGGTCGCGCTCGAGGTAGTTTCGAAGAGACAAAACATTTTTCGAGATTGCATGCGGATATCGGTCTTGTGTCATCAGAACATTTTTTTTTTGTGAGAGGAGTGTGTACGTCTCCCTTGTGAGGAAGTGGGATGTGGCCAGAGTGTATTAATGTTGCCGACGAAGATATGAAAATCATTGTAGCAGTGCTTTTGGAGCCTCGCTACATTGTAAATACTAGGTTAGACTTGGCGCTTAACGCGAGCCCATTTGACGTATTCGATGAAGACATCCCTCGGTGTTCGGAATCGTGCTGGGGTCGCTCTGATTACATAATATCAACATGTGAATTATAGATTGACTATATTTTTATTTTATTTTTTTGGTTGAAAACCATTGAATTGCTAATGTCAACTCAACGTCAGATAGTGGACTCGTCTTTAGCTTTGGGAAGACTGGAAATCAATAGTCCCATGCTGAACCTGGGAACTTGCCTCTCCGGCTCAGTGAAAGAGAACACCGCTCAGGGAGGATCGCAGGCGGCGCACCTGAACGGATGTGTGCCACTCTCCCATCAGGTGGCCGGTCATAAGTATGGCGTTGATAAAGTAGGTCAGTGACTGGACTTATCAGATATGTTCTCCTTTCGCCGCCACGGTGCATGTTGTTTATCCACCACTGAGTTACATTTAATTGTGCAATCTTGGTCTGCATGGTAGAATAGCTCCCTTTTTTTTTTTTTTCAATGACAATACCTCAGAAAAGCTGACAGAAGTAGGCTAAACTTTCCCCCCAGGATTCTTTATCACCAGGACAACGCTATGGAGCAAACAAGCCATGGTGATAGTTTTCATAATGTCAGTCAATAACAGAATAGACCACCTGCTTGTAGCCTTTTGTGTACTTTAGTTGAAGCCTGTAGTATCTGCTCTCCTATTGTAATCAAGCAACTGAAATCCAGTTTGGCTTCTATCACCGCTATCACTCTTGATCATCCACTTAGTTGTAGCCTACAAACTCACCGAGCAACTTACCCGTGGCTATAGCTTAAATCATGAATTAGGCTCACAAATCCAATGTTTGAAGTAACACTCCCTTAGCTGAAAGGGCCAATGTATTATTTCTGTCCTTGGAGACAGTGACAGAGCGCCAGTGTCAGTCGGATGTAATCCTTGTTGTCTCTCTGCTAAGAGCCGTTCAGTTGAATCCTACCCTCAGCCAGGGCTTGGGTGTCAGACTCGTATTTAGGTCAAGACTCTTGACACACGTTTAACCTCTGCGTTGATTAAACGCTGACGCTCGGAGTGTTCGTTTCCTACCAGTGGGAAGGCCAGGCCGGGGTAAATTCTTTGTCATAGACAGTATCGCTAACTGTAATCCCCAATCCCACAACCAACCTGAGCGTATTCTAATCAGCATAGCCTACTGTATATGACGTAATGTACAGAAACATGCCGGTGCTTTCTTCTCAGTTTTTCAATTTCACTATTTCAACTGATTTTAGTTGGAAGGTTCAATCTGTGCCTGAGGCTGTAACATTTAGTTGAGTGGATTGCATTCTTTCCCCACTCCATTCTATCTAATATTGGAGCCAAGTCTCTGAGTGAGTGTAAAGTGTCTTACTATATATGATACTGGTGCCCAGGCGTCTTTGATAAGGTGCATCGTTTTTTTATGACTTCACGTTAAATACGAGTTAACCTTTGCACTTCTCAGCTGGGTATTACTGGCAAACTGTTTGGCCCTGTCTGAACACTTTAGAAAGGCCTCCTTCCTTTCTCTCTTGAAGTAACTACAATTCGAAAATGGTTGCACAATTGTGAAAGCTAGGGCCCTCTCGGTCACATTCTCCAATCCAGTCATGTCTGATCATTGATTATTTAGCTGGAAGGATGTCCTTTTGAGATATTCTGACTTGACCTTTATGCTGCAACCAGGACTAGATCTTTGCTAAGTGTCAGAATGGCCCACACCTTTTGTTTCAACAGGCATATTGCAACATCCTGATGGCACAGTACTCAAACAGCTACAGCCCCCTCCCAGAGGTCCTAGAGAGATGCAGTTCTACAGCATGGTAACCATCCACCTTTTAATGCAAAAAATAAATAGATATACATGTTATTGTCTGAAGGTACAATCATTTTCACTGTACAGTGTGCGCTCTATGAAATTGCTGTTCTGCATCACTTTCGATTCATTTCATTTTTTACTAGGGAGCAATTCTCCCATGTCAGTTTGAACAAAGTTTATGTTCAAGTTGACGTGCAGATTAAATGAGTAAACGAAAAGTGAGCGATTAGTCCTAAACCATTCTATCGTTCGATCGCCCAGAATAGTTCTTAAGGAAGCCTAGCAGTCTGTCCCCTTTACAGTGGCCCTGGGGGCCTTTGTTATGGCAATACTGGGCACAGTAATGTAGTCCACATCTCTACTAGCTCAATCAATGGGCAAGGTCAGCACACTCCCCACGTATAAACCAGAGGGCTATCTGTTTATTTAAGGGCTTAAGAAAGGTGTTTGCCTCAGCATGTCCACTGCAACAACATTTAGCCAAAGCATTATCAGAGATTTCCACTGGCACCGCTTACTCTACTATTGTTAAAGTGGACTGAATGTACACAGGATGAAATGGTTGCTTTGGAAATACTCTCTTACAGAGGAATCACGTATTACAAACTTGGCTACTTTCACCACCATCATTTCACTGTAGTGAACGATAAAAGGGAAGGAAAATAATGTTTGTTTTGTACTATCGCATTACTCTTAATATTTGTTCTACATGCGACATGTTGGTGAAACAACATCCCAATCAATGAAGACAGACATTCCCACATAGAGATGGTGAATAGTTCCCTCAACAGAGCTGATATAATTCTTCAAGTATAAAGTATGTCCTAACCATCCTTTGCTTCTGACAGGTCTACGCCGAGGACTGCTGTGATCCGTGTCTGTTGGACCTTCAGCGTCACCTCCCCAAATACTTTGGCACCTGGTCCTCTCCTGAATCTCCTAACGGTAAACACCGGCACATAGAAAAATCCTTAAACCTACCTGGGATATTATTTCAACATGTACCAGGGCCTGTATTCACAAATAAACTCAGAGGAGAAGTGCTAATCTAGAATCAGGTTCCTCCCTGCCCATAAAATGTTAGTCATTATGGTCTAAAGGGCTAAACTGATCCCAGGTCAGCACTTCATTCAAAAAGACTTCTGTCATTCTGATGGTTTCACAGCAGAGCTCTCTATCTGTTAAATGTAAACAATCATGTCAGTGTTCTGCTTTGCTACTAGAAACATGACACTGTAGTGGTGAAACAAAGCCTCGTCTATCATTCTGGTGGCCAAATGTGTTGATTTATTTCGAAATGTCTCTCCCACGCCTTATTTCTGCGCCGCCCTCTGATGACATCACAGAGCTGTACCTGAAACTTGAGGATGTCACTCGGCGGTTCCAGAAGCCCTGTATTATGGATGTGAAGATAGGCCAGAAGAGCTACGACCCCTACGCCTCCTACGAGAAGCGGGACCAGCAGATCAAGAAGTACCCGCTAATGGAGGAGATTGGCTTCCTGGTTCTCGGAATGAGGGTGAGTCTCCCTATTCAGCCTCATTATGAGCCCCTCCCATTGGGTTGGAAAGGCCTCTCTAACGGCTACTGCCATTCATGTTAATGAGAGGGGCTATATGAGACCTTGGAGGCAGTACCTTAGGCCGTTTTTACGCTGCAATTACATTTACATTACATTTTAGTCATTTAGCAGACGCTCTTATCCAGAGCGACTTACAGTAGTTAATGCATACATTTCATTTCATGCATATTTTTTTTTTTCTTTTTGTACTGGCCCCCTGTGGGAATCGAACCCACAACCCTGGCGTTGCACACACCATGCTGGCGTTGCAAACACCATGCTCTACCAACTGAGCCACAGGGAAGCAGGGAGCCGGGAGCCACGGCATCGGAAAAAATACTCGCGACTACTTATTACTGAAGTGTAAAGCTGAGAAATTCTCCCGTCCTCTATGCCACCTGTGGAGGTTGTGGGTGAGACTCGGCCAAGAGTAACCCCTCTCCGATGTAAACATGATTGTCTCTTCAAGCGAAGTACTCGTACAGTAAAAGATCTTAATAGCAGAGCAATGTTTTTAAAACAGCTGAAATGTATTCCTTGTTTTATTGAGTTTGTACCTGAAATTGCAGTAAATGCCTATTCCGTTCTGAAGTTGACTGATGAACAGCACAGTTTGTGAAGGAGCGCATGCTTAAAAACATATTTTTTTTCTCCAAAAAAGTAACTTTTTCCAATCTTCCTAAAGAGCCACATGCAGTCCAAGAGTTTTGATTTCTATATACCACCGGAAAGAGCAGATACTACATTTTCTAACACCTACATTACCGTTCAAAAGTTTGGGGTCACTAGAAATGTCCTTGTTTTGGAAAGAAAAGCACTTTTTTTGGCCATTTAAATAACATGAAATTGATCAGAAATACAGTGTAGACATTGTTAATGTTGTAAATGACTATTGTAGCTGGAAACGGCTGATTTTTAATGGAATATCTACATAGGTGTACAGAGGCCCATTATCAGAAATCATCACTCCTGTGTTCCAATGGCACGTTGTGTTAGCTAATCCAAGTTTGTCATTTTAAAAGGCTAATTGATCATTAGAAAACCCTTTTTGCAATTATTTTAGCGCAGCTGAAAACTGTTGTTCTGATTTAAAGAAGCAGTAAAACTGCCCTTCTTTATACTTGAGTATCTGGAGCATCAGAATTTATGGGTTCGATTACAGGCTCAGGGTTTTCTTACAGGGTTTTCTAATGATTAATTAGCCCACTTTTGAATGGTAGTGTACATTTGCCAAACAACTCAAAAAATGAGGGGTTGGGCTCTGTTTCAGAATATCACTTTTTTTGTAGAATCACCATGTTTACATGTTTTCAACATGTGAATACTAGCGACACTCAGCAATAGCTTGTTTGGGGAAAATATTCATTATATTTTTTTCTATTATATTGTAATTGTAAATTATATGTGTTGATTGTCATAAGGACGGGAATTTAAACGTGTCTTGGCTGCTAAATAAACTAGTTGATTTCATTGGCACGGCACAGCAATATAGCCTAGGCTACTAGCACAGACGTAATAACAGATCATAATTATACTCAAAATATGCTATTCTGTTCTTTTGAAATACATTTTCTTAACATCATAATGTTTCTTAATACATTTTTTATTTTTATTGAATCGTTATTTGACTAGGCAAATTCTGATTTACAATGATGGCCTACACTGGCCAAACCCGGACGACACTGGGCCAATTGTGCGCCGCCCTATGGGACTCCCAATCACGATCACCGGTTGTGATACAGCCTGGATTCGAACCAAGGTGTCAGTAGTGATGCCACTAGCGCTGAGATGCAGTGCCTTAGACCGCTGTGCCACTCGGGAGCCCACTTAAGACCCACCTAAACAAAATTATAATGGGTTTCTTTGTGATGGTGTACAGTTGACGTCGGAAGTTTACATACACTTAGTCATTAACACTCATTTTTCAATCACTCCACAAATTTCTTGTTAAACTATAGTTTTGGCAAGTCGGTTAGGACATCTACTTTGTGCATGACACAAGTCATTTTTCAAACAATTGTTTACAGACAGGTTATTTCACTTATAATTCAAATCAAATCAAATTTATTTTTATATAGCCCTTCGTACATCAGCTGATATTCTCAAAGTGCTGTACAGAAACCCAGCCTAAAACCCCAAACAGCAAGCAAAGCATGTGAAAGAAGCACGGTGGCTAGGAAAAACTCCCTAGGAAAAACTCCCTAGAAAGGCCAAAAACCTAGGAAGAAACCTAGAGAGGAACCAGGCTATGAGGGGTGGCCAGTCCTCTTCTGGCTGTGCAGGGTGGATATTATAACAGAACATGGTCAAGATGTTAAAATGTTCATAAATGACCAGCATGGTCAAATAATAATAATCATAGTAGTTGGCGAGGGTGCAACAAGCACGTCCGGTGAACAGGTCAGGGTTCCATAGCCGCAGGCAGAACAGTTGAAACTGGAGCAGCAGCACGGCCAGGTGGACTGGGGACAGCAAGGAGTCATCATACCAGGTAGTCCTGAGGCATGGTCCTAGGGCTCAGGTCCTCCGAGAGAAAGACAGAAAGAGAGAATTAGAGAGAGCATATTTAAATACACACAGGACACCGGATAAGACAAGAGAAATACTCCAGATGTAACAGACTGACCCTAGCCCCCCGACACATAAACTACTGCAGCATAAATACTGGAGGCTGAGACAGGAGGGATCAGAAGACACTGTTGCCCCATCCGATGATACCCCCGGACAGGGCCAAACAGGCAGGATATAACCCCACCCACTTTGCCAAAGCACAGCCCCCACACCACTAGAGGGATGTCTCCAACCACCAACTTACCGTCCTAAGACAAGGCCGAGTATAGCCCACAACGATCTCCGCCATGGCACAACCCAAGGGGGGGGGGGGGGGCGCCAACCCAGACAGGAAGATCACGTCAGTGACTCAACCCACTCAAGTGACGCACCCCTCCCATGGACGGCATGGAAGAACACCAGTAGGCCAGTGACTCAGCCCCTGTAAAAGGGTTAGAGGCAGAGAATCCCAGTGGAAAGAGGGGAACCGGCAAGGCAGAGACAGCAAGGGCGGTTTGTTGCTCCAGCCTTTCCGTTCACCTTCACACTCCTGGGCCAGACTATACTTAATCATAGGACCTACTGAAGAGATAAGTCTTCAGTAAAGACTTAAAGGTTGAGACTGAGTCTGCGTCTCTCACATTGGTAGGCAGACCATTCCATAAAAATGGAGCTCTATAGGAGAAAGCCCTACCTCCAGCCGTTTGCTTAGAAATTCTAGGGACAATTAGGAGGCCTGCGTTTTGTGACCGTAGCGTACGTGTAGGTATGTACGGCAGGACCAAGTTGGAAAGATAGGTAGGAGCAAGCCCATGTAATGCTTTGTAGGTTAGCAGTAAAACCTTGAAATCAGCCCTTGCCTTAGTAATTTCACTGTATCACAATTCCAGTGGGTCAGAAGTTTACATACACTAAGTTGACTGTGCCTTTTAAACAGCTCGGGAAATTCCAGAAAATGATGTCATGCTTTAGAAGCTTCTGATAGGCTAATTGACATCATTTGAGTCAATTGGAGGTGTACCTGTGGATGTATTTCAAGGCCTACCTTCAAACTCAGTTCCTCTTTGCTGGACATCATAGGAAAATCAAAAGAAATCAGCCAAGACCTCAGAAAAAAATTGTAGACCTCCACAAGTCTGGTTCATCCTTGGGAGCAATTTCCAAACGCCTGAAGTTATCACGTTCATCTGTACAAACAATAGTACTCAAGTATAAACACCATGGGACCACGCAGCCGTCATACCGCTCAGGAAGGAGACATGTTCTGTCTCCTAGAGATGAACGTACTTTGGTGAAAAAAGTGCAAATCAATCCCTGAACAACAGGGATTGATTTGTGAAGATGCTGGAGGAAACGGGTACAAAAGTATCTATATCCACAGTAAAACAGTCCTATGTCGACATAACCTGAAATGCTGCTCAGCAAGGAAGAAACCACAACTCCAAAACCGCCATAAAAAAGCCAGACTATGGTTTGCAACTGCACGTTGGTACAAAGATTGTACTTTTTGGAGAAATTTCCTCTGGTCTGATGAAACAAAAATAGAATTGTTTGGCCATAATGACCATCGTTATGTTTGGAGGAAAAAGGGGGAGGATTGCAAGTCGAAGAACACCATCCCAACTGTGAAGCATGGGGGTGGCAGAATCATGTTGTGGGGGTGCTTTGCTGCAGGAGGGACTGGTGCACTTCACAAAATAGATGGCATCATGAGGCAGGAAAATGATGTGGATATATTGAAGCAACATCTCAAGACATCAGTCAGGAAGTTAAAGCTTGGTCGCAAATGGACAATGACCTACATACTTCCAAAGTTGTGACAAAATGGCTTAAGGACAACAAAGTCAAGGTATTGGAGTGGCCATCACAAAGCCCTGACCTCAATCCTATAGAAAATATTTGGGCAGAACTGAAAAAGCGTGTGTAAGCAAGGAGGCTTACTTGACTCAGTTACACCAGCTCTGTCAGGAAGAATGGGCCAAAATTCACCCAACTTATTATGGGAAGCATGTGGAAGGCTACCTGAATTGTTTGACCAAAGTTAAGCAATTTAAAAGGCAATGCTACCAAATACTAGTTGAGTGTATGTAAACTTCTGACCCACTGGGAATGTGATGAAATAAATAAAAGCTTAAATAAATCATTCTCTCTACTATTATTCTGACATTTCACATTCTTATAATTAAGTGGTTATCCAAACTGACCTAAGACAGGGAATTTTTACTAGGATTAAATGTCAGGAATTGTGAAAAACTGAGTTGAAATGTATTTGGCTAAGGTGTATGTAAACTTCCGACTTCAATTGTATATTAAATAGATTATCATTAGTTAAAATAGGCATTGGTGGCTATTGGTAGTGTTAAATAGGCTTACAATGCATTCGGAAAGTATTCAGTATTCTTTTTTCCCACATTTTGTTACGTTACAGCCTTATTCTAAAATGGATTAAATAAAACATCTCATTAATCTACACACAATACCCTATAATGACAAAGCAAAAACAGTTTTTCTTTACATTTCTGGGAATTTATAGAAAATTAAAAATCTTACCTTATTTACCTATGTATTCAGACCCTTTGCTATGACTCGAAATTGATTTGGAGTCCACCTGTGTACATTCAACTGATTGGACATGATTTGGAAAGGCACACACGTACAGTATCTATATAAGCTCCCACAGTTTGAGGGGGAAAAACTATTTCATCCATTTTAGAATAAGGCTGTAATGTACCAAAATGTGGAAAAAGTCAAGAAGTCAACTTGATCATCATGGCGCTTTGAGGTAGAAATGCTCAGAAAGTTTGTCGTTTTTATGCTGTTGGATCTCAAAGTACTGCTAGACTGTAAAATACAGATATTTAGTAAAAGTCAGCGACAGGTGGGTTCAAAGTTATTGACATTACTAAATTGCTAATCGTAAGTGGTTACTTGGCATTAGTAACCATTTTGAGAAAGTAAATGCAGAGAGAAGGGCAGGATATGAGGTTATTTCTATATGAAGGGGAGATTAGAGCGCTATTGATATTCACTGTCTTCATTATATTAATAGTTTATCTGTTATGTCAAGGTTGTCATGGTCAGAAAAATAAAGTTCAAGGAAAAAACGTTTGCCAGACCTCAACTCAATACGCTGAGTGTACTGAACACTAGGAACTGACTAAGTGAATCCAGGTGACAGCTGTGATCCCCTATTGATGTCATCTGTTAAATCCACTTGCGTAGGTGAAGGGGAGGAGACAGGTTAAAGGAGGATTTTTAAGCCTTGAGACAATGGAGACATGGATTGTGTATGTGTGCCATTCAGAGGGTGAATGTGCAAGACAAAGGATTTAAGTGCCTTTGAACGGGGTATGGTAGTAGGTGCCAGGCGAACTGCAGCGCTGCTGGCTTTTTCGCGCTCAACAGTTTCCCATGTCTATCAAGAATGGCCCACCGCCCAAAGGACATCCAGTCAACTTGACACAAGTGTCGGAAGCATTGGAGTCAACATGGGACAGAATCCCTGTGGAACATTTAAACACCCGGTAGAGTCCATCCCCCGACAAATTGAGGCTGTTCTGAGGGCCGAAGGGGACTGCAACTCAATATTAGGAAGGTCTTCCTACTGTTTTGTACACTGTTGTTTTGTACACTCACTAGTATTGAACAAGTAGAATCAATACCCGATGACCTCATCTCCGCCATCAGACTAGTTGTTTTCCGTTAACATTGTAATCACAGGAACGCAATGTCAATAATCCCTCCAAGGGCTTTCACCAGGTGTTGATAAACCTGCCTGGGCAGCCGAACCAGAGCTAGAAGGACGATTCAAAGATTGTTGTGTTTAGGTCAAGTGTTTTTGCAACAATGCCTTATGTTTGGAGTCAATGTAGAAGTGTGCCCTCTGCTCGCCCTTTTTGGTCTACCACCTACTGGTTTAATGGTGCCCGGGCAATGCAGGATGCAATCGCTTTTGCTAGTATCCTATCCAAGAGACGCATAGACTTTGAGTGGGAAAATGTTCACCCACCATAACACAGTTGATGGCGGCAGGATTTGGTTCACTTTGTAAAACTAGTGAACCAAAAGTGTATTTCATTCCTTCTCCAGAGGCCAGACCTCCCCTTTCGACTTGTAAATTGCTTGCTTGACTGTTGATGCTGCTTTTGTTATTATTTATTTTTAAATATCTGATTTGCCTCCATTCTGTATGGCTGGCTTGGTCCTGCTGAGAATCTGCTACCATACTTGTCCATGTACCTTTTGAGTGGGGTTTCTTTGCCCTGGTTCTGACCCCTTTAAGTCCCCAGGACCAGGATTGAGAAACACTACCTTTTGAACAATGTGCATGCCCTAGCTCTCTCACACATTATTTTTATTGAACTATTCAACATCATCAAGCCTTTCGTTGGGGTTGGGTGTGTGGGGGTGTGCACCCTTTTGGGTCCCGGGACCAGGATTGAGAAACGCTGCCTTTTGAACAACGTTAAACTATCCATGACCTTGAGTGTACCTGATCCTCTGACCCATCTAACTGTCCATGTACAGTCCACCTCCAGAATTATTGGCACCCTTGATAAAGATGAGCAAAAACTACTGCATAAAAGAACCTGATGTTCACTTTGACAGAGTTCCTGAAGCATTGGCCTGAAGCATCACCTCTGGAGGAAACCTGGCGCCATCCCTACGGTGAAGCATGGTGGTGGTGGCAGCATCATGAGGTGGGGATGTTTTTCAGCGGCAGGGACTTGGAGACTAGTCAGGATGGAGGGAAAGATGAACAGAGCAAAGTACAGAGAGATCCTTGATGAAAACCTGCTCCACAGCGCTCAAGACCTCAAAATGGGGCGAAGGTTCACCTTCCAACAGGACAACAACCCTGAGCACACAGCCACGACAATGCAGGAGTGGATTCGGGACAAGTCTCTGAAAACTTATACAATTGCACGGATAAAGAGATTTTGTTTAACAAGTAATATTTTTTTCTCAAAGATATACTCCCCTCCATATTTATACAGTGAAGCAAAAATGTGTTCAAATGTTTCATACAGTATGAGGCAACAGTACAGAATGTCACCTTTTTATTTGAGGATATTTTCCTACATACAGTGAGTTACAAAATTATTTGGACAGAGGCTCATTTTGTTGTTTTGGCTCTGTACTCCAGCACCTTGGATTTGAAATCATAAAATGACTGAGGTTCAAGTGCCGACTGTCAGATTTCATTTGAGGGTATTTTCATCCATACTGGATGAAATGTTTAAAACAGCACTTTTTGTACATAGTCCCCCAATTTTACAGAACCAAAAGTATTTAGACAAGTTCACTTAAACTATGTTTGTAACAAAAGTTTAGTATTTGTTCCCATATTCCAAGCACGCAATGACTACATCAAGCTTGTGACTCCACAAACTTGTTGGATGCATTTGCAGTGTTTTGTTTTTTAGATTATTTTGTGCTCAATAGAAATGAATGGTAAATAGTGTATTGTGTCATTTCGGAGTAACTTTTATTCTAAATAAGAATATAATATGTTTCTGAACACTTATACATTGAGGTGGATGCTACCATGATTGCTGATAATCTTCAATGAATCGTGAATAATGATTAGTGAGAAATGGAGAGACACAAACATCATACCCCAAGACATGCTAACCATTAACAATAACGGGAGGCTCGCTTTTTTTGGGGGGGGGGGGGGGTTATGATATTTATGCCTCTGCAAGGCATAGTCTAAAATAATATAATTTAGCTCAATATTTGTATTTTTTTGCTCATTCTATATCAAGGTTGCCAATAATTTGAGGTAACTAACTGTATGAAGTAATCTGAAATTGTAAATCATGACTTGTAATAACCTGATGAAAATGGAACATTGTGTATATGTGCATATATGTGTATGTATGTGTGTATATGTATGTATATATATATATATATATATATACATACTGCTCAAAAAAATAAAGGGAACACTTAAACAACACAATGTAACTCCAAGTCAATCACACTTCTGTGAAATCAAACTGTCCACTTAGGAAGCAACACTGATTGACAATAAATTTCACATGCTGTTGTGCAAATGGAATAGACAACAGGTGGAAATTATAGGCAATAAGCAAGACACCCCCAATAAAGGAGTGGTTCTGCAGGTGGAGACCACAGACCACTTCTTAGTTCCTATGCTTCCTGGCTGATGTTTTGGTCACTTTTGAATGCTGGCGGTGCTTTCACTCTAGTGGTAGCATGAGACGGAGTCTACAACCTACACAAGTGGCTCAGGTAGTGCAGCTCATCCAGGATGGCACATCAATGCGAGCTGTGGCAAGAAGGTTTGCTGTGTCTGTCAGCGTAGTGTCCAGAGCATGGAGGCGCTACCAGGAGACAGGCCAGTACATCAGGAGACGTGGAGGAGGCCGTAGGAGGGCAACAACCCAGCAGCAGGACCGCTACCTCTGACTTTGTGCAAGGAGGAGCAGGAGGAGCACTGCCAGAGCTCTGCAAAATGACCTCCAGCAGGCCACAAATGTGCATGTCTGCTCAAATGGTCAGAAACAGACTCCATGAGGGTGGTATGAGGGCCCGACGTCCACAGGTGGGGGTTGTGCTTACAGCCCAACACCGTGCAGGACGTTTGGCATTTGCCAGAGAACACCAAGATTGGCAAATTCGCCCCTGGCGCCCTGTGCTCTTCACAGATGAAAGCAGGTTCACACTGAGCACATGTGACAGAGTCTGGAGACGCCGTGGAGAACGTTCTGCTGCCTGCAACATCCTCCAGCATGACCGGTTTGGCGGTGGGTCAGTCATGGTGTGGGGTGGAATTTCTTTGGGGGGCCGCACAGCCCTCCATGTGCTCGCCAGAGGTAGCCTGACTGCCATTAGGTACCGAGATGAGATCCTCAGACCCCTTGTTAGACCATATGCTGGTGCGGTTGGCCCTGGGTTCCTCCTAATGCAAGACAATTCTAGACCTCATGTGGCTGGAGTGTGTCAGCAGTTCCTGCAAGAGGAAGGCATTGATGCTATGGACTGGCCCGCCCGTTCCCCAGACCTGAATCCAATTGAGCATATCTGGGACATCATGTCTCGCTCCATCCACCAACGCCACGTTGCACCACAGACTGTCCAGGAGCATGCCCAGGCGTTGTAGGGAGGTCATACAGGCACGTGGAGGCCACACACACTACTGAGCCTCATTTTGACTTGTTTTATGGACATTACATCAAAGTTGGATCAGCCTGTAGTGTGGTTTTCCACTTTAATTTTGAGTGTGACACCAAATCCAGACCTCCATGGGTTGATAAATTGGATTTCCATTGATTATTTTTGTGTGATTTTGTTGTCAGCACATTCAACTATGTAAAGAAAAAAGTATTTAATAAGATTATTTCTTTCATTCATATCTAGGATGTGTTGTTTAAGTGTTCCCTTTATTTTTTGGAGCTGTGTGTGTGTGTGTGTGTGTGTGTGTGTGTGTATATATATATATATATATATATATATACACACAGCATGAAAATTCCTTCGACCTCATGGCTTGGTTTTTGCTCTGACATATTAAAAAAAAGCGACTGATAGGATAACTTACAGTGCATTTGGAAAGTATTCAGGCCCCTTGACTTTTTCCACATTTTGTTACGTTAGAGCCTTATTTTCCATCATCAATCTACGCAAAAACAGGTTTTTAGAAATGTTTGCAAAAAAAAACGGATACCACATTTACATAAGTATTCAGACCCTTTAGTCAGTACTTTGATGCACCTTTGGCAGCGATTACAGCCTCGAGTCTTCTTGGGTATGACGCTACAAGCGTGGCACACCTGTATTTGTGGAGTTTCTCCCATTCCTCTCTGCAGATCCTCTCAAGCTCTGTCAGGTTGGATGGTGAGCATCTCTGCACAGCTATTTTCAGGTCTCTCCAGAGATGTTCGATCGTATTCAAGCCCGGGCTCTGGCTGGGCCACTAGGACATTCAGAGACTTGTCCTGAAGTCACTCCTGCGTTGTCTTGGCTGTGTGCTTAGGGTCGTTGTCCCTAAGCACACAGGTCTTGAGTGCTCTGGAGCAGGTTTTCATCAAGGATCTCTCGGTACTTTGCTCCGTTCATCTTTCCCTCCATCCTGACTAGTCTCCCAGTCCCTGCCGCTGAAAAACTTCCTCACAGCATGAAAATTCCTTCGACCTCATGGCTTGGTTTTTGCTCTGACATGCACTGTCAACTGTTGGACCTTATATAGACAGGTGGGTGCCTTTCCAAATCATGTCCAATCAATTTAATTTACCACAGGTGGACTCCAAGTTGTAGAAACATCTCAAGGATCATCATTGGAAACAGAATACAACTGAGCTCAATTTCGAGTCTCACAGTAAAGGGTCTGAATACTTATGTAAATAGGGTATTTCTGTTTTTTTAATTTTTAATACATTGTGTCGATTGATGAGGAAAATGTTTCATTTAATACATTTTAGAATAAGGCCGTAATGTAACAAAGTGGAAACCGTGAAGCGGTCTGAATACCTTCTGAATGCACTGTAGATGCATCTCATTAGTCCAACGTCACCTGTTCCAATGCCCTACTTCCCAGTTACTGTCTGACTGGCTTCACACCTAACATATGTTTAGGTTAATGTTTATGTGAAGAGTTACATTTCTCATCCGGTTCCATTCTGAAGTCTCTCTGTTTGAACACAGGGTTGGTCGTCACTGACCAATCAATCACACAGGGCTAAAACCAACATACCACTATTCTTCCATTCCATAATGACTTACAGGAGAGTCTTCATCTCTACCCCAAGGACCAAATCCAGCCTATAGTAATATAGTTGAATGGCCCCCTCAACAACAGGATTGTTATGCTTTTACATTGACATCATGGATTAAGTATAGAGCCGCTTTCAGTGTTGCCTTGGTATATGGAGAACTCAACGTGTCTCTTTCCTCAAACTTTGTTAAACAGTCATGCCATTCGCAAGATTTCAATACAGCTGGACTGCAAAATACAACCACGTGCTATATAGTTTTATTGACCAATTCATTGAACTGAACATGGCCTTACACGTCAGCATATTTACACTGCATTCGGAAAGTATTCAGACCACTTAAGTTTTTCCACATTTTGTTACGTTACAGCCTTATTTTAAAATTAATTAAATGAAAAAATATATTCTCAATCTAGACACAATATCACGTAATGACAATATGAAAAAAGGATTTTAGAAATTTTAGCAAATGTATTAAAAGTAAATGAACTGAAATATCTTATTTCATAACTATTCAGACCCTTTACTATGAGACTCGAAATTGAGCTCAGATGCATCCTGTTTCCATTGATCATCCTTGAGATGTTTCTACAACTTCACTGGAGTCCACCTGTGGTAAATTCAATTGATTGGACATGATTTGGAAAGGTACACACCTGTCTATATAAGGTCCCACAGTTGACTGCATGTCAGAGCAAAACCAAGCCATGATGTCGAAGGAATTGTCCGTAGATCTCCGAGACAGGATTGTGTCGATGCACAGATCTGGGGAAGGGTACCAAAACATGTCTGCAGCATTGAAGGTCACCAAGAACACAGCGGCCTCCATCATTCTTAAATGGAAGAAGTTTGTAACCACAAAGACTCTTCCTAGAGCTGGCTGCCAGGCTAAACTGAGCAATCAGGAGAGAAGCCTTGGTCAGGGAGGTGACCAAGAACCCGATGGTCACTCTGACAAAGCTCCAGAGTTCCTCTGTGGAGATGGGAGAGCCTTCCAGAAGGACAACCATCTCTGCAGCACTCCACCAATCAGGCCTTTATGGTAGAGTGGCCAGACGGAAGCCACTCCTCAGTAAAAGGCACATGACAGCCCACTTGGAGTTTGCCAAAAGGCACCTAAAGGACTGTCATACCATGAGAAACATGATCCTCTAGTCTGATGAAACAAATATTGATTACTTTGACCTGAATGCCAAGTGTCATGTCTGGAGGAAACCTGGCACCATCCCTACGGTGAAGCATGGTGATGGCAGCATCATGCTGTGGGGATGTTTTTCAGCGGCAGGGACTGGGAGACAAGTCAGGATGGAGAGAAAGATGAACGGAGCAAAGTACTGAGAGATCCTTGATGAAAGCCTGCTCCTGCTTTGGGACAAGTCTCTGAATGTCCTTGAGTGGCCCAGCCAGAGCCCGGACTTGAACCTGATCGCACATCTCTGGAGTGACCTGAAAATAGCTGTGCCGTGACATTCCCCATCCAACCTGACAGAGCTTGAGAGGATCTGCAGAGAAGAATGGGAGAAACTCCCTAAATGCCAAGCTTGTAGCGTCATACCCAAAAAGACTTGAGGCTGTAATCGCTGCCAAAGGTGCTTCAACAAAGTACTGTCTAAAGGGTCTGAATACTTATGTAAATATGATATTTCAGTTAATAAAAATGAAAAACGTTTTGCTTTAATCACTGGTTACTGTGTGTGTATATTGATGAAGGGGGGGAAAAAACTATTTAATCCATTTTAGAATAAGGTTGTAACGTAACAAAATGTGGAAAAAGGAAAGTGGTCTGAATACTTTCCAAATGCACTGTACATACCTGAAAAGTACAAGCAGACAAAGGTATTTGAATGCATGGCAAATAGTCTAATCAGTTAAACGGCCCACTTTGCTGGTCTATTATCTTGCCTGTGTGACTAATTCTGTAGTACTAGTTGTTTGTAAAAATGTAAGCCTTGTTCAGTGTATGTAGTGTTACAGGCTAGGGTTTCGTTAGTCAGGATTTGTTTCACCTTCGCAAGCCCAGCTGGTATTTAAGACCTGCTGGCCCAGTGCATCAGTTGGAGAGGAGATGTTGGGAGAACTACACCTCACGTTAGCTCTTCCATCTTGGAGAGCCGAACAAAGCCTTCATCTGGCAGTTTTTCTTCATATCCATTGGTACTTCCTATCTTTTTTGTTGTTGTCTTTTCTCCGGCAAATCTAGTGGGCGTCCACAGTGGGTGTTTTTTATTAAGACCCTACTGGAGTTGCTTGGCCAGCACCCAGTAGTCACCCACATTGATGCCTTTTAGAACCCCTTCTAAACCACACCTGTTTTGTGTTTGTCAGTGACTCATTTGTTCCCTTTCTCTGTGCGCGACGACATTTTGAGTTTGTCTTTTGGTTTCCGAACAGCAGCCTCTTGGGAGGTCAGTAATAGGAAGCCTCTAGCCATCAGTAGAACAGGATGGAGCTTGCTTCTATCTGACTTATCTCAGATCTGTTGACTAGGACCTTTCCTTTACCCCAATCACCATTATGCCCTCCCCTCCTTTGGGTGTTCCTCACAGGTCTCTGAGGGTCATGATAACATAACTGTTCTTCTCCTTTAGTCCCACGCTGTGGAGTAAACAGGGAATATGCTACAATTTTGTCTCTTTTCAAATACAAACTATATAATATTAACTCAAATGTCAATCAGCAAATGAATGAGTATTGGTGCCTGTCGCACTCTGCTTTGGGAAATGAATGTTTAGGACCACCGGTGTATTTTTCACTTCTGGAATATTTGCCTCCATGGCCTAGGACCTGCACTGGCAAGCTCTGTCATACCAGGTTGTCTTCTCACCCATCTTACAGCTCCTCTTAATAGGTAGACTAGTAAGTGAATGAGATTCATCATAGTGTAGGCTTTGTAAGAACACAGACCTTCAGCACGAGGGTCATCCACTGACATGCCCTGTTTTTGCCCCAGTTTTAAAGGCTTTCTGGCACAGAGCATGGAAAAATCTGCTTATCACCACAGAGTGATAAGACTAATTACTGATAATGATGTTCCAGATTGCAGTGATAGAGCGAGGAATCCCTCTGGTGTAGACAACAGTTTTGCTCCTCTCAGCGTGGGAATGGAATTATCTCAGAGTCCTCACAGACTTCTGGGTTCTACTCGCATTGCTATTAATATCACCGGAAAAAATATGTATCATATTATGTCACATATATATGTGCATCATATTCAAAATGTTTTGAGCAAATTGTGTGTAAAAATAATTTCACCACCAGAGGGAGTATTCCACCCATGATTGTTATCACTTTGAGTTTGTTATATGGAGACGGGTCATCTCCTTTTGAAGTTAAGCATTGCTTGTTAGTGCTTCCATATGAGAACAAACAATAGGCCTATGTGCTGCGTCTGTTTCTTGGCCGCCCGAGCGGCGCATCAGTCTAAAGCACTGCATCTCAGTGCTAGAGGAGTCATTGCAGACCCTGGTTCGATCCCGGGCTGTATCACAACCGGCTGTGATCGGGAGTCCCATAGGGCAGCGCACAATTTGGCCCAGCGTCGTCCGGTTTAGGGGATGGTTTGGCTGGGGTAGGCCGTTATTGTAGAATTTGAATTTGTTCTTAACTGACTTGCCTAGTTAAATAAATGTAATTCTTCCTTTCTGTCTTTCGAACCCTCCAGGTGTACAAGGTGAACTCTGACGGCTATGACTCGTATGACCAACATTACGGACGAGGCCTCCTCAAGGACACCGTCAAAGACGGTGAGCTCCTGAGACAATAATAACCCCGGCACAAAATAAACAACATGTCTACCCTTCTGTCTATTTGGGTTTCACTTGTAGTTGCTAGCCAAACTTGCTCTCAATTAGACGATGCCCGACGTGGTTTCCTAAACAGATTAAATCATCGCCGTCATTTCTTATCAGAAAACATTGTATTCCTCAACAACAACAATAATTGCCTCTCCCGTTCCTCTCCTCTCCCAGGTTTATCAAAATTCTTCCATAATGGGACGAGTCTGAGAAAAGACGCCATCACTGCCAGTATCCTCAAGGTCCAGAACATCCTGAGATGGTTCGAGGGCCAGATCCAGTTAACCTTCTATGCCAGCTCCTTGTTGTTTGTATACGAGGGCCTGCCTCCTCCCAACCCGGAGGGCCACATCCCCAGGGGCCTCCCAGAGAAGACCACGTATGCCGCCTGCTGCGAGCCCAACGAGGACGTACTGGAACACAACAATAACGTCTGCGTTGCCGTGCCGCTCGACTACAGCCTGTCCACCATGTACACCATGCACAAGAAGGGCTGCACCCGGGGTCACCATGGCAACGTCACCGCCACCGGCGGCAACGCCACGACAGACCCCAACCCCCAGGCGCACAACAGCACGTGGAAGTGCCCAGGTCTGGTGTCGTCGGAGCAGCCCAACGGCAACGGTGTCAAAGCCCAACTGGAAGAAGAGGAAGTGGGGGAGGGAGGCCGGGGTGAGCCGCAGCCAGAGCAGAGGGCCAGCGAAGTGGAGGTGAGGATGATTGACTTTGCTCACGTCTTCCCCAGCGAGAGCCAGGACCAAGGCTACATCTACGGCCTGAAACACTTGCTGGAGGTGCTGCAGCAGATCCTCCACCAATAACCTTCTCTCTCCAGTGGTTTGTCTTGTCTCTCATTGGTCAAGTGTACCTAATCTGTGTTTTACAGTCCCAGTCCCTCGTCCCCTTGCCCCGTGATTCACTGCACTATATGCACTATATCAATGAAGTCATTTCTCCGTAACTCTTTGTCCGACGTATGTGCTTCTTGATTTCTAACCACTGTTAACAGGTATCTAACTCAGGTAAACTACTGTAATCAATACTCAAATGATTATCCCTCGTTTTGTTGGCTTGCATATGATATGTTGTAGGTTTTATATAATTTGCTTAAGTGTATGTCTTTTTGTTTTATTTCAGATCCTTTTGTATTTTAAATTGTCCCAGAATGATTTGTATTTATCCATTTTTAAGTTATACTCAGTAAAGGGTGAGTACTTTTAGCATTGCTGTTCTCTATCTAGCTATATGTTTTGCTTCCAAATTGCCTTACCTGTTCTTCTTAACCTGTATCCTTGCAGTGGTACTTGTTCATGATTGACTTTTAAGATTATATTAATCTCGGAAAACAAGAACTAAAATGTTGTTTAATTATGTCAGATGCTCTGTTAAGTTCTCGGGGGAGATGTTAAGAGATACTAACGCGACTTGTGAAGTCGTCGTCGTCGTCCCCCCCGCCCGTCCCGTCCCCAAGTTTCAGGCAAGTCTATGGGCCAAATGTCCCCTTCCCGAAATTCGAAAGATCCGAGCACCTGTGAAATCGTGATTCGTCCAAACGATTAGTGACACAAAATCAGCATAGCACAAAAGAGTTCCTCGTAAGTCATCACATCCCACAGTCTGTCGACAGATGCTACTACCGTTTATGTTACGTGCGTCTTTCCAATGAGAGCTGAAGATGATCTGTATGACGTAGATTGTCCTCCCTCTGCCCACTACACTGTGTGTCATGGTCTGTTCAATTGTGAAGAAATGCAATACGCTGCTGTGATGACAATGAATGAACAAACTGACCAGAGAGAGATTTTGAGTTTGTTTTATCTAGTGATTCATGTTCAGAGGAATAGAATGCCAAAGTACTGGTCTTTTTTTTTGTTTGTTGGAGAGGGAGCAAGGTCTGGATAGAGTTCTAAACCTGAAGGCCTGGAGGTAGATTAGATTCTCGTGGTGTTGTCTCTACCCCGACGATGCTTCCGCAGTGTGATCTCCATCAAGATATTGTCAAATCGTTTTAAGTGAAGAGAAATGTTGTTTTCATTTGCTTCTTCTTAACCCTGATAGCTATAGAATGTTTGATTTTGTGTTATTTTTAACAGAGGATATGCAGATATTTTCACAGATACGCCGACCGCGCTACGTTTTTATGTTCGATTTTGAAACTAATACCAAAAGACAAATGATTTTGCATGATAATCGTATCAGTCAAAAGAACTTGACGATTTAGTACATATTTTAAATGGTAAGGAGGAACAACCTTTTTATGAGAGATGTTTACAGTCTTTTGAAGATATTTTGACTGTTATTATCACTGCCTTATTTCTTTCTACTCCGTATATTCCTTTCAAAACGTTCGTCATTCTGGCAGCTTTACATTTACTCAAAATGTCTTCATGTTATTGTTCCGACAACTCCTTAGCAAGCGACCGGCTTCAGCATTTTGCAACAGGGCGTTGTTTATTTGAGTCAAATTCTCCAAACTGTAGGTAAAGAACGGGTGGTAATGATTTACATGAGTGACACGATCTTCATTAAGTAACTCGTAACCCATCTATAAGCACTTTCGACTTTTTGAACATTTCATAACATTTCGTGTTTTATAAGTGGTCTGTTTCTGGAGGTACAGTAACGTCCATCGTTACTAAATAAGGTACCTCCTAAGATGGTTGTTTACTATTGACTCCCTCTGCAGCTCTTTTGGAAGTTGTGACACATTAGAGCCACAACGGGTAGATAGGACTCTGTACAAGGAATTTACGTTTCGTCTGGCTGAAGTCAAATTACGACTTGTTCTACAATGAATTGAAATCTCTTGTTTACACACCGGTTCTATTTTCTGGGTGAACGGTGTCTTCACATAGTTAGTGGGCAAGAAGTTAACAAAAATGGTTTTGTGTTTGCTGAAGTCTGCTATTCTTTAAAAACATAAAAATACAAATAATGCACTGAAAAACAAATGAATATAGTTAATGTATAAAATCTGTCCCTTTGCTGTGAGCTAACCAATGGCTTTCCCATAGTGGAAATGTTTTGTTTATCCACAAAGTTGTTTTCTATAATACCTGACTGAAATGTTTAAGTTGGTGTATTGAAACACTCATGGGGCATTTGGCAAGACTGGATTTTGTCTGTAGACTTGAGCTAATCAGAAGTGAGTTATCGTTATTGTATATACAGGACAAACTCAATTTCTCTCCGATTTTTTTTTGTTGTTGCAACAAACTGTAGCTAAGTAATCAGATTGATTTGGTTAGTGAATCAACATCTTATTTTCCAGCTTGTTGTAATTATTGTTCTGAAGCCTTATTTACAAAGGCTGCATATAGACAGGTAGCCCAATTCAGAATTTTAATTACAAATTTGGTCTTTTAACCAATCAGATCAGTCCTGAAAAATATCTGACGTGATTAGTCAAAAGACCAGTTGGTGGAAAAACGCATCTGAATTGGGCTGCCTGTTTAAACGCAGCCATATTCTCAGAGTATGAGTGCAGAGGCGTATTCAGTTCGCTTCAACGTTTGCTACGTTGCGTAACGGCTTGTACTAAACGACACATTTCCTCCAAACATTCTTGTACGCTTTTGAAAAGACCGGTACGTTTGCTCCCATTTTGGTGGGTGTGGTGAGGTGTGGCTTGTAGCAATGAGTGACGTATTTAAAGAGCAGTGGCCATGCTGACAGCATTCCACAACCCAACCCCTCCCCGTTTCAACTGGGCGTTCAGTACAGCACCGTTTCCGTTCAATTGGACGTTCCAAAACGTAAAAACCTGCTAAACGCAGCCCTGACATGGGATCAGTTCTGCCTACATTTGGCATCATTAATACGATTATATGGAGAGGTGGGACCTGAACCTAGATCAACGCTCCTACTCTGAGACACTTTGTAAATACGGGTCCTGGGTTTCATTGAGCCTTGACTGGTCTCATGCTTCTTCCTGTGGTCTGGAGTAATATGGAGTATAGTATCAGTGCTGTCAGAATGTTCCATCTCCTACTCCCGTTGGTTCTGCCGTCTGTCCATCCCGGGGGAAGGCTGATCATCTTCTTCAGTTCTGACGTATCCAGTAACATGAGATGCAGGGAAAATGATGACGTGTATCTGCTGTTTCTCTCTCATATCTGATCGGATTGAAATTGATGACTAATTACTACTTTTTGTAATTGACTTATATGAGAATGTATAATAGGTAGAGAGATTCTATAATGGCTGTATATTTGGCAGATTATTATTACTAATAAAATTCCCAATTGAAATTCGGGTTCTTTTTAGCGTTTTCTTGTGGTCTTTGAATCCATGTATGTTCTCCCCAGACTGAATAAAGAATAACCTGTAGCTTACAGTATAACGGAAGTGCAGAAAAAGAGGGAATTGTCGACTAGAGCCTCGGGTTTGGCTTGTCTCTAGCTCAATGCCATTTTTTTATTTACTGCTATTACCTTGTCTCTATAGCTACCATTATAATACAATATAGCAATTCTCTGGTTTCAGCACCATAAAAATAAAAAGACATGAAATGAAATTACACGAATGAACAGTGAGAGAGAACCGTGAATGTGACAGAAGTAGACTACCGCCGGAGGAGTTGGTGCTCCTGAAGGTTGAATAGTCATCTCGCAGCATGTTAAGGGTCAGAGGTGAACATGTTTCCTCCAGACAGCCAGGGTCTTACCACTGAGGGGGGGGGAGGACAATCTGGGTCTTAGCCCTGACATGTCGCTGGGAGGAGAGAAGTGACAGTGACACGCACCCTGCTTTATGTCACCACGGCCATGCCACGGCACGCAACCCCAGAGCAATGATACGATCCCTCTCTTTCTCTCAATTCACTGAGCAGAGATGTTTTAAGTCCCAGACGAGTTATGCTTGGAAGCCATGGAATCCGGATTGTGACAGAACACAGACAGCACAGACATGACTGTTTGAGGTAGAATAGTTGCACCCAATGACTGGGTGATCCTTTTTCAATGCATGCGTAGGCTCATAGTCATATAAAGACATGATCCTAAATGGATTCTCACAAGTGGGTCGGTCAGTGAAATACGTCACCAGATACAGTACCAGAGAGCTGTGGAGGTTAATGGTTAGCCAGACTTGTGAACCCAACTTGAGGCTGTGGCTGTCGAACTGTCTGGCCTTCTATAGGCACCGTCTGCAGGTGCTACCTGCCTGCCTGTTGGGGTTTAGCTATTTATGAGGAGCAGAGATTAAGGTGAATATTTCATCGTACCAGTTTCATTTGGCCCTTGATGCAACACACGAGTAAGCTTAAATAGAATTGCCATGTAATATTTTTGAATCTGTTAATTAAATCTGTCTTTAGTACTTGCTGCGTGCGCCTTTTACTAGCGCTGTAATATCCGTTTTTAGCATGAAGTCAGCTGTTCTGAAATTCCCCTGCAAAATGTTTGTTGCCGTAGGCTGCCTTGAATGACGTTGCATCATAGGACTTGTCTTCAAGTTTTTGGTTTTCTTTCCCGCCCCAGACTAGGACGAATACTGCAAAGTACTCCCATTCAGTCAGAAGAAATAAGACGCTTTTAGGGAGACAAACCACAGTTCAACTGACAGTTAACTGCTTCCACCGTTCAGACGAGATGCTTTCTGAAGTGCTATTGCAATGTTAATTATAGCCTAGTGCATTCCTGATACACAAATTTGGGTATACAAAACCCACAAATAGTGCCATTGGAATACTTACCTTTCCGTAATTCTAAATTATGTCTGTATTCAGAGACCAGATTGGATGTTTTTTTTCCTCCTGTAAAACAGTTCTGATAACTGTCCACCGGATTCAGACATAACTTTAATATTCTGTCTGGAAATTATATTTTTGCACAAATATTCATGTCTCTGAACCCCTGGGTCCTGGACTTCCTGACGGGCCGCCCCCAGGTGGTGAAGGTAGGAAACAACACCTCCACTACGCTGATCCTCAACACATGGGCCCCACAAGAGTGTGTGCTAAGCCCCTCCTGTACTCTCTGTTCACCCATGACTGCGTGGCCACGCATGCCTCCAACTCAATCATCAAGTTTGCAGACGACACAACAGTAGTAGGCCTGATTACCAACAATAACGAGACAGCCTACAAGGAGGAGGTGAGGGCCCTGGTGGAGTGGTGCCAAGAAAATAATCTCTCCCTCAACGTTAACAAAACAAAGGAGATGATCGTGGACTTCAGGAAACAGCAGAGGGAGCACTCCCCTATCCACATCGACGGGACCGCAGTGGAGAAGGTGAAAAGCTTCAAGTTCTTCGGCCTACACATCACTGACAAAGAGATTTGCTTGGCCACTAAGACCCTCAAACTTTTACAGATGCACAATTGAGAGCATCCCGTGGGCTGTATCACCGCCTGGTACGGCAACTACACCGCCCAAACCGCAGGGCTCTCCAGAGGGTGGTGCGGTCTTCCCAATGCATCACTGGGGTCACACTGCCTGCCCTCCAGGACACCTACAGCAGCTGATGTCACAGGAAGGCCAAAAAGATCATCAAGGACAACAACCACCCGAGCCACGGCCTGTTCACCCCTCTATCATCCCGCAGGCGAGTTCAGTACAGGTTCATCAAAGCTGGGACCGAGAGACTGAAAAACAGCTTCCATCTCAAGGCCATCAGACTGTTAAATAGCCATCACTAGCCAGCTACCATCCGGTTACTCAACCCTGCACCTTAGAGGCTGCTGCCCTATATACATAGACATGGAATCACTGGCCACTTTAATAATGGAACATTAGTCACTTTGATAATGTTAACATAGTGCTTTACTAATTTCGAATGTATTCTACTGTATTTTAGTCAATGCCAATATGACATTGCTCGTCCTAATATTGATATATTATATTAATTCCATTCTTTTACTTTCAGACTTGTGAATTGTTAGATACTACTGCACTGTTGCAGCTAGCAACACAAGCATTTCGCTACACCCGCAATAACATCTGCTAAATATGTGTATGTGACCAATACAATTTGATTAGACTTGATTTTATAATGCATCATGTGGGGAGGATTTCTGTATTTTGAAAGTGCTCTGTAGGGTGTATCCACATGATGGCGCCAGAACACCTGAAACCAGAGTAAACATACAGTATCAATCAGACCCAAGATAGTTTATTAGTTTAGTCAGTGCCAATGGAACATGTAATACACTTAAGAGGTTTTTAAATGCAGATGGATGGTGATGTGTAGTCTTATTGGCCTATTCACAACCTAACTGTGAGCACAAATAGGCCTTAAGAATGCACATATTAGAATCCTTATGCTGTCTCTGTGAGGGGAAAGGAAATATCTGTACTGTTGGGGAATGATTCCATCTACTGCAAGCCTGGCTAAATGGACAACAATGAATGCATATGATATAGCTTAGAAATTCACTGTGGGGGTAATATTTTATTCCCCTGCTCTGAAAAGCCAAGCGTTTTAATTCACTCAGTGTGCCCTCTGAGCCCCCAAGAATGACATTTGACAAATGCGTATCACCTCCTGACAGCTCTCATGTAATGATTCTGTCTGGTTTAATTGAAAGTTTCAGAATTATGGAGGCCGTCCGCCGCCTGCATTCCTCTCAGGCGCGTGTCTCCAGGGGACCATCGTACTGCCTGTGACTTTGTACAATATCCCAACTCCCTCCCCTTGCCTTCAAAATGTGTTGACAAACATGCTCAGGAATTTAATCTCTTAAATGTGTTTTATGTTGTGTTTTTGTTTTGCGGCGAGACCTTGAATCTTCATGGGGAAACAAATGCAACAGTCCAATTACTGGCTCTGTGTCAGTCTGTGTCTGGAAAGGTAGTGGTGGTGATCTCACTATGTGATCTGAACTGCTGGAGCATTGTTGTATTAGCCTACTCCAAAAAAAGCTAACTAGGCACACTTTCAATGATTCTTGGTAGATCAGCATCAAGTAATGGTGTAAAATGTCCAATTGAAGTCATACCATACAGTCAATGTTTTGGACAGTTTTTTTCTCTACCCCAATCTACACGTCATTGTGTTGAAAGGCAATTTATGGGTTTCTCCAGCGTTAACTGTCGAAAACCAACATGGCCACCAATTGAAAATCCAGAAGTTGCCTTTCAACACAATGGCAGGTAGATTGACTTTCATCGAAGATGGTCTATTATATGGACAAGATATTTGAGTGACTACTCTAACAATTAAAATACATGTCCTCAAAGATGGAAGGCAGGCGGGAGGAGGCAATATTAGGTAAGACCATTCTAGTCAATGAGAGGGCAGATACGTGAACAACAGGTCATAAAGGTCATAAAGCAGCGCTGTAGATACTAATACTTTACAACGGAACGATTTGACTAGTGCAGTGTTACCTAGCTAGCTACTTAGTTGTCTTTGTCATAGCTTGATAATTGTTAGCTAGCCAGCCATCGAGGTTAGCTAGCCAGCTATTTCCGTCCCCCGCGACGCCATTTTTCCTAACCCAGCCAACTATTACCGACGAGCAGCATTGTTGAAACTAAATACACTACAAGGAACGTCTTGATTAGTGTTATGTTAGCTAGCTAGCTACAAAGTTGCTTTGTATCATGACAAGGTGTAGTACTGAAACTACCGAGGTTACCTAGCCAGCTACACGTTCAAAGTCAACAACGCAGCCACTGCTAGCTAGCCTACTCCACCAGCCAGCAGTACTGTATCATTTTAGTCAATAAGATTTTTGCAACGTAAGCTTAACTTCCTGAACATTCGAGACGTGTAGTCCACTTGTCATTCCAATCTCCTTTGCATTAGCGTAGCCTCTTCTGTAGCTTGTCTACTATGTGTCTGTCTATCCCTGTTCTCTCTCCTCTGCACAGGCCATACAAACGCTCCACACCGCGTGGCCGCTGCCACTCTAACCTGGTGGTCCCAGCGCGCACGACCCACGTGGAGTTCCAGGTCTCCGGCAGCCTCTGGAACTGCCGGTCTGCGGCCAACAAGGCTGAGTTCATCTCAGCCTATGCTACCCTCCAGTCCCTAGACTTCCTGGCGCTGACGGAAACATGGATTACCACAGATAACACTGCTACTCCTACTGCTCTCTCCTCGTCTGACTACGTGTTCTCGCATACCCCTAGAGCATCGAGCCAGCGGGGTGGTGGCACTGGAATCCTCATCTCTCCCAAGTGGACATTCTCTCTTTCTCCCCTGACCCATCTGTCTATCTCCTCATTTGAATTCCATGCTGTCACAGTTACCAGCCCTTTCAAGCTTAACATCCTTATCATTTATCACCCTCCAGGTTCCCTTGGAGAGTTCATCAATGAGCTTGACGCCTTGATAAGTTCCTTTCCTGAGGATGGCTCACCTCTCACAGTTCTGGGTGACTTTAACCTCCCCACGTCTACCTTCAACTCATTCCTCTCTGCCTCCTTCTTTCCACTCCTCTCCTCTTTCGACCTCACCCTCTCACCTTCCCCCCCTACTCACAAGGCAGGCAATACGCTTGACCTCATCTTTACTAGATGCTGTTCTTCCACTAATCTCATTGTAACTCCCCTCCAAGTCTCCGACCACTACCTTGTATCCTTTTCCCTCTCGCTCTCATCCAACACTTCTCACTCTGCCCCTACTCGGATGGTATTGCGCCGTCCCAACCTTCGCTCTCTCTCTCCCGCTACTCTCTCCTCTTCCATCCTATCATCTCTTCCCTCTGCTCATACCTTCTCCAACCTATCTCCTGATTCTGCCTCCTCAACCCTCCTCTCCTCCCTCTCTGCATCCTTTGATTTCCTCTGTCCCCTATCCTCCAGGCCGGCTCGGTCCTCCCCTCCTGCTCCGTGGCTCGACGACTCACTGCGAGCTCACAGAACAGGGCACCGGGCAGCCGAGCGGAAATGGAGGAAAACTCGCCTCCCTGCGGACCTGGCATCCTTTCACTCCCTCCTCTCTACATTCTCCTCTTCTGTCTCTGCTGCTAAAGCCACTTTCTACCACTCTAAACTCCAAGCATCTGCCTCTAACCCTAGGAAGCTCTTTGCTACCTTCTCCTCCCTCCTGAATCCTCCTCCCCCTCCCCCCCCCTTCCTCCCTCTCTGCGGATGACTTCGTCAACCATTTTGAAAAGAAGGTTGACGACATCCGATCCTCGTTTGCTAAGTCAAACGACACTGCTGGTCCTGCTCACACTGCCCTACCCTGTGCTTTGACCTCTTTCTCCCCTCTCTCTCCAGATGAAATCTCGCGTCTTGTGACGGCCGGCCGCCCAACAACCTGCCCACTTGACCCTATCCCCTCCTCTCTTCTCCAGACCATTTCCGGAGACCTTCTCCCCTACCTCACCTCGCTCATCAACTCATCCTTGACCGCTGGCTACGTCCCTTCCGTCTTCAAGAGAGCGAGAGTTGCACCCCTTCTGAAAAAACCTACACTCGATCCCTCCGATGTCAACAACTACAGACCAGTATCCCTTCTTTCCTTTCTCTCCAAAACTCTTGAACGCGCCGTCCTTGGCCAGCTCTCTTGCTACCTCTCTCAGAATGACCTTCCTGATCCTAATCAGTCAGGTTTCAAGACTGGGCATTCAACTGAGACTGCTCTTCTCTGTGTCACGGAGGCTCTCCGCACTGCTAAAGCTAACTCTCTCTCCTCTGCTCTCATCCTTCTAGACCTATCTGCTGCCTTTGATACCGTGAACCATCAGATCCTCCTCTCCACCCTCTCCGAGCTGGGCATCTCCGGCGCCGCCCACGCTTGGATTGCGTCCTACCTGACAGGTCGCTCCTACCAGGTGGCGTGGCGAGAATCTGTCTCCGCACCACGTGCTCTCACCACTGGTGTCCCCCAGGGCTCTGTTCTTGGCCCACTCCTATTCTCGCTATACACCAAGACACTTGGCTCTGTCATATCCTCACATGGTCTCTCATATCATTGCTATGCAGATGACACACAATTAATCTTCTCCTTTCCCCCTTCTGACAACCAGGTGGCGAATCGCATCTCTGCATGTCTGGCAGACATATCAGTGTGGATGACGGATCACCACCTCAAGCTGAACCTCGGCAAGACGGAGCTGCTCTTCCTCCCGGGGAAGGACTGCCCGTTCCATGATCTCGCCATCACGGTTGACAACTCCCTTGTGTCCTCCTCCCAGAGTGCTAAGAGCCTTGGCGTGACCCTGGACAACACCCTGTCGTTCTCCACCAACATCAAGGCGGTGACCCGATCCTGTAGGTTCATGCTCTACAACATTCGCAGAGTACGACCCTGCCTCACACAGGAAGCGGCGCAGGTCCTAATCCAGGCACTTGTCATCTCCCGTCTGGATTACTGCAACTCGCTGTTGGCTGGGCTCCCTGCCTGTGCCATTAGACCCCTACAACTCATCCAGAACGCCGCAGCCCGTCTGGTGTTCAACCTTCCCAAGTTCTCTCACGTCACCCCGCTCCTCCGCTCTCTCCACTGGCTTCCAGTCGAAGCTCGCATCCGCTACAAGACCATGGTGCTTGCCTACGGAGCTGTGAGGGGAACGGCACCTCCGTACCTTCAGGCTCTGATCAGGCCCTACACCCAAACAAGGGCACTCCGTTCATCCACCTCTGGCCTGCTCGCCTCCCTACCTCTGAGGAAGCACAGTTCCCGCTCAGCCCAGTCAAAACTGTTCGCTGCTCTGGCACCCCAATGGTGGAACAAGCTCCCTCACGACGCCAGGACAGCGGAGTCAATCACCACCTTCCGGAGACACCTGAAACCCCACCTCTTCAAGGAATACCTGGGATAGGATAAAGTAATCCTTCTAACCCCCCCCCTTAAAAGATTTAGATGCACTATTGTAAAGTGGTTGTTCCACTGGATATTATAAGGTGAATGCACCAATTTGTAAGTCGCTCTGGATAAGAGCATCTGCTAAATGACTTAAATGTAAATGTAAAGATAGATAGAGGACTCATCTGTGCCATTGTAGCTCTGTGATTGCCTCAATGACACTGCTCATGCTATCTCCATTTTAAAGTAGTACATCCCCACCCAGTTGACTACTTTAAAATGGTGGAAGCCCTCAGTGGCATTGTCCATGCTAAAACAGGTTATATCCATGATGAGTCCTCTATCTATCTCTATGACAACAGACACAACTCAGATATAAAGTAGTTTTTTTCTAAGTTGCCAAAATGCCACGTGCCTCCACTTATATCTGTGCTTTCGTAACAACCTAATCGAAATATCTATTCAATCAAATAACCCTCACGTAAGAAATTAGCAATTACAATTTTTTGTTGACCAAGACTCTCATTGACCTCCATACAAAAATTCCTTACTTCATGGGCTTATTTTTATGGACAGATATTGGGCAGAGTAAAACATCTTGCTTCATTAGAAACATATTTTTTTGCATTACTGATAAATTTCAATAATATGTGATTACGGCTCGCAATTTGTGACGTTCCTGCATGTGGGCATTCCCCCTCGAGCATCTCATTGGTTCCTGCATGCTGGCAAAGGACACTGTCTACCGGTGTCCTAGCTTGTTAGCTACTGTTGTCACCCCCACCTCTTCTTCTTCTGTCAAGTTTATCAGCGGTTGGCATCCAATGTTATGGACGGTGCATTACTGGCACGTACAGTACTAGACAAACCAGAAAAAAAGCAAAAGATATTAAACATGTTTTTTACCATGTGAGGAAGTTCCTTGACACTTTAGCTGCCGCACATCTAGAATTTCCCAGCATCTTTGCAGGAACTAGTAATTTCGATGTGCGGCCACGTGTAGAAGTAGATGACAGCGCGTCACACAGTGCGACCAAAACTAAGATCTGCAAGAGACATTTGTCACTTGATACTAAACATGGATTTCATATCTTTCTTAGTTTTCTCTGTTTTTTGTAGAACCACCTGCAACTGGACACGGTATTGCCAAGGGCAGGTTAGTTGAAAAATCTATGGCGGAGTCTTGTATAAGCTAACCTGTAATGGCTAATGTAGCATCACATTAGCCCGCTACAATGGGCTAGCTAGGTTGTTAGCCTTCAGTTGTACAGCAGGTTAGAGAAAAATGTATTTATGCACATGCACTTCAGTTTTGCAGTCAAATCCTTTCCCAGCAGATGCGCTTTTGACACGCACGTAGGAGACTTTTGAGACATACATTTGTACAAACCGAGCTATATCTTATTGAATAATCATGCAGACCCCTGGAGTACTTAAACTCAAGTTACTCCCCTGTTTCTGTTATCCATTATCCCGATAACAGGCATGATATGACACATGATCTACTGTGTGCCATAAAATGTCCCAGAAGGTTGTGGTGTTATTCATGTGTTGAAGACCTGGAGGGAGCATGATGCTGGGATAGAAGTATGATGCCTTCTATTGGCTGGTGTCATAGGCAATAGAGGTCAGAGGTCAGCCTTGAGCAGTCCTCCCTTCCAGATAAGGGTAATGTTCCACTGCTCAGACGTTGCATGCATCAACCAATGGTTGCGTGCCACGTCATCGCCTGACAGATTGCTATAACATATGATGTGATTAAACTGATACTTAAAATATCTATCCAGGAGTTGTAAGATCTGGCATGTGTCAGCAACTTCTGGGTAGAGGAACGTGCCTAAAGTCATATTAGACTTCTGGTAGGGGTGTCCAGATTGGTCAAAACCAGACACTTTCTTATAAATGTGATTCCCATACGAAACCATGACCAAAGAATTTCATGATTTTCACTATCCATGGAATGGTCCTTTGGAGGAAGGATTGTTAAAGCCCCAATGCAGTATATCTATATTTTATCATCGCTGTATGTTTAATAAATCTGTTTTTTTCCCCCAAAAAGCTCTTACACTAAAAGGGCATTATCAAAATGTTCACAATTTCAGTGTTATTTCGACCTCAGTGTGGAAAATTACATTTTACATTTTATATATTTGACATTTGTCTCTTAAAGCAGAATTGAGAAATAATTAATCAAAGTTGGCATATTTTATGACATTTTGACTTTACCCAGACCTTCTTTAAGAGTCCATGTTTCATCTGCTACAAATGTTTTCATATGAAGCTGTACGCTTTCTCTGAAATATTAGTATTTTGATATCCCCCCAAAAATATTGACATTAATTTATGAATATTGAAATAAATACACATGAATATTGAAAATATAAAATGTTTGATTTGGCACATTTTTCTATATATTGAACATAATATACTCTATGGGCATATTGAAGTTCCAGAGTGGGATCTCTGCTAGTTTTAATTTTATGATCCAATTTGTAAGCATTATCAGAGAAAATGTGAAAATAATTCAAAATATGCCGACTTTGAATAATTATTTCTCAATTATACTTTTATATACAAATGTCAAATATTTCAACAATCCTTCCTCCAAAGGACCATTGTTAGGATTACATTTAGTTAAAGCTGCAATGTGTAACTTTTTTGGTGACCCGACCAAATTCATATAGAAATAGGAGTTATAGATCTGTCATACTCATTGAAAGCAAGTCTAAGAAGCGGTAGATCTGTTCTATGTGCAAAATGTACATTCTTCATGTTCTTTAGTTTCATTTTTCTTTTACTTTCAGTTTCGTACACTGGCTTGAAACGGTGAAAATACAATATTTTTGGTTATCGATAATATATTTCACATTCATGTGTTTGATACCATTCCATCCATTATTCTGAGCCGTCCTCCCTCAGCAGCCTCCAACAGTTGTAACGCCACTTAATCAAGAGTTGTGCACCACCTTGCCATAGACTGGGAGCAGTAATTGAAGTCTGAAAAGACTATTAGGGTGTTTCAAGTCCTGTCTAATGCAGAATTAGATCCCTTCTTCTCAAGTTTCCATATGCTCTCATTGTATATTCCCCTGCTCTTATATGGTGTTAATAAACTCAGTGGTAATTCCGATTGTACGGTACTATGCTCAAACATAGGACACGAGGAAGGTTGTCCAGGATAATAATTCATGGGTAAAAAAAAAAATGTTTCAAGACATGATTGAAGCTTCAAATACTTTATCTTTTCTTCGCAAATTAGGTCTTTCAACATTTTATATTGATACAAACCGTTGAAAGATCTGTAAGGTATTTATCATGTTATTCTTCAAAATCAACAGAAATGTGGCATATTTCCCGTTCATGAAAAAAAAAGGAAACGACTGCTTGCACGCATACCAAACAGCCCAGTGGCTCAATGCGATCCACCAATCATCCGTTATGCTAATGTCCCGACCTTGAGTCTTTATAATCAGATGGGGATGGTACATGTCATGGAAGGTTGTTCAGATGAATTGAATCACAGCACAGTTGAGGTAGATGATATGCTTGACAGTTGACAGTTCAGTTGACATTAGTCTAGTGATCCTGGTCTTGATTGGCTTTGGTTGGGATTGGCCAGCCGGTGAGTAACGTAGTGTGTCTGCATGTTTTTCTGCAGGGAGACAGAAATAGCAAATAATAAACTAATAATGATAGTACATGAATGTATAACTACATTATCAAATGCTATAATATTAATGAATTGCAATATGAATACAAGTAATATACAAATCAATACCAATATGCAGAAAGCATATATGTGATTAAGCTATGCAAATATAGCATCAAGATAACTGATCAATTAACCAAAATGGCTGTTTTACATGGAATATTAGCATTAGCGGCCGAAAATGCTACACAAAACAATTGTTCTTATTGAGTGAATTCCTTTTCTATTTCCTTTTTCAATGCGATAACATTTTGTACTCACATTTTCATTGACACGTACTTTCTTGGATTGTTTTGGAGCGTTTCATCTGAGCGTTCGGTGTGCTTTCACCTGTCGTGAAGGACACGAATATAAAGGAGGCGACAGCAAACTTGCCTGTTTTTATACTTGACCATAGAGTTTGTTAGAGGGCACACCTGCCACGAATGCCCTCTCTCCACCTCCATGCCTCAGATTGTGGGAATTCTGAACAGTACAGCAGTACAATGTTTGATGTTCACATTTTGCCTTTAATCTAAACATTTGTCTTCTGATATGAAGGTATGAAAAAAATAAAGGTTCAATTTCACAAAATAACATTCTCCCTAGGCCCTATTTAGACATGAGATAAGTTGATTTAACATGGACATTTATATATTTGTTTTACTATAGTAAATGTTTTTATATAGTCCATGTTAAGTCTACTTATCTCAAATCTGAATGGAGCCTCATGTGCTGAGTGTAACAAGGGTGGTTCAACAGTTTAGTCCTGAAGACTGGTTGAATGGACTATGGTAGTGTTTTGATAAGCAGGAGATCCAGGTTCACATCCACCTTCTCCATCAATATATATGCTATAAATCATTTGTAGTTAAAAAAACATTTGATTCTATGAGACCTTTACTGGACATGCACTGAAACACCAACAAGTTTCACAACACTCTCTCATAAAACACTCGTATTCAGATTGAAGAGCCACTTTGGGTGTTTTAGAATACTTCCATTCTGCTTTGAAATACATTTAGTATATCATGACACTTACATAGGGTTTACACTCAAACACCCTCCAAACACTAGATATCAGCTTAGGTGCATTACTTTTCATGGTTTTACTACACAATTATGGTGTTTTTGAGTCTTTCCATCTTAACAGTTTAGTTGTCAACAGCCTCAGCTTCATCCTCAGTCTCCCTCCACCAGGAAGGAACAATGTGATAAGACAGCAGTGACCCAGGGACTGGCACCGCCACTGGCTAAGCAACCCTGTCATGCTAATCAAGCAAACAGGAGAACGGTCGCTCATTGCTTGATCCAAGAGGATCAGACCAGGAACTACACTGTAGAATAGAACAGTCATGCATTGTATATATACTGCTCAAAAAAATAAAGGGAACACTTAAACAACACATCCTAGATCTGAATGAAAGAAATAATCTTATTAAATACTTTTTTCTTTACATAGTTGAAGGTGCTGACAACAAAGTCACACAAAAATAATCAATGGAAATCTGATTTATCAACCCATGAAGGTCTGGATTTGGAATCACACTCAAAATTAAAGTGGAAAACCACACTACAGGCTGATCCAACTTTGATGTAATGTCCTTAAAACAAGTCAAAATGAGGCTTAGTAGTGTGTGTGGCCTCCACGTGCCTGTATGACCTCCCTACAATGCCTGGGCATGCTCCTGATGAGGTGGCGGATGGTCTCCTGAGGGATCTCCTCCCAGACCTGGACTAAAGCATCCGCCAACTCCTGGACAGTCTGTGGTGCAACGTGGCGTTGGTGGATGGAGCGAGACATGATGTCCCAGATGTGCTCAATTGGATTCAGGTCTGGGGAACGGGCGGGCCAGTCCATAGCATCAATGCCTTCCTCTTGCAGGAACTGCTGACACACTCCAGCCACATGAGGTCTAGCATTGTCTTGCATTAGGAGGAACCCAGGGCCAACCGCACCAGCATATGGTCTCACAAGGGGTCTGAGGATCTCATCTCGGTACCTAATGGCAGTCAGGCTACCTCTGGCGAGCACATGGAGGGCTGTGCGGCCCCCCAAAGAAATTCCACCCCACACCATGACTGACCCACCGCCAAACCGGTCATGCTGGAGGATGTTGCAGGCAGCAGAATGTTCTCCACGGCGTCTCCAGACTGTCACGTCTGTCATGTGCTCAGTGTGAACCTGCTTTCATCTGTGAAGAGCACAGGGCGCCAGTGGCGAATTTGCCAATCTTGGTGTTCTCTGGCAAATGCCAAACGTCCTGCACGGTGTTGGGCTGTAAGCCCAACCCCCACCTGTGGACGTCGGGCCCTCATACCACCCTCATGGAGTCTGTTTCTGATCGTTTGAGCAGACACATGCACATTTGTGGCCTGCTGGAGGTCATTTTGCAGGGCTCTGGCAGTGCTTCTCCTGCTCCTCCTTGCACAAAGGCGGAGGTAGCGGTCCTGCTGCTGGGTTGTTGCCCTCCTACGGCCTCCTCCACGTCTCTTGATGTACTGGCCTGTCTCCTGGTAGCGCCTCCATGCTCTGGACACTACGCTGAGAGACACAGCAAACCTTCTTGCCACAGCTCGCATTGATGTGCCATCCTGGATGAGCTGCACTACCTGAGCCACTTGTGTGGGTTGTAGACTCCGTCTCATGCTACCACTAGAGTGAAAGCACCGCCAGCATTCAAAAGTGACCAAAACATCAGCCAGGAAGCATAGGAACTGAGAAGTGGTCTGTGGTTACCACCTGCAGAACCACTCCTTTATTGGGGGTGTCTTGCTAATTGCCTATAATTTCCACCTGTTGTCTATTCCATTTGCACAACAGCATGTGAAATTTATTGTCAATCAGTGTTGCTTCCTAAGTGGACAGTTTGATTTCACAGAAGTGTGATTGACTTGGAGTTACATTGTGTTGTTTAAGTGTTCCCTTTATTTTTTTGAGCAGTGTATATTTCCACACTATGAGGTTGGAATGAGACTGTGAAATTGTGAAAATTATGATAATGCCTTTTTTTTGTGTAGAGCTGTTTGTCATTCCCAGCTGATACAGATACTGTGCCTATTGACATTTTGTCTGGTGGTACCTTGGCAAACATGTCAGAGTGGTCATACCTTCTTGTGTGGTGTCCAGTATACAACAGGAGTTCTTTGATCCTGCTACAGAATACTCAGGGTTTTTCCTTCCCCATATTGACAGTATCCAGTGTGCCAGTGCTACCACTCATACCACCGCTAGCCACCAGTAGTTTCTGCATGTGCAACAGCAGGAGAACGAGAGCGGTTCGCGCTCGCGTGCGGGAAGAAGAACCGGGGAAGGAGGAATTTCCCAAGATTCTAAAATGAGTAATTAGCTAGTCTGATGGGCAATTCTTTACAGAACAGGAGAGAAAAGAGACTAGAAGTAAAATAAAAATGTATTAATAACAAAAATGCTACCAATCTGAAAGGACACTTTTCTATAGAAAAGCATAAGGACAGGTGCTCAGGCACTCAGGCACCCCTAGAGTCTGATCTATACAATTGCCTGATTGTATAGATCAGGCTATGTTTTAGACAGTAATTTGTTTTCATGTAATGTAAATGTGCTTGAACATGTGTGATATGACATGATGCTATGGATCAGGCGTGCTTGGCCCTCTGCCAGTGACGTGCTCCAGAACTGTCCATCCGTCATCCCGTAAGGGCTTTTGTTTCTGCTCTACTGTACCGTCACAATCCTAGGAGCCATGAAAAATGCATGTAAGCCGGTAACACAGCTCTAATTCAGTGTGGCGCTGACTGAAAAAAAAAAGTTATGTGGACCCAGGCACACCCCTTGAGTTCCCCTCTCAAATGTCAAACAGTCAGAATCCACAATAAGGTCAAAGGCAATCCTCGTGTTCCCGCGACACAAACAACACAGATATAGCCCCAAAGTATTAAAATGGCTTCTTGAGCAGATATTTGGACATTCAAATGATTTGATTGGGATACAATATGAAGTGATAGAGATCTAGGGAGATATAGTCTTTCACTACCCCTCAATAACAACTACAGGTATTCATTTGATGCAGACTCAGGTTTGGTCCTCTAGACAGAGAACCAATCTAACACTTTGAGATGGAATCATACCTAGACTTTCCTATTGTACAGGACTTGGCCTGAGGAAAAACAAGCCATCAACTAATATTTATCGATCCTGCCGCTTTTCTCTGACCGCTCCAATCCATCAAAGTGGTGGTCGTCAATCAGTCCGTATTGAGAGGTGAGGCTGATGTACCAGTGCGTTGCTTTTGTTCTCCTTTCATCACTTTAATCACCCAGCTATGAGGACGAAGTGATTCATTAATGTCTGGACTTAGCAAATCAGCAATGCCAAACTGTCAGGCTGCTATTTGTCTTGGACCGATGTCGCTGAATTCTACAACCCCTTCATCTCCTACGTGTCGTCTGATTTGTGTTCCTGTTTGTGTTTAGTCTGATTGACCTCTCACCATATCGCTTTTAGAAGCCAATTCAAACACTGTATCTGACATGCAAAGCATATCATGGCTATCTGAACATTTCTCACATTTTTTGACCCTCTGGTTTATAGTCAAGCACAGCATGCTTGACTATATACAGTATGCATGTATATACAGTATGCATAATGCTATATCGAAGATATGTGAAAAGGAAATTCCTTTTTGTAATATTGTTTCAAGGGTTTTGTGCTTCACCACTAAACTGAAAATATGCATATCATCCTAGGCCAGGAAATAACCCTAATTTAGTTCCCATGAAATGAGAGCAGGCCTACATGTTGTTGTCTGACTCCAGAACAAAGTACATTGAATATATATCATAACCTGACCCTTTCATGTACCTCTAACCACCTGTACTAGCAGGTATGAATTATTATGTGAAATTAAGTTATTTGTTACATTCTGCATTTCAAAATATTACATTCAAGCTCTTGTAAATGATTGCCCCAATGAACTCATGTTCCCCCCCAAATCTCCTTGTTTGGAGACAGAGAGAGCATGAGGCGGTGGCTGCTTCCTTCAGGCTGTTCTGTTGAGACGGGATGAAAAGCAAGGTATGTATTTACCTCACTGATGAGGGGATTTGTCATGAGAAATAAGGACAACGTTCTAATTCTGTCAGAGATTTTCATGTTGAACTTCAAAAACACAGTAAACTGTCAGAAAGAGAGCGAGGCCTTGTGGGGAAACCACAGTGCCAGGGAAAATGTGACAGGAAGAATGGAGTAGACGTTTACCAGTTTTCCACCAAAGATAGGCTGTGGGCTTGTGTTTGCTTCTGAGATGCTGCTGCTGCTGCTGCGTGTGTGTGTGTGTGTGTGTGTGTGTGTGTGTGTGTGCGTGTGTGCGTGCGTGCGTGCGTGCGTGTGTGTGTGTTTGTTTGTTGTGTGCGTGATTGGGCATTTCAATGTGTTGTGCAGTTTGTTTTGTTCCAGTACATTCGTCGGGTGATGAATCGGTTGCCAGACAAAAGGGGAATGATTGTTGGCATAGGATTAGTCAACATTGTTCTCAAATAAATGTGTGCGATCATTTTCAAGACATTGAATGGGAAGCGAGAGGCGATGAATGAAATGGAATTATTTTTGAAGATGATTAGAATGTGAACACCCATAGGTATAGTAGTTCAGCCACAGATGGAATACAGTGAGCTAGTCCCAGTAAGCAAAAAATATGTATTTTCAACATCTTTTCCAGACGTTGACGTCAGGTGCATTTTAGGTGCTGAATGAAAGGTGAAAAGACGTGTTTTCCAGACTTCGAAAATACATCATTTCTGGACGTCGAGAGACATATTTTCCCGGACGTTGAAAATATCTATATTCCGGGCGTCATTAATTCTATGGCCAAATTTAGACTGCACGTACAGGTAACTGCCAAAATAATTGAAACAATTGAGTAAACGAGGGATACAAAGTATATTGAAAGCTGGCTTCCACAAAGGTGTGGGTCCTGAGGTAATTAAGTAATTAACCTCCCATCATTCTTAGGGTCATGTATAAAATTGCTGGGCAGGGCATTATTTTGGCCATTATTTTGGCTACCATCCACAGGGCACAAGTGGCAACTGAATGATTTGACGAGCGTGAAAACAATGTAAACCATATGCCATGGCCGTCTCAGTTACCAGATCTCAACTCAATGGAACACTTATGGGAGATTCTGGAGCAGCGCCTGAGACAGCGTTTTCCACCACCATCAACAAAACACCAAATTATACAATTTCTTGTAGAAGAATGGTGTCGTATCCCTACTCCCGTTGCCTGCTGCACTGCTGCTTGGATTCCACCTGGCGATCTGTTCACTGTCTGCCCAGGTTGTCTCCCCCTGACTGGTACAGGTACCCCCACCACACTACCCCCTCTCTGTTCACCGTCTGCCCTGGTTGTCTCGCCCTGTCTGGTACAGGTACCCCCACCACACTCCCCCTCTCTGTTCACTCTCTGCCCTGGTTGTCTCCCCCTGTCTGGTACAGGTACCCCCACCACACTCCCCCCCTGCCTGCTGCCCTGGTGCCCCCGGCGGACGGTCCCCCCCCCCCCCCCCGTCCTGCGCCCTGGTTGTCTCCCCCTGTCTGGTACAGGTACCCCCACCACACTCCCTGAGATTTTGCTTGCCTCCAGCACACAGCACACAGCCCCAAGTCGTTATATTTTTTTTCTTGTGCATTTTGCTATTTTGCTATTTGCCTCAGGACTCCTGCATGCTTTGTTGACTATGAACTTTCTTGTTTACCCAACAGTGGGACAGACAATGTTTGTTCCCACACTCGGGACTCTGACTCTCTATTGGTTACACAGACTTTTGGCCTCCCATCCTATTCTAACCACCTCTCGCCGGCTTTGTATTCATGTTATCTGATGAAATTGCTGTGTAATATGATCTTGTTGCCATCTATTGCACATTCAAATGTCATAAATCAACACTGCAGAGCTCACCATGTACTCTGCCGTGCTTTGATTGTATTACTGTTGATGATATCTGGAAATGTGCATGTACACCCTGGCCCATCTACTGTTGCTAGCCCCAATTCTGACTTGTGCTCTGATATCTGTTTCACTGATTTCTGCTCTCGTAAAAGCCTGGGTTTTCTGCACGTTAACACTAGAAGCTTATTAAATAAAATGGATCAATTGAAAGTGTAGGTCCACAGCTCCAATCCAGATGTGTTGGTCATTACTGAGTGTTTTGAATACTGATGTTAACCTTTCTGGTTATAACCTTTTCGGCAAGACAGATCTTCCAAAGGTGGGGGAGTGACAATCTTTACCAAGGATCACCTTCAATACTCGGTTGTCTCCACCAAGTCTGTCCCCAAACAATTTGATTTGCTGGTTTTAAGCATTAAACTTTCAAATAGCTCTTCATTGACTGTTGCTGGGTGCTATCGTCCTCCATCAGCACCGGCCTGTACCTTACCTGCCCTAAGCTCTCTCCTGGCCCCTTACACTAAGTCTGAATTTGTCCTGCTAGGTCACCAAAACTGGGACATGCTTAAACCACCTGACCAAGTCCTAAAGCAATGGGACTCCCTCAATCTTTCTCCGATTACTACCAATCCCAAAAGGTATGACTCCAAACACCCAAAAAAGGCTTTCAGAGTTACTCCACCTCAAGACTGGCTCTCGTTCAGGCAAATGAGAAATACGTGCACTCAGGCTACCTGGAAGGCCAAAGTTAGTTACTTTAAGGAGCAGTTCTCTCTCTGTGGGTCTAACCCCAAGAAGTTCTGGAAAGCGATTAAAGACCTGGAGAATAAACCCTCCTCCTCACAGCTGCCCATGTCCTTTAAAGATGATGATGTGGTTGTTACTGACAAGAAGCACATGGCTGAGCTTTTTAATCACCACTTCATTAAGTCAGGATTCCTATTTGACTCAGCCATGCCTCCTTGCCCATCCAACAATTCCTCATCTCCCACCCCTTCTAATGTGACTAGTCCCAATGCACCTCCCTCTTTTTCCACTGCCCCGCTACAAAGTTTCTCCCTGTAGGCGGTCACTGAGTCCGAGGTGCTAAAGGAACTCCTTAAACTTGACCCCAAAAAAACATATGGGTCAGATGGTTTAGACCCTTTCTACTTTAAGGTTGCTGTATCATCGGATGGGGCCACAGTGTCTTCTGATCCCTCCTGTCTCAGCCTCCAGTATTTATGCTGCAGTAGTTTATGTGTCGGGGGGCTAGGGTCAGTCTGTTACATCTGGAGTATTTCTCTTGTCTTATCCGGTGTCCTGTGTGTATTTAAATATGCTCTCTCTAATTCTCTCTCTTCTGTCTTTCTCTCGGAGGACCTGAGCCTTAGGACCATGCCTCAGGACTACCTGGTATGATGACTCCTTGCTGTCCCCAGTCCACCTGGCCGTGCTGCTGCTCCAGTTTCAACTGTTCTGCCTGCGGCTATGGAACCCTGACCTGTTCACCGGACGTGCTTGTTGCACCCTCGACAACTACTATGATTATTATTATTTGACCATGCTGGTCATTTATGAACATTTTAACATTTTAACATCTTGACCATGTTCTGTTATAATATCCACCCTGCACAGCCAGAAGAGGACTGGCCACCCCTCATAGCCTGGTTCCTCTCTAGGTTTCTTCCTAGGTTTTTGGCCTTTCTAGGGAGCTTTTCGTAGGGAGTTTTTCCTAGCCACCGTGCTTCTTTCACATGCTTTGCTTGCTGTTTGGGGTTTTAGGCTGGGTTTCTGTACAGCACTTTGAGAATATCAGCTGATGTACGAAGGGCTATATAAAAATAAATTTGATTGAATTTGATTGCTGCCCCTATAATCGCCAAGCCTATCTCTGACCTTTTTAACCTGTCTCTCCTCTCTGGGGAGGTTCCCAATGCTTGAAAGGTAGCCATGGTTCATCCTTTATTTAAAGGGGGAGATCAAGCTGATCCTAACTATTATAGGCCTATTTCTATTTTGTCCTGTTTATCAAAAGTATTGGAAAAACTTGTCAATAATCAATTTACTGGCTTTCTTGATGTCTATAGTATTCTTTCTGGTAGGCTGTCACAGTTGTCTGAAGAATGGGACCAAAGCGCAGCGTGTGTATCGTTCCACATTTTTATTATAACTGTGAAACTATGCAAGACATACAAATAAACTAATGAACAAAACAACAAACCGTGATGAAGAAGTGCAACATACACTTACTCAAAATAATCTCCCACAAAACCTAGTGAGAAAACCAACAACTTATATATGATCCCCAATTAGAGACAACGATGACCAGCTGCCTCTAATTGGAGATCATCCCAAAAAACAACAACATAGAAATACAGAAACTAGAACCACACATAGAAATACAGAAACTAGACAAAACCCGGCATAGAAAAAAGAAACTACAACCAACATAGAAATAAATAAACTAGACAAAACCCCCTGTCATGCCCTGACCTACTCTACCATAGAAAATAAAAGCTTTCTATGGTCAGAACATGACAGTACCCCCCCCCAAAGGTGCGGACTCCGAACGCAAAACCCTAAACAAACAAAAAACAGGGAGGGTTAGGGTGGGTGTCTAATGTCGGTGCGGCTCTGGTGCAGGACGAAGAACCTTCTCATCCCGCGGATCCTCCTGCATCGGAGGAGCAACAATCAAAGCAAACAATCAATAAAAAAAGAATCAGAAGAATCTGTCAATCAGTCCGTCAGTCAGTCAGTCCGTCAGTCAATCAGTCAGCCAATCAGTCCGTCAGTCAATCAGTCCATCAGTCAGTCCACAATGTGTCTGTCTTTGTGTTATTTGATGGGAAGGGGTCTGGGCTGGCAGTTGCTCGATGGAAGTGGCTGGTCAGTGCTGTGTCCAGGCAGAGACCCGGGCTTGAAACCAGGGGTTGGTGCTAGTAACTGGGGCTGCTGCAGGTGCTCGGTTGGGATCTGGGTCTGAGAGGGGAGGAAGGACAACCTGAGGAGCAAGCAGACACACAAGGGAGCCTTAGACCCAGAGATCAATGGTGGTACTTCCCTGTGGCCTGCTCGCTCCGGGTGAAGGGCTTTTCTGTGATCCCTCCTCCGTGCCTCATCTGGTGGTCTGGTGCTGGGGCTTATGCTGGAAACCGGTCACTGGGTGGATGCTAGTGCTGGGACTGTTGCTGGATCTGCAGAGGGGAAGAAGGACAACCTGAGGAGCAAGCAGGCACAGAAGGGAGCCCTTGACCTGGGGCTCCGTGGTGGAACTCCCCTATGGTCTGCTCGTGCCGGGGGAAGGTCTGTTTTTTGGTCCCTCCGCCACGCCTTTTCCAGTGTTCTGGTGCTGTGACTGGGTCTGGTGCTGGAACTGGTGTTGGACCTGCAGAATGAGCAGACACTTGAAAGCCCAGGACCCAGAGGTTTGTGATGGTACTCCCCTGTCGCCTGCTCCCTCCGCTTGCACTTACGTTAGCTTTTTCAAAAGCTTTAAAACCTACAGCATGGTTAAAACCTACAGCATAAACTAACAGAACACTTTAACTACAATAACATTCTCAGTAACGGTTACAGATATTTTTACTCTTGCTATGACTATGATATGTTGTTTATCTACCTTAGATGAATGCACTGACTGTATAAAAAAACGTGCAAAGCAGTAGAGTATGGTACGGTACAGGACAGGACAATAGAGTTTTATTCAGTAGAGTAGAGTACATACAGTACATTATAGTTTAATTCAGTAGAGTAGAGTACATACAGTACATTAGAGTTGAATTCAGTAGAGTAGAGTACATACAGTACATTAGAGTTTAATTCAGTAGAGTAGAGTACATACAGTACATTAGAGTTTAATTCAGTAGAGTAGAATACATACAGTACATTCGAGTTTTATTCAGTAGAGTAGAGTACATACAGTACATTAGAGTTTTATTCAGTAGAGTACATACAGTACATTAGAGTTTAATTCAGTAGAGTAGAGTACATACAGTATATTAGAGTTTAATTCAGTAGAGTACAGTAGAGTACAGTGCAGTGTAGTTTAATTCAGTACAGTAGAGTACAGTGCAGTATAGTTTAATTCAGTAGAGTAGAGTACAGTAGAGTACATTGCAGTATGGTTTAATTCAGTAGAGTAGAGTACAGTAGAGTACAGTGCAGTATAGTTTAATTCAGTACAGTAGAGTACAGTGCAGTATAGTTTAATTCAGTAGAGTAGAGTACATACAGTACATTAGAGTTGAATTCAGTAGAGTATAGTAGAGTAAAGTGCAGTATAGTTTAATTCAGTACAGTAGAGTACAGTGCAGTATAGTTTAATTCAGTACAGTAGAGTACAGTACAGTAGAGTTTAATTACGTAGAGTACGGTACAGTTTAGTAGGGTACAATACTTTTCTTTACTGTACTGTATTTACTGTGCTCTACTGTACTCTACTGTACCATACTCTACTTTTCTGTACTGTAATGCATTGTACTCTGCTGTGCTCGACTGTACTGTATTGTGCTGTACTGTGCTGTCCGGACGTCTATTTGTCCCAAATGTCTATGTTTGGGCCATATATAGACCGGTCTGGACTGGACCAAATCTGAACCGAACGTGGACGTCTTATGTTTGGTTCAGAAAATCTATATCCATGGACGTTGAAATCTAGGACAGTCAGGACTGCACCAAAAGAAGACAAAAAAAAAAGACTTATGTTCAGTGGTGTAAAGTACTTAAGTAAAAATACTTTAAAGTACTACTTAAGTAGTTTTTTAGGGTATCTGTACTTTACTATTTATATTTTTGACAACATTTATTTTTACTTCACTACATTCCTAAAGAAAATAATGTACTTTTTACTACATACATTTTCCCAACGACACCCAAAAGTACTCGTTACATTTTGAATGGCTAGCAGGACAGGAAAATTGTCAAATTCATGCACTTATCAAGAGAACATCCCTGGTCATCCCTATTGCCTCTGATCTGGTGGACTCACTAAACACAAACGCTTCATTTGTAAAGTATGTCTGAGTTTTGGAGTGTGCCCCTGGCTATCTGTAAATAAAAAAAACAGAAAATGATGTCTTCTGGTTTGCTTAATATAAGGAATTTGAAATGATTTATACTTTTACTCTCAATACTTAAGTATATTTTAGCAATTACATGTACCCCCGCTCCTCCGCTCTCTCCACTGGCTTCCAGTCGAAGCTCGCATCCGCTACAAGACCATGGTGCTTGCCTACGGAGCTGTGAGGGGAACGGCACCTCCGTACCTTCAGGCTCTGATCAGGCCCTACACCCAAACAAGGGCACTCCGTTCATCCACCTCTGGCCTGCTCGCCTCCCTACCTCTGAGGAAGCACAGTTCCCGCTCAGCCCAGTCAAAACTGTTCGCTGCTCTGGCACCCCAATGGTGGAACAAGCTCCCTCACGACGCCAGGTCAGCGGAGTCAATCACCACCTTCCGGAGACACCTGAAACCCCACCTCTTCAAGGAATACCTGGGATAGGATAAAGTAATCCTTCTAACCCCCCCCTTAAAAGATTTAGATGCACTATTGTAAAGTGGTTGTTCCACTGGATATTATAGGTGAATGCACCAATTTGTAAGTCGCTCTGGATAAGAGCGTCTGCTAAATGACTAAAATGTAATGTAAAATGTACTTTTAATACAAGTATATTTAAAACCAAATACTTTTAGACTTTTACTCAAGTAGTATTTTACTGGGTGACTTTCACTTTTACTTGTGTAATTTTCTATGAAGTTATCTTTACTTTTACTCAAGTATGACAATTGGGTACTTTTCCCACCACTGCTTATGTTCTAGACAGTACCAAAATAAGACACCTTTTGGTAAATGCTTAGAGGGGTGTGTGTCCAGTGCCACCTCCCTCCTCATCCAGAGATCCCAGTGAAACTGTGGTCCTATAATGAGAGAGGTTAATAACATAATTCAGAAGACGGGCCTCTGAGCAGTCAGCTGTTTTATGCCTCTCAAAATTATACTGAACACCAGTCATATCGCGTGGCACATCTCCTTCGCATAGAGTTGATCAGGCTGTTGATTGTGGCCTGTGGAATGTTGTCCCACTCCCCTTCAATGGATGTGCAAAGTTGCTGGATTTTGCGGGAACTGGAACCCGCTGTCATACATGTCAATCCAGAGCATCCTAAACACGCTCAACGGTTCACATGTCTGGTGAGTATGCAGGCCATGGAGGAGCTGGGACATTTTCAGTTTCCAGAAATGTTTAATTGAATGTTTTATATATTTGCATCAAAGAAAGTCATAGACAAAATACAGATACAATTTTTTTTAAGTATGGTGTGCAGGTGTGGTTGGAAGCCCAAGGGCTTATATGAAAACCACACCACAAAAAATATACAATACATAGGTACAAAAATAAAAAAGGTTCATTAAATGTATAACTGTATAAATGAATTGATCAGTGATCGCAAAAAAAGAAGACGTTTAATGTCTGTGTGCATGTGAGTGTGTGAGAGTCAGGCTACGAGAAGGAGATTACTGAATAGTTTGGTTCATCAGGCTGACCCCAAGTCTTTGCTTGAAGATATTGCGGGATGATGATGTTTTGGCAATGTGAAGATAAGAATTACAGAGTATTGTACCTCTGTATCTGACAGACAATTGACTATGTGAGGTGCGACAGTGGGGAGGGTGAAGGTTCTCTCAGTGTCTTGTGTTATACGGATGGATTTCAGAATTAACCTGGAAGAATCCATTGAAGGGTTTAGGTAAACTGTCTAGGAGGTATGAGTATTTGTATAATTGGCGTACATTAATGTCATAAATAGACAAGATAGAGTTTCTTAAACAAAGGTGCAGATGGAGCCAGGTAATTAGAGGAGGTCTTGCTAATTTCTTTTGTATCATGAATAATTTGTGTAGGTGTACAGATCCTTGTGACATGGGGCCGTGCATTATCATGTTGAAACATGAGGTGATGGCGACGGATGAATGGAATGACAACGTCCTCAGTGTCACGACTTCCACCGAAGGTGGCTCCTCTCCCTGTTCTGGCGGCGCTCGGCGGTCGTCGTCGCAGGTCTACTAGCTGCCACCGATCGCTTTTCCTTTTTGGTTGGTTTTGTCTGTCTTGTGTTATCACCTGTGTCGAGTTTAGGTTCGTTAGTGGGGCATTTAATCTCGCCCTACCTGTGTGGTTTTGTGCGGGATTGTTTGTGTGTACCTGTCGTTTGAGTTGCGCTTTATTTTGTTCATTTAGACAGGTGTATTTTTTCTGGACTGTGTTCCGGATCGTTTGGTGGGCCGCTTGTTTGGTCCTGTGCCTGTGCTAATATGGACTCTTGAATAAACGCCTTCTCTACGTTTTTCTCTCTCTCCTGCGCCTGACTTCACACCCACCTCTCCTAGGGAGATTTGACACTCAGGATCTCGTCACGGTATTTCCTTGCATTCAAATTGCCATCGATAAAATGCAATTGTGTTCATTGACCATTGCCTGCCCATACCATAACCCCACCGCCACCATGGGGCGCTCTGTTCACAACGTTGACATCAGCAAACCACTCGCCAACACAACGCCATACACGTGGTCTGCGGTTGTGAGGCCGGTTGGACGTACTGACAAATTCTCTAAAACGACGTTGGAGGCAGCTTATGGTAGAGACATGAACATTCAATTATTTGGCAACAACTCTGTTGGACATTCCTGCAGTCAGCATGGCAATTGCACGCTCCCTCAAAACTTGAGACATCTGTGGCATTGTGTTGTGTGACAAAACTGCACGTTTTAGAGTGGCCTTTTATTGTCCCCAGCACAAGCTGCACCTGTGTAATTATCATGCTGTTTAATCAGCTTCTTGATATGCTACACCTGTCAGGTGGATGGATTATCTTGTTCACTAATAGGGATGTAAACAAATGTGTACCCAAAATTTGAAAGAAATACGTATTTTGTGCATATGGAACATTTCTGGGATCTTTTATTTCAGCTCATGAAACATGGAACCAACACTTTACATGTTGCTTTTATATTTTTGTTCAGTGTAATAACATTCTATTCCCTGATGGAAAAAAATAACTGATCATGACATTTTAAAAATAAATGGCACTTGGAATTTCCCCAGATACTTATGGAGCTGAATGTCATTGTAAAGATGATAAAAAATCAATAAACCATTCTTACATGTGGCATTTTCAATTCATTTTCTAGGAGGCACATCCTGCAGGGAGTGACAGATGAGGTTCATGTTTCGCCTCAGAGAACAAAGGTCATTACCAGGGCCAAAAACAACTGGAAATCAGTAAACCCACCACTCTGGAAACATCTATGGTCACTATGGACACAATGGCAACCGTATGGCCAAATGAAGGAAGAGGTGGTAGCCTCAAACACACATGCACTACATGACAAAAATATGTGGACACATACTCATCGAACATCTAATTTCAAAATCCTGGGCATTAATATGGAGTTGGTCCCCCCCTTTGCTTCTTTAACACCCTCCACTCTTCTGGGAAGGCTTTTCACTAGATGTTGGAACATTACTGTGGGGACTTGCTTCCATTCAGCCACAAGAGCATTAGTGAGGTTGGGCACTGATGTTCGGCAATTAGGCCGATGGTTTTTGATGGGGTTGAGGTCAGGGCTCTGTGCAGGCCAGTCAAGTTCTTTCACACTGATCTCAACAAACCATTTCTTTATGGACCTCGCTTTGTGCACGGGGGCATTGTCATGCTGAAACAGGAAAGGGCCTTCCCCAAAGTGTTGACACAAAGTTGGAAGCACAGAATCCTCTAGAATGTCAGTGTTTGCTGTAGCTTTAAGATTTGCCTTCACTGGAACTAAGGGGCCTGAACCATGAAAAACAGCCCCAGACCATTATTCCTCCTCCACCAAACTTTACAGTTGGCACTATGTATTGGAGTAGGTAGCAATCTGCTGGCATCCGCCAAACCCAAATTCTTCCGTCAGACTGCCAGAGGGTGAAGTGTGACTCATCACTCCAGAGAACCCGTTTCAACTGCTCCAGAGTCTAATGGCAGCGAGCTTTACACCACTCCAGCCGAAGCTTGGCATTACGCATGGTAATCTAAGGCTTGTGTGCGGCTGCTCAGCCATGGAAACCCATTTCATGAAGCTTCCGATGAACAGTTCTTGTGCTGACGGTTGCTTCCAGAGGCAGTTTGGAACTCGATAGTGAGTGTTGCAACCGAGGACAGACGACCTTTACGCACTACACGCTTCAGCACTCGGTGGTCCCATTCTGTGAGCTTGTGTAGCCTCCCACTTTGAGCCTGAGCCGTTGTTGCTCCTAAACGTTTCCACTTCACAAAACAGCACTTACTTACCGGAGCAGCTCTAAATTTGATGAACTGACTTGTAAAGGTGTAAGGTGTTGTAAAGGTGGCTATGACAGTGTCACGTTGAAAGTCACCGAGTTCTTCAGTAAGGCCATTCTACTGCCAATGTTTGTCGATGGAGATTGCATTGCTGTGTGCTCGATTTTTACACCTGTTAGCAACAGTTATGGCTGAAATAGCCGAATCCACTAATTTGAAGGGGAGTCAACATACTTTTTGATATCTAGTGTATATTTGTAGCCTCAAACATAGCAGACGAATGTATTGCTTTGCAAAATCATTGCTTTGCCTGAATAAAAACACCTCCTTATCAAATAACTAAACTCAAAAGGTGCTGAAGTTTCAACTCTGTGACGCTTAATAATAATAATAAATAATAAATGATTTACAGCACAAAATATGTTTACCCACTAGAGAGAGAGAGGCAGGCAGGAGAATTTGAAAACAGCTCCCAAGCTCTGCTCTGCTCCTTTCCCATACAGAAGCACTAATTAGTCTCTGCCTCAGAAGAGTTTTAAAAAGAGAATTGCCCCTCATCTACAAGGGTAATGATAATACAGTGCAACCATACCTTCAGCAATTAAAACAGAAGCTGTAATACCCAGACACTAATGGTCATAAGTTGCAAGACTGTTTATATTAACAGGAACGCTCTCCTTCGGCTGACTTTTCACACTTTTACGACTCATAATAAAACAAGTTACAATCGTCAAGAGGGCGATATAGTGTTTACCAAAGTGAAGAGCGAGACATTGTAAATAGATTTTTGAAAGGTACCGATCATGAGAGAGACAGGGAAGGAGAAACTAAAATACAGAGAGAAAAAAAGCGTGCGAGAGAGCCCGTTTTATTGGTGGCCAAAGACAAATCGTCATCTCTCTTTGGACAGACTGTTTTGTTCTGATGACTCTCTCTGTGCTGTATTTCCTTGGCTTCACAGAGCGCTCCATCAATACCCTCTGCGGGGGCCACTCAGTCAGCTGAGGACAACGGAGCTAAGGGCAGCATCCTGACTGTCACAACCGTGGCAGGTACAGTAAACTCCTTTCCACCAACCACCAGACACATATCACCTCTGATGCATTGTACACCCCCATCCGAAATAACCTTCCAGTGCCCTACTGTAACAATGCCCCCAAACTGGCAGGTCTAAATCTACATATGAGCTATCTGAAATACAGTATTGTCAGGTTATAAATCATTTTAGGACACTGAGGGGCTGTGGGGGTTGTGTTGTGTGGGGTGTTGCATTTTCATGGTCTAATCTTGGGTTTCTTTACAAGCTGATTAGGATGATGGATTTGGTGCTTGGTGTTTTAGTCTGTTACGCTCTACTGGTTGTCATCCGGAGGTCTTGTCACGGCTGTAGACCCAGCCTCTCTGAGAGAATGATGTATCTGTTCAAAAAGGCCCCCTGGAGAAAGAGCCAGAAATATTGAATTATTGCTATGACTCAAAATATGATCTGGAAGAATAACCTAACTGGTAAACTCCCCTCACAGGCAATGTTCCCTCTAATTTTTCTCGGCACTGAGCAAATTGTAGGTCCGCTGAGCGCAAACTTGAACGTTGTGAAGATTCTGTGCAACGTCCATTGCGCGTTTACTGTGAACTGTCCCTGCTTTAAGTTACAGTTTTAACAGTGGCCAAGTAGACTACTGTGGTTATTTGATCATAATGTAGGCCTACCAGTGTCTTACCATCAAAAACAATCCCACAACATTTTAACATGGAAATAGCTGTTCTATCATTCAGCCTACAGTAGCAGCAAATGTGTGGTGTTCAATGTAGGCCTACATTCCATGAGACTTTTGAAAAAACCATGCAGAGCTTGACATTAACCTGTTTATCCACTTGTCCTTCAGACAAGGAGGAGACTGAAAATAGTGTTGTTGTGTTTGATGCAAGAAACACCTTTACAAAATAAAATGCATTATTATTCCTATAGCATTATTACAGAGAATCAGACAAATTATGCTACCCTCTGCCTAAACAAAGCTCTTTACCTGACATGCTTTTCAAAGATTTCTAGAAATGTACACTTTTTGTGCTCTTGTAGGAAGCAATCCCTCCCCTACTGCTGACTAAAAATGATCTACAACTGCGCTAATAACTCACTAACTAGCAAAGGATATGAACAAAATGTGCACACGTGGCTACATGAAGCTCTCGCTTTGAGCTCAAAACAAGCACATCTACTCACGACCACAGCTGTAAACAGTCCAGATCATAGTAAATGGCATAGATACATATGGCAATGATCTATTTGCATATTGGCCAATTGCAGCTCTGATTGGTTATGCCGCACCGGTCTGTGTAGAGTAGGGGCTGAGTCGTGTCAATGCAATAGAATCCTACTCGGATGCGTTATGCCTAGAACAACATCTCTTGCATAGTTCGTTTTCTTTTGATATGTTGCATTCAAAGTGGCTAATATTGCGTTGATTCGATCATAATTGCCACAGTAAAGGGAAACGTTGATAGTGTTAACTAACAGGGACATCTCCAGAAAGTTGAGTTAAGTTCAATCTCGTGCATCTCTCCGTGGGCTGATACAGTATTTATTCTGTGCGACAGTCCCGTGGGCAGTGTTGCCAACTTGGCAACTTATTCAGACCCCTCTAGCGACACATTTTCAAAAAAGCGACTAGCGACAAATCTAGCGACTTTTTCTGGTGTTTTTGGAGACTTTGATGTGAAAGCACGTATCGTTCTTACTCTTCTCAACGAGCAGCGGGTGCTGCCGTGGGCCCCACCCCTGTCCCAAAGCACTCACAGGTGGCCCAGTCCTCACGCAGCAGTTCCTCCCAGCTGCAGTCAGAGCAGGAGATGTTCAACCCTCCATGTCCAGACTGCAAATGAATCGAGCATGCGGCTGCTTTCAGGGCGGGATGTAAATGTAAAATGTTCTTTGTCTAAAATAAATCACTGCATTTAACTCACACAGCCTCAGTCACTTACTCACCAAGTCCACTGTGTGTGTGCCTCTCTGTGACATAAGCTAAACATCTAGCTGGCTAGCTCATCAAGTCTCAGTCTAAACTGTACACTCAAAAATACAGAAAGGAGTGGGAATCAAACCCTGAATTCAAAGGCTGGTTGAAGCCGTTTATTGGAGATGATAGACGGGCATACTGCCTGTATTGTAAGGCTGATTTCTACGCCAAACTTAGTGATGTAAAAAAACACATGACAACTCAAAAACATACTCAAAAGGCAAAGCCTTATAACAGTTCCACCCAAAACAAGCTTCCATTAACGGTTAAAAAATTGACTCTGCAAAAAAGGCTGAGGCCACCATGGCATTAGCTATCGCTGAACACTGTTCCATGCTGGCATGTGATCACATTGGAAAGCATGTAGGGCTGCTTTCTCGGACTCCACTGCTGCTACCCACTTCAAAATGCACAGGACAAAGTGCACAGAAATTATTAATGGTGTTCTAGCACCATACTTTCTGAAAAAGTTGGTCGCAGATGTGGGTGACCAGCGTTTCAGCCTCCTCCTCGATGAGTCCACGGATATAAGTGTTTCTAAGTACCTGGGGGATGTGATAATGTACTTTAGTGACACCAAGCAGACAATTGTGTCAACATTTCTGGGGCTTGTTGAGTTGGAGGGAGGAGATGCCAAATCTATAGCCCGTGCTGTTGTGGCTTTCCTCGAGAAGTGTTGTCTTAAAAAAGAGAAACTCCTGGGGATAGGGACTGACAATGCCTCTGTTATGACAGGGATTAATAATGGGGTCCATAAAGTGCTGAAGGAGGAGTATTGCCTCAAATATCTGGTTCTATTCACTGTGTGTGCCACTCTCTGCAGCTTGCTGTAAGTCATGCTTCCAATGACACCATCCCCCGTAGTGTGGAGTACTTGGTACGAGAGACTTATAACTGGTTTTTCAGTGTCTCCAAATGTTGATGTACTCAAAGGGCCAATAGATGGGATACATCAGCCCCAAACCGTACCTTGGTTACCTTTTTGAGTCAAAGGCAGCTGAGCTCCACCTTGTGCCTGAGGATGAAAACAATGACCGAAAGCGGTGTAGCCTTCACCATCTCCCTCACTAATGAGTTGAGGGTGAGACTGCCGGACAGCATCGAAGCATTACAGTACATGTCAGTTTTCAATGTGGAGGAAACTCTAAAGCACAATAAGAGCCCTGGAGAAATATAAAAAATAGCCAAGCTCCTTGGCTACTCCCCTGCAGAGATAGACAAGATTGTCCAGCAATGGCGTGCCATCCATCTTAGTAAATAGAATGAGACAAAAAACACACTGGGTTTCTGGAGTGAGATTTGGAAGTTCAGGGATGCAGCTGATATCAACCCGTTTCAAGAACTTGCCATGGCTGCTGTGTCTGTGTTGTCCTTGCCACACTTGAATGCTGAAGTCGAGAGAGTATTCAGCCAGATGAGTGTGGTAAAAAGCAAACTTAGAAATGGGATGTCCTTGCAGACCCTTAACTCCATCCTGTACATTCGATATGGACTGAAGCTGTCTGGTGAGGCTTGTTATGAGCACCAGCTGCCTGATAATGTTTTGCAGCTTTTTGGCACATCAGCTGCTTACTCATTTAAGTCAGCTCCCTCAGTTGCTGAACCTGCCATAGAGAGCCTTGACCAAAATGACGATGACCCGCTCTTTCTGTGAGCCAGCACAGCCTGTGTGTGTGTGGAGGGGGGCCTGGGAAAAAAAACAATTAACCTGAATTAGGGCCAGACTAGTTACCATAATTTTCTCACATTGCCATTGACAGTTTTTTCTATTGTCTCTGTTTGGTCCATTTAGATTGTTAATGTAGATTGTATACAAAAAAAATGTTATGGTTAAAAATGTTCATGTTTTACTGTAACTTGTTGTAGGCTCCTAAGTGGACCATAAGGTTAAAAACCAAACCAAATTAAGTAAACTAAACTAAAAAAAAAAAAAATAGGTAACTCCGCCAGAGTGTCTCTTTTGGGTCACTTTTGCCGGTCCCATGCCCGGATAAAGGAGGAGGGTTGGAATTGTGACAAAAACAAGAATCGACAGAAGAAAGTTAATTTGTAGTTCTAAACATATTTATGGTGTTTTTTGCTCACTTTTTGTCTCTCCCACGACGTTATTCCTCTCTCCTACAGCATCCATCACAATTACATGCACATGGCCAATTATCCAAATTAGGTGATGACATCATTTAGCAACTTCTAGCAACTTTTAGGAAAGCCAATAGCTACTTTCCATACTGAGGAGTTGGCAGCACTGCCCGTGGGAGCTGCGCGGCAGTCTCGAGGGAATATTGCTCACAGGTATGCATGCTTACAGCTGTCACACATTTATGCATGTAAACACAGGCAATAGTATGTAAATGAATGCTGCATTTCCCTGCCGATTGACATAGAATATGGGGGGATTTAGGGACAGATTCAAACTGCTAACTTCTCAGCAGTTATTCCAAAAAGAGCCTAGATAAAACCCTTTCATCACCACCCTTTAATGTACGGAGGTTTTAATTATGAACTTGTAGATTTAGACTTTGCTATTCATTTGTGAACCAATGCTCAAATTATGATGTAATGGAACAGTACTAGTGAAGTAAATCCAATAACTTAAGTTGTATGATTTATTGAAAAAATTATAAAGTGAAAATGCGAAATGCGAAATGATTAGGCCGCTGATAGGCTACACGGTCCCGCAACGCGGCGAACATGTGAGCGGAGCATTATGAGCGACTTAATAGGCGTATGCAGCCCTAAAAGGAAAATGCAATCATCTGCGTTGTTTGTGCAACATGGGCCCCGGTCCACGGCTGTCGCAGACACAATGGATTGGCTTGATGAAGAGTAGTGCATTCCAGCTAACAATCAGGCCACCGGCAATATGTCACACTATTTGAGGATAACACATCATGTAGAGCCCCAAAGAATATTGCTATCTTCCTAAACACAACATTGTTACAGTTTATTCCTGATAGGGTCATGGAGTCTTTTTCCTAATTACGTTTTCCCCTGTTGTTTCAGCTGCTGGTCCTTGCCTTGTCTGTACAAGGAGAAGGCATTATTTGATTGGCTAATGGCAAATAGGCATTGTAAGCATCTGGTGATGGGATTGGTTTGAAGATGAGTATCACAGACTCTGTTGTATGCCTAATATCATGTGCATAAATATCAGCTATATCAGATGAACAGATTATGTGGGTGGTCTCTCAGATGCACGAATTAAACAACGAGATAATGAATCAAACCAACAGGTGCCAAAGAAAGGTTTCAGATTGCAATGATGACCCCAAGACAGATTTTCTAAATTCAACCACCTCCTCATTTGACCCCGGCCAAATGAATATGCCTCACATATTGTTCAGATTCATATTTCCAGTCTCTTGCTGCTGTCCAACAAAGAAGACATTTATGCATTATTAGTTGAATTACCTCACCTCATATCCCCAAGACTCAATAACTTTTCATCTGTGTCTTCAGGCAGGAAAAGCTAAATATTTTTTACCTTCAGGTTTCTCTCTGTCATTTAATTCGTTTTGTTATGAGGTGTGACAAATGGAATACGGATGATCGTTAATATTCCATCCTTGAGACGGTGACACTCACCTTTATATCATATTATTTCCAACAGACATGTAACAATTTCATTCACACTCTGTGAGCAGATTTCTCTCTCAGAGTTTCCAGGGTGCAAACCGACTGAGCCAGTGCTCAGATACTGAGATGTGGAATACTGCTCTACGGCACCATGGTCTTCATTTTGCCCATCCGCTCCGTCTCAGACTAAGATGAAGTCAGATGAAACCAAAGGAAAACATAGATGAAGATGGAAACCATGCGGTCTGATGAGAGAAATCCCATCAGAAGCTTGATCTCTAGTCTTCATTACAGACATGACAGCATGTCAAGGCTCAGAGAGCGTCCGTGATGAATTCCTGTAAGCAACATCTGGAGCCAAGAGCCCCACAGCATGCATGGAAGTGTTAAGATATCAGAGTCAGCGATCATTTTAGTATTTTGAGTAATTCTGACCATCTGTTCAGGATGAGCATGAGGAGGGGTCAATGAACAAGTCATCACTGGCTTCAGGGCAAGGCTGTCGTCAAACTTAGCTTAACTAAGGACTACTTAGCTAATTGGCTGCTCTACAGGTCTACATTAAAGAAGCAACAGTTTCTGTCTGTCGCCCCAGAAGGAAGAGATATTTGAACGGAAATCTATGGGATCAGATGTAAAATCAGGAATGAATGAATCAATATAGACGGAAATGATAAGGGGTGCACACAATCATACCACATATGATTTATTTGTCGCTTATGGAACAAACAGTGAGTGGCCAAAAAGTCTTTGGTTTTGTTGTCAGCAAAGGCTATTGGTAAATAGTGCAGTCACAGTCACACTGTCAGTGATGTGAATAAATAGCAGAGATGCCCTTTAACTTAGTGTTGTCACTGTCACAGGCGTCGTAAGGATTGGTTCAAGGTGCAGCGGGAACGTGTATACTCATCTTCTTTATTTATTTAAAAGAATGAAAAAACACGTATACAAAAAAACAACGAACGACACTAAACAGTCCTGTCAGGTGCACAGACACAAAACAGGAGACAACTACCCACAAAATCCCATAGAAAAAACACCCCTCTTAAATAGGACCTTCAATTAGAAGCAACTAGGAGCAGCTGCTTCCAATTGAAGGTCAACCCCATTAACTAAACATAGAACTAGACATAATAGATAAACATAGAAATATACTAACATAGAACATAGCCCAACAAACCCCGAAACACTCTAAACAAACACCCCCTGCCACGTCCTGACCAAACTAAAATAACAAATAACCCCTTATACTGGTCAGGACGTGACAGTCACATCTAATCATATCCGTTATCTCTTTTGTTTGGAAATGTTGTCACATTTTGGCTCCGTATCATTTGTAGTAACAGTCTGTCTTTTTTTAAATAACAAATGGGTACATGATGGTTTCAACAAAACTATTATTGATATACAGTACCAGTCAAAAGTTTGGACACACCTACTCATTCCAGGGTTTTTCTTTATTTTCACTATTTTATACAATGTAGAATAATAGTGAAGACATCAAAACTATTAAATAACACATATGGAATCATGTAGTAACCAAAAAAGTGTTAAGCAAATCAACATATATTTTATATTTGAGATTATTCAAAGTAGCCACCCTTTGCCTTGATGACAGCTTTGCACACTCTTGGCATTCTCTCAACCAGCTTCATGAGGTAGTCCCTTGGAATGCATTTCAATTAACAGGTGTGCCTTGTTAAAAGTTCATTTGTGGAATTTCTTTCCTTCTTAAAAACCTCTTACATCTAGATGTTCCGCTAGCGGAACACCGCTCCAATATCCAATGATAGGGCGTGGCGCGAAATACAAACTCCTCGAAAATCCGAAAACTTCCATTTTTCAAACATATGACTATTTTACACCATTTTAAAGACAAGACTCTCCTTTATCTAACCACACTGTCCGATTTCAAAAAGGCTTTACAACGAAAGCAAAACATTAGATTATGTCAGGAGAGTACCCAGCCAGAAATAATCAGACACCCATTTTTCAAGCTAGCATATAATGTCACAAAAACCAAAACCACAGCTAAATGCAGCACTAACCTTTGATGATCTTCATCAGATGACACTCCTAGGACATTATGTTATACAATACATGCATGTTTTGTTCAATCAAGTTCATATTTATATCAAAAAACAGCTTTTTAAATTAGCATGTGACGTTCAGAACTAGCATTCCCACCGAACACTTCCGGTGAATTTACTAAATTACTCACGATAAACGTTCACAAAAAACACAACAATTATTTTAAGAATTATAGATACAGAACTCCTTTATGCAATCACGGTGTCCGATTTTAAAATAGCTTTTCGGTGAAAGCACATTTTGCAATATTCTGAGTAGATAGCCCGGCCATCACAGGCTAGCTATTTTGACACCCACCAAGTTTGGTACTCACCAAACTCAGATTTACTATAAGAAAAATTAGATTAACTTTGCTGTTCTTCATCAGAATGCACTCCCAGGACTTCTACTTCAACAACAAATGTTGGTTTGGTTCCAAATAATCCATAGTTATATCCAAATAGCGGCGTTTTGTTCATGCGTTCAAGACACTATCCGAAGGGTAACAAAGGGTGATGCGCCGGCGCGTATCGTGAGAAAACATTTCAAAATATTCCATTACCGTACTTCGAAGCATGTCAAACGCTGTTTAAAATCAATTTTTATGCGATTTTTCTCGTAAAATAGCGATAATATTCCAACCGGGAGACGTCGTTTTCGTTCAAAGACTCAAAATGTAAAATGGACTCTTCACGTGCACGCACGCACCCGTCTCATTGTTCTCAGATCGACCACTATCCAAATGCGCTACTGTTTTTCAGCCAGGGACTGCAAAGTCATCATTCAACGTTCTGGCGCCTTCTGAGAGCCTATGGGAGCCTTAGAAAGTGTCACGTTACAGCAGAGATCCTCTGTTTTCAATAAAGAGGCTAAAGAAGGCCAAGAAAAGGTCAGAGAGGGCACTTCCTGTTTGGAATCGTCTCAGGTTTTGGCCTGCCATATGAGTTCTGTTATACTCACAGACACCATTCAAACAGTTTTAGAAACTTTAGGGTGTTTTCTATCCAAATCAAACAATTATATGCATATTCTAGTTTCTGGGCAGGAGTAATGAACAGATTAAATCGGGTATGTTTTTTATCCGGCCGTGAAAATACTGCCCCCTATCCATAACAGGTTAATGCGTTTGAGCCAATCAGTTGTGTTGTGACAAGGTAAGGGTGGTATACAGAGGATAGCCCTATTTGGTAAAAGACCAAGTCCATATTATGGCAAGAACAACTCAAATAAGCAAAGAGAAATGACAGTCCATCATTAATTTAAATCACGAGGGTCAGTCAATCCAGAAAATTTCATGAACTTTGAAAGTTTATTCAAGTGCAGTCGCAAAACCATCAAGCGCTCTGATGAAACTGGTTCTCATGAGGACCGTCACAGGAAAGGAAGACCCAGAGTTTCCGGTGCTGCAGAGGATAAGTTCATAAGAGTTACCAGCCTCAGAAATTGCAGCCCAAATAAATGCTTCACAGAGTTCAAGTAACAGACACATCTCAACATCAACTGTTCAGAGGAGACTGCGTGAATCAGGCCTCCGTGGTCGAATTGCTACAAAGAAACCTCTACTAAAGGATACCAATAAGAATAAGAGACTTGCTTGGGCCAAGAAACACGAGCAATGGACATTAGACCGGTGAAACCTGTCCTTTAGTCTGATGAGTCCAAATGCCGTATCGTTGTGAGACGCAGAGTAGTTGAACGGATGATCCCTGCATGTGTGGTTCCCACTGTGAAGCATGGAGGAGGAGGTGTGATGGTGTGGGGGTGCTTTGCTGGTGACACTGTCAGGGATTTATTTAGAATTTAATGCACACTTAACCAGCATGGCTACTACAGCATTCTGCAGCGATACGCCATCCCATCTGGTTTGCGCTTAGTGGGACTATCATTTGTTTTTCAACAGGAAAATGACCCAACACACCTCCAAGCTGTGTAAGGGCTATTTGACCAATAAGGAGAGGAATGGAGTGCTGTATCAGATGACCTGGCATCCACAATCACCCGACCTCACCCCAATTGAGTTGGACGGCAGTGTGAAGGAAAAGCAGATAACAAGTGCTCAGCATATGTGGGAACTCCTTCAAGATTGTTGGAAAAGCATTCCAGGTGAAGCTGGTTGAGAGAATGCCAGAGTGTGCAAAGCTGTCATCAAGGCAAAGGGTGGCTACTTTGAAAAATGTAAAATATATTTGGATTTGTTTAACACTTGTTTCGTTACTACATGATTCCATATGTGTTATTTCATAGTTTTGATGTCTTCACTATTGTTCTACAATGTATAAAATAGGAAAAATAAAGAAAAAATGAGTAGGTGTGATTAAACTAAATGAATGGGAATTCAAATCAAATTGATCACGTAAACAGTTTTGCATATGTTGTCGCAGTTTCAGTGAAATGCTTATGGTTCTAGCTCCAACAATGCAGTAATATATAGCAATACAATAACAATACACACACAATCCCCAAAAAATGTAGATTTTTTTTTAAATGTAAACATATCAAAACGAGCAATATCAGAACAAGCAATGCCAGAGTCCGGAATATAAATAAATATACAGTATATATTCATGTGAATGGTGTGTATAGACAGTATATGTATAGAAAACGTGTGTACAAAAGTAGCTAAATAGGATTAGCCATGACTAGAATTAAGCAATAAGGCCCAAGGGGGTGTGGTATATGGCCAATTTACCATGACTAAGGGTTGTTCTTCGTGCGCAGAGTACCTGGATAAATAACGCAGAGTTCATGGATAAATAAAATAAAATTGTATTTGTCACATGCGCCGAATCACCTTACCGTGAATTGCTTACTTACAAATCCTTAACCAACAATGCAGTTCAAGAATTAGAGTTAATAAAATATTTTACTAAATGAACTAAAGTTTAAAAAATCGTATCAATCAAAAAGTAAAACAATACATTTACATAACAATAACGAGGCTATATACAGGGGGTACGGGTACCGAGTCAATGTGTGGGGGTACAAACTGAGAGGGGGTCATTGATATGTCAGTACAAGCAAGCTCTGAATCCAGTTTAGCTGCTAATCCCATTCATGCTTCTCACTGAACCCGTAGAATGATGTTCAGCTCCGTTTTTGTTGTATTCCCAAACACACAATGTATCAATTTTTCTGCACACAGTCAGTAAAGTAGGTAAGAACCCACTTTGTTTGTTTCACAATGTTCTTTTCGTTTCGGTTTCTCTCAAGTTCATCTAAACGCTTATTTTCTACATTGGCAAACTATTGTTACTCTAGCCATTTTATCAAGGTGAAAAGGCGCAATGATATCAAGGTGAAAAGGCTAAACGTCATAGTCATGGTATACAGTCTCACATACACACGGCTAAATGCTGTTTTAGCCAATCAGTATCCAGTATCCAAACTACCCGGTTTATTATACAGTATATACACTGAGTGTTACAAAACATTAGACTGACCAAGTGAATCCAGGTGAAAGCTATGATCCCTTATTGACGTCACTTGTTAATCCACTTCAGTCAGTGTAGATGAAGGAGATGAAAAAGGTTTTAAAAAGTATTGGATTGTGTACAGCGCATTCGGAATGTATTTAGACCCCTAGACTTTCTCAGCCTTATTCTAAAATCAATGACATTTTAAAAAAAAAATCCTCCTCAAGCTTCACACAATACCCCATACAGACAAAGCGAAAAAAGGGTTTTTAGAAATGTTTGCAGATTTATTAAACATAAAAAAACAGATACCTTATTTACATAACTTTCAGAACCTTTGCTATGAGACTCGAAATTGAGCTCAGGTGCATCCTGTTTCCATGGATCATCCCTGAGATGTTTGTACAACTTGATTGGAGTCCATCGGTGGTAAATTCAATTGATTGGACATGATTTGGAAAGGCACACACCTGTCTATTTAAGGTCCCACAGTTGACAGTGCATGTCAGAGCAAAAAACAAGCCATGAGGTTGAAGGTATTGTCCGTAGAGCTCCGAGACAGGATTGTGTCGAGGCACAGATCTGAGGAAGGGTACCAAAACATTTCTACAGCATTGAAGGTCCCCAAAAACACAGTGGCCTGCATCATTCTATAATGGAAGAAGTTTTGAATCACCAAGACTCTTCCTAAAGCTGGCAGCCCGGCCAAACTGAGCAATCGGGGGAGAAGGGCCTTGGTGACCAAGAACCCGATGGTCACTTTGACATAACTCCAGAGTTTCTCTGTGGAGATGGAAGAACCTTCCAGAAGGACAACCATCTCTGCAACACTCCACAAATCAGGCTTTTATGGTAGAGTGGCCAGACATAAGCCACTTCTCAGTAAAAGGCACATGACAGCCCGCTTGGAGTTTGCCAAAAGGCCCCAAAAGGACTCTCAGACCATGAGAAGCAACATTCTCTAGTCTGATGAAACTCTTTGGCCTGAATGCCAAGCGTCGGGTCTGGAGGAAACCTGGCACCATCCATATGGTGAAGCATGGTGGTGGCAGCATCATGCGGTTGGGGATGTTTTTCAGTGGCAGAGACTGGGAGACTAGTCAGGATCGAGGGAAAGATGAACGGAGCAAAGTACAGAGAGATCCTTAATGAAAACCTGCTCCAGAGGGCTCAGGACCTCAGACTGGGGCAAAGGTTCACCTTCCAACAGGACAACGACCCTAAGCACACCCCCAAGACAAGGCAGCGATGCTCCACATCCAACCTGACAGAGCTTGAGAGGATCCGCAGAGAAGAATGGGAGATACTCCCCAAATACAGGTGTGCCAAGCTTTGTAGCGTTATACCCAAGAAGACTCAAGGCTGTAATCGCTGCCAAAGGTGCTTCAACAAAGTACTGAGTAAAGGGTCTGAATTATTTTGTAAATGTGATATTTCAAATTTTTATTAGCAAAATTAAAAAACAGTTTTTGCTTTGTCATTATGGGGAATTGTGTGTAGATTGATAAAGGACAAAAACAATTTAATCCATTACAAAATGTGGAAAAAGTCAAGGGGTCTGCATACTTTCCGAATGCACTGTATGTGTGACATTAAAAGGTTGAATGGGCAAGACAAAAAATCGAAGTGCCATTAAACGGGGTATGGTAGTCAACATGGGCCAGTATCCCCGTGGAATGCTTTCGAAACCTTGAGTCTATGCCCCAACAAATTGAGGCTGTTCTGAGTGCAAAGATAGATGCCTGGAGATAGAAGCTGTTTATAAGTAATTATATATTTATATAAGTATTTATATAATAATTTTTTGGTACTTTAACCCCTTTTTATCCCCAATTTTGTGACATACAATTGGTAGTTACAGTCTTGTCTCATTGCTGCAACTCCCCTACGGACTCGGGAGAGGTGAAGGTCGAGAGCCATGCGTCCTCCAAAACACGACCCTGCCAAGCCGCACTGCTTCTTGACATACTGCTTGCTTAACCCGGAAGCCAGCCACACCAATGTGAAGGAGGAAACACCATCCAGCTGGCGACTGCAGTCAACTTGCAGGTGCCCAGCCCGCCACAAGGAGTTGCTAGAGCGTGCTGGGACAAAGAAATCCCTGCCGATCAAACCCCCTAACCCGGACAACGCTGGGCCAATTGTGTGCCGTCTCATGCGTCTCCCAGTCACGGCCGGCTGTGACAAAGCCTGGAATCGAACCTGGGTCTGTAGTGACGCCTCAATCACAGACCACTGTATCACTCGGGAGGCCCCATTTTTCCTTTATTAAAGTCCCCAGCTACAATGAATGCGGCCTCAGGATATGCGGTTTCCAGTTTGCACAAAGCTATAAAAGTGCAACTGTTTCTCTTTTCCCCATGGCAAAACAGAATTGTAGGAAGTTAACTTTGGGTGGGGGGGATGAGATTATGATTACAATGATTATGGATGTAATTTGCGTAAATGTTAACATGATTGCTGACAATCGATTGCCAGTGTAAAAATGCCCACTTGAAATGTTTAGTGCACTTCGATGGAATATGAATACATCTCAATTAGCCATGGGTAATGTATACAGTTGAAGTTGGAAGTTTACATACACTTAGGTTGGAGTCACTAAAACTAGTTTTTCAACCAATCCACAAATTTCTTGTTAACAAACTATAGTTTTGGCAGGTCGGTTAGGACATCTACTTTGTGCATGTCACAAGTAATTTTTCAATCAATTGTTTACAGACAGATTATTTCACTTATAACTCACTGTATCACAATTCCAGAGAGTCAGAAATGTACATACACTAAGTTGACTGTGCCTTTAAACAGCTTGGAAAATTCCAGAAAATTATGTCATAGCTTTAGAAGCTTCTGATAGGCTAATTGACATCATTTGAGTCAATTGGAGGTGTACCTGTGGATGTATTTCAAGGCCTACCTTCAAACTCAGTGCCTCTTTGCTTGACATCATGGGAAAATCGAAAGAAATCAGCCAAGACCTTAGAAAAAAAATTGTACACCTCCACAAGTCTGGTTCATCCTTGGGAGCAATTTCCAAATGCCTGAAGGTACCACGTTCATCTGTACAAACAATAGTACGCAAGTATAAACACCATGGGACCACGCAGCCGTCATACCGCTCAGGAAGGAGACGCGTTCTGTCTCCTAGAGATGAACGTACTTTGGTGCGAAAAGTGCAAATCAATCCCAGAACAACAGCAAAGTACCTTGTGAAGATGTTGGAGGAAATAGGTACAATAGTATCTATATCCACAGTAAAACGAGTCCTATATCGACATAACCTGAAAGGTTGCTCAGCAAAGAAGAAGCCACTGCTCCAAAACTGCCATAAAAAAGCCAGACTACGCCTCTGGTCTGATGAAACAAAAATAGAACTGTTTGGCCATAATGACCATTGTTATGTTGGAGGAAAAAGGGGGAGGCTTGCAAGCTGAAGAACACCATCCCAATCGAGAAGCACGGGGGTGGCAGCATCATGTTGTGGGGATGCTTTTCTGCAGGAGGGACTGGTGCACTTCACAAAATAGATGGCATCATGAGGAAAGAAAATTAGGTGGATATATTGAAGCAACATCTCAAGACATCTTGGTTGCAAATGGGTCTTCCAAATGGACAATGACCCCAATCATACTTCCAAAGTTGTGGCAAAATGGCTTAAGGACAACAAAGCCAAGGTATTGGAGTGGCCATCACAAAGCCCTGACCTCAATCCTATAGAAGATTTGTGGGCAGAACTGAAAAAGCATGTGCGAACAAGGAGGCCTACAAACCTGACTCCGTTACACCAGCTCTGTCAGGAGGAATGGGCCAAAATTCACCCAACTTATTGTGGGAAGCATGTGGAAGGCTACCCAAAATGTTTGACCCAAGTTAAACAATTTAAAGGCAATGCTACCAAATACTAATTGAGTGTATGTAAACTTCTGACCCACTGGGAATGTGATGAAAGAATAAAAGCTGAAATAAATCATTCTTTCTACTATTATTCTGACATTTCACATTCTTAAAATAAAGTTGTGATTCTAACTGACCTAAGAGAGGGAATTGTTACTAGGATTAAATGTCAGGAATTGTGAAAAACTTCGTTTAAATCTATTTGGCTAAGGTGTATGTAAACTTCCGACTTCAACTGTATATTTTAATTTTAATTTTATTATCTGTTCTCATAAAAGCTAATACTTTTAATTACCTTTTTAGCAATATTATGCACATTTGATAGTTTTTCAAAACGTAATTTTTAATGACTGTCACGAGTTACCAGGATCAGTAGAGAGGCAGAGTCAATTGCAGGAGACAGAGGTCTGGTAGATCGTAGTGTTTAATAACAATCCGGAAAACACAAGAAGCCGAAAGGCACAGGGCGCACACAATAATCAAAGAGGGAAACACGTTCCCAAAACAAATGACGCATGGGGCGCAGCCCGATCAAAAATGGAAAATAGGGAGCAGTGCTCACTAACGTCTATACTGAAATGACATCAACAATCCCGCACGAAATCCTGAACTGAAAAGACACACTAAATACCACCCCCACTAATGACAGACAAGAAACAGGTGCGGAACAGACAGACAAAACCAAAAGACACAGAAACATGGATCGGTGACAGCTAGTAGGCCGGCGACGACGACCGCCGAGCGCCGCCCGACCGAGGAGGGGCGCCACCTTCTGTGGATACTGTGACAAAAACAGGTGCTTTTCAGGGTTTGCTCACCTGTCAATAATGACAACAGGCATTCTGCTCAGCATTTGGAATCCCAGAGTAAATTATTGTGGAATTCTTGACAGACATCAATAACAAACACAACTTTGGTTTTATCCAACTTTGACAGTAAATCTTTAAGGACATAACAGCTCTGTATCTGAAATCCCACCTGCAGGACAACATAATGGCATGGTCCACGGATGTGTGTGCATGCTTGCAAGTGTGAGTTTCATCTGTCTGCCGTCTTGTTTTTGAGGGCACCATGATGCTTCAGAGAGGATGAATCAAATCCCTCAGATGGAATGGTTGTTCACAGAGGTGGCTTGCTTCTTGGGTGATACTATATCTACTGACACTCTCGTATCATTAAAATGGCCTCCCACGTCTCAGCATGAAAACTTTAGGCACAATGATGTTTTCCCCGAGCAAGTCTTTCAAAGGAAAGCAGTGGTGTGATCAATGAATAGCATGCTGATCAGCAGAGCCCAACAGATATTTTATCCAAAACAATTTTATTTGACCTTTAATGCTGAAGTACAGACTTTACTGTAGCTTTGTTCGCCGAATTCAATAGCAATTTGTCGTCAATAGTAAACAATCTGCAGTAGGTAGAAAATAACAGTGTTGGTGAAACTAAAAACAATCGAAGGTTAACAACCCTGAACTGAAGATGTCTGTAGCTCTGCTGTGAAACACAATACCTACAGCATTACTGCAGTACAGAAGAGAGGAGAGAATACGAGACACTGGACTGGTGTTGGTTCAAAGGTAGCACATATCTGAGGGATGATTTATTGGGCAGCTGTTGGGGAAATTTGTTAAACTTACGCATTTTTAAAGCCCTATAATCTGAACTTTGCAACATCTCACTTGCTATTGAGTTAGCCCAGCCTCCCCCCTGAGAGGGATCTTACATGTCTGTGATTGATCAGGCTCCAGTATTTAATCATCAATGTAGCACCTTTTGTGATAATGCAAACGAAACACCGATGCACAATGAATAATTAAAAGGTGGTATTGATAGAATATTGAAATGCTTGCCCTGGGAAACATTTGTCAGTGGGTGACAGGTCAGGATTAAGGCACAGCAGTATTTTTTTTTTTTTTTTACCAGCACTCCTCTTTTTGTTGTTATTTAGTCGTTATAAGAACAGCAGTGGCAAACTGGGACAACTTGAGTTAAAACTGAAAAAATCTGGCGTTCTCAACACTTGATATGTGGGCTAAACCATTGTGTCTGGTTGAGATGGTTGAGGTAGGAGGATCACACCAATAGTCATGTCAGCTACTGTAGAATCAGACAGCAAACTATGAGTGGTCTACAGTGTCTCAGCTGTCTGTGGAGAGCTCCTTGACTGGCAGATGGAAATCCTGCACCTGACATGTCAACCTCCGTTATCCTGCACCTGACATGTCAACCTCCGTTATCCTGCACCTGACATGTCAACCTCCGTTATCCTGCACCTGACATGTCAACCTCCGTTATCCTGCACCTGACATGTCAACCTCCGTTATCCTGCACCTGACATGTCAACCTCCGTTATCCTGCACCTGACATGTCTTCTTACATGACCTAATAACTTCATCAGTGACTTTGAAGCCAAGTAGCCATACATCTGGCACCAGTGCAACCAAGTCTGGAACCAGCAATGCAACTTCCAAAAGGAGTGTATTCTCCCATCCCGCAAAATCTATGTATTTCAACGTAATCCTGATTGAGATAGTTTACAATTAAACCAATAATCATGTGGCAGCTACTGTACCATGTGACAGCAAGCTGAGAGCCCGACAGTGTCTCAGAGGAGAGAGGTCCATCACCTTAACTGCCAGATGGACCTCCTGCACCCTACATGTCATCCTCCATTATGTCTTCCGACATGACTTAATAACTTAATCAGTGGCTTTGAAGCCAAATAGTGATGCATCAGGCACTTGTCCAACCTCATTGGCAACCAGTTCCATCATTCCATCATAGAATCAATCCAAATGGCAAAATGTCTTGTGGCTACATCTTTAGACTGTGAATGAGCTAGCATCTAATTCACATCTCAAGTTCTCTTTTTAAAAGATGTACGGTGTCCATATTAGGATGCTCACAGTAGGAGTTGAGTCAGCAGGAATTGTGTCAGACTGATTTCAGTAAGAGTCTAGTCAATCTCAGTAAGAGCTGAGTCGATCTCACAAGGAGTTGAGTCAGTCACAGTAAGAGTTTAGTCCGCAGGAGTTGAGTCACACTCACAAGGACTTGAGTCGATCTCAGTAAGAGTTGATAACAATATTTATCATTATCGATAGATAGATTAGTTGTTAAATTGATGGACTTATTAGTATTATTATATTCTAGAATCAATGGCTATATTGTTTATATAAATGACCATAAAACAACTGTGAATTGGCTGTTCTTCACCAATGAGGTAATTTCAGTTGATTGATTGCAATTTAGACTGAAAATGCATCAACAATAAAAAAATGCAAAAAAGTTTTTAGTTTTTGTTATAAGAAAACTTACTAAGATCAGAAAAAAAGAAACGTCCCTTTTTCAGGATCCTGTCTTTCAAATATAATTCGTAAAAATCAAAATAACTTCACAGATCTTCATTGTAAAGGGTTTAAACACTGTTTCCCATACTTGTTCAATGAACCATAAACAATTAATGAACATGCACCTGTGGAACGATCGTTAAGACACTAACAGCTTACAGACGGTAGGCAATTAAGTTCACAGTTATGAACATTTAGGACACTAAAGAGGCCTTTCTACTGACTCTGAAAAACACCAAAAGAAAGATGCCCAGGGTCCCTGCGTGAACATGCCATTGGCATGCTGCAAGGAGGCATGAGAACTGCAGATGTGGCCAGGGCAATACATTGCAATGTGTGGACTGTGAGACGCCTAAGACAGCGCTACAGGGAGACAGGACGGACAGCTGATCGTCCTCGCAGTGGCAGACCACGTGTAGCAAAACCTGCACAGGATCGGTACATCTGAACATTATACCTGCGGGACAGGTACAGGATGGCAACAACAACACCAGGAACGCACAATCCCTCGATCAGTGCTCAGACTGTCCCCAATAGGCTGAGAGAGGCTGGACTAAGGGCTTGTAGGCCTGTTGTAAGGCAGGTCCTCACCAGACATCACCGGCAACAACGTCACCTATGGGCACAAACCCACCGTCGCTGGACCAGACAGGACTGGCAAAGAGTGCTCTTCACTGACGAGTCTCGGTTTTGTCTCACCAGGGGTGATGGTCGGATTCGCGTTTATCGTCGAAGGAATCGGCGTTACACCGAGGCCTGTACTCTGGAGCGGGAATATTTTGGAGATGGAGGGTCCGTCATGGTCTGGGGCGGTGTGTCACAGCATCATCGGACTGAGCTTGTTGTCATTGCAGGCAATCTCAACGCTGTGCGTTACAGGGAAGACATACTCCCTCCTCATGTGGTACCCTTCCTGCAGGCTCATCCTGACATGACCCTCCAGCATGACAATGCCACCAGCCATACTGCTCATTCTGTGAGTGATTTCCTGCAAGACAGGAATGTCAGTGTTCTGCCATGGCCAGCGAAGAGCCCGGATTTCAATCCCATTGAGCACGTCTGGGACCTGTTGGATCGGAGGGTGAGGGTTAGGGCCATTCCCCCCAGAAATGTCTGGGAACTTGCAGGTGCCTTTGTGGAAGAGTGGGGTAACATCTCACAGCAAGAACTGGCAAATCTGGTACAGTCCATGAGGAGGCGATGCACTGCAGTACTTAAAGCAGCTGGTGGCCACACCAGATTCTGTTACTTTTGATTTTGACCCCCCCTCTTTGTTCAGGGACACATTATTGACAGTGAGAGGACGTTTCTTTTTTTGCTGAGTTTAGTCAGGAAAAGTTGTCTTGTCACGTATACTCCCTCTCCGGCCTCTAGGTCATCAGGCTGCTGATTATCCCGCACACCTGTCACCATCGTCTCGCGCACCTGCGCCTCATGACACTCACCTGGACTCCATCACCTCCTTGATTATCTTCCCTATATCTGTCACTCCCCTTGGTTCTTTCCTCAGGTGTTGACTCTGTTTTCATCTCGGTGCGTTGTTTGTGTTATGTGTTTATTGTTTCATTTATTTATTATAATACTCACTCCCTGAACTTGCTTCCCGACTCTCAGCGCACTCGTTACAGAATAACAACTCACCTAAGGGAAGCGTCAGGGTTTTTTTTAAATTTTATTTTTGTGTCAGAGTAAGGACGATGGGTCCGGGAACTGCTTCAGGCTCTCATGCCTCAACCAGATCGCCCGGCTCCCCTGCCTCAGCCGGCTCGTCAGGCTCCCGACTCTCAGCGCACTCGTTACATGTCTCATCCTCATAAGAACTTGGTGTCATTCTCTGGAAAAAATGAATCATCCTCATATGAATTTGGTGTGAATCTCAGGATTTTATTTAATCCTCATTAAAACACGTCATTTTTATTTTACTCGTTTAAAAAAAAAACATTTGTTGCATTTTCAACCTAAATTGCAATCAGTTGTTTTATGGTCATTTAAAATAACAATAGAGCCATTGATAATAGAATAATACTAATATCATGATGAATATTGTTGTCATCGTGACACATGATGCTGGAGACACATTTTTATGACATCTGGTCTGTTTGCCAGGCGGGTGGTCACCTATTGGTCGAACCCAGTAAGGGGACAGGGACTGTGGAGGAAGCGAAGCTGTTAGTAGCACAGTGACACCGGTTACATAATGTAGCGACCTTAAACCAACACGTAACAAGCTCTTCAAAGGGATCGGACCTCCTTGGTGTAGCGCTTCAGGTGTTGCGTTCAAGTCCCAGTCGAGCCTACCCCCAAATTCAGTACCTTGGTGTCAGAAGTGGGATGGCACCTGTGAGGCCATCGGAGAAGCGTATATGCGTGAGAGACTTGGTATAGAGAAGTGTGGGGACATGCTCTCCCAAAGGAAGGGGTTAATGTAATAACCTTAACCTAACACCTAGTAACCTCATCAAGAGGTTCAGACCTCTTGCGTAACTACACTGAAAACAAATGTAAAGTGTTGGTCCCATGTTTGATGAGCTCAAATTTAAGACCCCAGAAACGTTCCATATGCACAAAAAGCTTATTTCTCAAATGTTGTGCACAAATTTGTTTACATCCCTGTTAGTGAGCATTTCTCCTTTGCCAAGATAATCCATCCACATGATAGGTGTGGCATATCAAGAAGCTGATATTATCATTACACAGGTGCACCTTGTGTTGGGGACAATAAAAGGCCACTCTAAAATGTGTAGTTTTGTCACACAACACAATGCCACAGATGTCTCAAGTTTTGAGGGAGCGTGCAATTGGCATGCTGACTGCAGGAATGTCTATCAGAGCTGTTGCCGGAGAATTGATGTTAATTGATCTAACATAAGCCACCTCCAACGTCATTTGGCAGTACGTCGAACCGGCATTACAAGCACAGAGCACATGTATGGCGTGGCTGATGTCAACGTTGGTGGCGGTGGGGTTATGATATGGACAGGCATAAGCTACAGACAACAAACACAATTGCATTTTATCGATGGGAATTTTAATACACAGAGATACCGAGATGAGATCCTGAGGCTCATTGTTGTGCCATTCCAACACCTCATGTTTCAGCATGGCCCAATTTCGTGAGGATCTGTGCACAATTTCTGGATGCTGAAAATGTCCCAGTTCTTCCATGGCCTGCATACTCACGGGACACGTCACCCATTCAGCATGTTTGCGATGCTTTTATTATGGGTTGGACTTGAGCCATATGAGGAAGAATCTTCCAAGAGATATAGGCCTAGTTATAACATCATTAATAGAATTCACATTCTGAATATTTGAATGAGAGTACTGTACCAGTAAAGAAATAGCTACCTTATTATTACCCTGTACAATACTGTGAGACACATGCATGCACTGGTTCTGACCTCCCTGGTGCTATGGGTCATTTAGTATGGTAACTACTATAACACAAAAGATAGCTTCCTAATAAGAAGAGGTGGTGAGGGATGGAGGGAGAATGGAGGGAGGAGGACGCAGCAGTGCCGGTCAACAGAGACATATTTAAATGCCCCTCACATTTCCAGTGGGTAAAAGAAGAGTTTTATCATGCTCTGTCTGCTGTGAACAGATCTATCCCACAAAGATGCCTTATTTCTTCAAATAATTATTCAGCCATCAGAACAGGCTTTTTTTTTTTAGGAAGCTGTCTTTTATAACAGTTAAGGCAAGGCACTACACCCTCTTGGGGTAATTTCCCCCCCTTAATCATACCACAATCAACTTTTACCAGTTAAATGTAGGCACAAATATAATACTTTTTTGCATGACACTTTTTTCAGAAATATTTTATTGAAATATGCAAATGAGGATTTGTCTCATTAAATATGTGTGATTTTGCATATCAAAACATTTATGTGATGACATTGAATCAATGTGGAAAACTGATTGTATTTGCAAAAAGTCATCAACATAAGGGCATTTTGTATTTTTTTCACCCAACTTAAGATAAATCCAATGACATGGTGAAATGTTTTGTTGATTTCACGTTGAATTCCCAACAGTTGAATTCAACCAAATGTAACTGACGTCTGTGCCCAGTGGCTCCAGGACTGGATTTGTCCAGAGCAGATCATAGAAAGATAAAACATTTATGTATCCATCTGTAAAATACTAAAGACATGTACGTAAAAAATGGTGTGCATTTTTCCAAAGAAAATGTTATCTAGAATAAAACATTTAAAACATTGTGGTGGAAATACACCACCAGGGACACCTGAAGCCAATCTTAAAATTAATCACTCTTTATTATCAGCAAGATGGAGAGATTACAACAAACTGCACACCGTACAGGTCTATCAGAAGACCTGTTGGGGCAGTCCCAGCAGTTGTCTTATATACTGCTATACACAGACAAGTTATATTTGCATGATTTAGCATAATTAATTCATCACTACCGGTGCCTCGCACATGCGACTGACCAATACTTCACGAGGCCCTCTCTCACCAAGTTGAGACCTTGAAACGGATATTCTGGGCGTACTGCCAAGTTGAGAAACAGCGATAGTGATGATTCCTCCATACACGATCAGTCAGTCACCTGCATGAACCTTTCTAATTAGTTATTAGAAAGTAGCATTGATTCGATACTTTGGAATTGATTTGATACGTAAACAGAACATTGCCCTCACATTCCCTCCTTTTATCACTCTGATAATTATTGTTAAATGTTAATGTAAGCATCAGATTATTGCTTCTATCAAAGGAGGTTCTATCAAAATATTTATATTAAAGTAAATTAAATCAACACGTTGCACCAGACACTCCATCCTTACAAGCCCTTTACTCTGGGTTTTACAATCTAAAATGCACACATACAAGGAATCTGTAAACTCAGGGTTGATTAAATATCTCAATGTTTAAGCATTGTTTACATAATTCTTACCACCATCGGGTTGCAGCAACATCTGTTCTGCACCAACTGTTCCTGAGACTAGTCAAAACATAAAAAAAATCCGCTTGGGCCTTCTAAACATGTCAAACATAAACAACCCCCAATTCTCACACATCGTCCTTATCTACAGGGGGAAAGGAAGCTCATCCAGTGTCGGCAGCTCATCAGTCTCACCATCCTCTTGGGGAGCATTAAACATAATGGTGTGCGAAACCTTCTCAGCTAGGGAAGCACAAATAACCTTACAACATGTTAGTAATACAATTAGACAGACTAAGCAAAAAACACATCCTCCAGCCCATTGTGCAATCTGGGATCCCCAACTCCCAAACATAGATTTCAACCAAGTTGCAAGCATCCACTCGGGCTGTGGGGAATTGTTCTTAGCCACAGTGGCAATGTACTCAGCGAGATCGTTGACAGAGTACCGATCTGGGACAAAAGTGCAACATTCATCTCCAATTATTGTACAAGTGCCCCTTGACCTGCCAAAATATAGTCAAGAGCCTCTCTGTTTTGCAGAGCCAATTTACGCATCATTCAATTGTTCCAGGGCATTTCGAGTAGCATTGCCAATTTCCTCCATGTGTTTAGAGATATCACAAATTTGATCTAGGGCACATGCAACTCCAAACCCCGGAAAATAAACACACCAAAGAACCTGGTGTGAATGATGTCAGCCAGAGACTTCTTATCTCTCCTCATTCCAGAAGGTTTGTAGTCTCTAAACAGAGCCTTCAGACTCTTATCATTGTTTGGAACGGTTCTCATAGCTGTTACCACAAACCCAACAGTACAACTACCTCCCCAGTTCAGGGGCAGGCCATTTTTCCACACAACCAATAGGTGCCATTTGGGCCTCCTCTTGAAGGGATAAGAACATTATAGACTGAAATACCATAAGTAACATTACCAGGTTCCCCAGGGTCGGCATTGTTAAGTTAACTTACAGGTATTGGACCCGTTGTAATACATTGGGTGAACTACAATGTAATTGTACAAATTATTACTTCCTTCTCCTCTAATACACCAAGGTGCCGTCATCACTCCTGCTACTGAGATGGGAGGGAGTAAAGTATTATCTGGCCTAGCAAACGATGGTGGGCCTATGTGGTTATATAATGCAGAAAACGTCATGGGGTCAGGGTCACGTAGCATTTCTTCCAGGAACGTTAAGTCCATTTGTATAGTCAGATTTACCCATAAGAAAACTCCCACAAGTAGTAAACCTGCTCCTACCTTAACTGGCCCCAACCCACACACCCAACACTCTTTTTGTCCAGATGTAAGATTAGCAACCATTTCTGCTCTAGAGAGGAACAGATTGTCCTCATGGTTATGAGGGCCCGGTAGGGCTCTCCTTCTCCGATGATCATCTACTTCTGGACCACTACTCTGGACCGGCGTTGGCCCCTTTGGCTCGGGACTTATCTCACCCTCTGTCAGGTTTCCAACAAGAGGACGACCTGCTGTTCTAATTAGAACTCTTGTGCTAATGCAGAGGAGGGCCACACTACACCACTGGAATTGGCAAAGCCCCATCTTCTCCTGGATCAGGAACTCGTCTGCAGTGCAACACGTGGATCCAGGTATCTCTCTCAGCCACCTTCACCGCGGTGGGGGTGGTCAGAAGAACTTGGTGCAAGCCTCTCCAATGGGGGTCCTTCCAACTCTTTCTCCTGAAGTCTTTGACTTCCACGAAATCAGCTGGGCTCAAACAGTGCTCAGCTCCACCTGCCAAGTTCGGCAAAGACGCTTTCACTTGAGGAAAGAGATTCTTGAGAACACTGTTAAGGGTGACACAATACTCAACCATGTCTTCCTCCATTCCTTGCGGGGACAACCTGTTCTGGGCGAAAGGTGCATTTGTCATTTGCACTGTATGGCTAGTCAGCACCTTGTGTGGGGAGAGACCAGTGACTGTATGGGCTCTGCCTCTCATACTCATCAGTGCCAACGGAAGCACTTCCACCCGTCAGGCTGGTTTCACCAATCAATTGAACTAATTTAATTTTCAGAGATTGGTTCGCCCTCTCTATCATCCTCCCAGTTGAAGATGATAGGCACAATGTGTTCTCAAATCAATCTGCAAAGCCTCTGATAGGGACTGGGCAATCTCATTCACAAAATGCCAACAATTGTCGGAAGAGACTTTTGATGGCAGACCCCACCTGGGTATGATCTCTCTCATGAGTTCTTTCACCACAGCAACCACTGTGGCTCTCCTGCAAGGGAAAGCTTCAATCCATTTAGAAAACATATCACCAATGAACAATGAAGTCCATCATTAAGTGCTCAAAAGGTCATTCAGGCCTTGGATGGGACACTGTGGATACTGAAATGCCACGTCCAATATTATGTCATGCAAATCAAACATTTCTTGCAGACTTTTTCTGCAAACACAGTAAAACCTACTGTACACCAATATTTATTTACAAGAGCCACCCTCCCTGCTTTGCACACATGATCCTGACCATGTGACAACTTAGCAAGGAAATGGAAAGTACAATGGGGCATGGCTGGTCTGCTCCTCTCATCCAGCCATACACACAATGCATCTTTACGACATCACCCAGCCCACTTGCGTCTCTCTGACTTATCAACCGTTGCCTGCAAAGCAACCATGTCATCAACAGAGAAAGGGTTGGTGGGAGCTGGAATTGCTGCCATCTGTAGGAGGGGGGAAACAGAAGAGGAAGCAGCTAATTTAGCTGCACGGTCAGCTTTAGCGTTCCCCAGAGGAATGTTGACATTAGAGGAAGAAAGTACTTGACTATAGAAACAGAGGAGGGCAGCTGGACAGACTGTAAGAGAGACAAAACAAGGTTACTGTGAGCAATCTGTTTTCCAGATGAGGTAAAAAAAATAAAAATATATTCTTCCACAATGTTCAAAATCATGTACAACAACAAAAGCATACCTGCTATCAGTGTAAATGTTAACAGAGACATCATGTGCCGCTTGGTAACAGTTTTAGGGAAAGCTTTAATTGCCTCAAATCTATCTTTGGAGAGGGCACGACCCCCAGAAGTAATGTCATGACCCAAATATTTAACAGAGCTCCGGCATAATTGCATTTTACTCGGAAACTTTGACCACTTTTTGTCCCCCAAAAAATCAGCAATGCCTAGGGTCTTCATGCCATATCTTCTCTGATTTTGAGCAATCAACAAATCGTCAACATACTGAACCAAAGTACTCCCTCCCGGAGCAACAAAACGTAAACCAGTCCTGTGACTCTTCAGCCACAGGGATGCTAAAGAAAGCATTAGCTAAATCAATTACTGAAAAACAACAACTACCCTGAGGCACCTTGAATAAAATGGTAACAGTGTTAGGCACCAGGGGTGCTCTAGCATGTGCAGCATTGTTTACTAGTCTAAAGGTCTTGCACAAAACGATAATCACCAGATTGTTTCCTGACAGGTAAAATTGGTGTGTTACAAGGTGAATTCGAGGAGGGATCCAGAGCGCCTCTTTCAACTAACGCACTATGAATGGGAATGATACCCTTTCCGGCTTCCTCGCTAAGAGGGTACTGAGCTTTGTAAGGTCTGTCGGTGCTTTTTGGAATTACCACAACAGGTGCAGCTCCTTTCATGCGTCCAATGTCGGTCTTTGATTTAGCCCACAGTTCTTCAGGGATATCTTTTAGTGTCAACATCGGGTGTATGAGAGGCGAAGTCAGGTGCAGGAGAGAAGCGAAATGTAACCAAGTGCACTTTATTATAGGTCCAAAATACGAGAGCACTACATAAATAAAAATGCGCTCAAAACCACGGGAACATAAGTAAAGCGCGTAAGTCAAACACGACGAAAAACATGAAACAATTACACACAAAACATGATGGGAAACAGAGGGTTAAATACAAGTAGATTGACTGGGGAAATGATAACCAGGTGTGTATGGAAACAAGACAAGACAAATGGATAATAGAAAAATGGAGCGGTGATGGCTAGAAAGCCGGTGACATCGATCGCCGAACGCCGCCCGAACAAGGAGAGGAGCCAACTTCGGTGGAAGTCGTGACATTTAGCCAATCAACGTGTGAATTATCTTGTAAAACCACAGACATGGGAATAGAAAGTTGCTGTAGAAGCTGACCACTGTCCTTCCCCTTCCCAGGCCACCCAATCAGTTGCTTCCATCACTTTCTTCATCCAAATACCCACATATTTCCATTGTTTTCCTGGAGCTTTTGATAAGCTACAATGGGGAACAGAGTCAGGGACTTCATACAAACTCATCTGAGTATCGGTCAACAACACTCCAGCTGCTACGAAGTCTTCTCCTCTGAATATCCCATTCATGGTTCTCTTTCTCTTTTTGTTTTGACAATCTCTGTTGGTATTCAGGGTCATCTTCGCATGAGGGAACAGCAGCAGTACAATGTAAGTATTCAGACACTTCCCAGTTACCATGCAACGGGGAAAAGAGGGATTGCTCTCTCAGCTGTCCCTCAACATGGTGATCATTCAGGTGCCAAGCATAGTAACATTTCATCAGGCATGGGAAGATTCCATTTTCTCTCGATCCCAATAATAATCCTTCTTCAGTACAGGCAACAGAAATTCATTTTACACGTCAAATTTCGTCCTAATAAATTTACTGGGCAGGCGGAGGAGTACAGGAATCGGTGTCTCCATTTGCCCTCTCCCCACTTCACATCCAGGGGAAAAGTCAAACATTCTTCAGAGGGAATTCCAGATGCTCCCACTGTGTGCATTGTTTTCTTTGAGGAGGAGACAGACAGGGCAGACATTTTCAACACTGAGACCGCGGCCCCAGTGTCCACCAAAAATAGAATTTTATGTTTATTAACTAAGATATCAATAAGGTTGGTTTTGGGTAGACAAGGTGGTCAATTTTACCATTTGACAGGTTTCTTCTGGTCCTTCATCATTGTTTTCTTCATTTGTTTTCCTTCTGTTTCTGCCTCATCCTATGGTTGGTAGACCTCTCGTCCACAACCTCTTCCAAATGGGTTGTTCACCTGCACACCTGCAGGTGGGGACAGCCACTCTCCTTGGGCTTCTCCTGCTGGGCCGTGTGTTGAAAGATGCCCTGTCTTCCCACAGTTGCAGCAGCTCCAGTCTCGGGGCCCCTCCACCTATACCTCCTTGGTTTCCTTGGTTGCTACCATTTTCCCAATGTCCTCTTCCTCCTCCAGAGTAGTTCATCAGCTGTGCCTTCTTCAGTGTCTTTCCGTCCTTCATTTCATTTTCCTTCAACTGTCTCTCTGTATGGGTGATATACAGTACATGTATGGCTTTACGTCAGACAGATACAAGGGGGGCCCCATGCAAGGGTTCCCCTCAGAGAAAGGCCAGCCAGGCTTCTTCTTTCTCTTTCTTTCATTGTCCTCTTTCTTCTCTAGTTCCACTTGCTTTACCATCAGTCCTCTTACAGCTTTATCCTTTGCATTTTCTGCTTCTCTCTCCCACTTTCTGAAATCGTCCCACTTCACTTTAACCTTCTTGTCTTTTCTTTCTCGAGTTTCAATTTGGCCTTTCACTTACTCCAGTCTTTCTGTGCTCAGTGTCCTATCAACAGGGAAATGTCCATCTGGCCATTTTGTCCAGTCCTCTGTTTCGTTCAGTACCCTCCTATCATTTTTTTTCCATTACACCAGATGGCCCTTTTGGTTCCCAGCATGGATCCTCCATCTTACTCTTACTATTGCCCTGTCCCAAACTCAAACCCTTTGTTGAAATCTTTAGAAAAAAACATCCAGCTTAACACGTCATCCCACACTCACACCGGGTCATAACCCTTGTTCAGTTAATTAGTCAAGCACGCAATACTCTCATCCACATTCACACACTCAGTAATCTCCCGTATCACTCGTCGTTACCTCCTATGCATACATATGTATCTTCTGCAGTTCCTCCATAGTTGCCATAGTCTCTACAGTATCAATGGTCCCTGACCATCAATAGTCCCTGATCATCTATAGTCCCAATAGAATCCATAGTCCCTATAGGTATAGCATCTATGGTCCCTACAGCATCTATAGTCCCTCAGCATCTACAGTCCCTCATTATCCATAGTATCAATAGTTTATGTAGTCATAAACGTTATGGTCTCTATAGACTCTATAGTCTTGCCACTTCCCATACATTATAGAATAGCACCTTATGCTATTCTCAGTGGTTCCCCGACCACATAGACACTTCTCATAAATGCCTAAAATAACACCTTATGCTATTATCAGTGGTTCTCAGACCACGTAGACATTTCTCTTATGAATGCCTTCAGACAATTGTCAGTGGGGCCTCTCCTGCCCTCACTCTAACCACATAGAGACTTCTCATATAAATGCCTACAAACAATTGTCAGTGGGGCCTCTCCTGCCCTCAATCTAACCTTCTCCTAAGACTAGTGGTACCCTTCTTCTACATCTTTATGTTCTGTTTTATTGGTTTTATCATTTTTATTTTATACTGATTCATTTAAATTGACTTACTGAAATTCAGTAGATGTGTCTCTCAGAGGTTCACAGATCAGGTATCTTCCACCGGGCAGCTCTCAGTAAAAGTCTAGTCTGGGCGGGTCTACGTCGACTTTGATCAGACAGGAATTTCCTTTACACTTTCCCCCTAGGGAATGCGGCACCGGTGTCTCCCTCGCAGACCTTCACTGGGATGCTCCACAGGTGGAATCACTGATCCAGTCCGTGACGCCAGATTGTGGTGGAAATTCAACACCAGGGACACCTGAAGTCAATCTTAAAATGAATCACTCTTTATTATCAGCAAGATGGAGAGGTTACAACAAACTGCACACCATACAGGTCCATCAGAAGACCTGTTGGGGTGGTTCCAGCAGTTGTCTTATATACGGTGTAGCAAGATTAAGGGTGTGGAGTTTCCACATCACCAAGTTCAACAACAAACAGGCACCAATAGCACAAATAGAATGCAAATGGGACGTTTATTAGGGGTTTTTGGTATAGTGGGTAAGAGGGGGGAATGCACCAATCACCTCACAGTCCACAAGCCGTTCTTATTGTCCGTTCCGTTTTCCAGGGGTACACCTCACACTCGGGTCCTCAGCCAATCCGGTCTGGTACACAAGGGGGGTAATCCGACAGTCCAGGTCACCACACAGATGCTGCTCTCGCTGCTCCCGCTGCTCCCGCACTTCATCACTCTCTCGGTTCGCTGCTCTCGCTCTGCCCCTTAGTGCAGGCTGCTTTCTCCTTTATCCCCAAGCACTCCCTAGCTTAACGATTCACAGTCTTGCCTTGTTGGGGCAGGAAGTCCATATAAGGCTTGGGAGTGGAGCCAGCAACCTGCAAGATATCTCTCCTCAATTACCATTCCCCTCACCTCTCCCTGCTGACTGCCACAATGGCTATACACAGACAAGTTATATTTGCATGATTTAGCATAATTAATTAATCAGTACCGGTGGCTCCCACATGTGACTGACCAATACCTCACGAGGCTCTCTCTCTCGCCAAGTTGAGACCTTGAAACTGATATTCTGGGCGTACTGCCAAGTTGAGGAACAGTGATAGTGAGGATACCTCCATAAACGATCAGTCAGTCACCTGCATGAACCTTTCTAATTAGTTATTAGAAAGTAGCATTGAATTGATACATAAACATACAATTTCCCTCACAACATATCAACAATTCCCTCTGGGTAAGTCTGGGGAATATATCTAAGGATAACCACACCTAATTTGGCAAGTGGAGATGCTTCTGAAGCTGAGAAAAATGAGTTGGCGTGTGAGTAGAGTCTGACTTTCGGGAAATGGAAATGAAAGTACACTGAATTTAGACTACCAAACGCCAAATGCCTACAGTATTTAGACCCATCTATCTCTTCAAAGTAAGTTACAAAAAAATTGTGCAGTTTGTAACATTCTCTATGAAATGGGCTTTTAAATGATGCATAATTTAATGAAGTGAGCTTCGCAATTATTTATGTCTGTCACAAACTTCGTCGTCTGACGATAAGGAGAAATCACTGTCAGACCAATACGCAGCGGGTTGCGTGTTCCACATCATTTTATTAAGTTTGATGCACACGGAAAAACAATAAACTAGAACGACAAGAGACAGTTTCACAGGCTATAACTATACGTAGCATTGCGAAATAAAACAACCCACAAAAACCAAGTGACAAACACACTCCTAATATATGACTCCCAATCAGGAACAACGATAACCAGCTGTCCCTGATCGGGAGCCACACAGACCAACATAGAAACAGAAATACCAGAAAAACACACACAGTCCTTCTGCCACGTCCTGACCAAAAATACTAAACAACTACTCCCTCTGCTGGTCAGGACGTGACAATGTCCTTTTTAAAATGGTTAAAATTCATTCAAATGTTGATGAAAAATAGACATTTTCATCAAGTTTTTGACATTTTTATGTTTACTTTTTTTAAATACTATTATTAATGGACAAAAATACCAACAAATGTATAAATTGATAGGTAGAAGGAAAAATGTAATTTCAGCCTGTGGTGCCTTGCCTTAACTTCTCTAGGGCCGGCGGGACGAAATCGTCCCACCTACGTAACAGCCAGTGGAATCCTGTGGCGCGTTATTCAAATACCTTAGAAATGCTATTACTTCAATTTCTCAAACATATGACTATTTTACACCATTTTAAAGACAAGACTCTCGTTAATCTAACCACACTGTCCGATTTCAAAAAGGCTTTACAACGAAAGCAAAACATTAGATTATGTCAGCAGAGTACCCAGCCAGAAATAATCAGACACACATTTTTCAAGCTAGCATATAATGTCACAAAAACCCAGAAGATAGCTAAATACAGCACTAACCTTTGATGATCTTCATCAGATGACACACCTAGAACATTATGTTATACAATACATGCATGTTTTGTTCAATCAAGTTCATATTTATATCAAAAACCAGCTTTTTACATTAGCATGTGACGTTCAGAACTAGCATACCCCCCGCAAACTTCCGGTGAATTTACTAAATTACTCACGATAAACGTTCACAAAAAGCATAACAATTATTTTAAGAATTATAGATACAGAACTCCTCTATGCACTCGATATGTCCGATTTTAAAATAGCTTTTCGGTGAAAGCACATTTTGCAATATTCTAAGTAGATAGCCCGGCATCACAGGGCTAGCTATTTAGACACCCAGCAAGTTTAGCACTCACCAAAGTCAGATTTACTATAAGAAAAATGTTATTACCTTTGGTGTTCTTCGTCAGAATGCACTCCCAGGACTTCTACTTCAATAACAAATGTTGGTTTGGTCCCAAATAATCCATTGTTATATACAAATAGCGGCGTTTTGTTCGTGCGTTCAAGACACTACCCGAAAGGGTAAAGAAGGGTGACGAGCATGGCGCATTTCGTGACAAAACATTTCTAAATATTCCATTACCGTACTTCGAAGCATGTCAACAGCTGTTTAAAATCCATTTTTATGCCATTTTTCTCGTAATATTCCGACCGGGAATCTGCATTTAGGTAAACAGACTAAAGAAAATAAAGCATGGGGTCGACTCGGGCACGCGCCTAAGCCCATTGTCCTCTGATCGGCCACTTGCCAAAAGCGTAAATGTGTTTCAGCCTGGGGCTGCCTCGATATCATTCAGCTTTTTCCCGGGCTCTGAGAGCCTATGGGAGCCGCAGGAAGTGTCACGTTACAGCAAAGATCCTCAGTCTTCAATAAAAAGAGCCAAGATGAACAACAACTTGTCAGACAGGCCACTTCCTGTATGGAATCTTCTCAGGTTTTTGCCTGCCATATGAGTTCTGTTATACTCACAGACACCATTCAAACAGTTTTAGAAACTTTAGGGTGTTTTCTATCCAAAGCCAATAATTATATGCATATTCTAGTTACTGGGCAGGAGTAGTAACCAGATTAAATCGGGTACGTTTTTTATCCGGCCGTGTCAATACTGCCCCCTACCCCCAACAGGTTAAAGGGATACATTGAATGCTCTGTACATGGCCTGGCCTCACACCAGTTAATGTTCCCAAGAGGAAGCATTTGGCCGTGGTTGAAGAATAAACAAAAACATTTCTAAAATGTGGTCAGTTCTGCGCCATGTAGATTTGCTAAATGTTCTGATGTTGATGCTGCTCTTGAGGCAAGGTGGGTGGATACATTGCGGGAGATCCCAGGTTAAATATTGCACTACAATCCCGTCAGCCCCAGATATTATTCACATTCTAAAACCATGTCCAGGCATCCAGTATTATCCAATCAAAATCTTAACTTGATGCTTCGCCTGGGGATTACTGATGTTCACAATCCCAACAGTAGAGAATTGATCCGCACCACTGCAGGTGGCTGGTGGTTCTTGAGTCATTTTATTTTTGGACTAGAAAAAAGGACAACCCAAGAACAGATTCATACACACTGAGCTTTGAGGACTTCAAGTAAAACCAGCCCTTGGTAGAGTCAAACATTGGCATTTTGTTATAGTGCCCCTATTGCTGTTTAGGTCAGATCCGAATATTAAGAGGTAGTTGAGGTGCAAAATGCATACTGTTTAAAAATGATTGTGGATACAGTGGAGGCACAGTGAGGGTTTTATAGATATTTATCAGAAAAAACTATATGGGACATAAAAATACCAATTTTGTTTTTATCTATGTCATTGGGATAGATATTTGAGGATATTTTCAGGGCCTTACCACTACTTTTAGAGTTGCGCTCACTAAATATAGTGTGTGATGGAGAAGAGTGTATTTTCACATTTATGCAATCCCCTGTCTTTTCTAAACACTTCAACTCCTTCCCTTTTCCTTAACTGCAATTTCCTTTCAAGTGTCATTTTACATTTCAAAATGTAAGCAATTCAAATTGAGTTCCATTAACCGATATGAAATTAGTCCTATTGCCTTTGTTGGTTAGCACTGAGCAGGGACTGGATTTCCAGAGAAAAATCGTCTGGCACAGCGGGCTCCTCTGAAGCTGTAATTGCACCAGTCTCTCACAACCATTTAATAAGTTACCCCGGATACAATTTTGATATCATGCTGAGAAGGGGGATATCTCTGGGTAATGTTCAAACGGCCCATAAATGTTCAGGTTAACGATTATCAGACTGGGAGCTTCATCCCCCGGCCCCCCAAAAGACCAGAGCAATGATGTACTTGGTATTTTTGGTACACCTGTTGTGTGTCTGCACAGTGAAAATATCACCTTGACCCTGTATATTTGAGAACTGCATGGGATGTGCTGAGCAGAAGGGGAGGAGACCCCCTATCCCACAGACCTCTTCCCTCATGTACCATATGCCTCTCTCTTTGCTCAGTACTATTTTTGCAAATTGTCCATCTCAGGGGGCACTTTAGCTGTGTTACACAATTCCTGTGTCAATTACTTACAACTCTCAACTTAACTTTTGCCAGTGCCATTTACCTAGCATATTCCAGGCACATTTGGCCTGGCAGAATCAGAATACTGTGCAGACAGACAGTGGCCTGTGCAGACAGACGCACTGACCTTTCTCACTCAGCTGAGGGTTACCCTTGTTTTTTCTTTATCAGATTACTGAGGATAAGTCATTTTATCAGTTCCAAACAAACAATACATTTTACCCCTGTCTCCATCCTTTTGCCTTTGGGTTTGATATTTGATATTTGCTGCCCCTCAAACTCCTAGCAGAACTACCTGCCCATTTACACTGTGTTTGGATAGGGTTGATATTCAAATCATAGCCTACATTCAGTGCAGAAGCTCATATGTCAGGTATTGGGGCATTGCCACATTTTGACGTTGAGCGTTGCACTCTGGAGGGATTGCTGTAGCATTTTATGCTAATCTAATCCATAAAAATTTTTTGCTACGGGGACCACATTTTTTTGCTCTTTGTTTACTTTTCAGTAAAGCATACTGAGTAGGTCCCGTGTGGCTCAGTTGGTAGAGGTTGGCACTTGCAACGCCAGGGTTGTGGGTTTGTTTCCCACGGGGGACCAGTACGGAAGAGAAAATAAGTATGAATATGTATGCACCCAGTACTGTAAATCGCTATGGATAAGAACATCTGCTAAATGACTAAAGTGTAGGGGTGAACCACAGATCAACTCAGATCAGCTGAGATACCAGTATGAAAGCTAATTTCATGACTATCATCCCATAATGGTGCAGAAAAGATAGCATATCAACAATACAGATAGAGTACACCCACACACCTCTTGAAATACCAATGAAGGGGGATTTTAGAGTGAAACAGAATCTACAGAGGAATGCAAAAATAAGACGCACAATCTAACTTGTCTAATTCATTTCATCATACCACATCCACGAAACAACATTTTATTTTGTGGTTTAACAAAGTAGACCCTATAATATATTATAACAGCAATAGTGTGGAAATTCCTATCCATATGCTTCCAATGTACAGTCACATAGCACACAGCTAAACCTTTCCCAGATCAGATGAAATGTAGCACATATGGTGGCCTCAGATGACTGCCTGTGGACTTGAATTGAATTTCTGCCTCTAGTATTCATTTTCCGTCTTCTATGCTGTCAAACAAAGTTGTACATTGCGATCATTTCTCTTACCTCTATTTGTTATTACACCCCTCTCACTCCAAATGGCTGGGCTAGCACTGCCTTCAGAGAACACAATATGTAGTAGTTACTACTATAAATTGGACACAAAGACTGCTTGGCTCATCTTAGCATCCTTTATGTGATGAGATACTGCATTATGATAAATATCTCATCCAGTAGATGTTCATGTTTTCCATCATAGTTGAATATTGATTAAACTTCTGGCCTCAGTGTTCCATGAATATTGTATATACAATTCAACAAAGTAGGAGTCTCTTGATACAGTGCAGCTTGCAATTCACTTTCTTGAACAAACTATACTTTCTCGACTATACTCTGTTGAGATATCACTGTATTACTTCTGGCCTCTTTTAATTCGTCTGCAAACACTGGATTACATGAACCTCTTGAGTCTGTTTTGGAGGAAACAGCCTAATGTAGCTTTTTACAAGTCTTAAGTAAAAAAACAACAACAAAAACTTTGAGGTCTAAAGGGCCCCTGAGCCATTTTTCTTCCACATGTTTTCTTTAATGCCAAAGAAAATAATGCCAATTAGCCCAGCACAGCGACAGGTGTGTGCACTTTCCATTTACTCAAGTTTCACTTATTTTTTTCACCTGAAGGAGTCCAGGTGAGACCAATGAGCGTTGCTGTGCGTAATGATGGTGACAGGTGCATGTAAAGACGGGTAGCCTGGCGCCCGGGAGGAGGAGCGGTGGGGTGCCACTCGGCGTCCCACCCATGCGAGCCAGACAGGCCGGACGGGCTGGCCGAGGTGTGACAGCCTGACGATTCCGCTGCGGCGTAGAAGCCCCATGGGCTAGCTGAAGCATGACGTGGGATGGGAACCTGCCAAGCCAACCGGGGCAAGGAAACCTCTCGAGCCAGCTAGGGCATGACAGCCCGACAAACCAGCTTAGGCACCCCCGGTTCCATCGGCGGCGGCGGCCCCCGGGTTCGACGTCACCGACAAAACAAAACACAAAAAAGCTCCCTGATGCTTCTTGCAATGGTGTCCGCATTCTGAAAGGATCGACGCAGGAGGTGAGAAGCAGGTACAGGGAGTGAAGGTTTAATAACTGACGGACATGAAACAGAACAGGAACACATAACAACAATTAATGCGGACACACGGAACACCACGAGGAACAGACAGATATAGAGGGGCAATCAACTACGTGAAGGAGTCCAGATGAGTCCAATGAGCGCTGCTGCGTGTAATGGTGGTGACAGGTGTGTGTAAAGACGGGTAGCCTGGCACCCTCGAACGCCAGGGAAGGGGAGCGGGAGCAGGCGTGACAGATTTGTGTATCAAAATGGTATGCCCACGTGTTATTTGAGATGCTAAGGGCAAGAACCTATTACAATTTATCTTAAGATCTCATGCCCAAATATTTATTTTACATTCTATTCTCCCTTTCATGTTTTATACCCTCTGGAAAATAACAGGTGGAATTTTTGTCACTGTTGTAAATACCCACTATAGGCCCAATGTTTTCACAGTACAGTATTGTACTTTTTGTGATAGAGATCTCTCCCTTGTGGAACAAATAAGACAATCCTTTAACATCTTTTCTTATCTCATTTTCATTCTCCAGACACACATGAAATCATCAAACGGGCCAAAAAAAATGTATTATATCAGTTGTGTTTTCTGGACTGACTCCACTCCTGAGAATTTTTGCAGGCATCTTATGAAGCGCATCAACAGGAGCCTACTGATGGGGTGAAGAAACGGCGACAATTATGAAATACCAGGGAAACACAGCCAACAAACTGCCAACTTCACTCACATCACTCACACAAATACACCATCGCAAATTCAGTCATTTGAGTATTCAAGTTGTTACAAAGTGATATTATCTTTTATCTAGCTAAATTCAGAGATGATTTATTAACATAGCCTTAAAGCTGAGACCTTGATTACAGGTAATATTAATCTGTTATGGTGTTCATTCTCTTCAGCGACATTTTCTACATCATGTATTAATATAACATTTATATAACTGCTCAATACATTACATGTTCTATATGTATGTATTAATATAACATTTATATAACTGCTCAATACATTACATTTTCTACATGTGGTTCAATTCATGTGCATAGCTGTATGATACTGACCTTCTTAAAATAGACTACCGATTATACCAATACCTTAATTAGTACCCTGAGAGGAGATACAGGAGTTAAATCTGCAGGCATAAAGAGAGTCTCATAGCAACTAGCCATGCATTAAGTATATTTCCTTAATGGGGCTGTTTAATTGAAGTCTAATCCAATCTAGTGTTAGGTTCTTTCAGTTTAATTAATGATGTAGAAGGGGATAGCATAATGATGGAATGTGTCTTATTGATTAAGCCTTTTGACCAAATGAAGTCCGCCACTTCTGCTTTACTCATGATACGGTGGTGAAATGTCCACCCCTGGGGGTATGGAACATATTGAGCATCTTTCAACTCAGATCAAGTCAGACTGTTGAAGCGTTGGTGCTCTTTAAGGTTCAGCAGGGTGCTAAAAGACAGCCTTGAACACTCTGGTCCCCAGGAATACAAAGATGGGGGGAAAAAAAACATCCCCAAACTACCAAGATGGTAGAATTCACCCTTAATTAGGACTTTTAGAACTGATGTTTGTGGGAGGCCATATACTCGTCTTTCTATCCTCAAACAGCCTTTTTAGAATAATTAGTTTTTGCTCTTTGATATGTTTTTTTTTTTCCTGTTCGTTTTCACTGTTCCTGTGGAAAATGTCGGATGGCAGTTGCGTGTCAGTCAGGTGTTAGAAAACCACCGCATCTCATCTACAGTATTTGTGCAGAGATGGGTTGACATGACAAGGATCTGTCAACATAGGATAGGAGGCGCTTTGAGAGAAGAAGCCTAGTGGATTTGGACGAGTTGAAAGCACTCGGTGCCTGAAAAAAGAGGCTCGAGTCAAACTGGAAATGATGTGCCAGCTGATGTAGAGCAATGATTGATAATCCACAGTCCCGATACCTGTTCCCCTAGAATGGATTGCCTTGCTGTGGGATGTGAAAAGTAATTTATATCACTTATGTTCCCCCAAACATTAGGCCTTCCTACACAACCAACACCACTGCAATACTTTACTGCTACAGTAATCTTGCTTTTCACTTTGATTTCACATTGTGGATATGTCATTTTATGAAGACAGGAACAGAAATTGACATTGACTGAATAAGATGTATTAAAGACAATACAAACAAACAAGACTTTCCCATCGTTTTCTTCCTGGTTGAGATGTGATCTCAGCCATTGACGCAGAATGTAAATTTTTGTTGCAGGACTGGTTTGATCTTTATCATATTCTGTTTCTTTCTGAGGTACAGCGTGGGAGTGACATACTGAGGAGATTGTGTGTTGTCAAAGACTCACGTTAGGCATAGTTCCACTGACTGATGCCAGGTGTCTGTGAGTCAGTCCTGGAGGGGATCTGTCTCTCTGTCAAAACAGATCTACCCCCTCTCTGCCCCCCTTAAACAGCACTTCCATGTTTTTGCCCATTGCTAACCTCTGACACTCAATGACCAAAGCACAGAAGAGATAGCGAAATCAGTTCTTGTCAAAAAAAGACTATGGTCAGATAGCCAGAGTGCGGTTTATTATTGAACGTGGCTAAATAAGCATCTACAGTGCTTTGCGCAAGTTTTTTCCATTTTTGTTGCATTACAACCTGTAATTTAAATGTATTTTTATTTGAATTTCATGTAATGGACATACACAAAATAGTGCAAATTGGTGATGTGAAATAAAAAAATAACTTGTTTCAAAAAAATTCAAAAAAATCTAAAACGGAAATGTGGTTTGTGCATGTGTATTCGCCCCCTTTGATATGAAGCCCCTAAATAAGATCTGGTGCAACCAATTACCTTCAGAAGTCACATAATTAGTTAAATAAATTCCACCTGTGTGCAATCTAAGTGTCACATGATCTGTCACATGATCTCAGTATATATACACCTGTTCTGAAAGGCCCCAGAGTCTGCAACACCGCCAAGCAAGCGGCACCATGAAGACCAAGGAGCTCTCCAAACAGGTCAGGGACAAAGTTGTGGAGAAGCACAGATCAGGGTTTGGTTATAAAAAAATATCTGAAACTTTGAACATCCCACGGAGCACCATTAAATCCATTATTAAAAAATGGAAAGGATATGGCACAACAACTAACCTGCCAAGAGAGGGTCGCCCACCAAAACTCACGGACCAGGCAAGGAGGGAATTAATCAGAAAGGCAACAAAGAGACCAAAGATAACCCTGAAGGAGCTGCAAAGCTCCACAGTGGAGATTGGAGTGTCTGTGCATAGGACCACTTTATTTTAAATGTATATATGTTATCTTTATTTCTACAGGTTTTTCTCATTGATATGGCATCTCTTTTCCAAGAGAGACCTGGTCCAATAGCAGAAGGGGGAACAACGTTTCAGACAAAACAACTTACATACACTAACACAACATTAAACAAAACTATAAACACACATACAGTACAACAATTACATATTACATTAAAAACACGAAAGTCTTGACTAAAAACAGCTGTCCTAAAGACAATATGATATTTCTATGATATATACATCGATCAAGTGTTTAAACTCCACCAACGAAACTAGATCATCAAATGTTTAAATGTTCAGGAGAGAATACCAGGACCACGGAGCTACAGTTGAAGTCGGAAGTTTACATACACCTTAGCCAAATACATTTAAACTCAGTTTTTCACAATTCCTGACACTTAACCCTAGTAAAAATTCCCTGTCTTAGGTCAGTTAGGATCACCACTTTATTTTAAGAATGTGAAATGTCAGAATAATAGTAGAGAGAATTATTTATTTCAGATTTTATTTCTTTCATCATATTCCCAGTGGGTCAGAAGTTTACATACACTCAATTAGTATTTGGTAGCATTGCCTTTAAATTGTTTAACTTGGGTCAAACGTTTTGGGTAGCCTTCCACATGCTTCCCATAATAAGTTGGGTGAATTTTGGCCCATTCCTCCTGACAGAGCTGGTGTAACGGAGTCAGGTCTGTAGGCCTACTTGCTCGCACACGCTTTTTCAGTTCTGCCCACAAAATGTCTTTGGGATTGAGGTCAGGGCTTTGTGATGGCCACTCCAATACCTTGGCATTGTTGTCCTTAAGCCATTTTGACACAACTTTGGAAGTATGATTGGGTTCATTGTCCATTTGGAAGACCCATTTGCAACCAAGCTTTAACTTCCTGATTGATGTCTTGAGATGTTGCTTCAATAAATGCACATAACTTTCTTTCCTCATGATGCCATCTATTTTGTGAAGTGCACCAGTCCCTCCTGCAGCAAAGCACCCCCACAACATGATTCTGCCACCCCCGTGATTCACATTTGGGACGGTTTTCTTCGGCTTGCTAGCCTCCCCCTTTTCCCTCCAAACATAACGATAGTCATTATGGCCAAACAGTTCTATTTTTGTTTCATCAGACCAGAGGACATTTCTCCAAAAAATACGATCTTTGTCCCCATGCGCAGTTGCAAACCGTAGTCTGGCTTTTTTATACGCTTTTGGAGCAGTGGCTTCTTCCTTGCTGAGCAGCCTTTCAGGTTATGTCGATATAGGACTCGTTTTACAATTTTAATTCCAGGATCTCCCATAAGTGTTTAATTGGGTTGAACACGAACTAACACATCACACACACACACACACACACACACACACACACACACACACACACACACACACACACACACACACACACACACACACACACACACACACACACACACACACACACACACACACACACACACACAAATCAATCAAATCAAATTTTCTAATCAAACTTTTTACAATTTACTCAATTGTTTCCTTTATTTTGGCAGTTACCTGTATATCTACCTGACATACTGTATGTTGGACGACGTGTGCTTAAAGTTGAGGAAAAATAGGATACAAATTATAATTTTCTCCTAACCCCCAATTTGCACCACTTCTGTAGAATGACAAATATAGGCTATGAAATCGCATAAGTTGCACACAACGACAGGTGTGAGTTCAATGATGAACTCATCACTGCCCCATCATCATTCAAATGTGCATATAGGCACTGCTAAATGTGTCACTTCATGATTGCCCTTGGACAATGTGACATCCTGCAGTCATGGTAGTGAACAGACTCCAGAGACAGGAGATTGATCATCAGAGGTTGCAAGTCAGAGAGGCACTACAGCTGGGCTGGTTCTATGGCCAAGCCCCCTGAGAGACAGGAGAAGATGAGAAGGCTATTTCAGTAGACAAGCTTCGTGTTCCCTTGGCCTCTGAAATACCTTAAAGCTCATCTTGCAGTTATTGTCAAGTAGTCTTTCTTGGCAGAGTCAAACAGACCACGTTTGTATTTCTCTCTGTGGTTTCTTCTCTTTGGTTACTGCTGGAACATTTTCACACTTTTCAGAGATGATAGCTGTGAGAGCTGCATCATTTATTTCATCAGTATCTGTAGATTATTTAAAAACAAATAATTGTTGTTGATCCCCTTTCAGAAGGCATGTCATGACTCACAGCCCACTGGGCAAAGACGTCAGTTCAACGTCTAGTTTAGATGAACATTTTGTTGATTTATAAACTAACGTGAATTCAACGTGAAATCAAAAAAACAATTCACGTCATTGGATTTAGATTAAAAATTGGGTGAAATAAAGAAGATAGCCCTATTTGGTAAAATACCAAGTCCATATTATATCTCTCATGAGGACAGCCACAGGAAAGGAAGACCCAGAGTTAACACTGCTGCACAGGATAAGTTCATTAGTTACCAGCCTCAGAAATTGCAGCCCAAATAAATGCGTAACAGACACATGTCAACATCAATTGTTCAGAGGAGTGTGAATCAGGCCTTCATGGTCGAATTGCTGCAAGGAAACCACTACTAAAGGACACCAATAAGAAGAGACTTGCTTGGGCCAAGAAACACGAGCAATGGACATGGTGGTAATCTGTCCTTTGGTCTGATGAGTCCAAATTTTTTGATTTTTGGTTCCAACCGCCGTGTCTTTGTGAGTCGCAGAGTGGGTGAACGGATGAGCTCCGCATGTGTAGTTCCCACCGTGAAGCATGGATGAGAAGGTGTGATGGTTTGAGGGTGCTTTGCTGGTGACACTGTCTGTGATTTATTTAGAATTCAAGGCATACTTAACCAGCATGTATAAGGACAGATGCTGGAGACGAGAAGCAGGTACTGGGAGTGAACATTTAATAACCAACGGACAGCAACAGAATACGTACAGCATCTGTACAGGAGAAACGTAAACGACAATAATGCTGACACAGGGATGAAACAGAAAACAGACAGATATAGGGAAATCAATCAATACGTGAAGGAGTCCAGGTGAGTCCAATGAGCGCTGATGCGCGTAATGATGGTGACAGGTGTGTGTAATGAAAGGCAGCCTGATGTGACAGTAACCCCCCCCCCCCCCCCCAGGGGCGCCACATGGCGTCCCACCTGGGCGAGCCTGGTGGTTCAGCCGAGGTATGGGCGCTGGACAAGCCTGCTGGGACGTAGAAGTCCGACGAGCTGGCAGAGGCGTGGGAGCATAGTGAACCGGCTGAGGCGTGGGAACCTGACGATCCCGCTGAGGAGTGGGAGCCCGACGAGCTGGCTGAGGCGTGGAAGCCCGACGAGCCAGCTGAGGCATGACGTGGGATTGGAGCCTACCGACCCAACTGGGGCAAGGAAACCTCTCGAGCCAGCTAAGGCGTGGAAGCCCGACGAGCCAGCTGAGGCATCCCCGGTTCCATCGGAGGCGGTACCCGGACCCGATGTCAGCAACAAAACAAAAAACAAAAACCTCCCTGATGCTACGTATAGTGGTGTCAGCATTCTATAGTGAACATTTATTAGCCAATGGAGAGCAACTGGACAGGGGAAACGTAAACAACAATAATGCTGACATGGGGATGAAACAGAGGAAAGAGACAGATACAGGGAAGACAATCAAAATGTGAAGGAGTCCAGGTGAGTCCAATGAACACTGATGCTCGTAATGACGGTGACAGTTGTGCGTAATGAAAGGCAGCCTGGGGCCCTCAAGCGCCAGAGAGGGAGAGCGGGAGCAGGCGTGACAGCATGGCTACCACAGCATTCTGCAGCGATACGGCATCCCATCTGGTTTGCACTTAGTGGGACTATCATTTGTTTGTCAAAAGGACAATGACCCAACACACCTTCAGGCTGTAAAAGGGCTATTTGACCAAGAAGGAGAGTGATGGAGGGCTGCATCAGATGACCTGGCCTCCACAATCACCCAACCTCAACCCAATTGAGATGGTTTAGGATGAGTTGGACTGCAGAGTGAAGGAAAAGCAGCCAACAAGTGCTCAGCATATATGGGAACTCCTTCAAAACTGTTGGAAAAGCATTCCAGGTGAAGCTGGTTGAGAGAATGCCAAGAGTGTGCAAAGCTGTCATCAAGGGAAAGGGTTGCTACTTTTTTGGTTACTACATGATTCCATATGTGTTATTTCATAGTTTTGATGTCTTCACTACTATTCTACAATGTAGAAAATAGTAAAAAATAAAGAAAAACACTTGAATGAGTAGGTCTGTAGTGGAAGAAAGTGCAAAGTAGAAATAGAAATAATGGGGTGCAAAGGAGCAAAATAAATAAATAAATAAATACAGTAGGGGAAGAGGTAGTTGTTTGGGCTAAATTATAGATGGGCTATGTACAGGTGCAGTGATCTGTGAGCTGCTCTGACAGCTGGTGCTTAAAGCTAGTGAGGGAGATAAGTGTTTGCAGTTTCAGAGATTTTTGTAGTTCGTTCCAGTCATTGGCAGCAGAGAACTGGAAGGAGAGACGGCCAAAGGAGGAATTGGCTTTGGGGGTGACCAGAGAGATATACCTGCTGGAGCGCGTGCTACAGGTGGGTGCTGCTATGGTGACCAGTGAGCTGAGATAAGGGGGAACTTTACCTAGCAGGGTCTTGTAGATGACCTGGAGCCAGTGGGTTTGGCGACGAGTATGAAGCGAGGGCCAGCCAACGAGAGTGTACAGGTTGCAGTGGTGGGTAGTATATGGGGCTTTGGTGACAAAACGGATGGCACTGTGATAGACTGCATCCAGTTTATTTAGTAGGGTATTGGAGGCTATTTTGTAAATGACATCGCCGAAGTCGAGGATCGGTAGGATGGTCAGTTTTACGAGGGTATGTTTGGCGGCATGAGTGAAGGATGCTTTGTTGCGAAATAGGAAGCCAATTCTAGATTTAACTTTGGATTGGAGATGTTTGATGTGAGTCTGGAAGGAGAGCTTACAGTCTAACCAGACACCTAGGTATTTATAGTTGTCCACATATTCTAAGTAAGAACCGTCCAGAGTAGTAATGCTGGACGGGCGGGCAGGTGCGGGCAGCGATCGGTTGAAGAGCATGCATTAAGTTTTACTTGTATTTAAGAGCAGTTGGAGGCCACGGAAGGAGAGTTGTATGGCATTGAAGCTTATTTTCCCATTATTATTTTCAAAATTCTTCAAGTTCTGTCAAATTGGTTGTTGATCATTGCTAGACAACCATTTTCAGTCTTTTCCATGGATTTTCTAACAGATTTAAGTCAAAACTGTGTTTGAAATGTACTGCTTCACTGAGGGAACTTACAGATAATTGTATGTGTGGTGTACATAGATGAGGTTGTATTAAAAAATCTAGTTAAATACAAAGTCCATGCAACTTATTATGTGACATGTTAAGTACATTTTTAATCCAGAATTGATTTAGGCTTGCCATAACAAATGGGTTGAATACATATTGACTCAAGATATACAGCTTTCATTTTTAATTAATTTGTAAAAATGTTGAAAAACATAATTCTACTTTGACATTATGGGGTATTGTGTCTAGGCCAGTGACAAAAACATCTACATTTAATCCATTCCAAATTCACAATAAAATGTGGAAAAACTCAAGGTGTGTGAATACATTCTGAAGGATTTAAATAGTTTAAATTCAGCCCAGGATTCAACTAAACATAAACAATACGTATGGGCCTTGGGTTTCAAGCTTTGGTTGATTTCAAATGGGATCTACAAGTTAATAATAAATATGTTGGATTCACATCTACATCACAACCAAAAATCAAAATGAAAGAATAGGATGAAATCATATCAAACTGTATTTAAAGGGCATTTCATTAAATTTGACTTGATTTAGTCCTTTTTTTAAACTTAGAGTTTAGTGAATCCAACATATAAATTATTCATTTGTAGACAAACTGGAACTAAAGCCATACTCAATGGCACAGATGGAGCTATCCAAGCAGAAGATAGTTGACATTTGGATGCTTTTACAGCTAAACATAATTCAATATCCCTTTTGCAATATGGTAAATAGTCTATTAACTTGTCGACAAGTTAAGAAATTCTATGTTGGATTCACGTCTCCATCTCAACCAAAAATAAAAGTTTAAGAATAGGATTAAGTCAGTGGCTCAGATGGAACTATCCAAGCAGTAGATACGTCTCCTTTAAAAGTTTGTTTGGTTGCTTTGTCATCTAAACATGATTCAATTTTACTTCTGTAAGACAGCAAATATCCTAATGTTAAGGCTTACAAACTAACGTAACAGTATTTATTCAATCTTAAAATGAGTAAGACATCCATGACCACATTTTGAGGTTACTGTAACAATAAATGTCTTCTTTTGTAATCATAGAAAGCATGCATGTTCAGGGTCGCAGGTCTGTGTAAATCTTCACAATTGCTAAAATAATCTGCACAAAACCTCAAATGGCATTGATCAATTGGACCATGTACTTTAATAATTTCAATTGCAATCCAGGTAATTTGGTTGTGCTATTAGATAAAGCACAGGTATAACACATTAAGTTCTTGAATAAATAAATGAAGAAAATGTCTGACTTTGTATTCCCATTTGAACTTTTTAATGGTTGAAAGTGCAGTGATAACACATTTATGTGACAAACAGAAATAAGACATTGATTTTCCACTGGAATTTGGTTGTGCTTTTAGATGGTTGAAAGCATAGTGATAACACATTGGGAATTCAACAAACTTTTGTCTGTCTTTGTCACGTCCTGACCAGCAGAGGGAGGTAGTGTATCAGTTGTGGTCAGGATGTGGCAGGTGGTTTGTGTTTGTTAAATGTTGAGTGGGTGATTGGACTCCCAATTGAAGGCAGGTGTGTTGAGTTGCCTTTGATTGGGAGTCTTATATAGGAGTGTGTGTTTTTCTTTTGGGGTTGTGGGTAGTTGTTTGTGATCACTGCTTGTTTAGCCTGTCACACTGTTGCTGTCGTGAGTATTGTTTTGTTGGTTTTCATGTGGATGCTCTACTTGTTTCTCATCAATAAACATGAGTATCCACATTCCCGCTGCGCCTTGGTCCATTCCTAACGACGGTTGTTAGTCTTTTGAGTGTGTGAAAATAGGCTGGAATCAATTATGTGGTGTGCCCAGTGGTTTGGGTCATTTGAGTCACTTTTTTTGTAAATAAGACAATAATATGTTGGTTTTTCTCTGCATTTCGAGGTTGGTTTTGGACGCATAGGTCCTGCTTAGCGGTGGCGCACACTGATTGGGGTCACCTCGGTAGTCAGGATGTTTCACCTGTGCTGGCCTACCTGGTATTTAAGACCTGCTGGCCCAGTGCATCAGTTGGAGAAGAGATGTTAGCGCTTCCACCACACGTTAGCGCTTCCATGGCACGTTAGCGCTTCCACCGCACATTAGCGCTTCCACTTTAGGTAGCCAAACAAAGCCTGAATCTGGCCTTTTTCCCTGTTTACTTTGGTCAATATTTGTTACACCCTATCCTAGGTTGGTGTGGGTTTCTCTTTTAGTTGGTCTTTTCTGAAGAAAATATAGTGGGCATCCATGTGGGTGTCCTTTGGGACCCTTTTCTTGTTGCTTTCTCAACTTTCAGTGGGCACCCCCATTGGTGTCTTTCAGAAACCCCTTCTGTTTTGGTTTGCTTGTCAATGTGACTCTTTTGTTAGCCAGGTACTTGATTTTTCAAACAACACTTGTTGTAGAGTTTCTGTCACTGACAACAAATGTGGGGGGGTTATACAATTGGTGAAATATGTTTGAAAGTTGCATAAGAAAACTGAGAAAAAAAACCATGGACTTTAATTTGTAAGCACTTGTGTAAAACTAGATTAATGTACAAAGGAGATACTAGATAAATGTACAAAGGCAAATCTGATCATCATTGTAAAGCATTATGACATCAAAAGCAGTAGTCAGAGTTACGCGATGCTGTTTTGGTGGAGAAGGAAATCCTCCTGGAGAGAGAGGATGATGAAAATGGTGTTACGTGTAGTAGAGTAAACCCCATAGACATGCAACTGTGGGAAGTAGAACTACATGCAAAATTGGAGCATCAGAGATTAGAGTTTGAGTACAAGAAAAGGGAACTGAAGTCGGAGCATGCCATTCGATTAAAAGGATTAGATCTGGAAACACTCCGTATCCAGTCAGGCCATCATCCGGCTTGTATTTTTTACTCTGTTTGAGCTGATTGCTGCAATATCTGAGAGTTCAGATTATGACACTATTAAAGCTGCTATACTTCAGGCTTACGAGTTGGTCCCAGAGGAATACAGACAACAGTTCCATAAATTGCGAAAGACAGTCACAAAGTCATGCTAAATTCGCAAGGGAACAAGCATGTCTTTTTGATCTCTGGTGTGCTTCGCAAGAGGTCAAGGACATTGAGGATTTAAAGACTCATACTACTCAAGCAGTTTAAGAATTGCCTTCACGAAAGGGTTGCTACCTATATTAATGAGCACAAGGATCTCACTCTTGAGAAAGCTGCAGTCCTTGCAGATGCGTGTGTTGACACAAACTACCTTCACATGCAAGGCACCAACAAACAATCCACACAATCCCTACACAAAAACAATCCAGAGTCACCTCCCACTACAAGTCACCTTCCACTACAAGGTTTCAGTCTTTTCCCCCAGTGCCCAAAGACAGGGATGGGCAATAAATTGATTCTATCTGTCAGTTTGTCGTTACTGCCATGAGAAAAGGCATATTGTCTCTCATGTGCTAAGTTGAAACAGAAAAATTTGAGAGAAATAGACGTTTGTTCTTGTGGGAGCTCTCCAGACCATTAAATCTCTGGTTGGGACTGATTTATCTCCTAAATGAGATTTTGGATCAGTTCCTATGAAAAAAAAAAAGTAAGATGGGTTCGTGTCTCTGCAGAGTGGTGATGCTGTTAAGCAGCCTGTGAAGATACTGCGGGACACTGGGGCAGCCCAGTCCTTAATTTTGGAGGGTGTTTTGCCTTTGTTTGACTCCACAGATGACAGGATTGGAGATGGGCTGCATGGAAGTTCCTTTGTATAATGTTGAACTCAAGTCTGGTTGTGGGAGTGAGAACTATACCTGTGAAGTGAGTCTCATTCATTTTGGGCAACGGTTTGGCTGGTGGGAAGGTTGTGCCAAATCCTGTAATTTGTAAGGTGCCACGAGTAGAGGAACCTGATTGGTTTTCAGAGAAATACTCTAGCGTGTTCCCAGCGTGTGCTGTTACACATGCTGTGTCTAAGAAGATTGCCGAGAGCAAGTCTAATTTTGAGGAGGATGTCAGTTATCCCACCAAGTTTGTTCTGTCTGAGACATTTATATGTGGTCCTGACTTCGGTGAGCGAGTTGGTACTGTACGACCTCTGAAAGGGTCCCTACAGCGAACACTTCGATGTCTAGGAAACAGCTGATTGCTGAACAGAGAATATATGCTTCCCTCTCCCTGAGATACATCAAGAGTAGGAGTTTGATTAAGTTTGTGTGGGTTACTTTGACAGAGATGATATTCTGATGAGGAAATTGTGTTCCCATGCCAATTCTGGGAAAGATGATAGGCCCAGTGTACCTACAATTGTTGTTCCAGTTACACTCCGACAAGAGATACTGAGGTAGGCTCATAATGGAACCATGGCTGGCCAATCTTGGGGTCAACAGGACATGTGACAGTATCTTGCGTAACTTCTGTCCTTGTCTGAAACAGAATGTTGTGGCTTACTGTTAAACCTGTCACATTTGCCAGCTGATGGGTGCTGATGGGTAAACCGAACCAAACTGTGCCCGGTTGCACCTTTGCAGCCTATACCTGCTTTTGGCTAATCTTTCAGCTGAGTTCAGGTGAACTGTGTTGGTCCTTTTATTAATGCAATTGCAGACAGAAGTTGACAAACAGGAACATAGCACGCATGTTTCTGAGTAAGTTCTGCATCAAACAAAAGGTCTCAAGTTGTTTTATTAAACTGAAGTCCCGCCTTAGTGATGTCACTGACTACGTCATTACCTTTATACTCCTGAGACCAAAACCCTGCATCCATAGCTATACAAACATAGAGTTTCAGTGTTATAAAAGCTAGGCAATAAATGTCCCCTCCCCAAAGTTGATTTATTGTGGAATGTCTGAGTAGTCTCTTATCTCCCAAACTCCCGTGCAGAGTTCTGTCTCAGTCACACATCTCTAAGAGGGGTCTTCCTTATAAGAGAGAGAGAGAAAGAGCAAACAACTGTGAAACACTTCTAAAACTATATAATGAATATATATATTGTTAATCTGAAGTCTACGACCCTATAAATGTAAGGAGGTAGGGGTCTTATAACCCCTCCCCTTCTATTAATAAAACATTAGCATAATCAATTATTCTAATACATCAAACATTTTGGTACAACCCTTTTCATGACCCCTAGGTGAACCAGACAATGTGTGCTCCACTCGTTTCCTTGAGGCCATTCCATTGAGGAACATCATTGCTCCCAGTATTGTTAAGGCACTTGTGAAATTATTTTCAACGTTTGGGCTTCCGCAGATTTTAACCAAGATTAACATTTCATTTCAAAGATCTTCAAGTAAATGCTACAGCAGTAGTATGTTACCCATTGCCCCTTTAGTGCATATCACCCTGAGTCTCAAGGCGCTCTTGAGACTTCATCAGAGTTTGAAGTCTACGTTGAAAGCTTTCTGCTTTGAGTTTGAGAAAGATTGGGATGAAGGGGTGCCTCTAGTGCTATTTGCAGCACAGGAGGTTGTTCAGGAGTCTCTCTGTTTCAGTCCGAATGAGCTCGTGTTTGGATATTATGTCACAGGTCCATTGAGCTTGCTAAGAGAGAGGTTGTTGCAGGACAACACCTCAAAATCTAAAGACAAATCTGTTGAAGCACGTAAGCGCTTTTCGATACAGATTGCACTGTGCCTGTGAGTTTGCCAGTGACAATATGGAGAAGGCTCAAACAAAAAGGAAAGTCTGGTACAAATGGAAAGGCCAGTAGTCGCACTTTCAATGTGGGTGATCAAGTCCTGGTTTTGTTGACTGTTCTGGGATCACCGTTGCAAGATCACTTTCAGACCCTTACACCATAAAAAGTTAGTTATCCGGATTACCTCATCGCCACACCGGAGCAAAAAACACCCAAAGAAAAACAGGCTGTGTCATGTAAACATGCTGAAGCCATACTTCTCCCATTGCGATCGGGCAGAGAAGTTGGTGGGAACCGGTAGCGTTTCCTCTGCCTGCGGCCACTACTGTCCATTTGAATTCAATCACTTTTTGACAGCAGCCCTTTTGATTGGAACGAAACGTTCCATACATATTTGCCCATTATAGAAGTGCTCAGAAAGTGACTTTTTGGACTTCATCACTGGAAAAGATAAACGGTTGAGATTGGTATAATTTAAAAGCTTACAAACATGGTTGTCAAACTATTTTATAATTTCTGTCAAAATAATGTCATTTTTTTTAACCTAAAATCCAGAATTTCCCAAGCGATTCCATACACTGAAAAATGGAAATACGAAGAGATGGAAGCAAAACCAAGCTGGTATTCGGTCCCTGGCTGCACTTTATATAAGAAATCTAGGGAAGAAGGCACAAAATGTCACTGTTTTCCATTGAAAGGTACAGACAGATGCAGAAGAAGGCTAGAAACAATAAAAACTGTAAATATGATGTAAACACTCATACAGCTAATCTTGCAAATCTACATGTGTAAGGACCGACGCCGGGGATGAGAAGCAGGTACGGTGAGTCAATCATTTAATAGGAACAGACAGGTAACAGGACAGATACAGTGTCAGGACATATGAACAACATATGAACATTAATGAAGAAGCCGGGAACAGAGCGGGGAACCAGACAGATATAGGGAAGGTAATGACAGAGGTGATTGAGTCCAGGTGAGTACAATAATCGCTGATGCGCATGACGGAGTGAAGACAGGTGTGCGTAATGATGATGGCAGGAGTGTGCAATGCTGGGGAGCCTGGCGCTCGGGGAAGAGCAAGAGCAGGCGTGACAACGTGTGTAGTAAGCACTTCATTGACAATGACTACGAAAGAGACATACAGTACAACTGGAAATGATGGGAACAAAACAATGAATAAACACTCACTGGTTGAATTAACGTTTCCACATCATTTCAATGAAATTAGACATGGAATTGATGTCTCTGCCCAGTGGGACTGCAGTTCCTTCTCTGTTCCTCTGGACTGGATCTGGTGCTGTGCCAAAATACAGAGGCGCTTTTGAGGAGAAAAGGCTTCAAAGCGAATGTGCGGGGGTATAGTACGTAGTCTAATAATTGCAGTTCGAGTTGATCTTATTGTGTTGTAACCATTGCACCATATCATGTGGACATAGCCTAGGCGCTCTACTGGTTAGCATATCAAATCAAATCTTATTTGTCGCAGGCGCGGAACACAACACAACTTACAGTGAAATGCTTACTTACAAGCCAACAATGCCGTTTTAACAATAAATAAGTGTTAAGTAAAAAATAGATTAGTAAAAAAATAAAAATAACACTAACAAATAATTCAAAAGCAGCAGTAAAATAACAATAGCGGGGATATATACAGGGGGGTACCAGTACAGAGTCAATGTACAGAGTCAATTGAGGTAATATGTACATGTAGGTAGAGTTAAAGTGACTATGCATAGATAATTGCAAATAGTCTGGGTAGCCATTTAATTAGCTGTTCAGGATTCTTATGGCTTGGGGGTAGAAGTTGTTAAGTCTTTTGGACCTAGACTTGGCGCTCCGGTACCATTTGCCGTGCGGTAACAGAGAGAATTGTAGGGGTGGCTGGAGTCTTTGACAATTTTTCGGAACTTCCTCTGACACCGCCTGGTATAGAGGTCCTGGATGGCAGGAAGCTTAGTCCCAGTGATGTACTGGGCCGTACACACTACCATCTGTAGTGCCTTGCGGTCCGAGGCCGAGCAGTTGCCATACCAGGCGGTGAGTCAAACAGTCAGGATGCTCTCTTTGGTGCAGCTGTAGAACTTTTTGAGGATCTGAGGACCCATGTCAAATCTTTTCAGTCTCCTGTGGGGGAATAGGCTTTGTCATGCCCTCTTCACAGCTGTCTTGGTGTATTTGGACCATGATAGTTTGTTGGGGATGTGGACACCAAGGAACTTGAAGCTCTCAACCTGCTCCACTACAGCGCCGTTGATGAGAATGACGTGCTCGGTCCTCCTTTTCCTGTAGTCCACAATCATCTCCTGTGTCTTGATCACATTGAGGGAGAGTTTGATGTCCTGGAACCAAACGTCCAGGTCTCTGACCTCCCTCCTCCCTATAAGCTGTCTCATCGTCGGTGATCAGGCTTACCACTGTTGTGCCATCGGAAAACTTAACAATGGTGTTGGAGTCGTACATGGCCATGCAGTCATGAGTGAACAGGGAGTACAGGGGGGGACTGAGCACGCTCCCTTGAGGGACCCCCATGTTGAGGATCAGTGTGGCGCATGTGTTGTTACCTACCCTTGTCACCTGGGGGCGGCCCATCAGGGAGACCAGGATCCAGTTGCAGGGGGAGGTGTTTAATCCCATGGTCCTTACCTTAGTGAAGAGCTTTGAGGGTGCTCTCAGATAGGTGTTAATTTTGTTCAGGTGGGAAAGGGCAGTGTGGAGTGCAATAGAGATTGCATCATCTGTGGATCTGTTGGGGCGGTATGCAAATTGGAGAGGGTCTAGGGTTTCTGGGATAATGGTGTTGATGTGAGCCATGACTGTAACGGTTGTTGTCGGATAAAGCGGACCAAGACGCAGCGGGGAAATGTGCACTCATCTTCATTATTAATAGGACAAAGAAGGAAAAACCAATATAAACACGTACACAAAAAGACACAACGACGAATAACAGTCTGGTAAGGCACAAGGCTATACACAGAACAATCTCCCACAAAACACATACCTATATATAGGACTCTCAATCAAAGGCAACTACAAACACCTGCCTCCAACTGAGAGTCCAACACCCAATTACCTAACATAGAAATACTAAACTAGAGAGAACATAGAACATAACCCTAAACCCGGAAATAATAAATCAAACACCCTTCTAAGTAAACCACCACCCCGAACCACATAAAACAAATACCCTCTGCCACATCCTGACCAAACTACAATACAAATAACCCCTATTACTGGTCAGGACGTGACAATGACCAGCCTTTCAAAGCACTTCATGGCTACAGACATGAGCACTACGGGTCTGTAGTCATTTAGGCAGGTTACCTTAGTGTTCTTGGGCACAGGGACTATGGTGGTCTGCTTGAAACATGTTGGTGTTACAGACTCGGTCAGGGCCAGGTTGAAAATGTCAGTGAAGACACTTGCCAGCTGGTCAGCGCATGCTCGGAGTACACATCCTGGTAATCCGTCTGGCCCTGCGGCCTTGTGAATGTTGACTTGTTTAAAGGTCTTACTCACATCGGCTATGGAGAGTGTGATCACACAGTTGTCCGGAACAGCTGAAGCTCTCATACTTGTTTCAGTGTTACTTGCCTCGAAGCGAGCAAAGAAGTAATTTTGCTCGTCTGGTAGGCTCGTGTCACTGGGCAGCTAGCCACTGTGCATCCCTTTGTACTCTGTAATAGTTTGCAAGCCCTGCCACATTCGACGAGCGTCAGAGCCGGTGAAATATGATTCAATCTTAGTCCTGTATTGACTCTTTGGAGGGCATAGTGTGATTTTTTTATAAACTTTCGGGTTTGAGTCCCGCTCCTTGAAAGAGGCAGCTCTACCGTTTAGTTCAGTACGGATGTTGCCTGTAATCCATGGCTTCTGGTTGGGGTATGTACGTACAGTCACTGTGGGGACGACGTTATCGATGCACTTATTGATGAAGCTAGTAACTGATGTGGTGTACTCCTCATTGCCATCGGAAGAATCCCGGAACATATTCCAGTCTGTGCTAGCAAAACAGTCCTGTAGATTAGCATCTAACCACTTTTTTATTGACCAAGTCACTGGTGCTTCCTGCTTTAATTTTAGCTTGTAAGCAGGAGTCAGGAGGATAGAATTATGGTCAGATTTGCCAAATGGAGGGCGAGGGAGAGCTTTGTACTCGTCTCTGTGTGGAGTAAACGTAGTCTACAGCTTTTTCCCTCTGGTTGCACATTTAACATGCTAGTATAATTCATTTAATTTAATTTTCCCTGCATTAAAGTCCCTGGCCACCAGGAGCGCTGCCTCTCGATGAGCGTCTTCCTGTTTGCTTAATACCGTATACAGCTCATTGAGTGTGGTCTTAGTGCCAGCATCGGTTTGTGGTAGTAAATAGACAGCTACAAGGAATATAGACAAAAACTATTTTGGTAAATAGTGTGGTCTACAGCTTATCATGAGTTACTCTACCTCAGGCGAGCAAAACCTTGAGACTTCCTTAGATTTTGTGCACCAGCTGTTGTTTACAAATAGTCATAGACCGCCACCCCTTGTCTTACCATAGGCGGCTGTTCTATCCTGCCGAAAAACTGTAAAACCCGCCAGCTGTATGTTATTCAAAAACACACACAATAGCACAATTGGTCAGGGGACCGTAAAACAGCAACCATCTCCTCTGGTGCCGTTTGTGACTCATTTCAGGAAACTAGGCGTATGTCACATGTCACTACTGTACTTCACAGGAGAGGCATTTGAACACTAGCTAGGTATGACATTGAACCTAGTTGGTTAGCTTTAGCTACCTGCAGATTCATGCATGTTGGCTAGCTATGACAATCAGTTTGTATTGCTAGTAGTATGGGTTGGGATCATTACCGCGTTCAAAAGAACTGGGAACTCACAAATCTTCTGACATCAGTGCGTTCAAGACAACTGGGAACTCGGGGGAAAAAAACTAGCTTCAACTGGAATAAAGCATTTTGAACGGTCATCCAACTCGGGAACTCTGGCCTCTTTCTAGAGCCCCGACTTTCCGAACTGAAGATCACTGACTATATGATTTGACCTCGTATTTTTCCAAGTTCCCAGTTGTCTTGAAAGCACCAGTAGGTTAATTGTTTACATGTCTTAACAAAAGACTCCACTTCGCCAGATGATTACATGACCCATCAAGTTAGCCAGGTGTGTCTGGGAGTGATCTTCAGTCATCTATTGTATTTCATGAACATGTCTAGACAATAATAACCCATCCACTTAGTTTGATGTGGCTGGGAGGTGGTTATAGAGTTTATTTCACATTTATTTTACCTTTATTTAACTAGGCAGGTCAGTTAAGAACAAATTCTTATTTTCAATAATGGCCTAGGAACAGCAGGTTAATTGCCTTGTTCAGGGGCAGAACAACAGGTTTTTACCTTGTCAGCTCAGGGATTCGATCTTCCCAATGACATGTTAGGGTGGCATGTTCCATTTCTCAACGGTAAGGGTAGGGTCAAGTTATTGTAGACAGAAAGGTTATATTTACAGTGACTTTACCCCAACTGGTAACCGGTTCCATTTTCTATATAACACAAATACCCTGGGGGAGAGTCAGCCAGGGTGATGGATTGCTTGGGCAGAGAGGTGGGATTATTAAAATCTAACCTTCTCAAATAAAACACCTCATCCTCCACCTATTCAAGCTCTAGGTCTGTAAGGTTTCCTGCTTTGGTCCAGATCAATATTTCATAAGCTTTAAGGGGTATAGCTAATGATGTTATTGTCTCAGCACTGTCTGGGAACAGTCCACAAACCCAACAATCGGATACATTCTGTAGTACAGAAACATTACTAGCTAATTGTAAGAAAGTGTTTGACCTGGGGAAAACCCTATGATGTTCATGTCCTCTTTTTCTTCTCTTCAGGTCCGCTGGGTCATCAGCGTCCAGGTTCAGGTCGGCAGGGTTATCAGAGTCCAAGTTCAGGTCGGCAGGGTCATCTACTTCTGGGCTTCCCCCTGTGGAAGCCGGGCCTCGTTGGAGCGGAGAGGTCGGGGAGAGGTTACTAGCACGTTCACCCTACTCTGGCTCGAAGTCTGCTACCACCCAGAAGATGCCCACAGCCACAATAGCTGTGAGTCCTAGGGTAAGCAGAGTGCCCCTACTGTGGTGACGCGGGGGTCCTTATGGGATGGGCCATCAGTACCTCATGTGGACTGAGGCCAGTTTTCCGGGCTGGGGTGGAACGCATTGAAAACAAGGCTATGGGTAGCGCATCCACCCAGGTAAGTCCTGTTTGAGCACATCTTTTTGCCAGTTTATTTTTCAGAATGCCATTGTAGCGTTCTTTTAACTTGCATCATATCACACAGCTCTTTCATTATCTTTGAGTTGAAATGTGTCCCCCTATCGCTATCTAGACTTTGTGGTACAGCGAATTGTGGAATAATATCATATAAAAGGCATTTAGCCACCGTCTTTGTTTGCTTCATCATTAGATGTGGGGAAGGCTTCAATCCATTTGGAGTAGCTGTCAACTATTAGCAACATATATTATTTATTTTACAGGCAGGCATGTGAACAAACTCAATTTGCATATTTACAAAGGGCCCCAGGGGACTGGTAGGCTTGACAAAGAGGTCTGTACTTGCTTTCCTGCGTTGTGTTCTTGGCAAATTAGACATTGGGCACAGATTTGTGCGGCAATTGTAATACATTTGGGTGCGTACCATTCTTTCCTACAAGCACTTACCGCACTTACTATTCTCCCTTTCGACATGACTCACACCGTGATTCTTGCATCCCCCAAAAAACAACACTGCCGGTTAAATAAAAATAAACGAATCAGAATAACAAAGACATTTTGACTTACAACCCTCACAACCCTCACAACCTTATGTTATCCCATAAGGGAATTCAAGGAATAGTCAAATAGACTAGAGACAGGTTTCCCTCACACCACTCATGCACTTGTTGTGTGTGAGTAGCGCACCCGCCCCCTCCCTTTGTGCTTTCTTCACAGTTCAGGGACAGCGCTCTGTCTCTCTCCTTCTCGCCGTCTGAATTCGAATTGGAACTATTGACAAATTATAAAGGGTATTATTTGTAAGTATAGACGAGTGGGTTGTGTGTGTGCAGGTGTGTGTGTGATAAAACGTAGGGCAAAAACAAACAAATGCCCAGGCATTACTTAATTTAGGAGCTCCGTTAACCTTTATACAGTACTTTATAGTACTGCAGAATTTCACTACCTACTCTCCCAAGGCACTTGCCTCAGGATACATTTCAAAGGGAGATGTGCAGAATTATTGTTAAACTCCTCAGAAAACTTGTCAGTAGACATTCCATCCATCCTGGAAGAGAAAATAAACATGTACTTAGTTTTCACTATGCTACCTCAACTTTTTAAGGTATAGGGGGCAGTATTTTCATTTTCGGATGAAAAGCATGCCCAGAGTAAACTGCCTAATACTCGGGCCCAGAGTCAAATATTTGCATATTATTAGTATATTTGGATTGAAAACACTCTGAAGTTTCTAAAACTGTTGTCTGTGAGTATAACAGAACTCATATGGCAGGCAAAAACCTGAGAAAAATCCAACCAGGAAGTGGGAAATCTGAGAATTGTAGTTCTTCTTTTGAATCCCTATCGAAACTACAGTGTCTGTGGGGTCACGTTGCACTTCCTAAGGCTTCCATTGGCTGTCAACAGCCTTTAGAAACGTGTTTCATCCTTCTCCTGTTACTGGGCAGAAAATAGGAGCTCAGTCAATGAGTGGACTGCCTGGGACCAGTGAGTTGTTTACTGCGCAGGTACATTTGGCGCGCCGCTCCTTCTTTTTCCTCTGTAATGAATACGCTATTGTCCGGTTGGAATATTATCGACGTTTTATGTTAAAAATACCCTAAGGATTGATTGTAAACAACGTTTGACATGTTTCTACGAATGGTAATGGAACTATTTGACTTTTCGTGCCAGGATTTACGCTCGCGCGTTATGCCTTTGGATAGTGATCTGAACGCACGAACAAAACGGAGGTATTTGGACATAAATATGGAGTATTTCAAACAAAAAGAACATTTCTTGTGGAAGTAGGAGTCCTGAGAGTGCATTCTGACGAAGATCAGCACAGGTAAGAGAATATTTATAATACTAATTCTGAGTTTAGTTGACTCCAGAACTTGGTGGGTATCTGTATAGCTTGCTTTGATGGCTGAGCTATGTACTCAGAATATTGAAAAATGTGCTTTCTCCGTAAAGCTATTTTAAAATCTGACACAGCAGTTGCATTAAGGAGAAGTATATCTATAATTCTTTCACTAACTGTTGTAAATTTGATCAATGTTTATCAGTGTATTTTTGTAAATTGATGTGCTCATTCACCGGAAGTTTTGGTGGGAATACATTTTCTTAACATCACGCGCCAAAGTAAAATGGGGTTATTGGATATAAATATGAACTTTATCGAGCAAAACATACATGTATTGTGTAACATGACGTCCTATGAGTGCCATCTGATGAAGATCATCAAAGGTTAGTGAACATTTTAGCTGGATTTTTGGTTTTTGTGATGCATGTCCTTGCTTGGAAAATGGCTGTGTGGTTTTTCTTGTGAAGTTTATGTCCTAACATAATCTAATTTTATGCTTTCGCTGTAAAGCCTTTTTGAAATCGTACAATGTGGTTAGATTAACGAGAAGTTTATCTTTAAAATGGTGTAAAATAGTTGATTGTTTGAGAAAATGAAATTATGAGATTTTTGCTGTTTTGTATTTCGCGCCATGCTATTTCACTGGCTGTTGAATAGTGTGTCCCGCTAGCGTCCCACCTAACCCATAGAAGTTAATCAGTCCAAAAAATCCTCAATCTCAATCTGTCCTAAAAATGCAATATGCGGTTCTACTATGCCTATGTACCTCCTTCCCTTTTCCAATCAAGCTTACTGCATTTTGGGCAGATAAAACCATGCATATACATAATCATACTGGAGACATATCATATGATACAAGGTCTCATTAAGTGGAATAGGCACCTTCTAAAATTAAGAATCCCAGAGTCCCTTTCTTGTTATCTTATCATCTAGACCTGTTGCATTGACATATGGCTTGTGTTCTGTACTTTCTGTCCCCAGGACATCAACTAGTCAAAATATGAAACCTGTTGTTAAACACATCTGCTAGGGCCTTCAAAAAGTTGGAGCTGGCTTATCAGCTTCTTTTTTTCACAGCCCTGGTACTAAAAACATTTATTTTGATCTGCTTCAATTTTGGACAGTGTTCCACGTAATGGAAACAAATCATTGCTTTGGATGAAATTACCTTCTTACTTACCTTCACTGGTGTTATTCAACCTCAATCGAATTGAGAAATAATAATTGTAAATTGTCATGTCAGATTAACAAACCGTATCCTATTCAATTATTCATACCTCTGTTCCAAATGTTTCCACTGTGTTCCATACAGCCTGTTTGTGTTCAGTGAGTACCACTCACTTTCACTGGTCCATGGGTTCACAGGAAGCTTATCTTTAACCCATACACCAGATGGCGGCCTCTGATTTAATATCAGTCCCAAGGCTCAATCGCTCTGTTCGCTTAGGCACATAATAAAACCAAACATTGGCAGCCAAATGCTGTCAAATTACTAAGATATTGCATTATTAGAGTGCTATCTGCAAGCTACTAATAACATACAACATTACCATTCACCATACTGTCAACATTCATTCAATGTTATATACCAATCAACTGGTAGACCATGAGTACTATGAATCTGTCCACTTCATTTTATTTATCACTTTCTTTGTTACTTTCACTTGTCTCCATATACGTTTCCTTCAACTAAGACCCTTCTAGTCTTCCCAATAGGAAAGCCCTCTCAATCACTACTGCTAATACACACAAATCACTCTCCAAAAATATACTGCTTTTAACCCTATTGTAAGGTTTAAAAACAAAACAAACATGGTAATTTCTGTTCACCGGGATGTCATTTTCTCCTTTTACTTTCTCCTTATTGGAAAGCATTGTTTGTATTATAGTCTACCCTAACAATGTTACTGTTTATATTTATTACCAATTTCCATAGAAAATTCACTTTTTGCTTTCTACTCATTTTATTTTTTAACCTTTTCACACATACCAACAAACCGGTGTGATCATTCCACAGTGGTCTCTGCAGCGTACGCTCAATTTAGAAAGTTATTTATAAAATCCAGTTTCGATTGACGCAACAGTCAGCATTTGAGCTGGCCGCAATCGTTTTTCACAGAAACATTTTGCACAAACACTGTCCTTACAAAGTTATGTCCTGAATGTGACCAGTTTATTTTTGGATGCAATGTTCAGACATTCACAGAAGTACCGATAGCATACACAATCATTCATACCGTAAAATGTAGGCTACATTTGTCCTTGCGCTAACTGAGGAAAGATTGACATAACACAAGCTGTCATATTTAGAGAACTCTCAGCTGACAGAAACCACAATATGAATTAGCTAATAGCAATAACTATTTATAATTCATCACATCACGGATGAGCTCAACATTGATCGACATGATTATGTAAAACATTTTCTAGAAATCAAAAGTAATCCGACGATGGGTAGTTTGTGCACACCAACATGTTTGTTTTTTCGTGTCAACCAAAGATAATAAGAGGAGACAAGAGGAGATTGGTCTGTTTGCAGTATGTATGTTGAACAGGGTGTGTCGTCTACCATCATTCACTTCCGGAAGTTTATTCGAAAGATGAGTGAACCATTCCTTCACCTCATTATAACAGATTTGGTCTGACAGACATTTACGAGACACCCAGAATGAATTGTATAACGTCAACAAATATGGTGCCACACATAGCTGGCAAATAGCTTAGCATTAGCTCATTACAATCAGTACAACCTTCAAAAAAGTATGTTACACACATCATAGATTATAGTCATCATAGTCCATTACAATATATGCAATAATTGGAATTCATTATTTGTCACCAGTACTTGAAAACGTGAATAAAACTGTAAATACATTATGCTCCATACATGCATACAAACATACGGTATTCTACAGTAGAAACAACAACATGATATAGAGAAAATAAGGCACTTACTGTGATAAGAACTTACACATGTCCAAAGTTATTATTTGTAAGGAAAACAACAATGCAACAATGCGGGCGCCAGACAGAAAATGTACCAGTTCGTGCAAGACTACGCAAATGCTGCATACTTGATCTGCGGACAAAATTGGGAAGGGCTCTCCTCGAAGAAGGAAGTTTGTCCGGCTCAGTAACGCCTCAAACATAAATTGTCCGCAACACTGAAATGGGCTACTTCTATGTGAAGTAATGAGGAGGCGGAACACACCTCAATTCAAACTGTTGTTAGAAAATCATTTGAAATAGACAAGTTGAAACATAGCCTATAGATAATTAGCAGGCAGCGCGTGTTAACTGTGCTATTGCGTATAAATCACATTTTCAAACAGTGACTGCATTCTGACATCACGTGCATCAAACAACTCACGCTGGGGCGACCGTTAGAGATATTTGGAACTCACATGTGAAAAGGTTAAGGTAGCTCTCGAGACTAGAGTGTCTTTCTAGGATCAACATTTATTATAACTGGGCTAGCACGGCCTATCAGTCCACTGTCATTGGAGTGCTCTGTCCATTATGAGGCAGGAACTTGAGACAGAATCGACTGAGAGACAAAGACAATTTCCCCCTCCGTCTCGGGAAGTGGTTCAATTTGCCAACTCACGAATTGGTTTAGAATTTCATCGTTAGGGATATCAGCGAAAACGGGAGTACAATACATTTTAGCATTTAGTGTTGTCAGCAAGTCTCTTCCCAGTAAATAGTTGAGTGGATGAATACATATATAATCATCTTCAACATTTACTGGTCTTATACAACAGGGCATGGGTTTTGTTTAAAAATGTACTATTTTTCCTTTCTAGTATTTTGGGGTATTCACTTCTTCAGTGGCTGGGGTCATGACAATAGAAGCAGCCTTTATCTCTATTCCTATCCCTCTCTTTATCTCCCTAGCTGCTGCGTTGTTACCCCCCCCCCCCCACCACCACCACGGCTGCGACCCCATCCCCTGCTGTGACCGCGGCCCCCAACTCCTGCCATGTAAAACTGTAGCTGAGCTGCCTGTAAGTGGCGGTCAGTTTTGGTGGATTTATGTTTAATAGTTTCTATGCATTGCTGAGCTAGGAGTGTAATTTCCAGTAGGGTTTTCGTCTGCCAACCTGAAGTACCAGAGACCGTCTTAGGTAACCCACACACGTACGCTGATACCAGGGGGCCGTTAACCCCCTCCACATCAGACGTCATTCCAGAGTGTTTGAAAAAGATGTCTCTCATTCTGCTCAAAAACCGTGGGCGTCTTCCCCCTCAGTCATAACACAGGATGTAGTTTTGGTCCAATCAACTCGAGTAGGGTAGCGGTGTAACACTGCTGCTGTTATGGCTCCTATTTTCAGTGGAGGATACCAAAAAAAGATTACAGTTACTTTTATCAACTTCATTAACCCTCTCATGTGTGCAAACAGATTATATATATTATAACTAATCTAGTTTTCTGATTCCTGCTATAAAGTACTTTTCCCAGATGTAGGCTATCCGATTCCTACTGGCAGGCTATCTGATTCCTGCTATCACGTGATTGTAGGTAAACCGATCCCAACATGTGGGCAAACCGATTCTCACCATTGGACACACCAGACAGATTCAGTATTATAGGAAAACAGTTCTGCCAAAGTGAACCCCAAAATGTTGTGGATGAGGAGGACAAGAGATCTTGCACCATTAACCATTAAGACTCGGCTGGAAAACAGACAGTCCCTCACAGAGATTTTTTAAAAAGGTCTCTTACCTTTTTTAAGTTGTGGCCAGAGGGATGTCTGGGTTCAAGACTAGCGAAACGGGTCAAAAAGTCAAGTTGCTCTCATCCGGGTCACGGCACCAAATGTTGTGGAAAATTTGTTCCAAAGACTAGTCAGACTAATTTAATTGTATAATAGTGAATCTTTAACACATACAAGCAGCTGCAAAGTAGATCCCTCAGTCAGGGAAGGAGCTCCAAGAGTAAATGGTTCCATGTCCCTTATATAGTGGGAGGCGATAATACAATCATATTATTTACACAAGTTATTTTATACAAGGAACAGTTCCAGAACACAATGACCTTGTGTTAAGATGCAGAGTCTACGAAATGCATAACATCACAGGCCAACACAGAACAATAGCATAACCCTTGAGAAGTAACAACAGCACAACCTCAACAGTGCCACAACAATGTGAAATCCACAGATTAGGGCCTAGTGAATTTATTTAAATTGACTGATTTCCTTATATGAACTGTAACTCAGTAAAATCTTAGACCTTTTTGCATGTTGCATCTATATCTACAAGCATCAGCTGTCAGAGCAGCTTACCGATCGCTGCATCTGTACACTGCCCATCCAACCAACTACCTACCTCATCCCCATATTTGTTTTAGTTTTTTTCTGCTCTTTTTCACACCAGTATTTCTACTTGCACATCCTCATCTGCACATCTATCACTCCAGTGTTAATTACTAAATTGTAATTACTTCGCCACTATGGCCTATTTATTGCCTTACCTCCTTACTTCATTTGCACACACAGTATACAGATTTTTCTATTGTGTTATTGACTGTATGTTTCTTTATCCCTTGTGTAACTCTGTGTTGTTGTTTTTGTCGCACTGCTTTGCTTTATCTTGGCCAGGTCGCAGTTGTAAATGAGAACTTGTTCTCAACTGGCCTACCTGGTTAAATAAAGCTGAAATAAAATAAAATGAAAAATATCTTTGTCCAGTGTAGTTAATTCTCTCCTTTGAACATACAGTAGTTGTACTTTTCAAATTGGGTCTATAATTCCATTTTCATATTTTTTTAGAGAACCAAAAGTCATACTATACGTCAGTTCACCACTTTCTGTCGTGGGGCTCTGCACTGTAAAGCTGATGCTTGTTATTCCCCAAAAAGCACAGGCCAGGTCACATTCTGATACTCTTAGAGCTGTGCTGACAAGAATGAGATCGGACAGTCACAAGATTGTGTCCCAGAGGAGGGACGGATTTCCATGGCAGATCAAAGGTTCTGTTGCTCTCTTTGTGGCATGAAAGTTGAGCACAGAACAACCGCATCGACTTGCTAGATACTTGGAAGCAAGCATTCAAGTGCCATTCAAGTAAGTTTGATACCCATTATAGAAAAAAATACATAAAATATATGTAAATAACCAGGTATGTTGGCCAGTATTGACAATGTTACTTTATTTGGACAGTGAAGCTAAAACTTTGAATTTGGCTCTATAATCCAACATTTTGAATTTGAGATCAAATGTTTTATATGAAGCGAAAGTATCCGGCAACAGTGTCCAGTCCAGAGTATCCGGTGACAGTGTCCAGTCCAGAGTATCCGGCGACAGTGTCCAGTCCAGAGTATCCTGCGACAGTGTCCCGTCCAGAGTATCCGGCGACAGTGTCCAGTCCAGAGTATCCGGCGACAGTGTCCAGTCCAGAGTATCCGGCGACAGTGTCCAGTCCAGAGTATCCGGCGACAGTGTCCAGTCCAGAGTATCCGGCGACAGTGTCCAGTCCAGAGTATCCGGCGACAGTGTCCAGTCCAGAGTATCCGGCGACAGTGCCCCGTCCAGAGTATCCGGCGACAGTGTCCAGTCCAGAGTATCCGGCGACAGTGCCCCGTCCAGAGTATCCGGCGACAGTGCCCCGTCCAGAGTATCCGGCGACAGTGCCCCGTCCAGAGTATTCGACAACAGTACCCCGTCATGAGTATCCAGTAAGAGTAGTAAGCCCGGAACCGAGTGAGACGGCCTACAGTTCGGAACCAAGGGAGACGGCCCACTGTGCAGAACCGAGTGAGACGGCCCACAGTTCGGAGAGGGGTGAATGGGTCTGCAGTCCGGAACCGAGTGAGTCTGCCTGCGATCCGGAACCGAGTGAGTCTGCCTGCGATTCGGAACTGAGTGAGTCTGCCTGCGATCCGGAACCGAGTGAGTCTGCCTGCGGTCCGGAGTCAAGGAAGTCTGCCTACAGTCTTGAGGGCAGTAGGCCAGAACCGGAGCCACCTCCAGTATAGGTGGGTTGGGGAGAGGGGGTGTAGCACAGGTGCCGTCGTTGACGGCAGCCACCCTCCCTTCCCTCCCTTTAGTTTAGGGGGTTTATTTTTAGCATTTTTTGGGGTTGTGTTTTTGTTTAGGTGCATTCGGGGTATGCACTTTTGAGGGGGGGGGGGGGGGGGTAATGTGTAAGGGCTGTCGTCAGAAGAAGACCAAGGTGCAGCGGAGTTAGTGTTCATCTTGACATTTAATTCAAACAAAGAGAACACTATACAAAAAAAACAGGAAAACCAACAGCCAAACAGTACTGACAGGAAACACACTGAACAGAAACAATTACCCACAAAACCCAAAGGAAAAACATGCTCCTTATGTGTGACTCCCAATCAGCAACAACGAGCTTCAGCTGTGCCTGATTGGGAGCCACACACACACACACACACACACACACACACACACACACACACACACACACACACACACACACACACACACACACACACACACACACACACGGCCCAAAACAAAGAAATACAAAAACAAAGAAAAAGGAACATAGAACACCCACCCAATGTAACACCCTGGCCTAACCAAAATAAAGAACAAAAACCCCTCTCTATGGCCAGGGCGTTACATAATGTCACGTCCTGACCAGTAATAGCGGTTATTTGTTATTAATTTTGGTCAGGACGTGGCAGAGGGTATTTGTTTTGTGGTTTGGTGTGTGTGTGTGTTGTACTTAAAGGGGGTTTGATTTGTTAGTTCCGGGTTTTGGGTTATGTTCTATGTTTGTATTTCTATGTCTAGGTTTAGGTGTTGGACTCTCAATTGGAGGCAGGTGTTTTTAGTTGCCTCTGATTGAGAGTCCTATATATAGGTATGTGTTTTGTTTTGTAGTTTGTGGGAGATTGTTCCATGTATAGCTGATGGCCTTACAGGACTGTTTATTCGTCGTTGTGTTTCTTTTGGTGTACGTGTTTATTTTGGGTTTTCCTTCCTTCCTTAATAAAAGAAGATGAGTACACATATACCCGCTGCGTTTTGGTCTCAATCCGACGACAACCGTGACAGTCGTATTTTTCTGGGTGACTTTTACTTGTAAAAGTGTCTTTACTTTTTCTCAAGTATGACAATTCTGTACTTTTTCCATTACTGGTCTCTCTCTGTCTCTGTGTCTCTAATAGCAATGCAAGGGCTTAATTGGCATGGGAAACGTGTTTACATTGTCAAAGCAAGTGAAATAGATAATAAACAAAAGTAGAGAGTAACACATACGTTTCAAAAGAATATAGACCTTTCACATTATATTATGGATATGTACAGTGTTGTAACAATGTACAAAAGGGAAAATAAATAAACAGAATCTCTGTCTTGCTTTCTCCATCCATCACTCTGTATGTTATGCCACAATAAGGGTTATGTTATGCAATATTATGTTATTTCTAAATGTATTATGCTGCAACCAAACTACAATAACAAATAACCCCTTTACTGGTCAGAACGTGACAGGGGGGCAATTCATTTGTCACATAGGGCCATGAAGGTTCGGATAGCTTTTTTTCCCTTAATAAATAAAATCATCACTTAAAAACTGCATTTTGTGTTTACTTGGGTTATCTTTGTGTAATATTTACATTTGTTTGATCTGAAACATTTACGTGTGACAAATGTGCAAAAAAATAAGAAATCAGGAAGGGGGCAAATAGTTTTTCACAGCACTGTAGGTTTGCAACTCCTGCCCACCTAATGGCCTTCTGAATGCTCATTGAACCTGACACACACAAGATGATTAGTGTAACGAGAGCAAGAGCAGCGGCAAAGGTCACATTCCTAAGCAATACAAAGGTAAATACTGTACAATCTTTTTTAAACAGTTTTTGTCAAAGTGGCTATCTTTTTTAAAAGATACACCGCAGCATCAGTCTATACATTGTAGTGCAAATGTTACAGTTCCCTTCTGAGCAATATCACTGTCAGTAGCCTGGTTCCATCTTTCATTCAAAGCCAACTGGACTAATGATATTAACTCCTGGGTTAAGGAGAGATAATACTGTGAATGGTTCCCGGAATTGTTATTGAGGCATGATTTCTCTTCCCTCTAAGGCAGTGGTATTCAAACCTTTTCAGCGGGGACCCCATTTTCTTTGCCAGAATTTCAGGAAACCCATTTTTTGGCCCAGAATTTCTGGTGACCCCCTCCCCAAATCTTAGAAGCCTTAAAATCGGTTCATTTTGATATTTACATCAATAAATAACCTTCAATTCGTTACATTTTCATCTGTCTTATCAATTTCTCTTTCCCCAAAACGATTGTATATTGTCACATACAATAATCTGTAATCTTAATTGTTTTGTTCCGACCCAGACTTTGAATACCACTTCTTTTGTGTTATTGTAGTGGATGTTCATGTACATTATGCTTATGACTTTTTTTACTTTCTTCAACAGACAGTCCTGCAGCCCATAGATGAATCCTTCCTCTTCATGACACACCTCTCTGTGGGTTTGAAGCAGAGGGATTTGGCTCACAGATTTAACATCAACCAGTCCACTGTGAGTCGGATCATCCTCACATGGGGAAACTTCCACTACGCTTTGCTTGGTGTCAAGTGTCTCTGGATGTCAGAGGAAAAGGTGGAGGCAGTGTAAGGTACATGACCAGCTTTCCTCTCAAGGAGGACCCAGATGCCAGCCTTAAATGTGCGTCAGACCCAGTCAATCGCCGATTGAGATTTCATATGGAGAGATGTATCAGGAGGGTGAAGGAGAAGAACTCTTCAACACCGCCATCCTGCTCTCAATCATAGCTAGCATCAAACAGATGTACTCGGTTGCATGCTTCCTGGTTGACTACCAGAATGGATCTCTGGTCAAAGCCTGGGCAAAGGAGAGTGAGCCCACAACCCCCTAGGCAGCCACCCAGTACCCATAGCCAGCCTGAGCACCCTTAACTGTCACTCAGGGCATCTTGATGAGCTCCAATGTCCTAGGTGCCTTTGATTTTGATGTTGGAATCAGTTCATTTTATAATTATGTTTTATAGGATTAGCCTACATGATTCACTTTTAATAGAGCTAGGCTCCTTTTTTCTCAATTTCCGCCTGAATGACGTGCCCAAAGTAAACTGCCTGTTGCTCAGGCCCTGAAGCCAGAATATGCATATAATTGGTACCATTGGAAAGAAAACACTTTGAAGTTTGTAGAAATGTTAAAATAATGTAGGAGAAAATCCTACAGAGACCATGCTCTTACAATGGCAAGTATAAGGGCATTCTCAATTCTAGCTCCCATGATGCAATTCCTATGGCTTCCACAGGGTGTCAGCAGTCTATGTTCAAGGTTTCAGGCTTGTAACTTCAAAAACGAATAAGAAATATCAGTTTTAGTACAGGGACACAGTCTTGGAAATTCGTGTTTGTGCACGCCATAGAGAAAGGACACACCTGCTAAAATTGGTTTCCTATTGAACATACTTCTTTCCGTAAGAAATATTATAGTTTGATTACATTTTGGGGTATCTGAGGAAAAAATAGAAACATATTTTGACTTGTTGAAACAAAGTTTAGGGATAGATTTTCAGATTCCTTTCTCTGCATGTTGAACAAGTGGATTACTCAAATCGATGGCGCCAACTAAACTGAACTTTTTGGGATATAAAGAAAGATTTTACCTAACAAAACGACACTACATGTTATAGCTGGGACCCTTTGGATGACAAATCAGGAAGATTTTCAAAAAGTAAGTGAATATTTAATCGCAATTTGTGAATTTATGAAACCTGTGCCAGTGGAAAATATTTTGATGTGGGGTGCCGTCCTCAAACAATCCCATGGCATGCTTTTGCTGTTATAGCTACTGTAAATCAGAGAGTACAGTTAGATTAACAAGAATTTAACTTTCAAACAATATAAGACACTTGTATGTACCTAAATGTTTAATATCCATAATTTTTATGATTATTTATTTGAATTGCGCGCCCTCCAGTATCACCGGAAGTTGTCCCGCTAGCGGGATGCCTAGGCTTAAGAAGTTTTAAAAGGAGAATTATCCTATTTCTGATGTAAAGCTCTATTTTTTATGTAAATGGTATGGTATAGAAGGGTCCACAGTCTTTATTTGTGATTTTGCTTGTTTTTGATAAACTTACCCCTCATTGCTCGTTGTACAGTTTCAGAGTAAGCAAAAAACATGAACAAAAGCTATTTCATGTCTAAAGATCAACATCACTATTCTGAGATTGTCCGTTTCTAAAAGGACGTATTTGTGTGTTTTTTGTGTGTTTTTTTTCATGTCTTTTGCTTTCCCTGACACTGCACAATGAGGAAGTGTCACGCGGCTGGAGTAAGTTTCTCAAACAAGCCAAATCCCCCAAAACATGTCTGGACCCTTCTGTAACATGCCATTTACATCAAAACATTTCTTCAGAAATAGGAAAATTCTCCTTTAAGTCCTTTAATCAGTTCATTATAATCCTGATTGATAGGATAACAAGATTCACTTCTAAATCCTTTGACCGGACTCCTTGTTTTTAAATAATCATCTTTATTCTGGTGATTAGTGACAAGTAATTTAATCCAGTAGATGAATCAATACAATGAGTTGTCTTTTTTGTCTTGGTACATGCATGTTGTGTGTCTTGAGACAATGAATGTACATATTAATTGTGTATTACAAACCTAAGTTATCAATAAAGACGGTCTCATCTTGTTGCACTACGACTATGACACCTCTTAACCTGCCGAACAGTTTAGGAGAATTGGAACACACAATTAACCTGTAGGCTCCACAATGTGTTCAATGATTAAACACATCAGTGTAACATGTTTTAGCAGTCAACATCAATGATGAAAATAGGATGCACTCAAATTGGAAACCAAAACATTTTTATTTGTTCTACATCTCTCAGGCATAGCCATGTATGAAGTAAAGCCTTTCATGTAGACATCTAGGCATGTAAAAATGTTCCCTGATGGTGTTTGCCACCCAACTGTAGATGCGCTGGATCAGTATGTCCTCTTCAGCGAACACCATGAAGTCACACCACTCCAGCCTTGCTATTAGCATCTAGCCTTGTACCTGCGAGTAGTAGGCTTTAGCTCCTTTTTGCCATGATGGAGCTTCAGGTAGGGGCAGTCAACATAACTCTTGGAGTTTGGACGCTTGATCTCCAGTAAGCCAAATGGTGGGCTTTCAATGGGGTCGTAGGTCAGCCTGTCAGGTGAAGACCCCAGCCAAGGGGCGTGTAGTTCACGTTTTTGATGTGGCTGTATTCACAGACAACAGCAGGCTCCATGGCCAGAGCCCTGTTCATTGCTGCCATCTGAGGAGGTCCTTTGATAATCCAGTCTACCAGGTTCTCCGCTAAACTCTGCCCTCGGACGTGGAAGACTTCCCTGAAGCGGGAGGTGGTAAGGCGTGGCCTTCTTAGTTTATGCCAGTCCAATGAGGTGCTCTGCTCCTTGGTAGCCCCTTCAATGGTGTGAGCCATATCCCTGGTGGTCTCCAACGATCTGACATACAGCTGCTCCCTATCACTGCACACAAACATGCTGGTAGGATAGGGAACTTCCCGCTTGGACTTTTTCTAAAAGCAGAGTCGACCAATGGGACCAATGGGACCTTGCTGTTGATCCCCATTCCCTTCCCTGTGGCTCAGTTGGTAGAGCATGGTGTTTGCAACGCCAGCATGGTGTGTGCAACACCAGGGTTGTGGGTTCGATTCCCACGGGGGGCCAGTACGATTTTATTTTTATTTTTTCAATGTATGCATTCACTACTGTAAGTCGCTCTGGATAAGAGCGTCTGCTAAATGACTAAAATGTAAAAAATAAAAAAATAAAATGTAATTGTGGTGATCAATGGTGCCGTTTCAATGTGAAAGTCCTTGTACAGGACAGACAGGTCAGGCAGTTCCCCTTAGAAGAAATAATAAATAAAATAAAAATAGAGGCCTTTGTAGTGTGCTCCTTTGCAAAACATAATTAGTAATCTCACAGTCAAATAATTTACTGTGGCTGTTGTAAAAGTTAAGGGATTTACATTTCAGATTTTACCTAATTTCTTCAGCCATGGTCCTCTGTTTCGGTTTAGCTGATAAGATTAACATCTTGCTTCCTGGGCCTGGCTTCACACCCTATTCGATTGAAATGGGACACACAATTGTTTAGATACTGATTTTGCATGTGCATGTTTATCTATATCCACACAGACTGACCATGGTTCTTGGCATGTGCCAACACTGCTCGCTCTCTACAGCTAAGGACTGGGGGGACCACTGGATTTTTGAGCTGTGAATAATGTGCCGCCTGGTACAGCGGAGCAACTCTATGGTTGCAAAAAGCTGTACCAGCTGCACACGAACAGTGTCCACGTGATAACATTACAGGGAACGAGTTCAACACACAGTAAGGAAAGGTGTAGAATATAATTAATGCCAAGAAGATGTAACATTTCATTCAAATGTTATAGAAATAATGTAGGCAGAAACTAAATTAAGATATGATGAATTAAGGAAAGGAAACAAGTTGAGACAATGAGAATCAATGGACTCAGATATGTGACATTAGCATTATCACAAAGTATGGAGCAATTTTCTATATTACTCTTTATTGGACATGCATTCTAATTTATAGCCATACTACTTTAGGTTATTGAAACACTGTCTCAACTGACTAATTTAAAGGCAGTAAAAAATATATAAGTGGTTAGCATTGTTAATTCAGAAGAGAAAAATAAAAAGCCTCCCCTCATTCATCTCCCCCCATCTCCATGCCTAATAAATACGACGGCTCCCCAGGGAAATGTCAAGGATTTCTCATGCAGTGTAACCTGTACCTAGACCATCACCCCACTGACTTCACCTCTGACAAAGATAGGGTGGACTTCGTCATCTCTCTACTCACAGGCAAAGCTCTGGATTGGGTCACACAGCCCTGTGTGCCGCTCAAAGTTCTGATCTTTCCTCTGAATCACGTTTCCAGGCCCTCTTCAAGGAGGTGTTCGACCAATCAGTTTCAGGTCGTCACACCGGGGGCCTGTTATGTGAGCTGCGACAGGGCCGTCACTCCACCACTGAGTATGCCCTTGAGTTCCGTACCATGGCTGCCGGCAGTGGATGGAGAGAACCAGCTCTCCTTACAGTCTACCGGAGGGGTCTTAATCGGGAGTTACAGACCGAACTGGCCTGCAGAGGAGATTTAACGGACCTAAACCAATACATCCGGATGTCCATATCCATTGGCAACCTACTGGTGGACCGCAGACCTATACAGTCGCCCAAGGCATGCGAGGCTTCCACGCCCTTCTCTCATCCACCACTGTCCAACAGCCCCAAACCCATGCAACTTGGCTGTGTCCCTCTCACGCCTGCTGAGAGACACCGGATGTTACGTGAAAACCTGTGCCTCTATTGTGGAGAGAGTAATCACCTACTCAATAGCTGTCTGATTCACCCCCCCCCCCCCCCCCACACGAAGGGGTGACCACAACCCCTCCACTTCCGCCCAGGTAAGCACTTCTGCGTTTTTGAACATTACTTAAAGGCAGTTTGGGATCCCGGCTCTTCTTTCTGCTAATGGGGTAACTCAGTTTGTGGAGGGACTCGGGGGCTGCAGGAAATTTTATTGACGAACAATTGGTACAAAAGTTAAGGGTCAAGCTAATCACTGTTAATCCTCCCTTTAGGATTAATGCACTGGACGGACAACCTCTCAGAACTGGTCTTGTGACTCGCATGACCGAAAGTATCACCCTTCAGATTGGTCTCCTTCACTTGGAGGTCATTCAGTTAATGGTGTTGTCTTCACCTAAAGAACCCCTCATCCTCGGTCACCCTTGGCTAAGCCTTCACGACCCTGCCATCTCCTGGTGGAAAGGGGAACTGCTGTCATGGTCTCCCGCCTGTTTTAGGAACTGCTTCAGTCTACCCTGTTGAGCCACCTCTATAGAAGGATCGGAGTCTGCCATTCCAACCCACATCCCACCTGTATATGTCCAGTTCCTGAATGTCTTCAGCAAGAAAAAGACGTCCATTCTGCCCCCTCATTGCCCGGAGGACTGCGCGATCAACCTTTTTCCTGGGGCATCGCCCCCTAAGGGTCGGATCTACCACTTGTCCAATCCAGATAATGAGCTATGGGCACCTATATAGAAGAGGCTCTCGACATGGGATTCATCCATCCATGTCTCCGGCTGCATCCAGTTTATTTTTTGTAAAAAAAAGGATGGTAGTCTCCGTCCTTGCATAGATTACTGACCAAATCAAATCAAATCAAATTTATTTTTATATAGCCCTTCGTACATCAGCTGATATTCTCAAAGTGCTGTACAGAAACCCAGCCTAAAACCCCAAACAGCAAGCAAAGCATGTGAAAGAAGCACGGTGGCTAGGAAAAACTCCCTAGGAAAAACTCCCTAGAAAGGCCAAAAACCTAGGAAGAAACCTAGAGAGGAACCAGGCTATGAGGGGTGGCCAGTCCTCTTCTGGCTGTGCAGGGTGGATATTAAAACAGAACATGGTCAAAATGTTAAAATGTTAAAATGTTCATAAATGACCAGCATGGTCAAATAATAATAATCATAGTAGTTGTCGAGGGTGCAACAAGCACGTCCGGTGAACAGGTCAGGGTTCCATAGCCGCAGGCAGAACAGTTGAAACTGGAGCAGCAGCACGGCCAGGTGGACTGGGGACAGCAAGGAGTCATCATACCAGGTAGTCCTGAGGCATGGTCCTAGGGCTCAGGTCCTCCGAGAGAAAGACAGAAAGAGAGAAAGAGAGAATTAGAGAGAGCATATTTAAATACACACAGGACACCGGATAAGACAAGAGAAATACTCCAGATGTAACAGACTGACCCTAGCCCCCCGACACAAACTACTGCAGCATAAATACTGGAGGCTGAGACAGGAGGGATCAGAAGACACTGTGGCCCCATCCGATGATACCCCCGGACAGGGCCAAACAGGCAGGATATAACCCCACCCACTTTGCCAAAGCACAGCCCCCACACCACTAGAGGGATGTCTCCAACCACCAACTTACCGTCCTAAGACAAGGCCGAGTATAGCCCACAACGATCTCCGCCATGGCACAACCCAAGGGGGGGGGGGGGGGGGGCGCCAACCCAGACAGGAAGACCACGTCAGTGACTCAACCCACTCAAGTGACGCACCCCTCCCATGGACGGCATGGAAGAACACCAGTAGGCCAGTGACTCAGCCTCTGTAAAAGGGTTAGAGGCAGAGAATCCCAGTGGAAAGAGGGGAACCGGCAAGGCAGAGACAGCAAGGGCGGTTCGTTGCTCCAGCCTTTCCGTTCACCTTCACACTCCTGGGCCAGACTATACTTAATCATAGGACCTACTGAAGAGATAAGTCTTCAGTAAAGACTTAAAGGTTGAGACTGAGTCTGCGTCTCTCACATTGGTAGGCAGACCATTCCATAAAAATGGAGCTCTATAGGAGAAAGCCCTACCTCCAGCCGTTTGCTTAGAAATTCTAGGGACAATTAGGAGGCCTGCGTCTTGTGACCGTAGCATACGTGTAGGTATGTACGGCAGGACCAAATCGGAACCCTGACCCCTCAATGACCTTACCATCAAGAATCGCTTCCCTCTGATTCCGGCCGCGCTAGAACAAGTTGGACAGGCTACCATCTACTCCAAACTAGACCTATGCATTGCTTAGAGCCTGGTCCGTATCTGAAGTGGGGATGAGTTGAAGATGGCGTTCATCACCACAAATACCTGGTTATGCCCTACGGTCTCACCAATGCTCCCGCAGTCTTCCAGTCCTTCATGAATGAAGTTTTCCAGGACATGATCAGCCAGTTCCTCATTGTGTACATTGACGATATCTTGATCTACTCTCACTCCATTGCAGAACATGTACAGCATGTGCAACAAGTCCGCCAACGGCTACAGGACCACCATCTTTATGTCAAGGCTGAGAAGAGTGCCTTTCACATTACTACGGTAACCTTCCTAGGGTCGGTGCTGACACTAGGAGGGGTCAACATGGACGAAGGCAAAGTCACAGCTGTGCTTAACTGGCCCAAACCTACCACCGTAAAGGAACTACAACGTTTCCTAAGATTCTCCAACTACTACCGCCGGTTCACCCGAAACTGCAGCCGCATAACCGATTTTTTTCTCCGCTCTCACCAGTCAAAAAACCCGTAACCTCCAATGGACCGACACCGCCCTTGCTGCATTTGAGACCTTGAAACACCTCTTCACCTCTGCACCCATCCATAGGCAACCAGATCCTACCCTTCCTTTTGTTCTGGAGATGGATGCATCCGAGGTCGGCGTGGGAGCGGTTCTCTCTCAGCGGGTCGGGACACCTCCCAAATTACACCCATGTGGCTTCTTTTCCAAGAAACTGTCACCCGCTGAGAGGAACTCTGATGTCGGGAACCGAGAGCTCCTCGCCATTAAGCTGGCTATCGAAGAGTGGCGCCACTGGTTAGAGGGAGCTCGTCACACATTCCCTGTCCTTACCGACCACCACAATTTGGAGTCCTTAAGTGCTAAGAAGCTCAACCCCAGACAGGCTCGCTGGGTACTCTTCTTCACCCGCTTCAACTTCACCATCACCTATCTGCCCGGCAAGAAAAATGTGAAGGCTGATTCCTTATCCCGTCTATTTGATTCCCCTTCCTTGAACCCATCCTGCCTTCGTCTTGTGTCATGGGACCCATACAGTGGGAAATCCAAGCAGCCATCCAAGAGGCCCTGCGCCACGACCCAGCACCTCCCGACACCCCTGCAGGCAAGACCTACGTTCCTGCGTCCGTCAGACCCCAACTAATGCAGTGGTGCCATACCTCGCTGAGTTCTGGCCATCCCAGAATCACCCGGACCACGGAGCTACTGACACGCAAGTTCTGGTGGTCATCCCTAACAGCAGACGTCCGAGATTACGTTATTTCCTGTCCCGTCTGCCTCCTCCTGTGGTCCATTGCAATAAATACCTGCTGCGCCCTGTGCTTGATACCAGCTCTCTGTCTCCCCTCGTGTTCATTACAGTTGTAACATTGCTGTGGGATGAACAGCATGACAATGGGCCTCAGGATCTCGTCACGGTATTGCTGTGTATTCAAATTGCCATCGAAAAAATGCAATTGTGTTCGTCGTCTGTAGCTTATGCTTGCCCATACCATAACCCCACCTCCACCATGGGGCACTCAATTCACAACGTTGACATCAGCAAACCGGTACAGTTGAGACCAGGATTCATCTGTGAAGAGCACACTTCTCCAGCATGCCAGTGGCCATAGAAGGTGAGTATTTTCCCACTGAAGTCGGTTACAACGCCAAACTGCAGTCAGGTCAAGACCCTGGTGAGGACGACGAGCACACAGATGAGCTTCTTTGAGACGCTTTCTGACAGTTTGTGCAGAAATTCTTCAGGTGTGCAAACACAGTTTCATTAGCTGTCCTGGTGGCTGGTCTCAGACGATCCCGCATGTGAAGAAGCCAGATGTGGAGGTTCTGGCGTGGGTACACGTGATTGTGAGGCCGGTTGGATGTACTGCGTAATTCTCTAAAAATACATTGGAGGTGGTTTATGGTAGAGAAATGAACATACAATTCTATGTCAACAGCTCTGGTGGACATTCCTGCAGACAGCATGTTAATTGAACATTCCCTGAAAAACATCTGTGGCATTGTTTGTGTGACACAACTGCACATTTTAGAGTGGCCTTTTATTGTGCCCAGCACAAGGTACACCTGTGTAATGATCATGCTGTTTAATCAGCTTCTTGATATGTCACACCTGTCAGGTGGATGAATTATTTTGGCAAAGGAGAAATGCTCACCAACAGGGATGTAAACAAATTTGTACACATTTGAGAGAAACCTTTTGTGCATATTTATCATTTCTGGGATCTTTTATTCAGCTCATGAAACATGGGATCAACACTTTAGGTTTATATTTTAGTTCAGTATAGTTTCTCTTTTCTTAGGCTTGCATTTTTACAGAACATGGTGCTCACTTATAGAAGGCGATGTTTACAAGAGGTACAGAATGTCATCCTCTCTGAGCAACACACCTCCTGTCTGAATCGACGTGCTCAATATTTCTCTCAGGGAATAAAGCCTCTTTTTCTACCTTTCCTGTCAGATTATAAATCCTGTCAGATTGAAATTATATTTGAACATAAACTCAATTTGTGGAATATAATGGCTTTTTTTGATTCATTAAATTAATACGGTCTGATAACATATGTCTGGTGGTGGTGTGTGTTGCAGAGCCAGGTCCTCCCTGACTGTGTGTTGTGTGTCTATTGAAACAGGCAGTGAACCACTGGGCCCCCATTGTGGCCCTGCCAGAACTCAGCCATGCCTTTGCTGATCAGATTTTTTAAACATTTTTTACCCTAATGGCTTCATCTTGAGTAGCCCAGTGAAATCCATCGCAGCTTATATGGTGGTGTCTGGTGAATAGCAGGCCTGAAGTAGGGGAAGTTTGGGCAGTATCAGGCATGGTAAAAAGTTAAAACTGAAAAAGACTTGGTTTTCAAATAACATTTTCAGTGTTGGAAAATTACTCCATTGTCATATTTGAGTAAAAGTAAAGATAATAGAACATTTCAAGTAAATGTGTCACCCAGTAAAATACAACTTTAATAGAAGTCTAAAAGTATTTGGTTTTAAATGTACTTAAGTATCAAAAGTAAATGGAACTGCTAAAATGTTCTTAAGTATCAAAAGTAAAACTAAAAATAATTTCTAATTCCTTATATTAAGCAAACCAGACGGCAACATTTTCTCAGTTTTGATTGACGGCTAGCCAGGGGCACACTCTAACACTCAGACATAATTTACAATCGAAGCATTTGTGTTTAGTGAGTCCGCCAGATCAGAGGCAGTAGGGATTCCAGGGATGTTCTCTAAGTTTTCCTGTCCCGCTACACATTTTAAAATGTAATGAGTACTTTTGGGTGTCAGGGAAAATGTATTGAGTAAAAAGTACATTATTTTCTTTAGGAATGTAGTGAAGTAAAAGTAAAAAAATATAAACAGTAAACAACAGATACCCCAAAAATCTAGTTAAGTAGTACTTTAAAGTATTTTTACTTAAGTACTTTACACTACTGCATATTTTCAACATAGATGCAATAATTTACAGTAGTATGCTATTTTCTTATTGTAATAATTGTTCTATCATGACAATAGTGACATTGTTCTTTAGTCATTCTATGCCTGACCATGCAATTATATCCTGCCATGGTATAGAAAAAGACATATTTTAATAGAAACACAGTTCTATGTCACAAAATGGAAGGGCCTCAAGGCAAAGTGTAACTGTTAATTTCTGAGAGCGAAAGTAATGAATTGAGCGACTGGTATAGCTTCTGAGCAGTCAATATCTGTATTAAGATGACCACCTGTGACCCTGCTGTTGGAAAGTCTTAATCCAAGATGACAGTGATGAGAGTAGACCTGCAGAGAATATCACTGTGAGAGTCTGCTTGTGACACAGAGGAGACCTCCTCACCTGTATTATTCAACTGATGGAGCGCCGGCCGCAGCCAATAGATACTGGTTCCAGGTTTATATTGGCTGAGGCCCTACTTGTCAATTGGCCTTTATCTCAGCCTATCACTGAACCACATGGACTCAGAGGCGTCATGCCCATATGGGGTACAGGGGCACGTGCCCCCTCAGATTTGTCCTGTTTTGTATATATACAGTACCAGTCAAAAGCTTGGACACACCTACTCATTCAAGGGTTTTTCTTTTTTTCTACTATTTTCTACACTGTAGAATAATAGTGAAGACATTAAAACTATAAAATAACACATATGGAATCATGTAGTAACCAAAAAAGTGTTAAACAAATCGAAATATATTTTATATTTTAGATGCTTCAAAGTAGCCACCCTTTGCCTTGATGACAGCTTTGCACACTTGGCATTCTCTCAACCAGATTCACCTGGAATGCTTTTCTAACAGTCGTGAAAGAGTTCCCACATATGCTGAGCACTTGTTGGCTGCTTATCCTTCACTCTGCGGTCCAACTCATCCCAAACCATCTCAATTGGGTTGAGGTCGGGTGATTATGAAGGCCAGGTCATCTCCATCACTCTCCTTCTTGGTCAAATAGCTCTTACACAGCCTGGAGGTGTGTTGGGTCATTGTCCTGTTGAAAAACAAATGATAGTCCCACTAAGCGCAAACCAGATGGGATGGCGTATTGCTGCAGAATGCTGTGGTAGCCATCCTTGATATTTAAAAACATGTAACCTTTATTTAACTAGGCAAGTCAGTTAAGACATTTTTTTTTTACAATGACGGCCTACACCGGTCAAACCCGGACGACGCTGGGCCAATTGTGCGCTGCCCTATGGGACTCCCAATCAGTGCCGGTTGTGATACAGCCTGGATTCGAACCAGTGTGTCTGTAGTGACGCCTCAAGCACTGAGATGCAGTGCCTTAGACCGCTGTGCCTTGAATTCTAAATAAATCACTGACAGTCTCACCAGCAAAGCATCCCCACACCATCACACCTCCTCCTCCATGCTTCACGGTGAGCACCACACATGCGGAGATCATCTGTTCACCTACTCTGCATCTCACAAAGACAATGCGGTTGGAACCAAAACTCTCAAATTTGGACTCATCTGACCAAAGGACAGATTTCCACCAGTCTAATGTCCATTGCTCATGTTTCTTGGCCCAAGCAAGTCTCTTCTTATTATTGGTGTCGTTAAGTAGTGGTTTCTTTGTAGCAATCCGACAATGAAGGCTTCATTCACGCAGTCTCCTCTGAACAGTTGATGTTGAGATTTGTCTGTTACTTGAACTCGGAGAAGCATTTATTTGGGCTGCAATTTATGAGGCTGGTAACTCTAATTAACTTATCCTCTGCAGCAAAGGCAACTCTGGGTCTGCTTTTCCTGTGGCGGTCCTCACGAGATCTAGTTTCATCACAGCGCTTGATTGTTTTTGCGACTGCATTTGAAACATTTTTAAAAGTTCTTGATGATGGACTGTCGTTTATCTTTGCTTATTTGAGTTGTTCTGGCCATAATATGGACTTGGTCTTTTACCAAATAGGGCGATCTTCTGTATACCCACCCCTACCTTGTCAAAACACAACTGATTGGCTCAAACGCATTAAGAAGGAAAGAAATTCCACAAATTAACTTTTAACAAGGTACACCAGTTAATTGAAATTTATTCCAGGTGACTACCTCATGAAGCTGGTTGAGAGAATTCCAAGAGTGTGCAAAACTGTCATCATGGCAAAGGTTGGCTAATTTGAAGAATCTCTATTGTAAAATATATTTTGATTTGCTTAACACTTTTTTGGTTACTACATGATTCCATATGTGTTATTTCATAGTTTTGATGTCTTCACTATTATTTTACAATGTAGAACATAGTAAAAAAAAGAAAAACCCTAGAAAGAGAAGTTGTGTCTAAACTTTTGACTGGTATTGTATATATATATTTATTTATTTGTTAGATTTTTCTTTCTGTAATACTATTAACCACCTAGCAATTTTATGAAGTTGGCTTTAGCTAGCCCAGATAGGTTCCCAATCTCCCAACCTCATAACTTGCTACCAAGAAGCCATTTCAAGTTTTTTGGTAGCTAGTTAGAGTACCTAGCATGTCAAACTATCTTAGATGGCATGCCTGCTGGCAAGGTTGGTGGAATTTATGGATATGGAACCTCTGCTTCTCGCTACTACGCAACTTTGCAGTATTTTTTTGTGTGTGTGTGTTTTATTTCTTACATTGTTACATACTGCCAGAAATAACTTTTCGATATCAAAGCGGCAATAACTCACCAGCATTACAACAAGGAATACGACTTTCCCAAATTGGATTCTTTGTTCGTACCCCCCAGGGCTATTTAACTTATTCCAGAGGTTGCTCCAAATCACTGCCGGGTGGAAAAGAAGTTTTCGGAGTGGACTTCTAGTCTGACTCAAGAAGCATGCACACCCTCCACCACTTCCGAGTATATTACTTGTGTCACGACTACTGCCGAGGGTGGTTCCTCTCCCTGTTCGGGTGGCGCTCGGCGGTCGTCGTCACCGGCCTACTAGCTGCCATCGATCCCCTTTTCGTTTTTCTGTTATTTATGTCTTTATTAGTTGCACCTGTGTTCTATTAGGTAATTAGTGGTGTTATTTAAGCCCGCCTCTCCACCTGTTCTGTGTGCGAGCTTGTTACGTGTTTTCACTGTGTTCGTGTAGTGAATCATGTTGTTGGACTTTGGGTTTGTTACGCCCTGTTGTGTTTGGGCATTTTTTCTCTTTTGTGGTACTTATTAAATATATATTGTACCAAACATTTTTCTGCCTCCTGCGCCTGACTCCACACCCACAACGCCCAAGCGTTACAACTTGCTAATGTACAGTCTCTGGATAATAAAGTAAACAAGCTCAGGACGAGGATCTCCTTCCAGAGAGACATCAGCAATTTCACGGAAACATTGCTCTTTCGAGATATACTGTCCCCATCCATACAGCCATCTGGTTTCTCAGTACATAATGCAGAAAGGAATAAATAACTCTCCGGGAAGAAGAAAGGCGGAGGTATATGTTTCATGATTAACTACTTATGGTGTGATTGTGATAACATACAGAAATTCAAGTCCTTATGTTCACCGGACCTACAATACCTCATTACCAAATGCCGACTGCATTATCTACCAAGAGAAATATCTTTGGTTATAGTCACAGCCGTGTATATTCCCCCTCAAGCCGATACATTGACGGCCCTCAAAGAACTACACTGGACTTTATGCAAACTGGAAACCACATATCCTGAGGCCACATTTATTGTAGCTGGGTCTTTTAAAAAGCCAATTTGAGGAAAACACTACCAAAGTTCTACTGTAGTTATCATGCTGGTAAAACATTGGATCACTGCTACTCAACTTTTTGAAATGCCTACAAGACACTCCCCCGCCCTCCCTTTGGCAAAGCTGACCACGGCTCCATTTTGCTCCGCCCTTCTTATAGGCAGAAATTCAAACAGGAAGTACCAGTGCTAAGGTTTATTCAACGCTGGTCTGACCAATCGGTATCAATGCTTCAAGATTGTTTTGATCACGCGGACTGGGATATGTTCCGGGTAGCCTCTGAGAATAGCATCGACGAATACACGGTTATGGTGACTGAGTTCATCAGGAAGTGTATAGGAGATGTTGTACCAACTGTGACTATTAAAACCTACCCAAACCAGAAACCGTGGGTAGATGGCAGCATTCGTGCAAAACTGAAAGCGCGAACCACCGCATTTAACCATGGCAAGGTGACTGGGAATATGGCCGAATAAAAACAGTGTAATTATCCCTCCGTAAGTAAATCAAACAGGCAAAACATCAGTACAGAGACAAAGTCGAGTCGCAATTCAACGGCTCAGACACGAGACATATGTGGCAGGGTCTACAAACAATCACAGACTACAAAGGGAAACAAACCACGTCGCAGACACCTTGATTTAACACCTTATTCGCCCGCTTTAAGGATAACACAGTGCCAACGATGAGGCCCGCTACCACAGACTGTGTGCTCTCCTTCTCCGTGGCCGACGTGAGTAAGACATTTACGCGTATTAACCCTCGCAAGGCTGCCGGCCCAGACGGCATTCCTAGCCTTGTCCTCAGAGCATGTGCAGATCAGCTGGCTGGAGTGTTTGTGGAAATATTCAATCTCTCCCCATTCCAGTCTGCTGTCCCCACTTGCTTCAAGATGTCCACTATTGTTCCTGTACCCAAGAAAGCAAAGGTAACTGAACTAATGACTGCCCCCAGGTGGTGAAGGTAGGAAACAACACCTCCACTTCGCTGATCCTCAACACAGTGGCCCCACAAAGGTGCGTGCTCAGCCCCCTCTTGTATTCCCTGTTCACCCATGACTGCGTGTCCTCGCACACCTCCAACTCAAGTTTGCAGACAACACAACAGTGATTACTGATTACCAACAATGATGAGACGGCCTACAGGGAGGAGGTGAGGGCCCTGGGAGAGTGGTGCCAGGAAAATAATCTCTCACTCAAAGTCAACAAAACAAAGGAGCTGATCGTGGACTTCAGGAAACAGCAGAGGGAACATGCCCCTATCCACATCGACGGGACCACAGACAAAGTGGAAAGCTTCAAGTTCCTTGGCGTACACATCACTAACGATCTGAAATGGTCCACCCACACAGACAATGTGGTGAATAAGGCGCTACAGCGCCTCTTCAACCTCAGGAGGCTGAAGAAATTTGGCTTGTCACCCCTAAAACCCTGGCCAAAAAGACATTCAAGGAAATCAACTGCACGAGCCACAGCCTGTTCACCCCATTATTATCCAGAAGGCAAGGTCAGCTGGGACCAAAAGCTGGGACCGAGAGACTGAAAAACAGCTTTTATCTCAAGGCCATCAGACTGTCAAATAGCCATCACTAGCCGTTTTCTACCCAGGTTACGCAAACCTGCAACTTAGAGTCTGCTGCCCTATAGACATAAACATAGGCCCCTTTAATAATGGAACACTTTTAGATTTATGTGTATTGTTGTGAATTGTTAGATACTACTGCACTGTTGGAGCTAGGAACACAAGCATGTCGCTACACCCGCAATAACATCTGCTAAATGTGTTTGTGAACAATAAAATTTGATATGACTTGATATGATTTGATTCCTTTCAATACTTTACCTAGATTTTAGCAGAGATGCAGAGGAGCAAATTTAGTTTCTATAACCACCTATCAGGAGGACACAGCTTGAAAATAGACATATATACTTTTTTTTACATCGAATTAAGCATAATGATTATGGCTTTTGAGTGCTGGAAAAAGCTTTTCAGGTGCAAAATTGTCCAATTTACTGTCGGGGGGCCTAGCCCCCCTCCGGACCACCCCCAAACAATCCTCACAAAGTTTGTGCCCCCTCATATTTTTGTGGTGCACGACTCCCCTGCCTGGACTGAACCTTATCTATTATCTGATTTTGCATCAATCCCCTAGTTTGAATGAAGGTATAATGTAATATGCTTAATATTGGAAATATCAAATGCAAATGAATTGAATTGAGCAATGTCAGAAGGCTAGCAGTCAGCACATGCATCATTATTTTGTTAGACTTAAAAGAAGGGAGAAGAATCATATGCTGAAGATGTCTTGCGATTTCATAATTTGTCCTCATCCACCCTTTGGTGTAAATTTAAACCATCCCCGGCAGCGCAGATGTTGAATGTTTTGGTTGATTCTGATTCATGTTTTGGATTAAAAAAGGAATCAAAGCAACAACGGCGACAATAACAAACAGGGGAAGCGGATTCAATTACGTCGATTTTTTAATTATGCGTTACGCATCTAATGCTGGAAAATACTGTTTGGAAACAATACGTTTGATTCTGATTACAGCCCCAACCCTGAATTAGAGCTGGTCTCTCACTCCGAGCCAAGAGGGAGACGGGTGAATGGTACTGGGGGTGACTAATGTGTTTGAATTCCAGTGCTCCCAATTATTTATCCACCTTTTGAAATAGCCTGCATATATGCCATAGCAGATGTATTTAATTAAGGATGCCATTTCCCTTTCCTCGTCCGCGAATATGCTGGCTTTTGGAAAACCAGCTGCCATGAGAGAGGAGACACAACCAGGAATAGTACTGAATGATTGGTCTGGTGGATGTACTGTATCAGGAAATTAGGATTATCAGGCTGGTCATGTATGCCACTTCAGATGTTTTGTGTTTATTCTATCTTACTATTAAGCTACGTTTCATCATGTTCAAGGAATATAGTATGCTACTCATACAGTACATGTACATTATAGGACTTAAGATGGGAAATATATACTGATCTCTGTACACATGCAATCTATAACCAGTAAGTACTGTGTGTATTCTTGTGACAAATAGTCCCATCTTCATCTCAGCGGTGGTTTCCATGTGTTCCAGCTCTGTTCCCTGACTCAGCTGTCAGACAGCATTATGCCTAGCAGGCAGAGATCTGTTGCACTGAGGCCACTGTGTCAGATGGCCTTGAGTTTCGCTTCACTGACTAGCTGGAGCCTACTCAAACTGTTGGACCATCCAAGCCACCATATGCTAACAAGCACTCGTCTGCTGCACTCTGGGCTACGAGACCTGTTGCTCCCATTCAAGATATCCAAGGCCAGATTCAGTAAACTATCCCTGGCTGTCTATTCAGGGGAGGCTGGTTTCAGACTTGATCAAAGAAGGCACTTGTCTGGGTGGATTCTGTCCTGGAGGAATATCTCATGAAAAATATCATGGGGTAAGAACCTTTTGTTTTTTCTTTGACTGAACAATGAAGATGAAATCCGGCTTGCCAAGGAGCAGGTCATTCTTCGGTCTCAACGTAGGAAGAATCAAAACAACAGATTGTTACGTATCCTTGCAAGAAAAACAAATGGATTGTGACACAGGCATCCTACTGGGCACACACTGGTTGAATCAACGTTATTTTCATGTCATTCCAATGAAATTACATTGAACCAAAGTGGAATAGATGTTGAACTGATGTCTGTGCCCAGTGGCATGTGTTCCCGTTGATTACCTTCTGTGCACAAAGCAAAACATTTGGGAGTTCTTACCCGTGTACCTTGGACAGTGTAGCGTCAAATCCACACCATCCCTGGCAATCCCCCTAGTCAGCCCCAACGGTTTTTCTCTGTGCACTCTCCCTGCTTTACCCACCCAAACACTGTGTACAATATTGATGATGCCATATGGAGGTAGTATGCTAACAGTGCCATAAAATAGGATGATTCATTGATTCATTTAGTAACACCCAATGTGCTTTTTGATTCTTTACAGAACCCGGTGAAGCATGTGGGAAGCATTTGAGACACCGGTGGGATTTCTACATTTGCTGAATACTGGCAATAATACAACCCAGCTATTATTAGCAATAAACACCAAATCAAGCGGAGGCATCATTAAGACAGAAAATGTAAAGTGTTAAGGCTTTTAACTAAGATGAAGTGGAAAAGAAGACCGTCTGTCACGTGAAATGTATGTCAGTTGCTATGAAGAAGCATCCATCTTTATTATGGCTAAATGATGGAGAATTAACTTGATACATATTGAATAGTTTGACTTATGAGATGTTCGCTGGTGTTTGACTGCTTGATCATGAATCTAGACAGTTTATATTTTAGTTTATGGTTTCAACTTTCCCTCAAACAGCATTTGTAAACTGTAAAAGGGATAAACGGCTTTGTCATGCAGGTCTTGCTGTGCCACTCTCTCAGTTCTGCCCCGTCAGACTCCTTCCTCTATGTAGTTCCATCAGTTTTATCCAGGACCAGCAACAATACCCTCTCCTCTCCACCATACTGAGGCCTTATCTACCATTATACCGTCCTTATGCTCTGCTAATCTCTGTATCTCCTCCCAGCCTGCAAGCCCTCAGATCCATCTCAACTACTCCCTCACAATGGAGAATTCAGAAAGTGTTCAGACCCCTTGACTTTTTCCAAATGTAGTTATGTTACAGCCTTATTCTAAAATAGATGAAAGTCTTTTTTTCCCTCATCAATCTACACACAATACCCCATAATGTCAAAGCAAAAATGGGTTTTTAGAAATGTTTTCAAATGTATTAAAAATAAAAAACAGATACCTTATTTACACAAGTATTCAGACCTTTTGCTATGAGACTCGAAAATTGAGCTCAGGTGCATTCTGTTTCCATTCATCATCCTTGAGATGTTTCTACAACATGATTGGAGTCCACCTGTGGTAAATTAAATTGATTGGCCAAACTGAGCAATCGGGGGAGAAGGGCCTTTGTCAGGGAGGTGACCAAGAACACGATGGTAACTCTGACAAAGCTCCAGAGTTCCTCTGTGGAGATCGGATAACCTTCCAGAAGGATAACCATCTCTGCAGCATTCCACCAATCAGGCCTTTATGGTAGAGTGGCCAGACGGAAGCCACTCCTCTGAAAAAGGCACACAACAGCCTGCTTGGAGTTTGTCAAAAGGCACCTAAAGGACTCTCAGACCATGGGAAACAAGATTCTCTGGACTGAAACCAAGATTGAACTCTTTGGCCTTGATGCCAAGCGTCACGTCTGGAGGAAACCTGGCACCATCCCTACAGTGAAGGATGGTAGTGGCAACATCATGCTGTGGGGATGTTTTTCAGCGGCAGGGACTGGGAGACTAGTCAGGATCAAAGGAAAGGTGAACGGAACAAAGTAAAGAGAGATCCTAGATGAAATCCTGCTGCAGAGTGCTCAGGACCTCAGACTGGGGCGTAGGTTTATCTTCCAACAGGACAATGACCCTATGCACACAGCCAACACAACACAAGAGTGGCTTCGGGACAAGTCTCTGAATGTCCTTGAGTGGTCCAACCAGAGCCCGGACTTGAACCCAATCGAACATCTCTGGAGACCTGAAATAGCTGTACAGCAACGCTCCCCATCCAACCTGACAGACCTTGAGAGGATCTGCAGAGAAGAATGGGAGAAAATCCCCAAATACAGGTTGGTCAAGCTTGTAGCTACATACCTAAGAAGACTCAAGGCTGTAATCACTGCCAAAGGTGCTTAAACAAAGTACTGAGTAAAGGGTCTGAATTCTTATGTAAATGTGGTATTTAGTTTTTTTATTTGTAATACATTTGCAAAAATTAAAAAAAAAACTGTTTTTGCTTCGTCATTGTGGGGTATTATCTGTAGATTGATGAGGATTTTTTTTTTTAATGCATTTTACAATAAGGCTGTAGCCTAACCAAATGTGGAAAAAGTCAAGGGGTCTGAATACTTCCTGAATGCATTGTACAGTGCTGGTTATCTCGACAGCAGGCTCTATTTGATGGATTCTCCATCTTCCACTACACCGCTCATCACACTTACAGTACATTTCCCAAGGCAAGGGCTGACATATGGGGATAGACATAAACCAGTAATCAGTCACATTAATCATATTCTTAGTTACGATTCAGGGTTCAACGTGGGGTTAAAAGCTCACTGATTCATATTCAAAATAGTAATTTAAATGCATTCCAATTAAGACTTGTATAATTGTATAGCAATTCCATGCAGATTATTTTGGTATTACAGGTACATCTGTAAAATCATTGTTGAGCGAATTAAAATGGCCCATGGGCTCAGATACAGATGTAGGATATTCATTTTAACCAGTTTGCTACAGCAGGAAAATAACAGGAAATGTGAATTATATGTGGATTATAATTAATGGACATTCTTGTAGGGGTAGTTACATTTTTCATAAGGGAAAATCTGATCTGATATTTCTAAGTGGAAATTAGAAACTTCACAAGCCTTTTTAAACCTCAAATACACTTCAAGTGTTACATGCCATGCATTGCTGGAAAATTCTCCTGAGACAGGGTGATCAAATGAAGATCCTTCATCTGCAAAGACAGTGGGTTTTGCCATGTTGGTATTTTTCTACTTCAACAGTACAGTTCTGATACTTAAGGCATTGTGAGGTGGACATTGCTACTGTAAGCCAGAACAGAGTCAATACATTTCAAATCCTTCCCTTTACAATAGACATAAATCTGCCCAGACAATGTTCTCAATTCAAAATATTGACTTATTAATTTCAATAATTCACAAAAAGGCACATTGATTACATTGTAACTGGCAAACACGTGTATCATTTACATATTACAAATACAAAATAATTCAAAGTGTGTATTCTATTTCATAATAAATACCTCATATCCTCCCCATGTAACCGAAATACAATTACGTTGACATTGAATGTTTTATTCAGTATACTCAAAATCCTATTACGGTGATTCCAATGTCAAACCAGGGAAGGAACCAGACAGTATTGGATTTGCCATGATGGGATACAGGGCTTCTCACGTGAGCAGGACATGCTCCAGAAGCAGTGAAATGGAGGGAGAGGAGCCCCCACACTGAGCCAGCCGAGGTGGGCAGGTGTAGGGGCTTAGGTGGGGGAGGATTCAGAAGACACCCTGCCAGTTCCCAGTGCCCATGCCGGTCCGGGTCCACTTCCACCCACAGCTCTGCCAGGCTCCTGGTTCTGGAGAAGTTGGGCAGAACGGATACCTACCTTGGTATCATTACACTGAAAATGACACCGAAACAAACACATCCAGTAGTAATGTGATGATGGGAGTTACAGGCACACTTATATCCAGTATTGTTTACAGAATTACAGTATAGTGTACGTGTGTGCAGGGTAATCTGAGTTTGTTTTTGTCAGTATTGAATTGCCATGTACAATGGGAAAAACACAACTGAAATTAATGAATTATGGATGGGAATTGTCAAAAAGTTCTGAACCACATATAGCCAATGTTGGCCTTGGATGAACCCTGCTGCATATAAACTCAGCAAAACAAGAAATGTTCCTTTTTCAGGACCCTGTCTTTCAAAGATAATTTGTAAAAATCCAAATAACTTCACAGATCTTCATTGTAAAGGGTTCAAACACTGTTTCCCATGCTTGTTCATTGAACCATAAACAATTAATGAACATGCACCTGTGGAACGGTCATTAAGACACTACTAACAGCATACAGACGGTAGACAATTAAGGTCACAGTTATGAAAACGTAGGACACTAAAGAGGCCTTCTACTGACTCTGAAAAACACCAAAAGAAAGATGCCCAGGGTCCCTGCTCATCTGCAGGAACGTGCCTTAGGCATGCTGCAAGGAGGCATGAGGACTGCAGATGTGGCCAGGGAAATAAATTGCAATGTCCGTACTGTGAGACGCCTAAGACAGCGCTACAGGGAGACAGGACGGACAGCTGATCGCCCTTGCAGTGCAGACCACATGTAACAACACCTGCACAGGATCGTTACATCTGAACATCACACCTGCGGGACAGGTACAGGATGGCAACAACAACTGCCCGAGTTACACCAGGAACGCACAATCCTTCCATCAGTGCTCAAACTGTCAGCAATAGGCTAAGAGAGGCTGGACTGAGGGCTTGTAGGCCTGTTGTAAGGCAGGTCCTCACCAGACATCACTGACAACAACGTCGCCTATGGGTACAAACCCACTGTCGCTGTACCAGACAGGACTGTCAAAAAGTGCTCTTCACTGACGAGTCGCGGCTTTGTCTAACCAGGGGTGATGGTCGGATTCGCGTTTATCATCGAAGGAATGAGCATTACACCGAGGTCTGTACTCTGGAGCGGGATCGATTTGGAGGTGGAGGGTCCGTCTTGGTTTGGGGCGGTGTGTCACAGCATCATCGGACTGAGCTTGTTGTCATTGCAGGCAATCTCAACTCTGTGCTTTACAGGGAAGACATCCTCCTCCCTCATGTGGTACCCTTCCTGCAGGCTCATCCTGACATGACCCTCCGGCATGACAATGCCACCAGCTATACTGCTCGTTCTGTGCGTGATTTCCTGCAATTCAAGAATGTCAGTGTTCTGCCATGGCCAGCGAAGAGCCGGTTCTCAATCCCATTGAGCACATCTGGGACCTGTTGGATCGGAGGGTGAGGGCTATGGCCATTCCCACCAGAAATGTGCGGGATCTTGCAGGTGCCTTGGTGGAAGAGTGGGGTAACATCTCACAGCACGAACTGGCAAATCTGGTGCAGTCCATGAGGAGGAGATGCACTGCAGTACTTAAAGCAGCTGGTGGCCATACCAGATTCTGTTACTTTTGATTTTGTTATGATCATACAAATATTTACACATGTTAAGATTGCTGAAAATAAATGCAGTTGACAGTGAGAGGACGTTTCTTTTTTTGCTGAGTTTAGAAGATGTATGATGACTTTAATAGAGAGGAAAAAAGAAATGGGTTGAATTGTCTGTGAAAAGGATGTTATGATTACATTCTGAATTTAATTTATGGTACTTTTGTATGGCAGACAAAAGTACAGTAATTACACATGATTGATCTTCAAAGTCAAGGAAAAGTAATGTTGTGTTTCAGGCAGTACAGTTCACGGTATATCAAAGCACTGTAAGCACACACTCACAAGCGGAGGTGCATTTGTATGCCAAAGAACAGGTTCTTTGAAGAAAACACTAGAAGAAGTCTGCTTATACACACAATTGTTCAATATACATAACCGTTCAAAAGTTTGGGGTCACTTAGAAATGTCCTTGTTCTGAAAGAAAAACACATTTTTTGCCCATTAACATAACATCAAATTGTTCAGAAATACAGTGTAGACATTGTTAATGTTGTAAATGACTATTGTAGCTGGAAATGGCTGATTTTTAATGGAATATCTACATAGGCATACAGAGGCCCATTATCAGCAACCATCACTCCTGTGTTCCAATGGCACGTTGCACTGATATGCAGTGTCTTAGACTGCTGCGCCACTCTGGAGCCCATTGTAATCGCTAAGGACTGGGAAGTTTTTCAGGATAAAAAGGAAACAGAATGAGCGAAGCACAGGAAAAATGCTAGAGGAAATCCTGGTTCAGCTTTCCACCAGACACTGGGAGATGAATTCACCTTTCAGCAGGACAATAACCTAAAACACAAGGCCAAATCTACACTGGAGTTGCTTACCAAGAAGACAGTGAATGTTCCTCAGTGGCCGAGTTACAGTTTTGACTTAAATCTATGGCAATTTCCATGAATTTTTTTGTAATAATAAAGTTGAAGCAAAATTACTGCATTTCTATACAATTTCAAAACTTTAAAATACTATTTGAAGAATAGCAAAAACAAGCAAAAATTACCCCAGCCATTATCACATTATTTGATGGAACTTTCACCACAGTCGATTGACAAACACATACAATTGCCGCTACACATTAACTCACATTAATTAACCCACCCCGGGATTAATAACTATGTACAGCGATCTGTTAGCAGAAAAATTATTTTATTAATAACACAAGGTAAACAAATAAGTTTCCTTTACAGAACTTTTTGTTGTTGTTGAATGCAATTCCATACATTTTGCCATGGGTTGGGGATAATTTCCTGCCGTTTTACTCATTTTGCCATGACTAATGCCATGTTGATATGCGTGAGAGTGACTAAATAAATCAATGGGGCCCTGCGTGCCCGGTCGGTAATTTGGCCATGATTAATACAAATTAAGATAGCGGTCTAGACTAACTAGACTAACTTACACAACATGAGAAAAAATGTACCTGTTGACTAACTCAGTCAGTGGTTCTGAATTCTCTCCTCAGGGACTCCTCGGGCTGTTACAGAGGTCGCTCACTTGATTGAACTTTAACACCTATAGAATTTTAACAATGTAATGGCTGACCAGAATAATAAACCCTGTGTCGTGATGTGACTATCATTAACGTGATGACGCTAATTTATTGTATAATTACCTACTACGTTTAATTATTACTCAATTAATGTCACGTCCTGACCAGTAAACGGGTTATTTGTTATTTGAGTTTGGTCAGGACGTGGCAGAGGGTATTTGTTTTATATGGTTCGGGGTGGTTGTGTATGTAGAGGGGTGTTAGATTTATGTATTCCGGGGTTTTTGGTTATTGTTCTATGTTAGTTTATTTCTATGTTCTGTCTAGTCGTTTGTATTTCTATGTTTTGCTAATTGGTGTTGGGGCCTTCAGTTGGAGGCAGCTGTCTATCGTTGCCTCTGATTGAAGGTCCTATAATTAGGAGTATGTTTGTTTTGGGGTTTGTGGGAGATTGTTTCTTGTACTGCTGTGTGAGCCTACAAGACTGTTTTGTCGTCCGTTTATCGTTTTTTGTGTTTGTTTTGGATTAATAAAAATGAGCATTCACATACCCGCTGCGCCTTGGTCCATCTATTACGACGACCGTGACAATTAAATTAATAATGTAACAATTAACTCATTAGGAATTTGGGGCACCATGGGAAGAGTTGTATACAGAGTTACTATTTCCCAACTTAAACTCTAAAGATGATCTAAATATCTCTTACATCAATAACAGTAAATTATTAATTATTACCTCATCAGTCCCATTCTGAACGTCGCATAACCCTTGGATATTTGCACGAACCCTAACCTAAGTGATGAATCAGAGATACACAAATTGCCTTAATTATTTATTTACTAACTAAATTATCACACAGAATATGTAAACACACACACAGCTAGGTTATTGATTACATACATAATACAATGAAAACAGGTCCCTAGTGGACTAACAAAAGCATGACATGGTAAAGCCCCAAAATTGCCCTTGCTGGAAGCCTGTGTTTCAGACATAAGGAAGTGGATGGCTGCAAATGTTCTGCTTTTAAACTCAGACAAAACAGAGATGCTTGTTCTAGGTCCCAAGAAACAAAGAGATATTGACAATTAATCTTGATGGTTGTACAGTCGTCTCAAATAAAACTGAAGGACCTCGGCGTTACTGTGGACAATGATCTCTCTTTTGACGAACATATCAAGACTGTTTCAAGGACATCTTTTTTCCATCTATGTAACATGGCAAAAATCAGAAACTTTCTGTCCAAAAATGATGCAGAAAAATGTATCCATGCTTTTGTCACTTCTAGGTAAGACTACTGCAAGGCTCTACTATCCGGCTACCCGGATAAAGCACTAAATAAACTTCAGTTAGTGCTAAACACGGCTGCTAGAATCTTGACTAGAACCAAAAGATTTGATCATATTACTCCAGTGCTAGCCTCTCTACACTGGCTTCCTGTTAAGGCAAGGGCTGATTTCAAGGTTTTACTGCTAACCTACAAAGCATTACATGGGCTTGCTCCTACCTATCTTTCTGATTTGGTCCTGCCATACATACCTACACGTACGCTACGGTCACAAGACGCAGGCCTCCTAACTGTCCCTAGAATTTCGAAGCAAACAGCTGGAGGCAGGGCTTTCTCCTATAGAGCTCCATTATTATGGAATGGTTGGCCTACCCATATGAGAGATGCAGACTCGGCCTCAACCTTTATTGTCTTTATTGTCTTTATTGAAGACTCATCTCTTCAGTAGGTCCTATGATTGAGTGTAGTCTGGCCCAGGAGTGTGAAGGTGAACGGAAAGGCACTGGAGCAACGAACCGCCCTTGCCGTCTCTGCCTGGCCAGTTCCCCTCTCTCCACATGGATTCTTTGCCTCTAACCCTATTACAAGATTCACTGGCTTACTGGTGCTCTTCCATGCCGTCCTTAGGAGGGGTGCGTCACTTGAGTGGGTTGAGTCACTGACGTGATCTTCCTGTATGGGTAGGCGCTCCCCCTTGGGTTGTGCCGTGGTGGAGATCTTTGTGGGCTATACTCGGCCTTGTCTCAGGATGGTAAGTTGGTGTTTGAAGCGATCCCTCTAATGGTATGGGGGCTGTGCTTTGGCAAAGTGGGTGGGGTTAAAACCTGCCTGTTTGGCCCTGTCCGGGAGTATCGGCGGACGGGGCCACAGTGTCTCCCGACCCCTCCTGTCTTAGCCTCCAGTATTTATGCTGCAGTAGTTTGTGTTGGGGTGCTAGGGTCAGTCTGTTATATCTGGAGTATTTCTCCTGTCTTATCCGGTGTCCTGTGTGAATTTAAGTATGCTCTCTCTAATTCTCTCTTTCTTTCTCTCTCTCTCTCTCGGAGGACCTGCGCCCTAGGACCATGCCTCAGGACTGCCTGGCCTGAGGACTCCTTGTTGTCCCCAGTCCACCTGGCCATGCTGCTGCTCCAGTTTCAACTGTTCTGCCTGCGGCTATGGAACCCTGACCTGTTTACGGGACGTGCTACCTGTCCCAGACCTGCTGTTTTCAACTCTCTAGAGACAGCATGAGCAGTAGAGATACTCTGAATGATCGGCTATGAAAAGACAACTGACATTTACTCCTGAGATGCTGACCTGTTGCACCCTCGACAACCACTGTGATTATTATTATTTGACCCTGCTGGTCATCTATGAACATTTGAACATCTTGGCCATGTTCTGTTATAATCTCCACCCGGTACAGCCAGAAGAGGACTGGCCACCTCTCATAGTCTGGTTCATCTCTAGGTTTCTTCCTAGTTTCTAGCCTTTATAGGGAGTTATCCTAGCCACCATGCTTCTACACCTGCATTGTTTACATTTTGGAGTTTTAGGCTGGGTTTCTGTACAGCACTTTGAGATATCAGCTGATGTAAGAAGGGCTTTATAAATAAATTTGATTTGATTTGATGACTGTTTGGTTGCGCAATGGAAGATGAGTTGTAGGTAAGGAGAGGGAGAGACAAAGAGAGTCAATTTATCGTACATTGATTTGGAAACTACGCTCACCGTAACCAGAATACCTAGCACCTTAACAACCGCTCATTCGGATTAGAAATGCAATATATATTTACACAAAGATGCTTTCTCTGTTGTCTCTGTTGAAACCCCTCAATCCGTCTATGGGAAGTGGTCCGATGTAAGACTCTGGTTGTCCACCAGAGGTCACAATGTCCTTTTCGGTTGTAGACTTCTTTTGTTCTGGATTGTTCGTTAGAATACAACATTTCTCACCATTTCAATGTGTGGAGCACAGCCTTGCGTTCTCTGGTCTCAATGGTTGATTATTCAGGGTACAGCTAGGACCACTTTACACGCCGGCAGCAACCCGGCATGTTTTGGTCTCTATTTAAATTTCGTTAGCAAGTCCTTTTAAGCACTCTGGTCTTAGGGGCGTTTCAACACACCGACACAATGTCTGTGCTCACGTGGGTGTGGTTACTGACTGGGCCCAGGTTTATATGAAAAGCCTATCTCATTTATAAGGCTGAAATTACATTTCTATCTTTTCAAAAACATTGTCATGCTTAATCATATATTTTACAACATTAAGATGCAAACCTGACAACTAGAATGTGTACACCCTCAGAGGTACAATTATTTAGTTATACCAACCTTAATGAAATCACAAAACAATAAACACCTTGACAGGATTGTTCTTTAAATCCCCACCGGCCATTTCCCACATTCTTTATGTTAGAAATATTGTTTCATTATCCATTTTTGGATGTTGGAGGTTTGACAGCAACGTCTCTCTGTGTAACAAAGGATATTCAGCCCTGCAGAGCCAAAGGGAGAGTTTCTGCAAGGTATTTAAGTCAAACTCCCCCCTCTCCTCTCTTGTGGGAGGGGGGGGGGGGGCTGGCTATCCTCAAACATTTGCCTAGGAGATGGGTCCTTTTGATCCTCACAAAGGAGAGAGACTCATGACACCTGTATGGTTTTTGAAAAGGATCTAGAGTACAAAGAACCTTTCAGATTCAGAAAGGTTAATAGCAATAACAATAATAAGGCTATATACAGGGGGTACCGGTACTGAGTCAATGTGCGGGGATAAAGTGATTATGCAGCGAGTAGCAGCAGAGTAAAAAAGGTGGAGGGTCAATGCAAATAGTCCGGGTACCCATTTTATTAGCTGTAAAGCAGTCTTATGGCTTGGGGGTAGAAGCTGTAAACAAGCCTCTTGGACCTAGACTTAGTGCTCCGGTACTGCTTGCCATGTGGTAGCAGAGAGAACAGTCTATGACTACGGTAGCTGGAGTCTGGCAATTTTTGGGACCTTCCTCTGACACCGCCTGGTATAGAGGTCCTGGATGGCAGGACCTTGGCCCCAGTGATGTACTGGGCCGTACGCCCTACCTTCTGTAGCGCCTTGCGGTCGGAGTCCGAGCAGTTGCCATACCAAGCGGTGATAAAACCAGTCAGGATGCTCTCGATGGAGAAGCTGTAGAACTTTTTGAGGATCTGAGGACACATGCCAAATCTTTTCTGTCTCCTAAGGCGGAATAGGCGTTGTTGTGCCCTCTTCACAACTGTCTTGGTGTGTTTGGACCATGATAGTTTGTTGGTGATGTGGACACCAAGGAACTTGTAACTCTCAACCTGCTCCTCTACAGCCCCGTCGATGGGGGTGTGCTCAGCCCTCCTTTTCCTGTAGTCCATAATCATCTGCTTTGTCTTGATCACGTTGAGGGAGAGGTTGTTGTCCTGGCACCACACTGCCAGGTCTCTGACCTCCTCTTTATATACTGCCTCATTGTTGTCGGTGATCAGGCCTACCACCGTTGTGCAGTCTGCAAACTAAATGATGGTGTTGGAGTCATGCTTGGCCACGCAGTCGTGGGTGAACAGGGAGTACAGGAGGGGACTAAGCATGCACCCCTGAGGGACCCCCTTGTTGAGGATCAGGAGCGTGGCAGATGTGTTGTTACCTACCCTTACCACCTGGGGGCAGCCCGTCAGGAAGTCCAGGATCCAGTTGCAGAGGGAGGTGTTTAGGCCCAGGGTCCTTAGCTTAGGGATGAGTTTTGAGGGCAGTATGGTGTTGAACGCTGAGCTGTAGTCAATTAAAGGCATTCTCACGTAGGTGTTCCTTCTGTCCAGGTGGGAAAGGGCAGTGTGGACTGCAATAGAGATTGCATCATCTGTGGATCTGTTGGGGCGGTATGCAAATTGGAGTGGATCTAGGGTTTCTCGGATGATGGTGTTGATGTCAGCCATGACCATCCTTTCAAAGCACTTCATGGCTACAGGCATGAGTGCTACGTGTCGGTAGTCATTTAGGCAGTTTACCTTGGTGTTCTTGGGCACAGGGACTATGGTTGTCTGCTTGAAACATGTAGGTATTACAGACTCAGTCAGGGACAGGTTGAAAATGTCAGTGAAGACACTTGCTAGTTGGACAGCGCATGCTCGGAGTTCACGACCTGGAAATCCGTCTGGCCTTGCGGCCTTGTGAATGCTAACATGTTTACTCATATTGGCTACTGAGAGCGTGATCACACAGTCGTGCGGAATAGCTGGTGTTCTCATGCATAATTCAGTGTTGCTTGCCTCGACGCACACATAGAAGTAATTTAGCTCATCTGGTAGGCTCATGTACTGGGAAGCTTGCATCTGGGCTTCCCTTTGTAGTGCGTAATAGATTGCAAGCCATGCCACATCTGACGAGCGTCAGAGCCGGTGTAGTGGGGTTCAATTTTAGTTCTGTACTTACGCTTTGCCTGTTTGATGGTTTCGTCAGAGGGCATAGCAGGATTTCTTATAAGCGTCCAGATTAGAGTCACACTCCTTGAAAGCGGCAGCTCTACCCTTTAGCTCACTGCGGATGTTGCCTGTAATCCATGGCTTCAAGTTGGGGTATGCACGTACGGTCACTGTGGGGATGACATCATTGATGGACTTATTGATGAAGCCAGTGACTGATGGGGTATACTCCTCAATGCCATCGGATGAATCCCGGAACATATTCCAGTCTGTGCTAGCAAAACAGTCCTGTAGCTTAACATCTGCGTCATCTCACCACTTCTTTATTGAACGAGTCACTGGTACTTCCTGCTTTAGTTTTTGCTTGTAAGCAGGATTCAGGAGGATAGAATTATGGTCAGATTTGCCAAATGGAGGGCGAAGGAGAGCTTTTTGAGTGTGGATTAAAGATGGTCTAGAGTTTTTTTCCTTTGGTTGCACATGTAACATGCTGGTAGAAATGAGGTAAATTGGATTTAAGTATCCCTGCAATAAAGTCCCCAGCCACTAGGAGCGCGGCCTCTGCATGAGCATTTTCTTATTTGCTTATGGCCTTATATGTACAGCTCGTTGAGTGGGGTATTAGTGCCATTATCAGTTTGTGGTTTAAATAGACAACTACGAAGAATATAGATGAAAACTATCTGAGAGATACAAGAAATATTTCTCTTTTTTGTAGGAACCAAAGTATCTCCATATATACTTCCATAATTTATTTTAACTGATACTTGGGACCTTCCGATGAGTCTTGTGAGGCTTCAGGGCGTCCTAGCAAAATGGAAAACACAGTCGTGTCCGTGAGAGTCTCAGCTTTCCATAGAGTGGTCATAATAGTTTAGAGGCCAAACGCTACAGACGTTTAGGCAAGAAGACCAATTTTTGGGATGTCTCATCTGACAAACACGGCTCTAGCGCTGCCACCTTCACTGCATATTGGGAAGGGCGATATCGGCGGATGCAGTGTATTGAGACGCAGCCCATGCAAAATAACACATATCTCTAGCTTAAACCGACATATTTTGATGGGGATGTTTTTATTATGTTAATTAGATTTCTGCGTGGGCTATTGTAGGCCAAGGGTGATTTGGTTCTTTATTCAACTTTAGGAAATGGTTCTTTATAGTTCCATTTAGCACCTTATGAGCATGTTTCTTTATTGAACCTTCAAAAAAGGGTTTTATACAGCACCAAAAAGGGTTCCATTATGGTTACAAGCCAAAGAGCCCCTATACTATTTAGAAAATAAAATCTGTGTGTATAGCCCTGAGAACCTTTATGGAGAATGGTTCTATAAAGGACCTTTTCTAAATTGCAAAGGTTCAACAAATAACCTACATTTCTTAGGTGTTATTATTATACTAATTCACAAGTTGAATCAGATGTGATAGATCTGGAATAGCTGGGGGTCCCTGAGGAGAGACTTGAGAACCACTGGTTCAGTCAAGATTTTTCAATTGACGCAAGCTTTAGATGAGACTTTCACAAGACACTGTTACTGTCACAGGCGTCAGAATGAGGAGACCAAGGTGCAGCGTGGAATATGTTCATCTTGAGTTTAATGAAAAATGAACACTTTACAAATTAAACAAAAATGACAGCCGACAGTTCCGTCAGGTACTTACAACTAAACGGAAAACAACTACCCACAAAAAACAAAGGAAAAACAGGCTGCCTAAGTATGGCTTCCAATCAGAGACAACGATAGACACCTGCCTCTGATTGGAAACCATACCCAGCCAAAACATAGAATGCCCACCCACCTATCACACCCTGGCCTAGCTAAACAGAGAAAACACAGCTCTCCAAAGGTGCGGACTCCCGGTCGCAAACCTGAACCTATTTGGGAGGGTCCGGGTGGGCATCTATAATTGGCGGTGGCTCTGGTTCGGGGCGTAGCCCCCACACCGCCCGCTGATCCCCCCGCTTCTGTGTTGTCGGAGGAACCAGAACGTGGATCAGCGCCAGAGGCTCTGAACTGCCGGCCGCCGCTGAAGACTCTGGGCTGCAGTCCGCCGCTGAAGACTCCGGGCTGCAGTCCGCCGCTGAAGACTCCGGGCTGCAGTCCGCCGCTGAAGACTCCGGGCTGCAGTCCGCCGCTGAAGACTCCGGGCTGCAGTCCGCCGCTGAAGACTCCGGGCTGCAGTCCGCCGCTGAAGACTCCGGGCTGCAGTCCGCCGCCCGCCGCTGAAGACTCCGGGCTGCAGTCCGCCGCTGAAGACTCCGGGCTGCAGTCCGCCGCTGAAGACTCCGGGCTGCAGTCCGCCGCCCGCCGCTGAAGACTCCGGGCTGCAGTCCGCCGCTGAAGACTCCGGGCTGCAGGCCGCCGCTGAAGACTCGGGGCTGCAGGCCGCCGCTGAAGACTCCGGGCTGCAGGCCGCCGCTGAAGACTCCGGGCTGCAGGCCGTCGCTGAAGACTCCGGGCTGCGGATCGTCGCTGAAGACTCCGGGCTGCGGATCGTCGCTGAAGGCTCCGGGCTGCGGAGCGTCGCTGGAGGCTCCGGACTGGGGAGCGTCGCTGGAGGCTCCGGACTGGGGAGCGTCGCTGGAGGCTCCGGACTGTGGAGCGTCGCTGGAGGCTCCGGACTGTGGAGCGTCGCTGGAGGCTCCGGACTGGGGAGCGTCGCTGGAGGCTCCGGGCTGAGGAGCGTCGCTGGAGGCTCCGGGCTGAGGAGCGTCGCTGGAGGCTCCGGACTGGAGAGCGTCTCTGTAGGTTCCGGACATGGGACCTTCGCTGCAGGCTCCATGCCATGGATCATCGCTACTGGTTCCGCGCCATGGATCATCACTGGAGGCTTTGTGCCATGGATCATCACTGGAGGCTCCGGGCCATGGATTATCACTGGAGGCTTCGTGCCATGGATCATCCCTACAGGCTCTGGGCCATGGATCATCACTGGAGGCTTTGTGCCATGAATCATCCATACAGGCTCCGGGCCATGGATCATCACTGGAGGCTTCGTGCCATGGATCATCCCTACAGGCTCTGGGCCATGGATCATCACTGGAGGCTTCGTGCCATGGATCATCCCTACAGGCTCCGGGCCATGGATTATCACTGGAGGCTTCGTGCCCTGGATCATCCCTACAGGCTCCGGGCCATGGATCATCTCTACAGGCTCCGGGCCATGGATCATCACTGGAGGCTTTGTGCCATGGATTATTACTGGAGGCTTCGGACCATTGATTATCACTGGAGGCTTCCTACGGGGAGCTGGAACCGGTCTCACCAGACTGGGGAGACACACTGAGGACCACGTGCTCAAAGCAGGCACCGGCCGTACTGGGCTATGGAGGCGTACTGGAGGAAGAGTGCGAGGAGCAGGCACAGGACGTACTGGGCTATGGTGGTGCACTGGAGGGAGAGTGCGCGGAGCAGGCACAGGGTACACTGGGCCTTGGAGGCGCACTGGAGGTCTGGCGCTTAGGGCTGGCACAACCCGTCCTGGCTCCATGTTGACTATAGCCCGGCAAGGGCGGAGCGCTGGTACAGGACGAACTGGGCTGTGCTGGTGAATGAGGGGTACTGTGCGTAGAGCAGGTGCAGGATAACCTGGGCCGAAGAGACGCACTGGAGGCCAGATACGTTGAGCCTGTGCACTTCTCCCTGGCTGCCGGCCAACTCTAGCACGGCAACGGTGAAGAGCTTGCACCGAGCGCACCGGGCTGTGAGTACGCACTGGCGACACAGTGCGTATCACTGCATAACACGGTGCTTTCTTGGTCACTCGCTCCCCACGGTAAGCACGGGGAGTTGGCTCAGGTCTTAAACCCGCCTTTGCCAATCTACCCGTGTCCCCCCCCCATTTTTTGGGGGGCACTGCCTCTCGGCCTCCTGTTGCTTGCCTATCCGTTCCTCATGGTATCGTCGTTCCGCCTTCGCTGCCTCTATCTCCCATTGCGGACGGCGATACTCCCCAGGCCTTGTCCAGGGTCCTGCCCCATCTAGGATCTCCTCCCAGGTCCACTCCTCTGAGCCATATTGCTTCGTCCCACTCCTCCTCCTGGAGAGTGCACACTGCTTGGTCTTCTTGTGGTGGGTAGTTCTGTCACAGGCGTCAGAATGAGTAGACCAAGGTGCAGCGTGGAATATGTTCATCTTGAGTTTAATGAAAAATGAACACTTTACAAATTAAACAAAAATGACAGCCGACAGTTCCGTCAGGTACTTACAACTAAACGGAAAACAACTACCCACAAAAAACAAAGGAAAAACAGGCTGTCTAAGTACGGCTTCCAATCAGAGACAACGATAGACACCTGCCTCTGATTGGAAACCATACCCAGCCAAAACATAGAAAACAAAACATAGATTGCCCACCTATCACACCCTGGCCTAGCTAAACAGAGAAAACACAGCTCTCCTAGGTCAAAGCGTGACAGTTACTGGCCATAATCCTGTTTAATATGTAATGATATAACACAACAGATGAAATAAACTGGAATGATACTCTCACTCACGGTTGCACAAAAAGAGCTGTGCGGAAAACATGCCTCAAAATATTTGCCTATACATTTTAATTATCACTAAAAAATGTATGAACAATTTTCTGAACTGAAAAGAACCATTGAAGGGCTCAAAGGGTTCCTTGAGTATTTATGGTTCCACATACTGTAGACCCATCACCCTTAACAAAGAACCATTGAGGAGACCTCTTTTCTAAGTGTGTGCACTGTCTAGAACCCCAGTGAAAATTTACTGGTGGACACACGCGTCTGCATTGTTCTATTGTACCACTGATTTGTGCCACAAAGATTTCACACGTGCTTGACTCTGAGGTTGAGGCATTTTGATCATGTTTTCGCCATGATTACTAAGGCTAATGAAGGTAGGCAAGGTCAACTCTATGTGTCCACCTAACTACATGTCATTTGTAACCTCTGATAATGGGAGCAGCCTGGCTGGGTATTATATACAGTACATTACATAACTGTGTCTTTGTGATGTCCAGGTTCTCTGGTTCTGGCCATGCTATGTTCTGATTGGCTCAGGACTGTAGATTCCCTTCACAGAAAGATAAGCTAAAGTAACATCATGTAGGAGGACAGTGCCAAAGGTGGAACCATGCACATCACGGAAGTACAGAGAATTCTGAATAGATTTGGCTCATTCCTTTTCCATGTAGCCCAAATATACTGTATCTAAAACCCGTCTTGACTTGCCTTGACTGCAGTTGAAGTAAATGCCTTGGACTACAGTCAAAATCCTATCCCCAATGTTATCATGTAGGCTAAGCATGAACCAAGCTCTTACCCTAACTTATACCCAGAGATAATTTGTTGTTTTTAGTAGTCGTTGACAATAACAAGCCATGTTACACTAGCGATTATATTGAAATTGACCAAATTACCAAATCAGATCCCAAGTAGTGGCTATGAGTTGCATATGAGTCCCTATGGGACTCCCTATCACGGCTGGTTGTGATACAGCCTGGATTCGAACCAGGGTGTTTGTAGTGACACCTCTAGCACTGAGATGCAGTGCCTTAGACAGCTGCACAACTCGGGAGCCCGGTGGGATCTTATTGTGTTATGCAAGAAATGGCAATTGATACACTTCTATGTGCAAATATTGATATAACAACCATCATGTCAAAGTAAACTTGGAGTCACACGATGACATGGTGTGTGGTCCTCCCACTATGACTCAGGAAACCATGCCGTTTAATAGGCTACAGATTAAATAAATGATGATGAACTTCACAGGTTTGTGAAGGTGCAAGGTGATCTTGATGCTCCTTTCCAATACATATCGAGTGTCTTATTATGGTGACATGATGATCGAAGCTTGACTGCCTTTTGACACAAAAAATATATTCTCGCTACATGATAATAATAATAATCTCATCATGTAGTCTAGCCTACCCACACTATCTGCCAGCTGTTGGTTAGACTACACATGCCAAGACCAGAGTAGGCACATTTGCTATTTAATGCAACAGTTTTTGTGACAAAAACAGGATGGAAACTACATCATCACGCACAGATTTTTGTATGCAACAAATCATTTTGGTGGAAACACCACTGCACCTGTCACGTCCTGGCCAGTATAAGGGTTAATTGGTATTGTAGTTTGGTCAGGACGTGGCAGAGGGTATTCGTTTTATGTGGTTCGGGGTGGTGTGTTTGTTGAAGGGGCATTTGATTTAAGTATTCCGGGGTTTTTGGGCACTGTTTGATTTTCATGTATTCTATGTTTAGTCTAGTGTGTCTGTTTCTATGTTTGGTTAATTGGGGTTGGGACTCTCAGTTGAAGGCAGGTGTTGTCTATTTGCCTTTGATTGAGAGTCCCATATATTAGGGTGTGTTTGTCATTCGTGGGAGATTGTTCTGTGTTAGCCTTGTGCCTTGCCAGACTGTCAGTGGATCGGTCGTTCTCTTGTTTGTTGTTTTTGTGTTCATTTGGATTTAAATAAATGTTCAAAATGAACAAACACCGTCCTGCTGCATTTTGGTCCTCCTTCACCGACGATAGCTGTGACAGCACCTGTGTGTTTCCCCCCCAAAAATGTAATGTCAAGACCTGGGAAATCATATTGTCCCGCATTGTCGGCACCAATGCAGGCCCTAAAATAGCACATTATCCAAACAGGTTGTCACATGGAAGCTTTTAGCCTAGCATATTTACTTCACACAAGGTTACAATAAATTCAAACACATGCATAATTGACACTGCACACGCGACCCAAATGCAGTTATTAAACCCTACAGGAAACCCCTACAGTAGGCCTATAGGCTATAAAAGTAGTATGTACCTATTCGAGCCGTCATTCGCTAGGTTTCCATCAGAGCAAAAACCAAGGTCGAAGGAATTGTCCGTAGAGCTCCAAGACAGGATTGTGCCTAGGCACAGATCTGGGGAAGGGTACCAAAACATTTATGCAGCACTGAAGGTCCCCAAGAACACAGAGGCCTCCATTATTCTTAAATGGAAGAAGTTTGGAACCACCAAGACTCTTCCTAGATCTGGCTGCCTGGCCAAACTGAGCAATTGGGGGAGAAGGGCCTTGGTTAGGGAGGTGGCCAAGAACTCGATGGTCACTCTGACAGAGTTCTAGAGTTCCGCTGTGGAGATGGGAGACCCTTCCAGAAGGACAACCATCTCTGCAGCACTCCACCAATCAGACCTCTATGGTAGAGTGGCCAGATGGAAGCCTCTCCTCAGTAAAAGGCACACGACAGCCCGCTTGGAATTTTCCAAAAGGCACCTAAAGACTCTCAGACCATGAGAAACAAGATTCTCTGGTCTGATGATACCAATATTGAATGCCAAGCGTCACGTCTGGAGGATACCTGGCAGCATCTCTACGGTGAAGCATGGTAGTGGCAGCATCATGCTGTGGGAATGTTTTTCAGCGGCAGGGACTGGGAGACCAGTCAGGATCGAGGCAAAGATTAACAGAGAAAAGTACAGAGATCCTTGATGAAAACCTGTTCCAGAGCGCTCAGGACCTCAGACTGGGGTGAAGGACTTGAACCTGATCGAACATCTCTGGAGAGACCTAAAAATAGCTGTGCAGCAATACTCCCCATCCAACCTGACAGAGCTTGAGAGGATCTGTAGAGAAGAATGGGAGAAACTCCCCAAATACAGGTGTGCCAAGCATGTAGCGTCATACCCATGAAGACTCGAGGCTGTAATCACTACCAAAGGTGCTTCAACAAAGTACTGAGTAAAGGGTCTGAATTCTTATGTAATTCTGATATTATTATTGTATTTTTATATAAATTTGCAAACATTTCTAAAAAACTATTTTCGCTTTGTCATTGTCATTTGTATTGTGTGTAGATTGATGAGGGGAAAAAACAATTTAATCCATCATGTTAAACTAAGGCTGTAACGTAACAAAAAGTGGGAAAAGGCAAGGGGTCTAAATACTTTCCGAATGCACTTAGGAACTCAGTCATTTGTTTTAGGAACTCAGTCGGGTTCTCAACTTAATGTTGAACATTAGAATAATAGAATACAGAAGGTGCATTTTTGAAATTTGGTTGTGAATCAGCAGTCACTCAATTAGCCCATGTCACCTACATTTTTTTAGATTGGTAAATGAGTCTAGCGGCCAGCTATCTAAACCTATAGTAAGAGTGGTTGAATTACCAACCGCGGTGGGGCCCATTGATCATCAGCTGTTATATCAATATTTGTGCATAAAGGCGCTTCCAAGCCCATTTCTCACATAATAAATTTTACAAACACAAAAAAAATCCCGCCATGTCGAACGAACAAATGATCAATCCATATTTATAACATTTTACTGAAACTTTCTGTTCCCATTGCAGCTGTCATGATTTTTTTCATTATACGGTATGAATTTACTTGCATAAAAAGTGAGGATGGAAACATGGTTACAGACAAAGTCTCTTAACAATTCAGAGGCATGAGAGAAAGTTCTATCTTATTCTGTCCTTGATCCTAGGCTATTTTCCTGTCCAGTCCCAATCCAACTGAAACCCCAAATCCTGACTCCTGTCTTGCATGCAAATTCTTAACTTCTGTAATCCATCCATAGGTTGCATTATTAAAGCTTGTCTCTCCCCTATGCATGTCAAAATACCTCTAGGCCTATAACATTTCTCGTAGCCTACTTGCTGCCCATATGACAGCTTCGGTAGAGAATGTGTGATCAAGAAACGGTATGAGAGTAGATATGGATATTTTCTTTAACAGGGTTGGTCCCCGTTAAAATACAGTACCTTGATATTTAATCTATTTATACTCCTGATCTCCTCGATGTCCTCATTATTCCTGAGATGATCTGCTATCTGTATAATCATCGACTTGATTTTGCCAAATATAGGAGACATTCTGTCATTTGTTGGAGGTTATCTACAGATGTAGGATCTTAATTTGAGCCAGTTGGCTACAGCTGGAAAATGATTCTGCAGCAACAGGAAATTTGAATTATTATGTGGATTATAATTAGGCTAACGGACATTTCTGTAGGTAGGTGTTGATACCTTTTTTGTTAGGGCAAATCAAGTCTGGAAATTACAAATTTTAGAAGCCTTTTTAAAACTCAAATACGCTACACGTTTTCATTTCCTGCTGTGCAGGAACATTCTCAGCAACAAAAAAAGAGTGATCAAATTCAAATCGAACATCTGTAGCAAGATAGCAACTTTCGCCACTTGACTTTTGTTTGACTGCCATTACAAAGTTAGAATGATTCGACAACGCTATATTCAGAATGTGCCCTGTGTGTCCTGAGCACACTCGAGATGGCCTACTACTGACATGCACAGGCGATCAAAGATACAGGTACTGTGGTCACTCTATCATTAGTAACTATCAGTTTAATTTACTCTGAAATCTTTACATAGTCTGGGGAAGGCAACCCCGGTCCTGGAGTGCCGCAGGCACTTCATGTTTTTCCGTTTAACTGACCTGGAAGACCAGGTGTATTGAATTTAGGCAGTCACTGAACTGATAAATTAGCTCAGTTGGTCAGGTGCGGTGCCTAGTTAGAATAAATCCTGCAGTACCTGCGGCACTCCAGGAACAGGTTTGCCTACCCCTGACACAGTTGCACAGCCAAGCTAACAAGCTAACAAGGTTAGCCCTCTTGTTTGGGGATAACCCTGGCATAGTGACCATATCTTGGTTTTAAACGCTTTAAATGGGCACTTCCCAGGAAAAATAGGAATTATCCCGGTTTTGAAATATGCTCGATTTTTGTGAGAAAAAATAATGAATCCCTACTGTGTGTTGCTAATTCTATCGTTTAATGAGTGAGTTTGGTGGTGTGTCACTGATTTCTTTAGATTGCAATAAAAACATTATCGAGAGAAGGAGACAAAAAACATGAGTTGGTGACTGAAAACTGCATGGCCTTTTTGATATTCAATGATTGTGAATAAAATGTCTGGAGGCCAAAACCAAAAACACATTTTATGTCTGTGAATGGAGTTATTGTATGCGTAGTGGTCTAACAATCACTCATGTTCTTGTCTGGCTATATTTTCTAAGCATATGATATCTGAATCACTTGGTGGCACAAAAAAAACATGTAATCAATGTAATCACTATGACTCAAACTTAAGTGCAATGAAGATGCCCAGGATGTGGGTGAACCAGAGAGAGGGATAAAGTTGAAAAGAGACTGCTTTATGATAAACTTTGTAAGTGTCCTGTGATGTCTGAACTTTTAGAGTGAGGCATGCCGGGGCTGATAACCCAAATGCCTTCGGCACCCCAATTATTCAGGGTCTACATTGAGAGAAAGGCATTCCAAATGTCAAACCTTTAAAGTGAGGCTCTGTGAGGTTGCTACATCAATTTTTAGACTTTTAAATGAATGGTGTATACTCACTGATTCTTGAAAAATATAACTTGTTAATGCCTCATGAGCTTAGTTCAACTGTCGTCCTCCATCAGAACCCAAAATATAAGATTGTTTATAAACATTGGGTAAAACAATGTAAATGTGAACAAACACTGCATAGCCTCAAAACATGGTTAAAAAAATATTTTTTATATCAATAATGGTCAGTCCTTGCATCCAGAACCCTGTCTATGAATTAGAGAGTGGTTACATTTCTTCAGCCCTATCCCTCAGTTGTTTACCAAAACAGTGGCGGGGTATCTGCTATAATGCCAAATCAAATCAATACTCCACCATTGGAGTGCAGTTCACTCTGAGTAAACTACTGAGAAGTGAATTAAATAATGCTTGGTCTTGCACTAATGGTCTGAAAGAGTCTTTTAATCATGTGCTTCTGAGGTCGGAGTGGATGAAAAATTTAAGAGCGGACAAATCAAGAGCTTAATCACAGGAACCTCATTCCAAATCTATCTTTGGGGTGATGAGGGAGAAATCAAGCACGGCAGAAGTTTCATACTGCAGTGGGCTAAATCAGGGTCACACAGAGTGTTTCTTGGTAGTCTTAAACACATCTACTTTGAAACAAAAGTATACACCTCACACACATGGTTATGGATTACAAAAAGAAGACACCTGTTCCATGTCAGATATAGAGTTGAAATTAATTTAAATATGAGTTAGCATCCCAATATTACACTTTATATACATCACAGAAGACTCAAATAAAACAAAACTGACATAAAAACACTGTTGAATTGTTTATTTTTTAAAATGGAATTATTAAACATATTTTAAAAACCTACATTCGATGTCTGCGCCCCCGCATAAATATAATTAGCATAATAACAAAAGAGCCATACAAATCTGTCGGTTTACGATAGAGATATCTGTTTTTTTGCATTGGATGCGTTTTAATCGACCATTGACCACATCTGCCGATGTTGCATTTCCGCATCTGCGGTGAAAGGTGACAGAGCTAGAGCGGTGTTTGTCAGACCATGAGACATCCCGAAAATCAGCCTTCTCACAAAATCCTCTGTAGTGTCCGAACGGTTTGGCCTACAAACTATGACCTCTCTATGGAAAGACAAACACTGCGATTGTGCCAGAGGGGATGTCTGCTGTTTTACAGGCACCTAACCAGTCGTGCTATTCTGTCTGTTTTTTCACGTTGTTTGTAACTTTTTGTACATAATGTTTCCGCCACCATCACTTATGACCAAAAAGAGCTTCTAGACATCAGAACAGCGATTACTCACCTCGGACTGGACAAAGATGAGGAGATGAGGAGACGCCGATACAGGGGCTGTAGATCCAGATGCCTTGTGAGAATTTGTCGACAAGTGGATAATCTGCCTTTACCATACGTCCTAATGTTGAACGTACAATCACTGGAGGATAAGCTCCTTTCGAGACTATCCTACCAACGGAACATTAAAAACTGTAATATCTTATGTTTCACGTAGCCGTGGCTGAACGAGTATATGGATAATTGTCACGACTTCTACCGAAGTCGGTCCCTCTCCTTGTTCGGGCGGCGTTCGGCGGTCGACGTCACTGGTCTTCTAGCCATCGCCGCTCCACCTTTCATTTTCCATTTGTTTTGTCTTGTTTTCATGCACACCTGGTTTTCATTTCATCATCATTGCTATGTGTATGCTATGCTACTACGGTGGAAAGTCCAGACCAGATCTCCACCATGCGCATTCCCCCCGAATATGCCGATTTGGCTCTAGCCTTCTCCAAAAAGAAGGCGACTCAATTACCACCCCATCGACGGGGGGATTGTGCGATAAATCTCCTGGTAGACGCCGCACTTCCCAGGAGTCACGTGTATCTCCTGTCACAGGCGGAGACGGCAGCTATGGAAACATATGTCTCCGAATCCCTGCGTCAGGGATACATTCGGTCCTCCACTTCACCCGCCTCCTCAAGTTTCTTTTTTGTGAAGAAGCAGGAGGGAGGTCTGCGCCCATGTATTGACTATTGAGGCCTAAACCAGATCACTGTGAGGTACAGTTACCCGCTACCTCTCATAGTCACAGCGATTGAGTCAATGTACGGGGCGCGCTTCTTCACCAAACTAGATCTCAGGAGTGCTTACAACCTGGTGCGTATCCGGGAGGGAGACGAGTGGAAGACGGCGTTCAGTACTACCTCAGGGCATTATGAGTACCTCGTCATGCCATACGGGTTGATGAATGCTCCATCAGTCTTCCAAGCCTTTGTTGATGAGATTTTCAGGGACCTGCACAGGCAGGGTGTAGTGGTGTATATTGATGACGTTCTGATATACTCCGCTACATGCGCCGAGCATGTGTCCCTGGTGCGCAGGGTGCTTGGTCGACTGTTGGAGCATGACTTGTACGTCAAGGCTGAGAAATGCCTGTTCTTCCAACAGTCCGTCTCCTTCCTAGGGACCGCATTTCCACCTCAGGGGTGGAGATGGAGAGTGACCGCATTTCAGCCGTGCGTAATTGGCCAACTCCTACCACGGTAAAGGAGGTGCAGCGGTTTCTTGGGTTTGCCAATTACTACCGGAGATTTATCCGGGGGTTTGGTCAGGTATTGGCTCCCATTACCTCACTGCTGAAAGGGGGACCAGTACATTTGCAGTGGTCGGCTGAGGCGGACAGGGCTTTTCGTCACCTGAGGGCTCTGTTTACCTCGGCTCCCGTGCTGGCCCATCCGGATCCCTCTTTGGCGTTCATAGTGGAGGTGGACGCGTCCGAGGCTGGGATAGGAGCTGTGCTCTCTCAGCGCTCGGGTACGCCACCGAAGCTCCACCCCTGTGCCTTCTTCTCGAAGAAGCTCAGCCCAGCGGAGCGAAACTATGACGTGGGGGACCAGGAGCTGTTGGCTGTTGTCAAGGTTTTGAAGGCGTGGAGACATTGGCTTGAGGGGGCTAAACACCCGTTTCTCATCTGGACTGACCACTGCAATCTGGAATACATCCGGGCGGCGAGGAGACTGAACCCTCGCCAGGCCAGGTGGGCCATGTTTTTCACACGTTTTGTGTTTCACCCTTTCCTACAGACCAGGCTCCCAGAACGTGAAGGCAGACGCACTGTCCCGGCTGTATGACACAGAGGAGCGGCCCATGGATCCCACCCCCATACTCCCGGCCTCCTGCCTGGTGGCGCCGGTAGTGTGGGAGCTGGGCGCGGACATTGAGCAGGCGTTACGTGCAGAGCCCGCTCCCCTCCAGTGTCCCGCTGGGCGTCTGTACGTCTCCGTCTGCTGTCCGTGACCGGATGATCTATTGGGCCCACACGTCACCCTCCTCTGGTCATCCAGGCATCGGTCGGACGGTGTGCTGTCTGAATGGGAAGTACTGTTGGACCACTTTGGCTAAGGACGTGAGGGTTTATGTTTCCTCCTGCTCGGTGTGCGCCCAGTGTAAGGCTCCTAGGCACCTGCCCAGAGGTAAGCTACACATCCTTACCCGTTCCGGGTCTGTAGGGCGTTCATGGAACGTCTGGGGGTCTCGATCAGCCTTACCTCGGGTTTTCACCCCGAGAGTAATGGGCAGGTGGAGAGAGTGAACCAGGATGTGGATAGGTTTCTGCGGTCTTATTGCCAGGACCGGCCGGGGGAGTGGGCGGCATTCGTGCCCTGGGCTGAGATGGCTCAGAACTCACTTCGCCACTCCTCCACTAACCTCTCCCCCTTCCAGTGCGTACTGGGGTATCAGCCGGTTCTGGCGCCATGGCATCAGAGTCAGACTGAGGCTCCTGCGGTGGACGACTGGTTCAGGCGCACGGCAGAGACATAGGACGCCGCCCATGTTCACCTCCAGCGGGCCGTGCCGAGCCTCACCGCAGTGAGGCCCTATTGTTTGCACCGGGGGACCGGGTCTGGCTCTCGACCCGAAACCTGCCCCTCCGCCTGCCCTGCCCTGCCGGAAGCTGGGACCGCGGTTTGTGGGGCCATTTAAAGTCCTGAGGAGACTGAACGAGGTGAATTCCAGGTTACAGCTTCCCCCCGATTACCGTATTAACCCCTCGTTCCATGTGTCTCTCCTCAGGCCGGTGGTGGCTGGCCCGCTCCAGGAGTCTGAGGTGCGGGAGGTTCCTCCGCCCCCTCTGGACATAGAGGGGGCCCCGGCGTACTCTGTTCACACCATACTGGATTCGAGGCGTCGGGCGAGGGGCCTTCAGTACCTCATGGACTGGGAGGGGTACAGTCCGGAGGAGAGATGCTGGGTCCCGGTGGAGGACGAATTGGACCCTTCAATGCGGCGGGAGTTCCACCGTCTCCATCTGGATCGCCCTGCACCTCGCCCTCTGGGTCGTCCCCGAGGCCGGTGTTGGCGCGCTGCTGGAGCCGCGCGTCAAGTGGCGGGTACTGTCACGACTTCTGCCGAAGTCGGTCCCTCTCCTTGTTCAGGCGGCGTTCGGCGGTCGACGTCACCGGTCTTCTAGCCATCGCCACTCCACCTTTCATTTTCCATTTGTTTTGTCTTGTTTTCCGGCACACCTGGTTTTCATTTCATCATCATTGCTATGTGTATTTAGCCCTCTGTTCCCTCCCTGTCTGTGTGGGGTATTGTTTATTGTTGAGGTTGGCACGCTTCAGGCTGGTTTGCGCCGTGTTTTGTGTTATACCCGTGCTATGTGGCAGCCGGTACTTTGTTCTTGGGTTTTGTATTTTGTGACGCGGTTGCGTTGTGTTCATATCATTGCCTAAGTAAAGTGCTTTGTCCACTCATCTCTGGTCTCCTGCGCCTGACTTCCATGCACTAGATACACCCACCTAGACAATAATATACAGTTGGCTGGGTTTCCCCGTGCATCGACAAGACCGAGCAGCAACCTCCAGTAAGACGAGGGGTGGTGGTTTGTGTCTATTTGTAAAGAAATAGCTGGTGCGCAATCTCTAATATTAAGTAAGTCTCGAGGTTTTGATCGCCTGAGGTAGAGTACCTCATGATAAATTGTAGGCAACACTATTTACCAAGAGAGTTTATCTATATTTTTCTTGGCTGTCTATTTACCACCACAAACCGATGCAGGCACTAAGACCGCACTCAAAGAGTTGTATAAGGCCATAAGCAAACAAGAGAATGCTCACCCAGAAGCGGCGCACCTAGTGGCCGGGCACTTTAATGCAGGAAAACTGAAACCTCATTTCTACCAGCATGTCCTGTGCAACCAGAGGGAAAAAACCTCTAGACCACTGTTACTCAACACATAGAGATGCATACAAAGCTCTAACTCACCCTCCATTTGGCAAATATGACCATAATTCTATCCTCCTGATTCCTGCTTACAAAAACTCAAGCAGGAAGTACCAGTGGTCTGATGAAGCGAATGCTAAGCTACAGGACTGTATTGCTACCACATCCAATGGCATTGAGGAGTATACCACATCAGTCACCGTGTTCATCAATAAGTGCATCGACGACATCGTCCCACGGTGACCATATACATGTACATATCCCCAGCAGAAGCCCTGGATTACAGGCAACATCCGTACTGAGCTAAAAGCTAGAGCTGCCACTTTCAAGGAGCAGGACACTAATCCAGATGCTTAAAAGAAATCCCGCTATGCCCTCAGAAGAACCATCAAACAGGCAAAGCATCAGTACAGGCCTAAGATCAAATCCTACTACATTGGCTCTGACGCTCGTCGAATGTGGTAGAGCTTGCAAACTATTACGGATTACAAAGGGAAACCCAGCCGCAAGCTGCCCAGTGACGCAAGTTTACCAGATGAGCTAAATGCCTTCTATGCTCGCTTCGAAGGCAAGCAACACTGGACCATGCATGAGAGCACCAGCTATTCCGGACGACTGTGATCACGCTCTCCGTAGCCGAGGTGAGAAAGACCTTTAAACAGATCAACATTCACAAAGTTGCAAGGCCAGATGGATTACCAGGAAGTGTACTCAGAGCATGCGCTGACCAACTGGCAAGGGTCTTCACTGACATTTTCAACCTCTCCCTGACTGAGTCTGTAATACCTACGTGTTTCAAGCAGACCACCTTAGTCCATGTGCCCAAGAACACCAAGGTAACCTGCCTAAATGACTACCGCCCAGTAGTCACTCACGTCTGTAGCCATGAAGTGCTTTGAAAGGCTGGTCATGGCTCAAATCAATACCATCATCCCAGAAACCCTAGACCCACTCCAATTCTCATACCGCCCCAACAGATCCAGAGATGACGCAATCTTCATTGCACTCCACACTGCTCTTACCCACCTGGACAGAAGGAACACCTACGAGAGAATGCTGTTTGTTGACTACAGTTCAGCATTCAAAACCATAGTGCCTTCAAAGCTCATCAATAAGATAAGGACACTGGGACTAAACACCTCCGTCTGCAACTGGACCCTAGGCTTCCTAACAGGCCGCCCCCAGGTGGTAAGGGTAGGCAAGAACACATCTCCCATGCTGATCCTCAACACTGGCGTCCTTCACGGGTGTGTACTTAGTCCCCTCCTGTACTCTCTGTTCACCCACTCTAACACCATCATTAAGTTTGCTGATGACACATCAGTGGTAGGCCTGATCACCGACAACAATGAGACAGTCTACAGGGAGGAGGTCAGAGACCTGGCAGTACAGTGCCAAGACAACAATCTCTCCCTCAACGTGAGCAAGACAAAAGAGCTGAAAAGGGAGGCTAAGCATGCCCCCATTCACATCGATAGGGCTGCAGTGAAGCGGGTCGAGAATTAAAGTTCCTTGACGTCCACATTACTAGTAAACTATCATTGTCCAAACACACCAAGACAGTTGTGAAGAGGGGACGACAATGCCTATTCCCTCTCAGGATACTGAAAAGATTTGGCATGGGTTCCCAGATCCTCAAAGTTCTACAGCTGCACCAGCGAGAGCATCTTGACTGGTTGCATCACCGCTTGGTATGGCAACTACTCGGCAGCCGACCCCAAGGCGCCACAGAGGGTAGTGCATACAGCCCAGTACATCACTGGGGCTGAAGCTTCCTGCCTTCCAGGACCTCTATACCAGGTGGTGTCAGAGGAAGGCCCTAAAAATAAACTCCAGCCACCCTAGTCATAAACTGTTCTCTCTGCTACCGCACTGCAAGCGGTACCGGAGCACCAAGTCTAGGTCCAAAAAGGCTCCTTTACAGCTTATATGCCCAAGGATGCTAAACAGTTAATCAAATGGCTACGCGGACTATTTACATAGACAATCCCCCCTTTTTTACGCTGCTGCTACTCACTGTTTATTATATATACATAGTCACTGTACCCCTACCATTTAAAAGTTTGGACACTACTACTCATTCAAGAGTTTTTCTTTATTTGTACTGTTTTGTACATTGTAGAATAGTTGTGAAGACATCAAAACTGTAAAATAACATATACGGCGTAACCAAAAAAGTGTTAAACAAATCAGGATCTATTTTAGATTTGAAATTCTTCAAAGTAGCCACCCATTGCCTTGATGACAGCTTTGCACACTGTTGTCATTCTCTCAACCAGCTTCATGAAGTAGTCACCTGGAATGCATTTCAATTAACAGGTGTGCCTTGTTAAAAGTTAATTTGTGGAATTTCTTTCCTTCTTAATGCGTTTGAGCCAATCAGTTGTGTTGGTGGAATACAGAAGATAGCCCTATTTGGTCAAAGACCATATTATGGCAAGAACAAATGAACTCAGAAAAAAATAAACGTCCTCTCACTGTCAACTGCATTTATTTTCAGCAAACTTAACATCTGTAAATACTTGTATGAACATAGCAAGATTCAACAACTGAGACATAAACTGAACAAGACCCACAGACATGTGACTAAAAGCAATTGAATAATGTGTCCCTGAACAAAGGGGCGGTCAAAATTAAAAGTAACAGTCAGTATCTGGTGTGGCCACCAGCTGCATTATTAAGTACTGCAGTGCATCTCCTCCTCATGGACTGCACCAGATTTGCCAGTTCTTGCTGTGAGATGTTATCCCGCTCTTCCACCAAGGCACCTGCAAGTTCCCGGACATTTCTGGGGGGAATGGCCCTAGCCCTCACCCTCCGATACAACAGGTCCCAGATGTGCTCAATGGGATTGAGATCCGGGCCCTTCGCTGGCCATGGCAGAACACTGACATCCCAGTCTTGCAGGAAATCACGCACAGAACGAGCAGTATGGCTGGTGGCATTGTCATGCTGGAGGGTCATGTCAGGATGAGCCTGCAGGTAGGGTACCACATGAGGGAGGAGGATGTCTTCCCTGTAACGCACAGCGTTGAGATTGCCTGCAATGACAACAAGCTCAGTCCGATGATGCTGTGACACACCGCCCCAGACCATGACGGACACTCCACCGCCAAATTGATTCCGCTCCAGAGTACAGGCCTCAGTGTAATGCTCATTCCTTTAACGATAAACGCAAATCCAACTATCACCCCTGGTGAGACAAAACCGTGACTCGTCAGTGAAGAGCAATTTTTGCCAGTCCTGTCTGGTCCAGCTATGGTGGGTTTGTGCCCATAGCAGACGTTGTTGCCGGTGATGTCTGGTGAGGATCTGCCTTACAACAGGCCTACAAGCCCTCAGTCCAGCCTCTCTCAGCCTATTGCGGACTGTCTGAGCACTGATCGAGGGATTGTGTGTTCCTGGTGTAACTCGGGCAGTTGTTGTTGGCATCCCGAACCTGTCCCGCAGGTGTGATGTTCGGATGTACCGATCCTGTGCAGGTTGTGCCGTAGCGGAGATCTTTGTGGGCTATACTCGGCCTCGTCTCAGGATGGTAAGTTGGTGGTTGAAGATTTCCCTCTAGTGGTGTGGGGGCTGTGCTTTGGCAGAGTGGGTGGGGTTATATCCTGCCTGTTTGGCCCTGTCCGGGGGTATCATCGGATGGGCCACAGTGTCTCCTGACCCCTCCTGTCTCAGCCTCCAGTATTTATGCTGCAGTAGTTTATGTGTCGGGGGGCTAGGGTCAGTCTGTTATATCTGGAGTATTTCTCCTGTCTTATCCGGTGTCCTGTGTGAATTTAAGTATGCTCTCTCTAATTCTCTCTTTCTTTCTCTCTCTCGGAGGACCTGACGCCCTAGGACCATGCCTCAGGACTGCCTGGCATGATGACTCCTTGCTGTCCCCAGGCCACCTGGCCATGCTGCTGCTCCAGTTTCAACTGTTATGCCTGCGACTATGGAACCCTGACCTGTTCACCAGACGTGCTACCTGTCCCAGACCTGCTGTTTTCAACTCTCTAGAGACAGCAGGAGCGGTAGAGATACTCTCAATGATCGGCTATGAAAAACCAACTGACAATTACTCTTGAGGTGCTGACTTGTTGCACCCTCGACAACTACTGTGATTATTATTATTTGACCATGCTGGTCATTTATGAACATTTGAACATCTTGGCCATGTTCTGTTATAATCTCCTGCCGGCACAGCCAGAAGAGGACTGGCCACCCCTCATAGCCTGGTTCCTCTCTAGGTTTCTTCCGAGGTTTTGGCCTTTCTAGGGAGTTTTTCCTAGCCACCATGCTTCTACAGCATGCGTGCTTCTTCAGCATTACTTGCTGTTTGGGGTTTTAGGCTGGGTTTCTGTACAGCACTTTGAGATATCAGCTGATGTAAGAAGGGCTATATAAATACATTTGATTTGATTTGTTACACGTGGTATGTCACTGCGAGGACGATCAACTTTCCGTCCTGTCTCCCTGTAGCGTTGTCTTAGGCGTCTCACAGTACGGACATTGCAATTTATTGCCCTGGCCACATCTGCAGTCCTCACGCCTCCTTGCAGCATGCCTAAGGCACGTTCACGCAGATGAACAGGGACCATGGGCATCTTTCTTTTGGTGTTTTTCAGAGTCAGTAGAAAGGCCTCTTTAGTGTCCTAAGTTTTCATAACTTTGACCTTAATTGCCTACCGTCTGTAAGCTGCTAGTGTCTTAACGACCGTTCCACAGGTGCATGTTCAATAATTGTTTATGGTTCATTGAATAAGCATGGGAAACAGTGTTTAAACCCTTTACAATGAAGATCTGTGAAGTTCTTTGGATTTTTACGAATTATCTTTGAAAGACAGGGTCCTGAAAAAGGGACGTTTCTTTTTTTGCTGAGTTTAAAAGCAAAGAGAAACGACAGTCCATCATTACTTTAAGACATAAAGGTCAGTCAATCCCAAAAATATCCAGAAATTTGATAGTTTCTTCAAGTGCAGTTGCAAAAACCATCAAGAGCTATGGTGAAACTGGCTCTCATGAGGATCGGCACATGAAAGAAAGACGCAGAGTTACCTCTGCTGCGGAGGATAAGTTCATTGCAGTCAACTGCTCCTCAAATTGCAGCCCAAATAAATGCTTCAGAGTTCAAGTAACAGACACATCTCAACATCAACTGTTCAGAGGAGACTGCGTGAATCAGGCCTTCATGGTTGAATTGCTCCAAAGAAACCACTCCTAAAGGACACCAATAATAAGAAGAGACTTGCTTGAACCAAGAAACACGAGCAATGGACATTAGACCTGTGGAAATATTTTATTTTGTCTGATGAGTTCAAATTTGAGATTTTTGGTTCCAACTGCCGTGTCTTTGTGAGACGCAGAGTAGGTGAACAGATGATCTCCGCATGTATGGTTCCCACCATGAAGCATGGAGGAGGAGGTGTGATGGTGTGGGGGTGCTTTGCTGGTGACAATGTCAGTGATTTATTTAGAATTCAAGGCACACTTAACCAGCATGGCAACCACAGCATTCTGCAGCGATACGCCATTCCATCTGGTTTGTGCTTAGTGGGACTATCATTTGTTTTTCAACAGGACAATGACCCAAAACACACCTCCAGGCTGTGTAAGGGCTATTTAACCAATAAGGAGAGTGATGGAGTGCCGCATCAGATGACCTGGCCCTCACCATCACCCGACCTCAACTCAATTGAGATGGTTTGGGATGAGTTGGAAGCATTCCTCATGAAGCTGGTTGAGAGAATGCCAATGGTGTGCAAAGCTGTCATCAAGGCAAAGGGTGGCTACTTTGAAGAATATCAAATATAAAATATATTTCGATTTGTTTAACACTTTTTTGGTTACTACATGATTCCATATGTGCTATTTCATAGTTTTGATGTCTACACTATTATTCTACAATGTAGAAAATAGTAAAAAATTCAGAAAAAGCCTTGAATGAGTAGGTGTGTCTAAACTTTTGACTAGTATTGTATTTTTTTAAATTCAAAATCAAAATGCTAAATAATCCTCAGTATGACCTTCTTAAAACTATTACATTGATGTATCTCACTGCAGTAAAAGGATAACTGTAGTAGTGTGAGCATCAACGTGTCACCCCTGTCTCATCCAACCCAAACCATCTGTGAGGATCTGGCAGCGGAGCTCCACTGGGACTCAGGGCTTAGGCCCACAGTTTCTATATATCACACATCACGTGGTGCTGTACTGTATGTCTACCATTGCCTGGCTATAGCTTAACTCTCCATTCATTAGCACCCCACTTAGCCTGGCCCCTCAGCCTGGCCTATAGGAGCTTATTACACGGCCGAGGGCTCTATGCAAACTAGCTTTTAATGTATTAGTGGGGGTCGGAAAATGCACTGCATATGCAAACTGCCCATTTGGTCCATAAAATACCATCTAATTGGTAGTTTGAGGGGAGGCGGGAAACTGGAAAACAAACAGAAACAATCAATGTCAGGCAGATAATGTTCTGCTTTTTCCATCTCAGCAGTCTATTTCCACCTGCAGCAGGTGCACAGGAGCTAGGAGAGCGCTGAGTGTATTCAAGGCACACTTCCAATTGGCCCTCATTAAGTGGGCATGTGTATGAGGTCCTCTTCATGTTCAAAACCATCTATGCCCAATTGTTTGTTTGTGTTTGTATAGCCAGATGAAACAGCTGGATTATTTTCAAAGGCCCAAACAATTTGGCATTAATAGCCTGTGAGCCATGCATTCATTTCTCCCATCTTAAAAGAGCTTATTTTCCTCTAAAGAGCTTATTGTCCATTGGTCTGAAGGGACTCAGCCACTTCCGTTTCTCAGCTTTAGGTTTAAGTGCTGTTAATGAGATGCTTTAGTATCAGCATAGGGAAATGGTAAACAAATGCACACAGCAAATTTGCTGGTGTTAAAATCTCGGTGTTGAAGTAAAGTGTTGTGAGTGTTAATTCTACAAGAGTTAACACCAGTGGGATTGAAATTGACACCACCTGAAGTGAATAAATTAAGTGTTATTGAATCACGGTGGAATTGTCACGTATCCTCCCTCGCTGGCCTCTAGGTCACCAGACACCTGATTATTACGCACACCTGTCACCATCGTCCCGCACACCAGCGCTTATTGACACTCACCTGGACTTCATCACCTCCTAGATTACCTGCCCTATTTATGTCACTCCCTTTGGTTCCTTCCCCAGTCGTTATTGTTTCATGTCGGTGATCTGTTCGTGTGTCTTGTTTTGTTCATGTTCGTTTGTTTATTAAATGTATTCACTCCCTGAACTTGCTTCGCGACTCTCAGCGTACATCGTTACAGGAATCAACACTGTGTGGTGTTATTACGTCATCATATTTCCTAGCATGCTTTGTTGCATGTTGCTTTTTAGAATAGTTTGTTTTAATATCTCTATGTTTCTGTACGCACATTTTTAGATGCATTGATCTAGTTGCAACTCTATCATCAAGTTCACTGATGACACGACAGTAGTTGGCCTGATTACCAAGAACAACGAAACGCTGCTCCCCACATGAACATCCCCCTCCCCCACCCATGGACATTTATCATTGTTAGAGTTGTAAATTATTATTTGTATTGTTTCAGTCACTTCTCTTTTTGACCTGCACTGTTGGAGCTCGCAGCTTAAGAATTCCACTGTACCCTGCAATTACATCTGCGACCCTGTGCATGTGACTAATAAACTCATCTAGTCTAAACACTGAGAAAGTGTAATAAAGTGTTCATTTAAGTGGGAATTTGCAACACATATGTAGAGAGATTCTGCCATTCTTTCCAAATGGAAAGAGGAGCCGAAAATGTTGTCACTCACACATCTGCAGTGGCATGTGTCAAATAAGCTCAAAACCTCCACTGTTTTACAACACATTGCATGCATACAGTACATTTTCATATAGATAAACATATGTGCCAGCCACAGAGGCCATTTCAAAATAAAATCTTATCATGTATGATATTATGAATGCTCAGACGATAATTAGCGGAAAATATTGCTGGACAGGGTTGTGTAATGCTGTTTAAAATCCTAACCTAATATGTAAGTCCCTTATGGTAAAACTACTTGAATTTCACGTGATCACATGTGAATTGTTCCAAAAATAGTTGTTTCCATGTGATCACATGAAACTACACATGTGAAAACGTGACCACATGCGAGTGTTCCAAAAACAAGTTTTCACAAGATTTCATGCGACATTTCATGTCAAATCATTTTTCCACATGCAAATACATGTAGTTTTCCTGCAAGACTTCCCAGACTTCCAAGTAGAGGGAGAGAGAAAAATGTAATATCTCTGTTGCTCTGACCTTGTGATATGTGAGATGACTGTGGAAGAGGAATCTCCAGGGGAATCAACTAATTTAGAACTAGCCATCCATTGCAAATTGATTTCTATATATTGTGCCTTTCACTGTGATGCTGCTGATGGGAGGTTGGCCGCTGGAGGTGGCCAGCAGCAGTGTAGCCTCGCCCCCCCCCCCCCCCCCCCCAAAAAAAAAGAGTATAGGAAGAAAATATAGATATTTCTAAAACATGAAAGTCGAGGAGAAATTGGTGGTCAGTTTTCTTTAAGTCTATGACCATCCACTCCAGTACAAATTATATTTGGTACACATGATGAAATACTACAAACAAACTCCATTAAAACATGTATTTCACAGTGAGGTATTTCTTGAGTTTGAGAACGTGCTTTGAAGTCCATTTATTACACAAGTGTATCCATAATCCCTCGTCTGAGGTCAGTTATGCATGCCTGATTGTGAAAATTGTCGGTCTCAGTTGTTGCTAAGAGGCTAATGAACCTGTCTCAATGCAGTCAGAGCACTGAGGAATTAATACAAATGTTGTCCAATTACCCACCCGGTCAGATAATTCAATTTCAGTGGTTTCTGTTAAATCTAGACCCCGGGAGAATAGATTGATTAAGTGACAGCCAGACAGACATGCCAACAGCTGTGACTGGGCAGTGTTTTCTGTGTGTGATACATTTGATAAGCATCTGGATAGACACACAGAGGTCTACAATCACCTTCAAGCAGCAATTAAAATGATATTTTTCAATAACACTCTAAAAACCCTTCCAGAATGGGCGATACTACTCATTCCAGACCACTGGATGTATGTAAATGAAGAGCCCACCCATTGGGCACAAACTAGTTGAACCAACGCTGTTTCAACGTCATTTGTCAACATATTGTTACATGGAATCTACATTGGGTTTGAAAAAAGTAGTCAACGATGTTTTGACGGTGAAATTTCAACCACAGGATTATGTCATGATGGTAACCGAATTTCAACATAGACAAACCTTGTATAAAATACACTGAGTGTACAAAACATTAGGAACACCTTCCTAATATTGAGTTGAACCACCCCCTTTTGCCCTCAGAAGAGCCTCAATTCATCAGGGCATGGACTGTACGAGCTGTCGAATGCGTTCCACAGAGATGCTGGCCCATGTTGACCCCAATGCCTCCCACAGTTGTGTCAAGTTGTTTTTTATGTATTTATTTAACTAGTCAAGTCAGTTAATAACAAATTATTATTTACAATGACGGTCTACTCCGGCCAAAGCCGGACGACGCTGGGCCAATTGTGCGCCGCCCTATGGGACTCCCAATCACGGCCGTATGTGATACAGTCTGGATCCGAACCAGGGACTGTAGTGGAGCCTCTTGCACTGAGATGCAGTGTCTTAGACCACTGCGCCACTTGGGAGCCCAGTCGGCTGGTAGTGGTTGTGGATCTCTACTCTGAATAGCTCATTCCATCTCTTCCCACAGATGTTCAATTGGATTGAGATCTGGTGACTGGGCAGGCCGCTGCAGTAAGGTACTGTACATTCGTTGTAATGAAGGATACCTGGATAAAATCGGACCTCTCTGAAATGAAAATGGATGGCCCTACCTTCAGTGAAATATATTTTTACCCGACCCTCTCTGAACTCTTGAAAAAAACAGAGTAACCCTCCACTATAAACCAAAATAATAATCAAAACATAAAGTGGATAGCAGAGAATATGCCTTCCGTGAGAGACTTTAGATATGCCGTTTTAGAAACTGTTCTTTGTTTTGTAAGCATTAGCCTACATGGCAAAGTAGCCAGGGGGATGTGGATTCACATTCCGCTGTGGACAAGGGTAGGGGTGAAAAAAATCTCCATTATAATAAAATCACCGCATGAATCCATCACCTCATTTGCAGTCCTAGGAAAAAAATGGCCTTTCATAAAGGCATTTCATGCAATTCTACATTATTTTACATGACTGGAGACGAGCAGCATCTTTGAATACCACAACAGAGCATGATAATGAACGAGCGCATGCTGCATCACCAGAGAGGTTTTGATCTCTATACAGGCTATTGTTAAAAAAACAGAGGATAGTCTAAGTTTGGAGCAGTGCTGAAGTTCTCTATCAACTGTAAAAATGTATCGCAACAGAACCAGTTACAACTGAAGTATCTGATGATCAATGAATTTGAGAAAAAGCCATTCGTTGTTTAACTTAGCAGTCAGTTGAAAATGACATCAGGTAGCCCTATATGCGTTTGTTCCTTTTTTTCCATTTGGGGAAAATATCATTTTCTAATTTATTCCATGATATTGTTGTTACAAAATAGATTTGTGTTGACTGTGATTAGGGCATGCGAAGATAAAAGCATCTGCTAGGCTAAATTAACAAACTAGGCATGCATAGCTCATTGCTTAATCCTCAAACCAAAGACTGGCCAAACTCATGTTTCTAAAAGGGAGTTCAAAGGCACTGTAGAATGTCTGTATAGCCTAATAAGTCATTCTTCGTTCCATTATTATTTATTTCTAAGTCATTATTTTTAAAACATTTATTTTATACAGCCTAAATGCTAAATGTATAGGCATGTTGTTAAAATGCCAGCCTCCTGCCAGCCTGTAGCACGTCACAAATTCATCAATTTATTTCTTAAATGGCAGGCTATAGCCTTGAAATAATAATATAATAATTCCTTTTTGTTCCTTCTTAGTCTGCCTGGCTTGCTCCTGACTGATTTAGAGTTAGTATGTTCTTTAAAGGCATGTTGAAACGTTGAATGACAATTGATAGTGACAGAAACACACATTACTTCCCAAGCAAAGTACACTTTTTGTCTCCTCGGATATAGAAGGTTCTAGCACAGCCTCTGAATGTCATAGATACAAACCAAAGATATCCCATACGCATCTTGTCAGCTTGTTTTTATCTTCAAGCATTGCGGACTAAAGCGTCGTTATAGATCACTTTATATAATCAGCTCCATTAACAAATACAAAATATATAAAGCTAACAAGGGGTAGGACTATGCTTTTGGCGATTTTCTTTAACAAAAGCCACAATACCCTCACACACCCCCTCAATTCGAGCCCTGTTTTTAACTTAACACACCACTGACACAGATATTTAAGGAGTGCATGGTGTTCGGTGATTGAAGGAATTGGCTGACAAAAAAAATCAATGTATAGTAGACTATAATTTCATCTGTCAAGCAGACAACATTTCTTGAATAGGAAGAAATAGGCTCCAACACAAAGCCCTCGTTGTTAGTAGCCTAAAGTCAAATCAAAATGAAGACTGTTTAAATGAATTAGGACTTCTAGAATTAGCGTACTTTCAGCACCCATGCACTGTCCATCTCCGCGGTGCCACTTCATAGTAATGTAAGTTATGTGAATGACTTGAATATGGCTTATTGTGAGGTCAATAACTCTGATATAGCGTCATTATAGGCAACAAAACATATTGTTTTTATCAAAAATCTTCACGCTCTCCCTTTCAAACTGAACAGGACATCAGTTGGCCCAGTCTGAGCACACAGATATTACATTTTTTTTGTCCACAGCTCATGATTGAGATAGTGTGTAATGCAGTGTAGCCAGCAGTGCAACAAATCGGGAAGGAAGTACATTTTCTTAGAAATATAACTTTGCCCTGTGCTTCTTCAAGCATGCTCTTCGTATAGCCTAGGCCTATATTCTATAATATAGGCTATGGATCATTTGATTGAGACCACACTAGGCGCACTTGATATTGTGCGCCCCCAGCAGAGAATCAGGGATGTGGGGCAGCATCGGGCACACATCGAGATATAACAATCAACAAATTCCATGCCACACAGTTGGTGGGGAGTTGTTAAACAGTAAGTTACATCATTAACCCTCCGGAGGACCTTGAAGGGCCCCATAAACCGGGGGCTCAGCTTCCGGCAGGGAAGGCGGAGCGGGAGGTTCCCAGTAGAGAGACAGACGCGATAACCAGGATGGAACACAGGGAGCCTCACTGCGATGGCGGTCTGCCTGATCCTTCTGACGGCGGACAATGTGCTGGAGCCTCATGTGGGTGGCGTTCCAAATCTCTTCTGCGTGTCGGAACCACTCATCAACTGCAGGGGCCTCGGTCTGGCTCGGAGTCCATGGAGCCAGGGCTGGCTGATATCCCAGGACGCACTGGAAGGGAGTCAGCCCGGTGGAGTGGTGACAAAGTGAGTTCTGAGTGTATTCTGCCCAGGGAAGGAACCGGACACACTCCCCTGTCGGTCCTGGCAGTGACTCCTTACGAACCTCCCTAGCTCCTGGTTGGTTCTCTCCACCTGCCTGTTGGACTGTGGTACCCAGATGTGAGGCTGACTGTGGCCCCCAGCTTCGACCATAAAGGCTTTCCAGACCCGCGACGTGAATTGGGGATCATGGTCTGAAACGATGTCCCCCGGAAGGTCATAGTGCCGGAAGACCTGCTGGAATAGTGCCTCCGCAACCTGGAGAGTGATAGGTAGACCAGAGAGAGGGATAAAATGGAAGGATTTAAATGAGTCTATCAACAACGACCATAATAGTGGTAAAACCCATCAGAAAGGGGGAGATCATTAACAAAGTCTATGGACAGATGTGACCAAGGCCGTTGAGGCACGGGAAGGGGAAGTAGTGTCCCTGCTGGAGCGTGCCTGGGAGATTTGGATTGGATACGGTGCATAAGTTGACATAGTGGGTGACGTCCTACGCCAAGGTGGGCCACCAGTATTTATCGGAGAGGGATTGGATGGTGCAGGTGATACTGGAGTGTTCAGCGGCGAGGGATGTGTGTACCCAGGTCACAGCTGATCTCTCATCCCGTGGAGATGTAGATACACTCTGGAGGGCGGGTAGCAGGAGCGGGTTCCCTCTCCAAAGCCTGGTGGATGTCCACATCTACGTCCCAACACACAGGTCCAACGATTCGGGAGGACAGTTTGATAGGTCGCGTATCCAGGGCTTGGACAGGAAAAGGAGAGGAGAGTGGGTATGAAGTTAAGTTCAGAGAGGAGGTGAGGGCCTGCTCGATTAAGTTCCCAGTGGCACCGGAGTCGACTAGAGCTGTAGAGACAACATTTGAGAGACAGCCAGCCAGTGAAATGAGAATCAGAAAGGGTTTGGCGGAAAACGATGATAACGGAATACTCACGCCTACCCTGGGAAACAGAAGGGCACTGGGCTGGCTTCTGCTCCAATGGACCCCAGGTTGGGACACACTGGACACCACTGAAGCTGGTGCCCCTCCTGGCCGCAGAGGGACAGAGCCCCAGCTGTCTCCAGCGACGCCACTCTGCTGCAGAGAGGTGTGTGGCCCCTACCATGGGTTCAGGCACTGCCTCAGGACAGCCAAAGGTGTACACCGGCACCCCGAAGAAGGTTATCCAGACGGATGGCCACCGCGATGAGAGCGTCCAAGGATATGTTGTCATCCCAACATTCCAAATCCGTCTCGACATCCTCGCGCAGTCCACTAAGGAATAGAGTGCGGAATGCCGGCTCATTCCATCAGCTGGAGGCTGCCATACTCCGCAGCAGAATGGAGCACCCTGCTGGAGTTGGAAAAGTTGCTCACCTCCCTCTCTGGTTATAGAAATGTTTCCTAATTTATTAAAAATAAAAACCGAAAACCGAATACATAAGTATTCAGACCCTTCACTCAGTACTTTGTTGAAGCAACTTTGGCAGCGATTACAGCCTTGAGTCTTCTTGGGTGTGACGCTACCAGCTTGGCACACCTGTATTTGGGGAGTTTCTCCCATTCTTCTCTGCCGATTCTCTCAAGCTCTGTCAGTTTGGATGGGGAGCGTCGCTGCACATACATTTTCAGGTCTCTCCAGAGATGTTCCATTGGGTTCAAGTCCGGACTCTGGCTGGGCCACTCAAGGACATTCAGAGACTTGTCCCAAAGCCACTCCTGCATTGTCTTGGCTGTTTGCTTAGGGTCATTTTCCTGTTGGAAGGTGAACCTTCACCCCATTCTGAGGTCCTGAGTGCTCTGGAGCATGGTTTTCATCAAGGATCTCTCTGTACTCCGTTCATCTTTGCCTCGATTCCGACTAGTCTCCCAGTCCCTGCCACTGAAAAACATCCCCACAGCATGATGCTCCCACCACCATGCATCACCGTAGGGATGGTGCTAGGTTCCCTCCAGACGTGACGCTTGGCATTCAGGCCAAAGAGTTCAATCTTGGTTTCATCAGACCAGATAATCTTGTTTCTCATGGTCTGAGAGTCTTTTAGGTGCCTTTCGGCAAAGTCCAAGTGGGCTGTCATGTGCCTTTTACTGAAGAGTGGCTTCAGTCTGGTGGAGCGCTGCAGAAATGGTTGTCCTTGTGGAAGGTTTTCCCATCTCCACAGAGGAACTCTAAAGCTCCGTCAGAGTGACCATTGGGTTCTTGTTCACCTCCCTAACCAAGGCCCTACTTTCTGAAGGCACTGTGTATATTTCCGCTTTGAAACCATACAATGACTTAGAACAATAACTGCAAACAGATTCAAGTTAACATATTTAGCAAAGATGGAATGGGTCTACATTTTGTTATTTAGTTTCTGTAAGCTATTTAACCAACTATAACAGACTAATATTGGAATACACAATTTGAAGCAACCACATGTTTAGCCATGGAGCACATTCTGATTGGCCAGTGAGGGGCCAAGCTTCAGCACACCCACAACTGGTTTATTCAGCAAAACCCAGCCCTTTCGCGCCACCACCAGCACTGTGCCAATCATGTTGGGTTGTGAAAATAGCTCAAATATTTCTGCACACCCCCGAACCTATAGCGCTACATCAGCGCTTAGATTTACCATTGCGTGTGGTTTGTTAATCAATTGCAAATGACATGACCCTCCCCTGGACTAAATAAAAAATACTAAACCCTCCAGCTGACTGAAATTGAAAAATCCCCCACTTTCATCCAGGTAAAGTTTTTGTAAATTTCGACCACTCCCTAAGCTGAATTCACTGTCATGTTCCTGGAACCATTAATGGACAATCCTAGCCTTGTGGCATGGGGCATTATCCTGCTGAAAAAAATCCATTCCCAGATGGATACACCGCTGACATGAAGAGATGCATGCACCTGATTGGCAATGATGTTCAGATATCCTGTGGCATTCAAAAATTGCTCCACTTTTATCAAGGGGCCCAATGTGTGCCATGAAAACACAACTCGCATCACCAGCACCAACCTGCAATGTTGACACACAGCATGGTGGATGCATGTACTCGTGGTTTTCTGAATACCCTAGTCCTCCAATCAGTGTGAAACAGCAGGAACTGGGATTGGTCAGACCAGGCAATGTTTTACCAATTCCCCAGTGTCCAGTGTTTTCATTCATTAACTCTGTAAGGTTGTCGGCTGCCATAAACCTTTCGTGTCAAGGGATGACCAGTTGTATATTCTTTCATGGGTCTTTGGGCACCAATGTTGAACTGGACTGTCAGTTGACTAATTGTAACCCGTCTGTTGCTCTGCACAATTCGTGTCAGCCTCTTCTGTCCTCTTTCATCAATGACCCGTTTTCGACTACTGGCCTGCCGTTGGCTGGATGTCCTCCGGGTGGTGGACCATTCTTGATACAAACGGAAAACTGTTGAGTGTGAAAAACCCAGCAGCTGTGAAGTTCTTGACATACTCAAACCATTGCACCTGGCATTTCGCTACACCTGCAATAAAAACGCGTATGTGACAAATAAAATTTGATTTGACCTACTGTACTACCATACCCTTTTCAAAGGCACTTAAATATTTTGTCATGTCCATTCACCCTCTGAATGTCACACATACACAATCCATGTCTCAATTGTCTCAAGGCTTAAAAAAGCAGTCTACGCCCCTTCATCTACACTGACTAAAGTGGATTTATCAGTTGACATCAATAAGGGATCATAGCTTTCACCTGGATTCACCTGGTCAGTCTGTCACAGAAAGAGCAGATCTTCAACGTTATATCCACAATCAGAAAGAAACTATAGGCTGGGCAGCACCTCCTAACTGATCTGTCTACTCTTTGGTCTTCCATCCAGGGTTTTTAATCAAGCCCAGCTATGATATTTCACACTGACTATTACCAATGTGCTATCGTGAGAATGATTGTTAAGAGATTGCTACTTACAAACGAAATAGATTCACTGTTGCTATCGAAGTCATTCCAAAGGGTAGGTTTAACAAAGTATTTCAGAGTATGATTTTCGGGTTGAGTTGGAGATGTGAATCCAACATATCAATTATTCATTTGTAGACAAACTGGAATTATGGCCAGACTTAGTCAGTGACACAGATGGAACTATCCAAGCAGAAGATCAATCTTCTTCAAAATGTGTATATTTGGTTGCAGTGACATCACTTTTGAAATACAATAAATAACTTTTTCGACAAGTTAATAGGCTAACAAACGATATTTTGGATTCACGTCTCCAACTCAACCAAAAATAAAAGTTAAAGAATGAGATTAGTTAAGCCAGTAGTGGCTCAGGTGAAACTTTCCAAGCAGTAGATACGTCTCCTTTAAATGTTGATATTTGGTTGCATTGTCATCGAAACACAATTCAATATTACTTTTGTAATGCAGTAAATAGACTAATGTTGAGGCTATCTTACAAACTAATATAACATCCAACCTTAAAATGAGTAACACATCTATGGCCACATTTTGAGGTTACTGCAACTATACATTTCGTCTTATGTTATCATATAAAGCGTGTATGTTCAAGATGGTGGGCGTAGGTTGTCACAGGTCTGTGGAGATATTCACAATTGCTGTAATAATCTGCGCAGAATCTCAATCGGCATTGATCACTTGCACCATGTATTTTTAATGGAATCTCAACTGCATTTATCACTAGGTGAGTGTCTGTTCGGTTGCCAAGACATCAAACAGTCCTTTGTTGCCGACAAGAAATTAAACCTATTTTAGCTGTAATTCCATCCTCCAGGATTGGCTTTCAGCACTGCTGCAGGTGGCCACAGGCACAGCCTCTCCCTCAGACAGCCTCTCAACAGACAGCTGGTTATCTCAGGGCACAGAGAAATTATGCTGGCTGTCCATCTCCAACTGATTGTAACTGTAAGTAAACAGCATGATTTTTTCATATTCTTTTTACTTTCTGTAACTACAATATGGACAGGGGCCTTTAGAGAAACCCACTTTTTAAAAAACAATACTAAATCATTGATATGGACTGAATACAGGGCAGAAGGGAAGTGACAACCCATAATATCTTAAATCTTAGACTTTGAATCAATGTCTTTCGAATTTGAGGTCTGGTATTTCGGGTTGATATTTTAGGAAATGTGTGCCTATTGAACTTACAGTACAATCCTTGAGTCTTTAAAGGGGCTCAGGCAGGTAAGTTAGGGTGCAAAGTAGTCACTTTTCACATAGTCACTTTTCAAGTAGTCACTTTTCAAGTAGTCACTTTTCCCACTGTGCTATGTTTCTGAGATTGTGTGTGTTTGTCACTGGTGAAGCATACAACCCTGCAGCCCCCGCCAGCCGGGGGGCCCCACAAGCTTTGGGGTGACTCACTCAATGATGACAGCTCGTCATCCAATCGCTCCATCTGAGGATGGAGCGATTAATTAATCTCTACCAGCTTGTCATCCATTGCAGTACTCCTCATGGTTCTGGAGACCATAGAAACAACACAAAAATAGGGTGGTGCATTCAAATCAAAACACTCTAGCTAACTAGATAGCTAGCTTGCTAGTAGTGTTGGCTAGTAATGTTGAAAGACCTTGAAAGAAAGGAAAACGATTTAAACAAAAACAACTATAAATGTAAAATATTTAATAAATGTACAGGAGCATGGCAGAATGGCAAAATGTGTAGGATAACAGGAAATTGTCTCCCAAACAAACCCGAAAATTATCAGCCTCATGGCAAAATGTGTAAAATAGCATGAGATTAGCTATAAAACTGCAAATGTTTCTCTGCCCCATGGTAAAAAAAATGACATTTAAATTATTATTTTTTTTTTTATATGTAAAACAATCAGATGGTATAGTGACATGTTTCCCCTCGTGTCATTGAGGGTTAAGAGGCTGTCACATAGAGGACAGACTGGCATAATGACAGTGTAAATCCGACACAAAAAAAACTAAGATGAATTGAGACCAAAAAGACTCAACTATTTAGATGTAGAAGAGTCTAGCTTATTTAGTCCCTGACAGCTGAGAGGACACAAGCATGCGTATGCTGTATGTCCAATGTCTGTCTGTCCTTTAGACGAAATGAGAAGGAAATTACTGTTGAAGATATAATTTGAGATGGTGGCTGAGACAAAAAGGGCGTAAAAGTACAATGTTTTGGAAACGCACTATTGCTTCATCTGATTAGTCTGTCGTAACTGGAATTTTACCAATTACATTTCAGACTCTCCAAATTGTAGGGAGACAAGGACCCTCTGTGAGGTGGCTGTGGATAATAAAAATAATCCTCTGGGACCTTAGTACTGATGGAAGCTCTCCTCAGATGGTATAGTGTCCTTGGTGCTTATACATACACTCAGTGACCAGTCTATTGGGTACCCCCCATTGCCTCCAGAACAGCCTGAATTCTTCAGTCATGGATTCTACAAGGTATGGCATTCAAAAGTTTCAAAATTATATCAAGGGACCTAACGTGTGCCAGGAAAACATTCCCCATACCATTACACCACCACCACCAGCCTGTACCATTGACACCAAGCCATGGACTCATGCTGCTTACTACAAACCCTGACCCTGCCATCAGCATGACACAAAAGGAACCGGGATTCGCCGGACCAGGCCATGTTTTCTATTTCTCAATTGTCCAGTGTTGGTGATCGCACGCTCACTGGAGCTGCTTGTTCTTGTTTTTAGCTGATAGGAGTGGAACTTGGTGTGGTCGTCTGCTGCAATAGCGCATCCGTGACAAGGACCGACGAGTTGTGCGTTCCGAGATGTCGTTCTGCACACCACTGTTGTACTGTGCCGTTATTTGCCTGTTTTTGTGGCCCGCCTGTTAGCTTGCATGATTCTTGACATTCTCCATCAACAAGCTTGTTTTCGCCCATTGCCGCTAACCTTATATTTGTTGCACCATTCTCTGTAAACCCTAGACACTGTCGGGCGTGAAAAGCTTAGGAGGCCGACCGGTTCTGAGATCCTGGAACCGGCGCGCCTGGCACCGACGATCATACCACGTTCAAAGTCGCTTAGGTCACTCGTTTTGTCCATTCTAACGTTCAATTGAACAGTAACTTAATGCCTCAATGCCTGTCTGTCTGCTTTATATAGCAAACCACAGCCACGTGAATTACTGTCTGTAGGAGTGAACCGTTTTCGTGAATGGGGTGGTGTGCTTAATAAATTGGCCACTGAGTGTACATTACCTCATTATATTCAACTCCTCAGTGAGTGGATCCTTAACATTAGATATTCCATGCTCTGCTTCGATATATAGATCAGGATAAATGTGTATTCTATTGCTGAGTTGGTTTCAAAAGCCCTTGAATTTGTGTGAATTGTTAATCGCCTGTTTAGAACATCATTGCAGTCGAATTTACAATGTCACTGATGAAAAATAATTATGGCATGATTTGCCCTTTTAAGTTGGCGGCCTACTGTTCTTGAAGGCTAGTGCGGAACTTGCAATGCAATGGAATGGTAATGCAATAGAAAAGCAATGGGGGTTTGCGTGAACTTTAAAAGGTGACTGTGGGTATGGAATTTCTAAAATGAGACTCCTGTATAGTTGAGTGGTGATGGAGATAATAAATGTCTTCTACAATAGGTTGAGACTGGGGTCATGGGAAATCAAATCTTAGTGCATTTTAAATGCCAGACTGTGCATGGCTGAAACCATTTTTAGAAAGACCATGTCTCTCTTGAGGTCAATCAGTCAACAGAGAACGGACAAAATAGCCTTCCAACATAGGGGCCATACTAAGCAATTTGCATTCATCTCAGTTTCAGAAAACAACAAGCTTAACAAACAATTGTTGGCAGCGGTCATACTAAAAGTGTGGTCTTGAATCTCACCATAATGAAGAAGAAATGTTACTCTTTTCACATATGCATTTGTTTAGTCATTTGTAGGCTCAGGATAGCAAGGAGCAGGGTGTGGGAACAAACACTAGAGCTTTTGGCACATTCTTGTGTATTCCCTCCTGTCCCAATTTTTTTTTTTATGAACTGCCAAGTAGACTCTTCCTGTTGAATACAAAACCAGCACAATTGCAGTGAGAGGTCTAGTGGGTGTATGAGCACCAAGGTTATTATAGCAAACTAAAACTAATCAGGAAAAAAAATGAAATAAAATAAACTGAAATAAAATAATTGAGAAACCCTTTTGAAAAACTAAAACTATACTGAAATTATTATCTTTGACTCCAAAAGCAACTGAAATAAAAAATAAAAAACATTGTACAAAAAATAAAATCGAATAGAGTTTTGTAGCTTTTTTTTCTAATGGGGTTTTCAAGATTCTGAATCTGGCCGGTAAATGCTGCCAAGAGATGGCGATGTTTCAAATAAACCTAGCTCGTGCATCACTGTCACAAGCTTTTTAGTCTCTCTAGTCAAGGCAAACGGTGGCCACTTTGAAGAATCTAAAATCTAAAATATATTTTGATTTGTTTAAACACTTTTTGGGTTACTACATGATTCCATATGTGTTATTTCATAGTTTTTATGTCTTCACTATTATCTTACAATGTAGAAAATAATAAAAATAAAGAAAAACCCTTGAATGAGTAGGTGTGTCCAAACTTTTGACTGGTACTGTATAAGGGGCTTCAAACCCCTTCATCATACAGTACATTCTTACCCCTCCCCTGTAAAACCATAGATCCCCTCAGCCATCGATTGGCATGCAGCTCATTGACCAGCTGATGACATCTTAATAGTTGTATAAGCACTATTAATCACTCATTACTTATGACTGAGGGTGGGACACCTTTGCGCCATCAGGCGTCTATATAGCGACCCTGTTGTGTCTGTATCTATATCTTTTCTTATTGTTACTCATATTCAAATGGGAAGAGCAAGCTTGGGGATATTTACTTGTTGCATAAAGGACAATCACATTAGTTCAGCTCTTGACATACAGTTGTGGACTGGAAACGTTGGGCAATCTCGTCATCCAACTTGATGTGGAGCTATAGACGGGACAATGCTAGAGGCCGTTTGTGCCATCTGTTGTGGGAGACTGCCACCGCCTTACAAGGAGAATTATAACAAACTCTTTCCCAATAGGATTTCAGAGGTTTCATTTTCACTTTTCTTGAGCTTGGCTCAAACATGACGCACTGTAACATTTGTGACAATGTGTTTTTTGTTTTTTGGAACGGTCATACCTTCGGCACCCTTGAAATCTTTACAGGGTCGTACCTATAGTTTTTGTTGATTATTCGTTTGAGGAGAAGCTGTGCACTATCATTAGCTTATTACCCAGCATTTGTGTATTATACTAAGGCATTTTCATCAAAAAAGCAAAGGAATGCCTTGACAAACTGATGGTTCTCTAAGGTTAACAACCTTAACCCTTGTCTCCAAGGACTAACCATTTATCAGCTGGCTGTTGTCCATGGCGCTGCAACACTCAAAGTAAATACTTTCTGGTGAAACTGATTTCAGGGTTTGTTGAACTTGTGGGATAAAGATGTTGCTAGGACATAAGGCCCACTCACTAATACTCTTCATCATCATCATCATGATCATCATCAAAACATAATACTCTTAGATCAAATAGCTTGAGGTGTAGATTGCAAACTGTAAAACGAAGATGTTTATCCTCCGCGTCTGGGCCAATTTACTGTCTCGGCATCCTACGACCCCTCCTCCTCAGCCTTGGATCATGTCATTAGACATGCCACCCGCTAACGCCCGACAGATACAGTGGGGGGAAAAAGTATTTGATCCCCTGCTGATTTTGTACGTTTGCCCACTGATAAAGAAAGGATCAGTCTATAATTTTAATGGTAGGTGTATTTGAACAGTGAGAGACAGAATAACAACAAAAATATCCAGAAAAACGCATGTCAAAAATGTTATAAAATTGATTTGCATTTTAATGGGAAATAAGTATTTGACCCCCTCTCAATCAGAAAGATTTCTGGCTCCCAGGTGTCTTTTATACAGGTAACGAGCTGAGATTAGGAGCACACTCTTAAAGGGAGTGCTCCTAACCGCAGCTTGTTACCTGTATAAAAGACACCTGTCTACAGAAGCAATCAATCAATCAGATTCCAAACTCTCCACCATGGCCAAGACCAAAGAGCTCTCCAAGGATGTCAGGGACAAGATTGTAGACCTACACAAGGCTGGAATGGGCTACCAGACCATCGCCAAGCAGCTTGGTGAGAAGGTGACAACATTTGATGTGATTATTCGCAAATGGAAGAAACACAAAAGAACTGTCAATATCCCTCGGCCTGGGGCTCCATGCAATATCTCACCTCGTGGGGTTGCAATGATCATGAGAACGGTGAGGAATCAGCCCAGAACTACACGGGAGGATCTTGTCAATGATCTCAAGGCAGCTGGGACCATAGTCACCAAGAAAACAATTGGTAACATACTACGCCGTGAAGGACTGAAATCCTGCAGCGCCCGCAAGGTCCCCTGCTCAAGAATACATATACATGCCCGTCTGAAGTTTGCCAATGAACATCTGAATGACTCAGAGGACAACTGGTGAAAGTGTTGTGGTCAGATGAGACCAAAACGGAGCACTTTGGCATCAACTCAACTCGCCGTGTTTGGAGGAGGAGGAATAATGTCTATGACCCCAAGAACACCATCTCCACCGTCAAACATGGAGGTGGAAGCATTATGCTTTGGGGGTGTTTTTCTGCTAAGGGGACAGGACAACTTCACCGCATCAAAGGGACGATGGATGGGGCCATGTACCGTCAAATCTTGGGTGAGAACATCCTTCCCTCAGCCAGGGCATTGAAAATGGGTCATGGATGGATATTCCAGCATGACAATGACCCAAAACACACGGCCAAGGCAACAAAAGAGTGGCTCAAGAAGAAGCACATTAAGGTCCTGGAGTGGCCTAGCCAGTCTCCAGACCTTAATCCCATAGAAAATCTGTGGATGGAGCTGAAGGTTCGAGTTGCCAAACGTCAGCCTCGAAACCTTAATGACTTGGAGAAGATCTGCAAAGAGGAGTGTGACAAAATCCCTCCTGAGATGTGTGCAAACCTGGTGGCCAACTACAAGAAACGTCTGACCTCTGTGATTGCCAACAAGGGTTTTGCCACCAAGTACTAAGTCATGTTTTGCAGACGGGTCAAATACTTATTTCCCTCATTAAAATGCTAATCATTTTATAACATTTTTGACATCTGTTTTTCTGGATTTTTGTTGTTGTTATTCTGTCTCTCACTGTTCAAATAAACCTACCATTAAAATTATAGACTGATCATTTCTTTGTAAGTGGGCAAACATACAAAATCAGCAGGGGATCAAATACTTTTTTCCCCACTGTAGAAGGTTTCAGATAGCGGTTTACCTCATGCACCCTTGACATCTAATTCATGAAGCAGAAGGTTGTCATTGAATTGAAAACAAATACCGTTTTGTGTGCCATGACATTTGTTCACAAATACTTTCTAGGCTAATTTCCTCAGTTTTAGACAGTGGTGAAAAAAGTAAAAAAATACCTTAATAGAAAATGACTCAAGTAAAAGTAAAAGTCACCCAGTAAAATTCTACTTGAGTAAAAGTCTAAAACTATTTGGTTTAAAATATACTTAAGTATCAAAAGTAAAAGTATAAATAGTTTCAAACTCCTTATATTAAACAAACCAGATTGTTGTTTTTTTTATTTTATTTACGGAAAGCCACAGGCACACTCCAACATTCAGACATCATTTACAAACGAAGCATGTGTGTTTAGTGAGTCCGCCAGATCAGAGGCAGTAGGGATGACCAGGGATGTTTGGTTGATAAGCACTTGAATTTGACTATTTTCCTGTCCTGCGAAGCATTCAAAATGTCATGAGTACTTTTGGGTGTCAAAGTAAAAGTTGTCAAAAATATAAATAGTAAAGCACAGATACCCCCCCCCCCCCAAAAAAAACAAAAAAAAATACTTAAGTATAGTACTTGAAAGTATTTTTACTTAAATTAAGTACTTTACACCACTGGTTTTGGACAATGATATTTTGGTATGCTGAAGGTTTAGTTAGCATTCTATCCCAGATTGTGATAGATATATTTATTATGAGAGCTTTTGAATAACACACTCATTAATATTTCACATAATCACCCCACCTATGTGTTTATTGGTTGTTTTCATTTTTACTCCACTTGACTTGTTAAAATTCTTACCTCTGAGGGTGGCGCTGGAGTTCAAGGAAATTATTTAGTGGCAAGATATCCTTTGGGTCTCTCTCTCTCTCTTCTGTCTCCCATACCGGCGCATTTAGTTCTAGCTCCGTCTTTCGGTCAACTGTCAGGAATAGAGAACAACATCAAGTATCGTTCACCTCTTTTCTGTCTCCATGAGGACTGAAACCTTCGGTGTTAAAGCAGAGAAGGCGGCCACGGCTCGCTGGTAGACGCAGAGGGAAAACTTTGCAAGTGCTCTGGAGGAAGCGAGATTCGCCCAGTGCGGTGGACGGGCGTTGATCCCCTCTCCCGGCGCAGCATATTAAGAAATTGTCGGAGCGTCAAAAGTGTAGGAATATCAATACATTCATGCTTTCCCTAATTTTGCCTGATTCCGTCACAGGCGTCGCTTGGTTTACGGAGGAAACGTATATTCTATTTTGAAAGCGCTGTAGGAAGGTAAGTTCGTTTCTTTTCCTTTTTTAGCGACATCGGTGGCGATGCAGCCTGTTGAAATGTAATATTCAGTAGGCTATATAGGCATATGTAATTTCATGCGATGCATCCCTCGGCTAATATATTATTTTGATCACAGTAGGTGAACAAGGAGAGCAATGTGCATAGAGAAGCCAAGTGAGAGGTTGTCAGCCCTTACCTAAAGATACATATTTTCTCCCTCTCTTTTTTTCCTCAGTGACTTTGCTCATTTTTTACTGTGAGATCAAGTTATAGCCTGTTTATAGTTGCTTTGATATTTTGTGAATTTGATATCGAATGAGCTTTACATTGATACAACCACTCCACAAGTACTGGACTGAAGGACTTCACAATAACTATTTTCCTGAAAAGGCAAGGCCATACAACACTATCAAAGACACTAAAGTGGGTCATTGATTGAATGTCTTTTGTTCAACAGGGTTCAGACGATTTAGATTCTAAAACACACACACACACACACACACACACACACACACACACACACAAATTTCATTGGCTTGTCTCTGCTTCTGATTATGGTTTGGTAAATGAATGGCAAACGGGTATCTGCATCACAAATACTACAGTATGCTGAGCCTGAGCTGGATGGAGGCAAGGCTGATTACAGAGGTCAAAAGCATTTCACTTGTGGGAGCAAGGTTGCCATTGTTTGACACATACAGTATTATTGTGATTCAGGAAGCTAAGGGGGTCTCGCACATGTCACATCTAACCTTTATTTGAACAAGCACAATGTTGCAGATGTTTTACATAGCCATGGGCCTATGGTACTGTACACTATACAAATATGTTATCATATGGTCAGCTAAATTTTGCTCATTTTTCTGTTGCCCACAACATTTAAACATATTTTCATGCCAAAGCACACATTACATCAAAGATAATCTAGAAAGGAAATCAATTAAATGTTTTCATCTAGCCCCTTTTCAAAAATGTGTGTGTGTGTGTGTGTGTGTCACTAGTCTACTCCCTCTGTGGAGGAGATGTGGGGTTGTGTAACCAATTTTGATTTTCCAGGGCACAGCAGCCATGCAATGCAGAGTGCGTGAAGTTTGACATACTGTATATATAATGGGGTGGCAGGGTAGCCTAGTGGTTAGTGCATTGGGCTAGTAACTGAAAGGTTGCAAGTTCAAATCCCCCAGCTGATGAGGTACAAATCTGTTGTTCTGTCCCTGAACAAGGCAGTTAACCCACTGTTCCAAGGCCGTCATTGAAAATAAGAATTTGTTCTTAAACTGACTTGCCTAGTTAAATAAAGGTAAAATAAAAATATATAAACGCAACATGTAAAGTGTTGGTCCCATGTTTCATGAGCTGAAATAAAATATCCCAGAAAGGTTCCATATGCACAAAAGCTTATTTCTCTAAAATATTGTGTACAAATGTATTTACGTCCCTGTTAGTGAGCATTTCTCCTTTGCCAAGATAGTCCATCCACCTGACAGGTTTGGCATATCAAGAAGCTGATTAACCACAATGATCATTACACAGGTGCACCTTGTGCTGGGGACAATAAAAGGCCACTCTAAAATATGCAGTTTTGTCTAACAACACAATGCCACAGATATCTCAAGTTTTGAAGCAGTGTGCAGTTGGCATGCTGACTGCAGGAATGTCCATCAGAGCTGTTGCCAGAGAATTTCATGTTAATTTCTCTACCATAAGCCACATCCAACTCTGTTTTAGAGAACCAACCTAACAACCGCAGACCATGTGTAACCCCGCCAGCCCAGGACTTTCACCTGCGAGATCGTCTGAGACCAGCCATCCGGACAGCTGCTGAAACTGTGGGTTTGCACAATCAAAGAATTTCTGCAAAAACTGGCAGAAAACGTCTCAGGGAAGCTCATCTGCATGCTCGTCGTCCTCACCAGGTTCTTGACCTGACTGCAGTTTGGTGTCGTAAATGACTTCAGTCGGCAAGTGCTTACCTTCGATGCCCACTGGCATGTTGGAGAAGTGTGCACTTCACAGATGAATCCTGGTCTCACCTGTACAGGGCAGATGGCAGACAGCGTATATGACACCATTTGGGCGAGCGGTTTGATGATGAAACATTGTGAACAGAGTGCCCCATGGTGGCGGTGGGGTTATGGTATGGGCAGGCATAAGCTACGGACAACACACACAGTTGCATTTTATCGATGGCAATTTGAATGGACAGAGGTACCGTGACGAGATCCTGAGGTATAGACCTATTGTCATGCAATTCATCCGCCGCCATCACCTCATGTTTCAGCATGATAATGCATGACCCCATGTCGCAAAGGTTCGGTACACAATTCCTGGAAGCTGAAAATGTACCAGTTCTTCCATGGCCTGCATACTCAACAGACATGTCACCCATTGAACATGTTTGGGATGCTCTGGATCGACGTGTATGACATCGTGTTCCAGTTCCCGCAAATATCCAGCAACTTTGCACAGCCATTAAAGAAGAGTGGGACAACATTCCACCGGCCACAATCAACAGCCTGATCAACTCTATGCAAATTAAATGTGCCGCACTGCATGAGGCAAATGGTGGTCGCAACAGATGCTGACTGGTTTTCTGATCCACGCCCCTACCTTTTAAAAAAAAAAAGTTATCGGTGACCAATAGATTCATATCTGTATTCCCAGTCATGTGAAATCCATAGATTAGGGCCTAATGAATTCATTTCAATTGACTGATTCCCTTATATGAACTCTAACTCAGTAAATCTTTGAAATTGTTGCATGTTTATATTTTTGTTCAGTGTACAAACTAAAACATCTCAAGGCTTATGCATCCTAGCAAATTAATGTGATATCAACCACTCAAATCGTTGTCGTCAATATACAGTGCCTTCAGAAAGTATTCATACGCCTTGACCTATTCCACATTTTGTTGTTACGGCCTTAATTCAAAATTAATTCAATATTTTTTTTAAATCTCACCCATCTACACACAATACCCAATAATGACAAAGTGAAAACATGTTTGTAGCAAATTTATTGAAAATGAAATACAGAAATATCTCTTTTATAAGTATTCACATCCCTGTTAGAATCACCTTTGGCAACGATTACAAGTTCATTTCTTTGCCACATTTTTTGCTGTTTCACTTTAGTGCCTTACTGCAAACAGGATGCAGGTTTTGGAATATTTTTATTGTGTACAGACTTCCTTCGTTTCAATCTGTCATTTAGGTTAGTATTGAGGAGGAACTACAATGTTGTTGATCCATCCTCAGTTTTATCCTATCCATCCTCAGTTTTATCCTATCACAGCCATTAAACTCTAACTGTTTTAATGTCAACATTGGCCTCATGGTGAAATCCCTGAACGGTTTCCTTCCTATCCGGCACTGAGTTAGGAAGGACGCCTGTATCTTTAGTGACTGGGTGTAATCATACACCATCCAAAATGTAATTAATAACTTCATTCTGCTCAAAGGGATATCTCGTTGATTATAGTCACAGCCGTGTAAATCCCCGCTAAGCAGATCCCTCGTCGGCCCTGAAAGAACTTCCCTGGACTATGTAAACTGGAAACCATACATCCTGAGGCTGCATTTATTGTAGCTGGGGATATTAACAAAGCTATGAACCATACTTCCTAAATTCTCTCAGCATATCGAATGCGCGACAAGAGCTGGTAGCTTTCTGGATCATTGCTACTCAAACTTCCGGGATGCATACAAAGCCCTCCCCCGCCTGACCATGACTCTATTTTGTTGCGCCCAGCCTATAGACAGAAACTAAAACAGGAAACGCCCGTTCTCAGGTCAATACAGCCCTGGTCTGACCAATCGAATTCCACGCTTCAAGATTCCTTTGATCACGTGGACTGTGATATGTTCCTGATAGCCTCAGACAATAACATTGACGTATACGCTGACTTGGTGAGCGACTTTATTAGCAAATGCATCGGAGATGTCGTTCCCTCTGTGACCATTATAATCTTCCCTAACCATAAACCGTGGATTGATGGCAGCATTCGCACGAAACTGAAAGCGCGAGCCACAGCTTTTATTGATGGCAAGGCAACCGGAAACACGACTGAATACAAACAGTGCAGCTATTCCCTCCACAAGGCAATCAAACAAGTGTCAGTATAGAGAAAAAGTAGAGTCGCTTTTCAACGGCTCAAACATGAGACGTATGTGGCAGGGTCTACAGTCAATCACGCATTACAAAAAGAAAACCAGCCCCGTCGCGGACACCGACGTCTTGCTCCCAGACAAATTACATAACTTCTTTGCTTGCTCTGTGGTATCAGGAAAATAACCTCTCACTAAAACGTCAACAAAATAAAGGAGATGATTGTGGACTTCAGGAAACAGCAGGGGGAGTACCCCCCCATCCCATCCACATCGACGGGACAGTGGTGGAGAAGGTGGAAAGTTTTAAGTTCCTTGGCGTACACATTACGGGCAAACTGAAATGGGCCACCCACACAGACAACGTGGTGAAGAAGGCGCAGCATCGCCTCTTCAACCTCAAGAGGCTGAAGAAATTTGGCTTGTCATCAAAAACACTCACAAACTTCTACTGATGCACAATCGAGCGTGTCCTGTTGGGATGTATCACCACCTGGTACGGCAATTACAGCGCCCTTCTATCACCACCTGTTACGGCAATTACACCGCCCTTAACCGCAAGGCTCACCGGGGGCAAACTACCTGCCCTCCAGGACACCTACACCACCCGGTGTCACAGGAAGGCCAAAAAGATCATCAAGAACAACAACCACCCGAGCCACTGGCTGTTCATCCCGCTATCATCCAGAAGGCGAGGTCAGTACAGGTGCATCAAAGCTGGGACCGAGAGTCTGAAAAACAGCTTCTATCTCAAGGCCATCAGACTGTTAATCAGCCATCACTAACATAGAGAGGCTGCTGCCAACATACAGACTCAAATCTCTGGCCACTTAAATAAACTGACTTAATAAAGGTATCATTAGTCACTTTTAATAATGCCACTTTAATGTTTACATCGCTCATCCATATATTTATATGTACATATTCTTATTCATCCCTTTACATTTGTGTGTATAAGGTAGTTGTTGTGAATTTGTTAGATTTTACTGCATAGGTGGAACTAGAAGCACAAGAATTTTGCTACACTCGCATTAACATCTGCTAACCATGTGTATGTGACCAATAAAATTTGATTTGATTTTGATTTAATGTCAGCTTTTTTTTACCCATCTACCAATACCTACCCCTCTTTGCGAGGTATTGGAAAACCTCCTCGTCTTTGTTGTTGAATCTGTGTTTGAAATTCACTGCTCGACTGAGGGACCTTACCGGTAATTGTACATGTGGGGTACAGAGATGAGGTAGTCATAAATAAATCATGTTAAACACTATTGCACGCATGGACTCACTCTGTAACTTATTATGTGACTTGTTAAGCACATTTTTATGCTGAACTTATTTAGGCTTGCAATAACAAAGGGGTTTCAGATTTTAATTTAATTCATTAGCCAACATTTAAAAAAACATAATTCCACTTTGACGTTATGGAGTATTGTGAGTAGGCCAGTGTTGCAACATCTAAATTGAACCCATTTAAAATTCAGGCTGTAACACAACAAAATGTGGAAAAAGTCAAGGGGTGTGAATACTTTATGAAGGCACTGTATCCAGGTATAACATGTCAAAGCTACATTTAGGTGAAATTTACAATACAGTGCTTTCATTTCGATGTCATCATAAAATATTGAAATACCCAGAGCAGTCAAAAACTAGATTTTACTGTGTTTTTATATATACTTCCACACTATGAAGTTGGAATAATACTGTGAAATTTAGAAAATGATGAAAATGCATTTTTATTGTGAGAGCTGTTTGAAAAGACAGCCTGAACTTTCAGCCTGTTTTGGTGGGATGGAATTTTGGCCTGCCTGGTGACATCACCAGGTAAATTAATTAATTAGTTCTGAAGCTAAGCAGTGTTGGTCCTTGATGGGAGACCAGATGCTGCTAGAAGGGGTTTTGGATGGCCAGTAGGAGGCACTTTTTCCTCCCAATGCCCCAGGGCAGTGATTGTGGACATTGCCCTGTGTAGGGTGCTGTCTTTTGGATGGGACGTTAATGAGGTGTTCCAATTCTCTGTGGCTACTGAAGATCCTATGGCACTTATCATAAGAGTAGGGGTGTTAACCAATGTTCTGTCTAAGCTGTCTAAGCCCTTGGTCTGCCACTCAGAAGAAATATAGAAAATATCGGCCCGCGCAGAGAAGCACGAGATTGAACTTCACTCAACTTTCAAGAGTTTACTCCTTTAGTTAACACTATCATCATTTTGCTCTGTGGAAATTGTGATTGAATCAACGCAATATTAGCCACTTTCAATTTAACATACAGAAACAAATCTAACTGCAAGAGATTTTCTTGTAGGAATAGCGCATTGGAGTAGGATTCTATTGCATTGTCAGGCACGACTCAGACCGATGCGCCATAACCAATCAGAGCTGCAGTAGACCTATATGCAAATAGCCATTGCCATATTTGGATATGTGCCATTCACTTTGAGTTGGACATTTTTTACACCATGAGCGGTCGCAAGTAGATGCGCTTGTTTTGAGATCAGAGCGAGAGCTGCGTGTAGCCACCTGTGCACGTGTTCATATTCTTTGAGAGTTATTAGCCCAGTTATAGATCATTTCTAGTCAACAATGGGGGAGTGGCTGCTTCCTACAACAGCACAAATTTGTTCATTTCTAGCAATCTTTGAAAGGCGAGTCAGGTAAAGAACTTTTTATGTCTTAATGCGGCAGTGAATACGCTAAGTAGCCAATAGGCAGAGGGTAGCATAGTTTGTCTGATTCTCTGTAATAATGGTGTCGGAATAATAATTCATTTTATTTTGTGAAGTGGTTTCTTGCAGCAAACAACAATTTCGGGCATCTCCTTGTATGAAGGACAACTGTGGTCTTCCCTGTGGCTCAGTTGGTAGAGCATGGTGTTTGCAATGCCAGCGTGGTGTGTACAACGCAAGGGTTGTGGGTTCGATTCCCACGTGGGGCCAGTACAACAACAAAAAAATGTATGCATTCACTACTGTAAGTTGCTCTGGATAAGAGTGTCTGCTAAATGACTAAAATGTAAATGTAAAATGGATAAACAGGTTATTTTCAATTCCTGCATGTTTTTTTTTTCAAGTCTCATGGAATGATCACCACAAATTGGCTGCTACTGTAGACTGAGTGATAGAACAGCTATTTCAATTTTAAATGTTATGGTATGCATTTCTCTGCATTGTTTTTGGTAGGCCTACATTATGGTCAAATAGCCACAGTAGCCTACTTGGCCACTGTTAAAAGTGTAACTTAAAGTGGGTACAGCCTCATTGTTCACAGTAAACGCACACTGGAAGTTGCGCTCAGCAGACCTGAAATTTGCTCCGTGCCCACATTTTTTTTTGTGGGAACATTGGTGCTAACCCCGGCTAAATTCATGTCCACCTACACTAATCATCCTTATTTTCCAATTGCCTCATTCCTCTCCCCTGTAACTATTCCCCAGGTCGTTGCTGTAAATAAGAATGTGTTCTCAGTCAACTTACCTGGTAAATAAGGGTAAAAAAATGTATTATAAAAGCTAGTCTTCAGTTTTCCTTAGGTCACTCCCACACAGTCCTAGAAAAAATTATTGCTTGAGATATTGTTCTTGCTAAGAAGCTATTTATGTTTTCAATTAAAATGGTCAAAAAGAAACAATCACAGGTAGGTACTTAATTATTACTCAAATTATTTTATATTGAGATGAAAACGGCTGCATTGGGCCTTTAAAATCCATGGCAATAAAAAAAAAAACATCTGTATTTATCCAATATGTACTGTTGTATGCCCCAACATGGCTATAGCTTAATTCACTTCTACGCTTGCTCTTGGATTTAGAAACAAATTGCTCTGTACTGAGAGCCCTGGAAAATCCATTGCAATGTATCTAAGAAGGTCTCAACATTTTTAGACTTCATATTCATAATCTCCAGCACCACCCCAACATCAACATATGTGAAAATGTGTTTCTATGTTTTGTAGTAAAAAAGATAAAGAATAGTGTTTCCAATGACATCATCAACCAATTAGTTGACAATTAGTAGGCAATGCCTACTCACAATTGGTCAAATTCACACGATGCACACCAATGATGTCATTGGAAACACTTATCTTCCTCTCTATGTTTTGTAGTAAAAAAGATAAACACACCATTTTCACATATGTTGATGTTTGGGTGGTGCTAGAGATGATGAATATGAAGTCGAAACATTGTGAAGTTTCCCTTTTTAATAATCAATATTCATGAATGTAAATTGATTAGCCAACTCTACAGTTAGAACAGGTGCCGGCTCAATAAGAAGAAGCATTGTTCCCTGCTTTATGTTTTCATCTTCCAATAAGTTGGCATGGGTGGGGTGTAGTGGGCAAGATGTACAGTATATACACAACTAGCCAAGAGACCACATAAACAAACTCAATACCACATGTCCATATGGCAGGTGAAGTAATACTTCACCCTCCGAATTAAAGTTTGTCAGACATTTTACTAACCCAAGCTGAGTCTGTGGTCCACGCGATCTGTTGTGTAGATCCTATTATATGCGTTATGCATTTCATCTTAATCCCACATGAATTGGAAAGCCTGGCACCGTGTTATTTTATACAATTAGCTGCTGCCAATCTTTACGGTTCTTCGGGGATTGAGATCCAAATGGGGGACTCCGTTCTACTTTAGACCTCTTTTGAGGTAAGCTATACTGTCAAGAGACGTTGATTTGGGACGGATTATTCCTTTAGAGTACCATGGAGTATGTGTCAGTCTAGGTGGTTGATAGGCAAAGAGAGAGAACATACTGCATAGCAAAGGGAGTCCATCTGCAAAGTCTGACTGATGAATATCTTGTTAGTATGAAGTCTAAAATCTGCTCCATATTGCTCTGCTCACAAGGTACCATACTGTGCTGCGTAATCTCTAGAAGACTCTGCAAACCAAGGAACTACGTTGCATACACAGGATGTTTGCAGTCTGTAAGAGCATATACAGGACAACAACAGTATCGCTACATCGGGCACTATAAAATCTGCGTTGCGGAGAACACGAACGTAGTGGAATTGAATGCCTCCCGAGTGGCGCAGGGGTCTAAGGCACTGCATCACAATGCTTAATCCATGAGGCGTCACTACAGGCCTGGTTTCATTCCCAGGCTGTATCACAACTGTCCGTGACCTGGAGTCCCATAGGGCGGCACACAATTGGCCCAGCGTCGTCCGGGTTAGGGGAGAGTTCGGCCGGGGGGGCTTTACTTGGCTCTAGTGACTCCTTGTGGCGTGCCGGGAGCCTGCAAGCTGACTCAGTCGTCAGTTGAACGGTGTTTGCGCTGACCCATTGGTGCAGCTGGCATCCGGGTTAAGCAGGGGGTGACGCAGTTTGATGGGTCATGTATATGAGGAAGAGTAACTTGACCTTCACCTCTCCCGAGCCCGTTGGGGAGTTGCAGCGATGAGACAAGATTGTAATTGGATTGCAGTTGGATATCATGAAATTGGGAAGAAAAAGGGGTAAAATATCTATATATTTTTAATTTAGGATATCAACTAAATGTATTGAACTTTATTAGAAATAGCTTCAATTTGCTCAAGTTAATCATATGATATGAACAAAAGGTGTCAGTGATTCACTTCCTGCATCTTTCTGAAACGGCACAGGAATGCTCCTGTCTGTGTTTGCGAGGCGTGCGCATGTCTACACTTTGTGTAGCCATTATAGAGGATGTAAATGTTAACCTTCTTCTCTGGTAGAGATGGAACGGCTTTCCCAAAAACCTTCTAAATGAAATGTTCACTACAAAGTAGCCTATGCCTACCTGGCAGAGTGATTCAGTATCATGATTACTTGCATCTATCCAGTGGCCATTTTGTTTTGCAAACTCTACAGTCACATGGGTGCTACAGAAACATCTCCAACCAAACAATGGTCTCTTGCTGGTGCGCAATTGCATTAATGGGTAACTACACCCCAAAATTCAAATTTCGTACATTTTTCCCAGACCTCAAAAGTCGTCTCCTGATGTGGTTTAAGCGTTGTTGTGGACTTAGAACATCCAATGTTGGCGTTGTTTCTATTAAAAAGATTGATTTTGAGCATGAACCTGGGGGAAAAAAAAAAAAAACGGGGAAAAGGGAAACCTGGAAAAACAAAACAGAGACAACAAAATTTGTGAAAAAAACAAAACGGAAACAGATTTCATAGGGCCTTACATACTCTAGCCTACACACTCACTCACTCACTCACTCACTCACTCACTCACTCACTCACTCACTCACTCACTCACTCACTCACTCACTCACTCACTCACTCACCACTCCCCCCCCCCCCCCCGTTTGTTCTTCTATCAACATTGTTGAATCTACTGGTGTGATCTCTGAGGATTTGTAAAATAGATTTTTGTGGATGTTGAATGTAAATATTTAATGAATTTATTTGGGCTGTATCTTCTTACAGCTTGCGATGGTGAATGTGTCAAAGGAAAGACATGAAAGCTGTAATGTGTTTCGAAAAAACAAGTTTCCCTTTTATCTCAAACTGCAGCCTGTAAGCCTACCTTTTGACTTCTCATTTATGGTGCAGAAATGTATTGCCTGCTACTCAGTCATGGAGATGAGATGGGATCTGTGCTTGTTGTATTCATATCTCGTTCTCTCCATCTTCTACCTTATTTGGCCATACAATGACCTTAGATATGGCCATTTGTTAAACATGCGTGAGGTGGACATCTTTCTTGGCTCGATGATTCTGTGATTATCAAACTTTGCATTAGCTCTAATTGCACACAGAATGTGTTCAGGGAATGTTTTAATTGAAAACATTTACAAAGAGTGAACGAGGGGAATTACGCCCTTATATTAATTCATTAGTTTTCAATTATTTCATTGATTAACATCGTCAGAATTAAAATATAGATTTAATTACCGAGAGTCAAGCCGATTTAATGTTGTTGCTGCATTTGGTGTGTCTCAGTCACAAATCACCCATGGATTTAATTAAAATTTCCAGGGTATGCAAACAAAGCACAATCGTCACCCTAGTTTCCCCTCCGTGTCACTCGCCGGTTCCTTTCCACTGCCCAAGAGGGATGTGGAAGGTAATCTACTGGAGAATGGAATTCTCCATAACCATGTTGTGCCACGCGACTATGTCTCAGCAGGCACCTTCTGATAGGCTAGTCCACTCACTGCAATGTAGTTCAATCTCGCCCGGTGATACAGTATTCCATCACTGATGCACCCGGACTCGGCTCACTAACCATTCTAGTTAGCTATGTTCTTGACCTTTTTTAAACTGGTCCTCAAAGTTGCTCACAAGCGTTGAATCTCGCTCTCAAGGGCTGGCAGCGTCCCTGATAACATTTTAAGATGTGCCCTATACTTCTGTTTTTGTTTCCAGTCTTGAACAGAGTTTTATGTGGTTGCATTTGGACTTGGAATTATTTGGAGGCTTCGAACATGAGCAATGCAAGATAAATGCATCTCATTACAATCATACTTTCATTTTTTTAAGGCTCAAAAGATGATGCTGATATCCATAACAGATCAATGCTTAATCCCTAAATGCTGCTGTTTTGACTACTAGATGACCATAAGAGAACTCCTACAGAATGACGTCTTCATCGTTACAGGTGTTTATACTGTATCTCAACATTAGGGCCATGAAGATAGAGGCTTTTATTGTCTTGTTGCTCCCAGATCTAGAGCCACGTTTCTGTTTTTCATGACATGCGTAGGATCTTAATTTGATCACTCTGTTGTTGCTGAGAATTTTACAGCAGCCCAGGAAATGCAGATGAGCTTTGTGATTTTACATAAATTCACTGAAAACCTGCAATAACGCACAGTTCTATGAACAGTATTGCGCTTTTCACGTAGTGTAGTTTTGTCCAGCTAATAGCCTAACCACCGATCAAGCAACGTTATGTACTAATTGTTCATATCCTGTTGCTGCAGGATTATTCTGCTGCAACAATACGGGTCAAATTAAGATCCTACAACTGTGCTTTCTTTTTTTCCCCTCCAGCTTGGTTAATAAATGTGCAAGACAGAGGTTGTGTTTTTCTTATGTGCACCATATTAAATACCTGATTAAGTTCAGTAATGGCCGTGGGAGGAAATCAGGGTGTAAGATCAAAATCAGAGTGCTTTCATGTATAAATTGTGAAATGGAAAAGTGTGTAGGGGTGGGTGGTGCTATAATATTACTGATGTCAAGGCATTGCCACTGTGTTCCAATTCAAGTGCAGAGAGGCTTGACTGAGAAGATCGCCCCTATTTTATTGCATCTTTGAGGGAAAAAGCATCTTAACTGCTCTTTCAGGAAGTGTGTTTTCCACTGACGATTAGTGCAAGGCCTCCTTAGCTTACTGACTCTGACTTCTAGTATCACCACCAGCACCATTATATTACCACTAATACCATTGCGACTGTTACTTCCACTACCCCTACAGCTACCAGTGCTCTGACTAAAACTGTAACATGAAAGGTGTCTATCAGACCAGTTTAGGACCTCAGTCGACAAGTTCTACGATTATATGAATGACTGATGACCGTTTTTGAAATCTGTTCAGTGGGCACATGAAGAATTTCGATACGGTCAAGCTGACAGAACCAAACATATTTATCTGGGGATTTACTATCTTTAACATGGTGTTAATAATACAGTAGGATACTAATAATTTAATGTCTATCATTTAATAATAATAAAGTATTCATAAGTGTGAATCACTTCTCCAGAAATATCTCTTCAGACTCCTCATATCCTTCTTCAGCTGAGCAAGAGTAAAATACCGTAGACCTTGGAGTTGAGCCAAAGAGGGGTAGAGAGGGGTAGAGAGGGGTAGAGAGGGGTAGAGAGGTAGGTAGAGGTAGAGAGAGAGAGGTAGAGAGGTAGAGAGAGTGAGGTAGGTAGAGAGAGAGAGAGGTAGGTAGAGAGAGAGAGGTAGGTAGAGAGCGAGATTATCATCTACTGGTTGATGCCTTATCTCTCACTATGGCATCCAACTGTCAGAGGAAGTCCAAACAGGCTAGTCTTTTTGGAAAACAGTCAACATATTGTAGTCAAGAACATTAAGATAACTCCTTCAGGTCAGAGTCATACTTTTTTTTTTCTTCTTCTAAAAGCAGTCTTCTCTGGCATTTTGTTGTGATATTTCTCTGTGGGTGTTCTGTACACTTGTACATTCTGTTTCATGAACCAAGCTGGGATATAGACTGAGGATAAGTCAAGGTTTTTGGCCACTCTCTAGCGTCAAGGTGACAACATATAAGCATTGTGCTAGCAACGTTGACACCATAACAAAAATGATACCACACGGATAGTCACAGTACATATCCTCACGGTGGATACAGGATCAGAGGTGGAAATTGCATCATATCTAATTTGGGTTGATTCCTACAAGTAGTCTTTTAACATTTTTTTTAGTTCTAATTCTTCTCAAAGCAAGAAACATCTCGGAAGAAATGTGACGGGCAGTACTAGGCTACATGAGAAAGAGGAGAGAGCAGGATAAGGAGACTGAGTGTCTAATGAGTACAAGGCGTGGGGCTGTGAGCGGGGCTTACGGATTCGGCAAAGTCTTGGAACTCTTGTCAATGCCACTTTGAAGTTAATGGATGACATGCAATTAAAAAGTCTGGGCTAAAAATTCAATCTAATCCATTTGAGTAGGGAATCTGTGGATGCAGGATTTATTTTTTTTACCCTCCGATAAGACCATGCCTTTTCCTAAAACTCCACACAGGATTGTAGAGAATTAGTGTATATTTATAGGTAGAAATGCACTCTTCTGACTGCCTTTTTTTAATTTGACTTAATTTGAGGAAAGCAGCATTCATAAACCTTCATGAGCAAATGGCTGGGTTGAATACCTGTACCTAATCATGGATTTAAGACAAGCTCTCTTAAACAACTGCCTGAGGCTCCACGGTCTGTTTGAAATAATATCTGTTTGAACTCGGGGCTAGTGTAGAGAGACTACATTTACGGCTACCGGCTGGATACATTTGACTGTTAGTGTTCAGCGTAAGAGTTTGGGGTCTGGAATAGCCATCTGGGAGAGTTGCCAGGTTGGGTCCTGACAACCAATTTAAACATGGTGGGTGGTGTGAGGCTATTATTCCAGAATGTAGGCACCGCTACAGTAGATACAGAGTAGGAGGGACTAACATCTCTCTAAGCACTTCTCACATCTCTGAAAGCATTCTCATTGAGACATGCTTCTGTCTCTAAAGACATTGCTCTAGCATTGTTCTCCACCGAATAACATTAGATCCTTGGCCTCCGGGAATCTGTCATCATCCCACTGGTTATAGAGATGTTTATTTAAGATATTAACATACGGTTGAATTCTTCTATAGAGAGAGAAACTCTCCCTATGTAATGTTTCATCAGCCTGTGGTACTCCTTGGACACATGAAGGTTACTATTGAACATGATTTGTTTGGTAATTACTAACTATAAACTACTGGGGCTGTGTCCTCCTTTCTTTGTCCTCATTGCATCACATTTTGAAAATAAGGCCCTCTTTTTATTGCCCTGGGATTGCTGTGCGCCATCATTAGTCAGGAGGGAGATATCCCAACACCCTCTCTAATTTAGTGGTCCTCGAGGGACGTCCTCAGCATGGTAATCACTATTGCCCTGGTTTTTGGCAATGAACTTTCAGCGTAAGTGCAACATTCATATTGGTTTTTTTATTTTTTTTATTAAGATTTGATTTATTTCAACGTTTTTTTTCCAATGTGTTTTTTTCTGTGTGAACATCAGTTGCTAAGAACAATTCAGTCGTATCTCAAAGCACTTTCAGTGCAACAAAAGAGAAAGATAAAAAAGAAAGCACAGGTCTACTCATAGACTTTAGCTCTCCTCCTTCTCTAGGGTGACATTTAATTAACGAAAACAACATTATCGGTAGGTCAAGTGCCAAGGCTTTGAGCATAAAGACCTCTGAAGGAGTAGTATGAAGAGCGTGCACTGACTGAGCCGTGTCCGTTAGTACATTCCATAGGGAAGGGCACCGGCTGATTTTATTCAACCTAAATAGGATACATGCTTGTTTGAACACCGCAAATGACTTATGAAACGCTATGACAGGCCTGGCATAAGTGTGACAAAGGAAGTTGAAATAATACCATACATTATTTGTCACTGGCTGGAAACGATGGGCCAATTCAGTGCTTGGAACTCCCCCTCGTCTCACAAATGGCTAGCATTTATAGCTCGACAGAGAAGTTGACTTGTGCTAAGTGAGGTGACAAGGTAGCTTGACAATGTTAGACTGGCTTTGTTTTATAGCCTGCTGTGTGTACAGCACTGCTACTGCAGATCCACTCCTAACCATCTGACATGAACACACACACACACACAGAATTTGATGTCATCTTTACCCTCCATTGATATAATAAGAGATGTCACATTTTCAATACCTGGATTTAGTCCTTTTTTTTGGGTGAAAAATATGTATTACTGTGCCTCAGTCAAATAGTTACCTTTTTGATCCTTGTAGTTGCAACCTGGAATCACACTAACTTTGAAGTGTTGTTTGTTTAGATTTCTGTGTTTTTTTAGTGGTCTGTCTGTATGCAGCAACATGTGGTTGGACATGTCATCACTTTCACTTCAACCTTGTAAGTTTGTAAGCATAGGCAGTGCCCAGGATTAGCTTTTTGTGTGTGATTGTTGTTAGAATTTATCAGGTACGTATGTCAACAGAAACACCAACTATAGGCTATAACAAAGCACGTTCACTCTGTCTCGGCGAGCATATATACCTCTGCCATAGCAACCTGGAGAGAAAGCCGTTTTCGTTTCTTAGAAGGTGAAATATTTTCAGAGTGGACCCAGCCTTCTATTATTTGAACCATTTATGGCTCGTTATCCTTGTAGTCTCTCTAGGCAGACGGGTTGCCTCCCACATTAACAATGTTCCGACATGCACTTCTGCACAGACACAAAGCATCGGTTGGCATAGGTGGAATTGGATGAGCAAAATCTGTCTTATCCGTTTGTGCCCTGATGTACACATCCCCACTGGACACACAACGGAGTGTATTTAGCTTGTTTGAGTTGTTTGCATGAGCCATGACAACTAACATTGTTGTTACAAGCTTTCAACCACCGAATGGCTGTCGCTATAATTAGTTGAACGATCTGCGTCTGAAATTGTGTCCTCTGTCCATGTTTTTGAGGGGATTCTTTTGTTCAAGAGCACAATTCCTGCTCACATTTTTAAGCCCCACCTACCCAAATTCGTGATTTATTGGGAGAGTTGTCTGTTGGAAGAGCACTCTCCCTGGAAGATTTTTTTCAAAGTTGCCAAGACAATCCCCCATGTCCCCGTTTCCGAGACTAGTATCTTTGGCCATGCTTCTGTGGAGGATGATACTGTGCTGCCTGGAGTGAAAGTATTCCAATATTCAGCGAAAAAAGGCCCGGCAGTCATCCACACAAACACTGTCCTCTGCTCAGTGTAAACATGCACTGTCAATCAGAGGAGATAAGTAATAAGTCGAGTTCCTATAGTTTGCCAAGCTTAGGACCTTGTAATGGATAGAAAATATTGCCTCCAGCATGAGCAGTTGAGAGTCGATATCAGAACCAAGTAGAAGTCCTTTTTGGATATTGTTGCTTTACATAATTACCCCTGATCTTTGCTTTACTGTTATCCGTTATTTTAAAACATGCTTCTATGCCATTTCTAAATTGCATACACTTTTATGTTAAATAGAGCTATCTGTCTCAGCAAGAAGAAAAATATAATCACCCGTGTTTTATTCATGTGGTTTTCTCTTCTAATGCTTCTTCAGAAAGTTGTTATGTTGAGATGAGGATTCTTTATCTCCGGGGTCATCAGTAACTTAGCTGGCTTTGCACCTCGGCAGTGGGTCTGCAAAGTCCCAGTGGAAAGCAGCATGAATGATCACTTGATGAATCATGACCCCTCGTTCGGAATTTAAGATATATCTCTGTCTTTGCTCTTCTGAAGGGCAACTTTGAATCCCACAGTGTGGTAGTGCTGCTGTCTGTATATCACAAGGAAACAAGGTCAAGCTGACAACAAAGGGAGTAGAATATTGTTATAGAATGTCATTGCCTTTGTCTGAATGTGAAACCGCTTTCCGAATGTTCTCAATCAATACATTGTCTCGGAGTATAATATAGTCTCAATTAGCATTAAGTGGCATAACACTTTCAGAATTGTTATGCTTGTTGTAAACTGCAGATATACAACATTATTTCACTTAACGAACATAAGATCACTCTGCTTAAAAATCAGTATTCTGAAATGAACAGGGCATTTTCTTATTCTATTCACTAGGACTTGAACTCATTAAGTTAAAAAAAAAAAAAAAAAGAAATCCCATATGAATGTGCACCCACTCCATATCAGGTGCTTCTCATAAGGTCCCTCATTATTGGCCCTTCTCTGTTCCCCAGCTTTCTGATTAGAACCACAGACAGGTAGCTGTCAATCAGGCTATGTAGATCAGAGCAGAAGCTATACAAACACCATGTAATTGGTTTTATTAATCAAATATATCTGAGGACAAGTACTCATGCTGGATGTGAAGGCTTTTTTTATTTACAGAGAACCTCCAGCGTCTTCCTCCTTTGATCTGTGAATTGCTGGTAACGCTTGATTTCCCCCTGAATGGGAACCAGTCTGCAACACTGTCCTCTCTCATTGCAGTATCTTCTCCGAGTGCACTGGGTAATGCAACAACATGATTTTCTGCCCTAAGAAACCTACATATAAGCCCCCCCCCTAGAATGTAATAGCTTTTTTTTTTCTCCATCTGAAAAAAAATAAAAATGTATTTTCATGTTAGTTATTTTGGGAGTAAGTGTGGCGATGCACTTCGGTGGAATCCAAGAGTTCACTTCAACTCAGTTGTAGTGGCTCATTGTGGGAATCTCTGCTCTTTTGAAAACCTATTGAGACATTTTGAGAAAGCATATCATTTTGCCAATACAAGTTTTATTTTCAGTGATGGTCAAAAAGCAGGTGGTCCATGTGCCACAGGAGGCAGTTTATATTTTTGTGTAAATTCACTCAGTACTCTGTACCACACCAACCACACACCTGTCAAATCGTCAGTTGACTTTTTGTTTTCAGAAGGCAGCTAATGCCCCTTTTATATCTTCCGTCTATAGTAACCACCCACTTGGACCATGAAGAGCGATTTGATCTGTACTAAATATATAAACTCAGTAAAAAAAGAAACGTTCCTTTTTCAGGACCTTGTCTTTCAAAGACCATTCGTAAAAATCCATATAACTTCACAGATCTTCATTATAAAGGGTTTAAACTCTGTTTCCCATGCTTGTTCAATGAACCATAAACAATTAATGAACATGCACCTGTGGAACGGTCGTTAAGACACTAACAGATTACAGACGGTGGGCAATTAAGGTCACAGTTATGAAAATTTAGGACACTAAAGAGACCTTTCTACTGACTCTGAAAAACACCAAAAGAAAGATGCCCAGGGTCCTTGCTCATCTGCATGAACGTGCCTTAGGCATGCTGCAAGGAGGCATGAGGACTGCAGATGTGGCCAGGGCAATAAATTGCAATGTCCATACTGTGAGACACCTAAGACAGAACTACAGGGAGACAGGACGGACAGCTGATCGTCCTCGCTGTGGCAGACCACGTGTAACAATACCTGCACAGGATCGGTACATCCGAACATCACACCTGCGGGACAGGTACAGGATGGCAACAACTGCCCGAGTTACACCAGGAACGCACAATCCCTCGATCAGTGCTGACAGAGGCTGGACTGAGGGCTTGTAGGCCTGTTGTAAGGCAGGTCCTCACCAGACATCACCATCAACAACGTCGCCTATGGGCACAAACCCACCGTCGCTGGATCAGACAGGACTGTCAAAAATTGCTCTTCACTGACAAGTCGCGGTTTTGTCTCTCCAGGGGGGATGGTCGGATTCACGTTTATCGTCGAAGGAATGAGCGTTACACCGAGGCCTGTACTCTGGCGCGGGATCGATTTGGAGGTGGAGGTTCCGTCATGGTCTGGGGCGGTGTGTCACAGCATCATCGGACTGAGCTTGTTGTCATTGCAGGCAATCTCACCGCTGTGCGTTACAGGGAAGAGATCCTCCTCCCTCATGTGGTACCCTTCCTGCAGGCTCATCCTGATATGACCCTCCAGCATGACAATGCCACAGCCATGCTGCTCGTTCTGTGCGTGATTTCATGCAAGACAGGAATGTCAGTGTTCTGCCAGGGCCATTCCCCCCCAGAAATGTCCGGGAACATGCAGGTGCCTCGGTGGAAGAGTGAGGTAACATCTCACAGCAATAACAGGACAATCTAGTGCAGTTCATGAGGAGGAGATGCACTGCAGTACCTAATGCAGCTGGTGGCCACACCAGATACTGACTTACTTTTGCCCCCCCCCTTTGTTCAGGGACACATTATTCCATTTCTGTTAGTCACATCTTTGTGGAACTTGTTCAATTTATGTCTCAGTTGTTAAATCTTATGTTCATACAACTATTTACACATGTTAAGTTTGGTGAAAATAAACACAGTTGACAGTGAGAGGACATTTCTTTTTTTTGCTGAGTTTAGTAAGACTGCTATTAAAAGCCTCAAACTTTGAATGGTTTCCATGTGACCTATTTCCACTTTATAATATAAAAAGAAAACACAGTCAGCTCATGCCTTAGAAGGCTGAATGGTATTTTGTAGACTGTGGTGTTGGTATTAGCTCAGTCTTGTTGAGTAGTCGAAGGGAGATGGTAGCAGAGCACAAACTGAAGGCCCCATGGTGCACGCTAGATGAATGCCTGCAGTCTCCAGAGAGAGTGGGAGATTGCTGTTGTCTTTTTGAAGGATGAGTAAGTTTTTCGCACGCTCAGTTCAATTTTGTTCACTCACAGTCTAAAAGTAGAAGTTATCTTTCCAGAAATGAAGAATTGAGAGTTTTGGTGTAAGTGTTGTAGCTTTTAAATATGTTTGTTCCCCAAAAAGGTGAAGATGAACAAAATGTAGTTCAGGAAATTAGAAGTGTTAACGATTGGCTGATGACGGACGGCAACAAGATGGCATGTTGAATGACTTGTTTTGTTGTTTGTAGAGAATTAGTTGCACTTTGACAATACAATTTTTCTATTGGTCCCTGTACTGCTTTAATGGTTAACTCTGTGTTGTAGATGAGTATGAAAGATTAAGTCTCTGTCGTCCCGACTATCAGGTCTCAGTATAAACAGAGACAGATCGATAGGATTATGCCCCTGCAAGAAAGCTAAGAAGGCTTAACCTTTAAATTGATCATTGATTTTGCCCCCTTTCATTTCAGTCAAATTATTAGAATTGTATGTCCAAGTCAGTTTTAAACCATATTCCTAATGTCTGCAAATGTCATAGAGGGGAGTAGTCAAGAGAATCTAATGTTGGGTTTAATATCTGGATCGCTTTATTGCTTATCTGATTCGGTTAAGAGTGGTCTTGTCTCAGAGGGTTGATAATGTCATGCATGTGCTGGGATCGGACTTGTCCACACTTTTTTATATAGGAACATGTGCATGATTAGCTATGACCTTGAAACCTTGACCCCAAATAATGGGCAGCAGGTAGCCTAGTGCTTAGAGTGTTTGGCCAGTAACCGAAAATGTGTTTGTTCACCTTGTCGGCTCGGGTATTTGAACCATCTATCGATGTGCCCTTGAGCAAGGCACTTAACTCTAATTTGCTCCAGGGACGCCGTACTACTATGGCTGACCCTGTAAAACAACACATTTCACTGCACCTATCCGGTGTAGGGTGCCTTCAGAAAGTATTCTTACCCCTTGACTTATTACACATTTTGTTGTGTTACAGCCTGAATTCAAAATTGATTAAATATATTTTTTTCCTCACCCATCTACACACTATAAATACCCCATAACGACAAAGTGAAAACATGTTTTCTGAAATTTTAGCAAATGTATTGAAAATGAAATACAGAAATACATTTACATAATTATTCACATCCCTGAGTCAATACATTGTAGAAGCACCTTTTGGCAGCGATTACAGCTGTGAGTCTTTTTGGGTAAGTCTCTAAGAGCTTTCCAAACCTGGATTGTGCAACATTTGCCCATTTATTCTTTTCAAAATCCTTCAAGCTCTGTCAAAGTGGAACATTCACTGTCTTCTTGGTAAGCAACTCCAGTGTAGATTTGGCCTTGTGTTTTAGGTTATTGTCCTGCTGAAAGGTGAATTAATCTCCCAGTGTCTGGTGGAATGCAGACTGAACAACATTTTTCTCTAGGATTTTGCCTGTGCTTAACTCCATTCCGTTTCCCTTTTATCCTGAAAAACTCCCCTGTCCTTGAATTTGCCTCAAACATAACACTTTGTATTCAGGACAAAAAGTTAATTGCTTTACCATATTTTTTGCAGTATTACTTTAGTGCCTTGTTGCAGTTTTCTCCTACTGTATCACAGCCATTAAACTCTGTAACTGTTTTAAAGTCAACATTGGCCTCATGGTGAAATCCCTGAGCGGTTTCCTTCCTTTCGGACAACTGAGTTCGGAAGGACACCTGTATCTTTGTAGTGACTGAGTGTGTTGATACACCATCTAAAGTGTTATTAGTAACTTCACCATGCGCCATGATATTCAATGTCTGCTTTTTTTTTTACCCAGGAATAGGTGCCCTTCTTTGCAAGGCATTGGAAAACTTCCCTGGACTTTGGTTGAATCTGTTTGAAATTCACTGCTCGACTGAGGGACCTTACAGATAATTGTAGGTGTGGGGTACAGAGATAGACATGAAATAATTATGTTAAACACTATTATTGCACACAGAGTGAGTCCATGCAACTTATGTGACTTGTTAAGTACAGTTTTACTCCTAAGCTTATTTAGGGGGTGAATACTTATTGACTCAAGACATTTCCGCTTTTCATGTTTTAATTAATTTGTAAAGATTTCAAAAAGACCATTCCAATTTGGCATTATGGGGTATGTGTAGGCCAACGACAACATTTTTCAATTTAATACATTTTCAATTCAGGCTGGAACACAGAAAATTGTAGAAAAAGTCAATGCTTTCTGAAGGCATCTTTTTATTGTTTTGCCAGCTCCTGTAATAATGATCTGTACACTGTAGCTTTTGTTTATTGTACAGTAGTAAAATGAGCTCCAAATGAGATCCCAGTGGATATCTGTGGCTTTCCAAATGGAGTTAATCAATAAGATGTCTAGCGTATCCACACGCCAACTTAACACTAAAGCCAAGCATGTAATAAAAATCAAATACGTATTGTCATTAATATCTATAGTAGATAACCCAACCCAAATGTCTTCCCTCTTTTTGACTTTTGTTTCGGTTCCAGCTGCCACACATTGGCTGCGTTTACACATGCAGCCCAATTCTAGGGCTGGGCGATATGGGAAAATATCATATCAGGGTATTTAAAAAGAAATTGGACGGTATTTGATGGTTATTTGATGTTTTTTAATAATAAAAGTTCTAAATTTGCTTCATGAGTAGTGCATGACCCTAAAGTGACAACCGATACATTCTAAGTGATTTCAATGGCCCTTTCTCCATTCTGATTGTTATATACTGGTCAATGAAACTCCAACCAAAAATACTTTTTAGCATTTTCATACATTTCTGCATTTCTTGCACTAATTTGAGATAATTTCCTCACTGCCACGTAGTGTTGCACGATATGGGCAAACAACCTGGACCTTATTTTGAACGAAATGTTGCGATTTGACTTGTGATTTAGAGCAAAACACTTGGGTGAACAGTTGGAATATAATAGTGAGCACTTTCAATACAGGGTTGCCAGGGAGGAGTTGAGACAGGGTAGGAACGAAAGTGTTGACAAGTGTCTCCTAGGGGACCCTATAATCTTTGGCTACATTGAATGTTTTCTCTTAGCTACTTAGCTAACATATTCATGCTTCGTATATTCCTCTTTGATTTAGAAGATACTGTTGCACAAACAACATGCTGATTTAGGTCTACACCATCACTGGTATTATGAGGCTGTATCGCTAATTACGTTTGCTCTCACTCAGTACATTTATTCGCTAGCCAGCTAACTAGCAATTAGCATTAGCGGCTAACAAGCTTTAGGCCCAACTTGCTAAGAAAAGACAAACTAGCTGTTTGCAGATGTAAGAAACACAAACGACTACTGTTATTATAGAATGCTAGTGAGTTTATATTAAGAAGAAAATGGAAAACAGCATCGTTGTCATCAACATTGTTGCATGTGCTACATTGACCATGCAGACAACACAAGTGTCTCGTGGTCGAGGAACAACAAATGCGCTCCTTGAGTGACAGGGAGCGGTGCTAGGTCTGTGTGGAAAGCAGCATGGAGAGCGAGAGAGATGACTCAAGTAGCGAGGTAAACTATAAAAATCGATGTTACACACAGCGTATTCCATATAACAAACCAAACGATCAAATACCATTTATAGAAGGTAAAGTAAAAACCCAAACCGGTCCGTGCATCAATACCATTATATCGTAAAATACGGTATACCGCCCAGCCCTACCCAATTCTGATCTTTTTTTTCACTAATTGTCCTTTTGACCAATCAGATCAGCTCTGAAAAGATCTGATGTGATTGGTAAATGGGCCAATTAGCTCCTGAGTAGCGCTGCGGTCTAAGGCACTGCGTCTCAGTGCTAGAGGCATCACTACAGACACCCTGGTTCGAATCCAGGCTGTACCACAACCGGACGTGATTTGGAGTCTCATAGGGCGGCGCACAATTGGCCCAGCGTTGTTTAGGGTTTGGCCTGTGTAAGCCATCATTGTAAATAAGAGTTTGTCTTTAACTGACTTGCCCAGTTAAATAAAGGTTTTAAAAAAATATATATTTTAGAAAAAAGATATGAGTTAGGCTGCCTGTATAAACACAGCGCTTGACAGCTAATTAAAACTAAGGCAAACATGGGTTTCAGGTTCATACAGCCTATAATTCTTCATTATCTCCCCTCAGCAGGCATTAACCCTGAAGGGGAGGAGAAATTGTTGCCCAATGCCCATCGTTGTCAGCTGCTTTCCCACTCATTTCTTCTGACGTAAAAGATATATCCTTAATAGGATGGAGGTGTGACCTTTGAGAAAACAGTGAAAAGTCACATTTCTCATCAATCATCGCTTGGGACGGTTGAGGCGGTTGTCATGGGTGACATTACCCTGTGATGTTCAAAACAGCAGTGATTGTCTTCATCTATGGAACTTATATGTTTGTCTTTATCTATAGGACTTTGTCTTCACATAGAGAATGCATACAGAGCTTTAAATCAGCTGTCAGTTTTGGCCTCTAGATGTTTGATTAACAAACACATTGAGCATCACTCAACCAACAATCCTCTAAACAGCCAGCACTACAGATGTAGGGTCATAATTTGATCAGCCTGGTGCAGGAGAATGTTCCAGCAATGCAGGAATTGTAAAACTTGTAGTGTATTTGCGGTTTAAAAAAGCTTCTGAAGTTTGTAATTTCCACTTTGAAATTTCAGACTTGATTCACTTACAAAAAATGTATCAAGCCCTACAAAAATGCTCCTTTAATTATAATCCACATAATAATTCACATTTCCATTTGCTGCAGGATTATTTGTAGCTCAGAATTCTGAACAATATATATATATTTTTTAATTATCTGTGAAAGTATTAAAATCGACAGAGAACCTTTTCATAAAAATGTTGCTCAAAACCATAATAAACTTATCTCTTGCAGGTGCTGGCATTGTGGCCAAGAAGAAAGATATGCTTTTTGATCAAGAAGAAACAACATAGGTAAGTCTTGATCTTCCTTGTTTCTTGTTTTACCATCTGAATATAATTCTTGATGCCAGCCTTGCCAGGGGTCCCCAAAATGTTTTGGCCCACAACCCCAGTTTGTATCTGAAAATTCTCGCAACCCCAACCATGTGAAAAAAAAATTATGTAATTAACAGCCAATGCTTACTTTTACTTTTCTAACAACATTTTTTTTAACAGCCAATCATGCTGTATACTTTTAATGTGGGCCTATGACAGTCAATTGCAAATTAGTCTGACAGAATTTCTTATCTCACCACCACTAAGAGATGGGTGTGCTTGATGCATGTCACGTCGGAGCTTCTCAGAGGCAGTGCGCCTCATCTCTCCTGTCACATCCAACCTCGATCAATATTTTTTTAATGCAGACGGGAGCACTGAATCAGCGTACGATGAGTTTTAGTTCTTGGAGGGAGACAGCACAGTATTCCCTTTTGAGTCAGGAACTCCTCCATAGTGACCCGTAAATGCGTTGGCTGCAACATTCAGTCACTTGACAGCTCGATCAGCTGTTCGATTTCACTTACCGGCATGTCAACTAAGCCAGGATCACAGTGAAACAGATTTGGTCAATCATCTGTCACATTTTTGGGTATTTCCGCTGCATGCCCGTGTTCAGTTCAGTAAGTCTGTTACATAGACAAGGAGACACATTTATTTTCACACAAAGTCTCTTTTTTACATCCATTGCGAATGACAATCCTCTCTGAATTAAAACAAATTTCCAAAACTCCCCCTTGATAACCACCAAGCTTCATTGTGAAATTGAACACTGTCATGCTCTGATCACATATCTCCACGTAGTTTAGCGAACAGGTGTGAGCAATGTAGTTTACAGTCAACGTTACCTGCTGCTTTTCTCAGAGTTCTGCACTCAGCTATTTTGCCGCCAGTTGCTCTTGGTTTATCCATTATAGCTCAGTGGGTGTATCATACAATGCGTCCATATGGCAGAGATAGACACATTCATAACTAGAGTGCAGAGGCCTGCCCACCGTCCCACCATAGATGGAGCCCCATCCTGTGCAAAAGCCCACCATTCAATCCCATTGAATCTGTTTTTCGTCAATACAGCCACGCAGCACACTGAAAATCCCCTGTGCCGTTGAATGCTTGAGAATCGTGAGACGGAACAATATGTCCTCGTGAATAACATCCCCCGACGTGTGGCGAACAAAAGTCAATGCATGGGCATCTCGGCCCTGACAGCTAACGTCCATTTGGAGAGCATGAGGTGGGGAGTTTTTGAGTCGTTCAGTAGAAATTTCCTCTTGATTTCTAGTTATAGCCTAAATTCTTAGTTTCATAGTGTTATTTGACAAAGGTATTGATGTGAGTTTCTGTACCTCTGCCTGCTTCTCCACGCATGGTTTTCACCATATCAATTGCGGCCAGTAATATCAAAGTCTCTGCAATAGTGTGTGGTTTCATATCATAGTGGGCCTAGCCATTTACCATGGGAATGATTCAAGTGCAACGGTCAAGTGCGGCCTTTTCCCACAATCTAAGGGCACTCTGGTTGAATTTTTACTTTTAGATTTTTAAGGTTAACCACATTACAATGATTTTGAGAGACAAAGACTATATTTTAATATATATATATTTTTTTTACCAGGATTTTGGAAATTCTTCCACGACCCCAATTTTCATATCAGGCGACCCCACGTGGGGTCGCGATCCCTCGTTTCGGAACCGCTGGGTTATGCTCATGTCATTGTTTGAACTCCATCCAGGATGTCTCATTGTTTATGTAGAATTTGATATCTTTTGTATCATATTTTATAAATCCTTATGTATATGACCACTGGTGGAGCGAAATCAAGAGCCAGGGCTCTCCGAATCTGTCTACTAGCTATATGTTAAGACTTCAATTGTCAGCAACAATAGACATCCAGCACCAACCTGTTGTTTCCCCTGTGAAAGATAATGGAGTGATGGGTTCGTCCCTCATCACAGAGGACAAGTGACCTTGAATGGTGAGGGCGGGAGGCCAGGCACGAGACAAGTGGACTGGAAGAGGGGACGTTGAGGAGAGTGTGAATTCAGATATAGTAAGAGCAGTCGACCACCTCTACTTCTCACTCTGGCGGTTTGGAGTGCTCCGAGCACATTGCTGGACCCGTGTTAATGATGTCCTATTGCTTATATCTGTGGCATACAAGTGTGCATTTTTTTTTGCCCAGTGCTAAAACTTAGCCCAGGGTTAACAAATGCTTATGTGAACACAGGCTAAGCTAGCCTAGGGCCAGTCTAGCCTGGGGCTCAGTACAATGTAGTGTGAAAAGTCCTTTTAATTGAATTCTCAAGTGTCACGGAAACGCCTATGAACATGATGTAGACGTTATCCTGAAAACTCATGTTCTGGGAAGATATACTGAAAACACACATACAGGTATATTCTGAAGACATAGAAAAAAAGAAACATATAAATTAGCACAGACCAACCACCGTGAGCCCTATCTAACCCTTCACAGGGTCAAAGTTCAGTAAAGATTTAGACGCTAGCTATAGGAGGAATAGTACTGTGCTCTGAGCTGTTCGCAGCACCATTCTATACAGTGCGGGCAGGGTTGCTATACAACATAAAACGATGTAGATTGCTCCTTTTTAACACACATTAATATTCATGGTGAATTGATGGGCTTTGCCATTTAGATTGAGCGGGGCCGTAAAGGTGTCTAAGTAAGCAGGTCGTAAATATATTGCTAAAAAAAAATCCACAAAATCTGTCAGCTGCCACCACTGCATTTATAGAAGTGCTGCTGCCTTGTAATGGGGGACCTTGGGTGTCCTTCCACTTCACTTGTAATTAGTTCTATTAGTGCAAGTTCCCCAGAACGGCTACTGGCCCTGTATGTCTTGGGTCGCTCGGGGTACCACTGACTGGCAGCTCAGGCAGGTGGTAGTAATCTCCAGTAATCACCTTCTCACAGTTTCTCTGGAAACAGCAGATATAATGACTTTGGGCTTTTCAAAACTTCAGACACACATTTTTTTTTTATACACTCGCTCCATCGTTGCCATGACGAAAGTGAATAGTCGTCTGGGTTTTTTGGCGTACTTGTGCTCTTACCTGAGGATTCAAAGACTCAGACTGAGAGTCCTGTTGGCTGGTCGTATTTTAAAGACGCTGTAAATAAATGTGGATCTTTCCAAATGATCTCTCCTGAGGAGCGTGTAAAGAGGCAGGTTTTAAAGATATTCCCCCGACCCCGAAAAAGGACGGAACACAACGAAACGTAACAGATGAATGACACTTACACATCTAGGATCTTAATTTGAGCCAGTTTGCTACACCAGGAAATGCTTATGTGGATTATAATTAATGATATTGTAGGGCTTGATAAATGTTTTGTTAGGGAAAATCAAGTCTAACATTTTTAAAGTGGAAATTAGAGTAACAAATGGTGATCAAATTAAAATTCTACATCTGTACTCACACCTACCCTCACCTTCATATCCATTGTGAAATTTCCTTTGTCCCTTTTATTATGCTTGATATGCAGCCACGAATCACGCTAGATTTACTGTAGGCTGTCACCGAATGTACACAAATTTCATAACATACGGTACATATGAACTCCCAACACATTGTCAGTGGAGACCAAGGCAAAAATAAGTCACAACTTACACACAACTCCACAGTAACTTTGTAGTGACATTTGGAAGCAGTGTGTGTGTGTGTGTGTGTGTGTGTGTGTGTGTGTGTGTGTGTGTGGTGTGTGTGTGTGTGTGTGTGTGTGTGTGTGTGTGGGGGGGCGCGCCTGCTGTAGCCAGCTCCTGCCTCAAGGGCACCTAACTGCCACCGGAGAAGGAGCAATTAGCACAGTTCTAATGGACCCCAGAGCCAGAGCCCGCCTCGCAATCCTCCACAGGCGTCATCTCTCTCCAGCAGACCTACACTAACTAAGACGCAGGTTGAATCTCCGGGACAACAGGTGTTACTTGGAATGTGAAGAAAGAAATGTAGCCATCAACCAAATCACATTTTGGTGTGTACGGGAATGGCAGTGGGTGATAGTTGAACCACGAGAGTTGTTGAGTACGAGAGCGAGAGAGATACAGGAATCTGTGGACAGGTGGCCGGCGATGAGGGCCCCTGATACCGATGAGGGACTCTAAGCCCTGATCAGACCCTGATACCGTGATGGGATTTCAAGACCTTGATGTCTTCGGACCACTGTGGAGATTTGTTGTCTTAAGTACTGTACCGTATATGGGTGTTAACTTCACGTATAGACACAGTGTTCAATCACTACTGTCCCTCCTACAGCATAATAGCTTTGCACACAGCATTGTGTCTACATACTGTCATTGGGCTAAATACCCTTTATTAGGGATGTGGTATTATCCAATGACACAGTAGTAGCATATTTGTCACCACTTAACATACTGAGCGGTTTTACTTGAGGTCTGTCTGAGGCGAAGCATTGTAAGCACCATGGAGAGCTCCAACACGCACTCTTTGCTCCTGCCCTATGGCAAGTCTCACCTAACGCCATGGGTCAAAAGAAATGGCAGCGGTTACATGCTGGTGGTTCCGTACAGTAGCTACACATATTGAATTGTATTCTGTGTCCATTGAACTTGAGATGGACTAAATCCTTTGTGAAGCAATATGACATATTGTTGAACAGCTGCCATTTTATTTTTTATTTTTTTTGCTGTGGGTCTTTTGAAATGGAGAGTTGAGGGCTAAACGTATAGCGCAAAAGGCCCGAACATATGTATTTCATTAGCCTCAGGCTGTGATAAAGGGCCTGTGTGATCATATGGAATATATTCATATCAGTGTTTTTACACCTTTCAAGCATGAATCCACTAGCTTCTATGAGGGTGGATTGGTTTCTGTGTTAATTGAAAATGTGACATTTCAATTTCAGTATGTACATATACATTAGAAATGTGTACATATATCCATTACTACAGGGATATTTGCATATTAGGTCCACACGTTGCCTTATTATAATGTGAGGCAACAGTGCAGCCAGAACCCTGTGTGTTCATCTGCAAGGGGGAAAGCCATTGCAGAGAGGAGCTTTTAAAAGCTGGTACAAATGACCTACTAGTCTACCATTATTGCCATTCTCGCTTTCCAAATAACACATTCATTACTGCTGGCACAACAAACCCAGGCAGTCCAATTGAAGACGTCATTGAGGCCTGTATAATTTCAATAACCATGAGAAGAGTACATTTCGTCTCTGCGTTGGGCAGAGTCTGTCAAATCTTTATTGCCTGTCTGTAGATTGGCTCCTATAGTCTCTCTCTCTTGCTCTCACTCAATTCAATTCAATTTGCTGTATTGGCATGATGTAACAATGTGCATTTTGCCAAAGCTTATTTTGGATATTTACAAGATAAAAATGAGAATCAAAATTGTCAACGGGACAACAGTAACAACAATAACCAAGGGTCAAAATAACCATACATTCAACAATAACAATAAGCATGCAGTAGAGGACATGTGCAGGTTGATTGGTCTGTCAGACACTGTCCCTCAATTTATGGCAGGCAGCAATGTAGGGCGCTGCCAACCCTCAGCTCTCTGCGTCCTCCCCCAACAGGACGGGTAGCCTATCCTCATCAGAGAGGTCTTTGAAACCTTGAATAAGGGTTTGAAATTTAGGGAAATGACACTCTCTAATTGTTTTATATTTTTGACATTTTGTCAGGAAATGCAGCTCCGTCTCAGGTTCTGCTGTTGTGCAGTGGTTGCACAGCCTTTCCTCTACAGGGAGCCAGGTTTTCCTGTGTCTACCCTTCTCAATGACAAGGCTGTGCTCACTGAGCCTGTACTTTGTCAAGGTTTTTCTAAGGTTTTGATCAGTAACCATGGTCAAATATTTAGCCACGGTGTACTGTCGATTTAGGGCCAGATAGCACTGCATTTTGCTTTGTGCTTGTGTTTCCCAATAAGCAATGTAGTTTTGTTTTGACTGTGTTGTAATTTGGTTTATTTTGATTTAATTGGATGTTCTGGTCCTGAGGCTTCAGTTTGTTAGTAGAACAGGTTTGTGAACTCAGCCCCAGGACCAGCTGGATGAGGGGACTCTTTTCTTTGCTCAGCCCATGGTATTGCAGGGCTTGGTAATGATATGAGAGGGGGTCACTGTATTTTAGATGTTTCCAAAACTTAATTGCTCTTTTTAGAGTTTTTATTATTAGTGGATATTGGCCTAATTCTGCCCTGCATGCTCTCTCTCTCTCTCGCTCTCTCGCTCTCCCTCTCTCTCTTGCGCTCTCGCTCTCTCTCTTGCGCTCTCGCTCTCTCTCTTGCGCTCTCGCTCTCTCTCTCTTGCGCTCTCGCTCTCTCTCTCTTGCGCTCTCGCTCTCTCTCTCTTGCGCTCTCGCTCTCTCTCTCTTGCGCTCTCGCTCTCTCTCTCTTGCGCTCTCGCTCTCTCTCTCTTGCGCTCTCGCTCTCTCTCTTGCGCTCTCGCTCTCTCTCTTGCGCTCTCGCTCTCTCTCTTGCGCTCTCGCTCTCTCTCTCTTGCGCTCTCGCTCTCTCTCTCTCTTGCGCTCTCGCTCTCGCTCTCTTGCGCTCTCGCTCTCGCTCTCTTGCGCTCTCGCTCTCGCTCTCTTGCGCTCTCGCTCTCGCTCTCTTGCGCTCTCGCTCTCGCTTTCTCTCTCTTGCGCTCTCCTCTCGCTTGCGCTCTCTGCGCTCTCTCTCTTCTCTCGCTCTCTTTCTATCTCGCTCTCTTTCTATCTCGCTCTCTTTCTATCTCGCTCTCTTTCTATCTCGCTCTCTTTCTATCTCGCTCTCTTTCTATCTCGCTCTCTTTCTATCTCGCCCTCTCTATCTCGCCCTCTCTATCTCGCCCTCTCTATCTCGCCCTCTCTATCTCGCCCTCTCTATCTCGCCCTCTCTATCTCGCCCTCTCTATCTCGCCCTCTCTATCTCGCCGCTCTCGCTATCTCGCTATTGCTCTCGCTATCTCGCTATTGCTCTCGCTATCTCGCTATTGCTCTCGCTATCTCGCTATTGCTCTCGCTATCTCGCTATTGCTCTCGCTATCTCGCTATTGCTCTCGCTATCTCGCTATTGCTCTCGCTCTCTCGCTATTGCTCTCGCTCTCTCGCTATTGCTCTCGCTCTCTCGCTATTGCTCTCGCTCTCTCGCTATTGCTCTCGCTCTCTCGCTATTGCTCTCGCTCTCTCGCTATTGCTCTCTCTCTCGCTATTGCTCTCTCGCTATCTCGCTATTGCTCTCTCGCTATTGCTCTCGCTATTGCTCTCTCGCTATTGCTCTCGCTATCTCGCTATTGCTCTCTCGCTATTGCTCTCGCTATCTCGCTATTGCTCTCTCGCTATTGCTCTCGCTATCTCGCTATTGCTCTCTCGCTATTGCTCTCGCTATCTCGCTATTGCTCTCTCGCTATTGCTCTCGCTATCTCGCTATTGCTCTCTCGCTATTGCTCTCGCTATCTCGCTATTGCTCTCTCGCTATTGCTCTCGCTATCTCGCTATTGCTCTCTCGCTATTGCTCTCGCTATCTCGCTATTGCTCTCTCGCTATTGCTCTCGCTATCTCGCTATTGCTCTCTCGCTATTGCTCTCGCTATCTCGCTATTGCTCTCTCGCTATTGCTCTCGCTATCTCGCTATTGCTCTCTCGCTATTGCTCTCGCTATCTCGCTATTGCTCTCTCGCTATTGCTCTCTCTCTATCTTGCTATCTTGCTCTCTCACACTCTAACTCGCTATCTCTAACTCTCTCTCGCTATCTCTTGCTTTCTCTCTCTCGCTTGCTTTCTCTCTCTCGCTTGCTTTCTTGCTCTCTCGCGCTCTCTCTCTCGCGCTCTCTCTCTCGCGCTCTCTCGCTCGCGCTCTCTCGCTCGCGCTCTCGCTCTCTTTCTCTCTCTCTCTCTCTCTCGCTCTCTTTCTCTCTCTCTCTCTCTCTAGCTCTCTCTCTAGCGCTCTCTCTAGCGCTCTCTCTAGCGCTCTCTCTAGCTCTCTCTCTAGCTCTCTCTCTAGCTCTCTCTCTAGCTCTCTCTCTAGCTCTCTCTCTAGCTCTCTCTCTAGCTCTCTCTAGCTCTCTCTAGCTCTCTCTCTAGCTCTCTCTCTAGCGCTCTCTCTAGCGCTCTCTCTAGCTCTCTCTCTAGCTCTCTCTCTAGCTCTCTCTATCTCGCTCGCTCGCTCTCTATCTCGGTGGCTCTCTCTCTCTCTATCTCGCTCGCTCGCTCTCTATCTCGCTCGCTCGCTCTCTATCTCGCTCGCTCGCTCTCTCTCTATCTCGCTCGCTCGCTCTCTATCTCGCTCTCTATCTCGCTTGCTTTCTCGCTCTCTATCTCGCTTGCTTTCTCGCTCTCTATCTCGCTTGCTTTCTCGCTCTCTATCTCGCTTGCTTTCTCGCTCTCTATCTCGCTCGCTTTCTCGCTCTCTCTCGCTTTCTCGCTCTCGCTCGCTTTCTCGCTCTCTCTCGCTTTCTCGCTCTCTCTCGCTTTCTCGCTGTCTCTCGCTTTCTCTTTTCTCCCGCTCTGTATCTCGCTCTCTTGCTTTCTCTCTTGCTCTCTGTCTCTCTGTATCGCTGTCTCTCTGTCTGTGTGTTGAAGGCTCTCTTATTGTTGGCGCATTGCCATCGGGATAGAATTGTAATGTGTCAAGTTCCCATAAATAAGACTGGAAGGATGTTTATTTTGCTTTACCTTTTATTGATGTGGATGTGTATGTTATATGGTTTCGGTCTGCTGGTCTGCTGATTTGCTAAGGTAATAGAGGCACCTGCATCTTAGATTGGAATTACCTTCACAAAACTCCTTTCATTTTGTTAATACTACAGTAAACATCTGAAGTTGTAAATTCATGTTGTCATGCTCCAGAGGGTAATTTTCAAGTCCGAGAGTTTTTTTAAAATAAATGGTTGAATTGATCTTCCCAGGTGTGTACAATAAATCATATATCAGGATTAATTAAATAACAATCTGACACTCACTAGCAGTTCTGGGGGGCCCGGGGCCCCTGTGACAACAATTTTGGACCCCCTTGTGGCCCCCCCTAAATGTGGAGTATGAAATAATTTTTACATAACACATTTTTGCTATCATTCTTTTTTTACATCCGTTATTAGACAGTGGCAACGATGATGATTATGAACATGGTCTTTTGCCTGCTAATGCCTGAAATGCAGTGAAGAAAACGATATGACAACAATAACGTCTAATGTAACTGGCCCCTCTAACAGTACAACTGGCCCCAGCTTAACCCCCCCCCCCCCAGTTGAAATGGTCTAGAACCCCCACTGCTGACACTGTAGGAAACAAACATCTGCTTTCCAAATGGGAGTCAACAAAGTGTGGAGTTTACCAAATGAATGATAAGCATTTTACAATGTCCGTTCCCTCATAATCATTGGGACTACTATTGCACCACAGACTGCGTTATCTTCTTTTTTTATTGCCTTGTGACTGAGACATCCTACATTTTAAGTGTCATTTGAAATGAATACCAACCATGCTCTATCCCCCCCCCCCCCCCCCCTGTAATCCTGTCCATCAGTAACTACATCATTCACACAAAGGAAATACATCACCTTTGTGTCATTGCTTGACTTTATCACAGTTGATTTGAAGGCCGCTTACTACTGGTCCTGGTATTTCTGAATACCCTGGCTCAACAGAATTTGATGTAATCCTACTCACTGAACAGATGGACAGATAGGTAAAGCCACTGAGCTATAATTGCACTATTACCCCCCCCCCCCACGCAATTTGGCAAGCGTAGCCCATAGGTGTAGGCTTCAGTACTGTACTCACGCAATAGTCAACCGTCTCCTGGCATTACAAAAACATGAAACACATTGAGGAGTCATGCTCATGCTTGGTTGGAGCCTGTGGGGAATTCTCTGTCTGGTCTGCCCATAGTGCGCTGCAGTGGCGGTTCTAGACCATTTCAACTGGGGGAGCCAAGCTGGGGCCAGTTGTACTGTTAGAGGGGCCAGTTATATTAGACGTTATTGTTGTCATATCGTTTTCTTCACTGCATTGCTGGCATTAGCAGGCAAAAGACCATGTTCATAATCATTAGTATTCCGCGTTGCCACTGTCTAATAACGGATGTAAAAATTATTTCATAGTCCACATTTAGGGGGGCCACAAGGGGTCCAAAATTGTTGTCACAGGGGCACTGCCCCCCCCCCCCCCCCCCCCCAGGACCGCCCCTGGTGCGCTGTCTGCAGCGGGTCGCATGTACCGTATTCTGCGCATATAATCTTAGTGTGCCTTTTGTGTCCTAATTAGATTACGGCGTTCTAGTGCTGGTGTGAATGCATGGCTTCAAGGGACATTTGCTCTGTTAGCAGCGACGCTCAGATTAATACATAGAGCACCGCAAGGGGAATACTGTTTAGGCACTCAAGTAGTCGAAGTCATCAATTCATTCGAGCAAATTCCACACGGGCTACTTTTCCATTTCTCGTGGGAGGCGTGTGTGATTTCTGGTTCTGAAAGTCACTCTAGAACGGGAAACGGGAAAGCAAAGAAGACAGAGGGTGGCAGAGTTCCTGATGATGTTCAGGGATGCGTTTTGCCCTAAGAAGCACTATCTGAACGGGATTTACATGGCTTTAGAGCTAATATGGTAAGACTTTTTCTGCCAATTACTGTTTGAGAAGAAAAGCTTGTTTGAAAAACATGCGTTCTTAGGGTCTTACAGAATAAAGCACCAGTCTATTGCACCGTCCTACTGAAGTCAGTGTATTTTTATCTCACAGACTGGTTGCCACTATTTGTCCATTTCATAGATTGGTCATCCTGGGTGAACGATTCCTTGCGATATGACCTAGTTATTATTTGCTGGGGATACTGTTAGCGTGTTATTGAACACATACAAACGTGTGTAGCCGGTTTTCCTCGACATGACTCCACATATGCTACGTGAATGTAGTTATCACATGCCTGCAAAACTAAATGGAATTCGTTCAAATATGACTTTTTTTTTTTCAACACTCACTTGAATGAAAGCTTTACAATACTGTAGTTCTCTATATCGAGTTTACATTTACACTATCCCGTCGTACATCAAGCACGCAGGATTATGCAACGGGTCATCCAATTACTGTGAACATTCTTAACAATCTGTTGCCTTGTCTTTGTAGATGTAAGATAGAAAGTAGCCTAGCTGCAAATGAAAGCGTCCCAAACTGATATGTGAAAAGGAGGGGTAGCCTACAGCGTTAAGAAAAAAAAAAAAGGCAACGTTTAATTGCCAATGCTTCCCGAATTCTGTGTCTGTTTTTTAGCATGAGCAAAATAATAGACACTCACATTTGGATGTCTTATGAGGAATATGAATATTCTCCCTGCAGCATTTCCCCAGTGTTCATAGAAAGAATCAAAGATATTCGGCGCGGATGCCTTATTATGTAGCATTATGTCAGACTTTGGTCAAAGCAGTTCAAACTGAATGGGTGCAGTGACCCTTCTTCCCGCCATACCACCTGCCATATCTACCATATCCTGTTAAGCCAAGCCCTGTGGACAAGGAAGGCTTTCTCTTTAGGCTCCAACTACCTGGATTTACATTAACATTTATAAGCTTATGTGCATTTCTTTTTAGACTAGCCTAATTTTCCAATCCATAACACCCTCTAGCTACTGTATGCATAATGTCAGTATTAATATGAGTGAACTCATGATTAGCCTGCATAAGTTGTGTACCTAACTGTATGTATGTTATGGACTCATATGACCTCAAGTGTCAGCCTGCACACACAGCCCAGTAGTAGACCTCATCCATCGAGGTTCAAAAACGATTGGGTTCAAACTTCTGTTATCAATGGTCCACATGCTGAACTACAAGAGTTCTCCAACTTCTTAAGCCTGACCTCTGGGCTGTTAGTGATGGTACCCTTCAAGTGTAAGATAAAAATGGTAACATCAAATTCACTTCTGGTGTTTAGCCAGGTCATCGAGTTTACCATTTCAGATGTGTACACATTGCCATGGGCTCATCACTGATCTCAGTGAGTCAAAAAGTCAGGACACTTCCTGGTCAGAGTCAACAAGCCGCTCTTAGCATTTAACTGTTTCCTGATACTCGTTGAATTGCATTTCTGTCTCTCATTCAGTTGTCTTGTCTGTTTCTATCCAGTAGTATAGAGAGAGTGAATTGTAGAGCAGTTCAGCACTTGACTGTATCCATTTTTACATTTAGGTAAAATTACTATATTTTTCAAAAAGCCTTAAAATTCAATTGTGGATCATACAATAGTCATACTGGTTGCCAATGGCTTGTTAAGCTTTCTCTCTCTGTCATTAAGGACAATGGGTAATTGGATTCAGCCTGCTTTCAGGCCCTGCATTTAATGCTCTTTAAGTCTGGAGCCCCCCTATCAAATGAGGTTTCTTTAATTAGCTGTCCAGGGATGTTTGTCGCAACCATCCATCATTGGTCTAGGTGGCAATCTGTTGCCAGTAGCAGTGAACAGAACAGGGAGAAATATACAAAAGCGGGGATTCATTGAATAAGCTTGTCATTTAAAACAAATAGTCTTTGCTGTGTCTGTCTGTCTCCATTCTCCGCCAACCTGCATGGAGTCATTTCACTTCCATCCAGAGGACGGAAGGGAAGAACAGAACACTGACGGAGAGGTTTGACCTCTATCATGGAGGTTAAACGCTAGACCTTCAAACAGAGTATGTGAATGAGAGTCTGTGTTTTGTTTTAAAGTGCTCCAAAACTCAGTCAAGGCTTTCGCCTTTGTCTCCTCTACACTTTATGAGTTTTGCTTGGAGTTTATTATTGAGAGCCCATTTTCTTAAAACACACCAAAATAACCAAATGTTCTTCTGGAAGCAGTTAGCTTTGAAAGTTTGTCACGTCCTGACCAGTATAAGGGGTTATTTGTTATTGTAGTTTGGTCAGGACGCGGCAGGGGGTGTTTGTTTAGAGTGTTTTGGGGTTTGTTGGGCTATGTTCTGTTTTAAGAGGGGTGTTTGTTTAGAGTGTTTCGGGGTTTGTTGGGTTATGTTCTTGTTAGTCTATTTCTATGTTAGTTCTAGTATGTCTATTTCTATGTGGTGTTTGTTGGGTTGACCTTCAATTGGAAGCAGCTGCTCCTAGTTGCTTCTAATTGAAGGTCCTATTTAAGAGGGGTGTTTTTTCTATGGGATTTTGTGGGTAGTTGTTCCTTGTAAGCCTTACAGGACTGTTTATCGTCATTGTTTTTGTATACGTGCGTTTTTGTTTTGGTTTTCCTTCTTTCTGCCTAATAGAAAGAAGATGAGTATACACATTCCCGCTGCATTTTGGTCAAGTCCTTACGACACCCGTGACAAAGTTGTTTTATACGATGGCGGGCTCACAGATTGTTCTTCCTCTGCTCATATTAGATCAAGTCTGTTAGGAGGACACCCATCTAAAACAATCTATATTTTTTTAAGTGCTCAAGCTGCCAAACTTTGTCTCACCAGCCGACTCTGCACGTGATACTGAAAACATAGTGCTGGGTACTGTCAATGGTGTCTAAAGTGATGGCGGTAATGGGACAGCTGTCCAAGGTGCTGAATAGGCTGATGCTAATCGGCTGCTGTCCAAGGTGCTGAATAGCACTGGTGCAATTGGGGCTGCTGATAGTACTGGAGATATACTGTTGCTACTGAGGCTGCTATTATGGTACACGGTGTTGACTAGTAATGGTGCTATCGTTATAGATCAGGGGTGGGCAAACATTTTGGCTCAAGGGCCACATCGGGATTTTGAAATTCAACGGAGCATTTTTGGGCGGACCAATTGTTTGTTAAAATCAATTTGCGGGGACCCCCGAGTGGTGCAGCGTTCTAAGGCACTGCATCGCAGTGCTTGAGGCGTCACTACAGACCTGGGTTCGATCCCAGGCTGTGTCACAGCTGGCAGTGACTGGGAGACCCATGAGGCAGTGCACAATTGGCCCAGTGTCGTCCGGGTTAAGAGAGGGTTTGGCAGGCCGTGACTTCCTTGTCCCATCAAGCTCTAGCGACTCCTGTGGCTGGCACGCTGACGCCGCCGGGTGTACGGCGTTTCTTCCGACACATTGGTGCGGCTGGCTTCCGGGTTAAGTGGGCATTGTGTCAAGAAGCAGTGCGGCTTGGCTGGGTCGTGTTCCATTTTTTGATAACGGATTTAATGGTGCTCCGGGGGGTCTTCAAAGTTTCAGATATATATTTTTTTTATAACCCAACCCTGATCTGTACTTCTCCACAACTTTGTCCCTGACCTGTTTGGAGAGCTCCTTGGTCTCCATGGTGCCGCTTGCTTGGCGGTGCCCCTTGCTTAGTGGTGTTGCAGACTCTGGGGCCTTTCAGAACAGGTGTGTATGTGTGTATATATATATATATATATATATATATATATATATATACACACACACCTTAATATATATATATATATATATATATATACACACACACACACACACCTTAATATAATATATGTGTATGTATATATATATATATATATATATATATATATATATATATATATATATATATATACACATATATTATATTAAGGTGTGTGTGTGTGTGTATATATATATATATATATATATATATATATATATACACACACACCTTAATATAATATATGTGTATATATATATATACTGAGATCATGTGACACTTAGATTGCACACAAGTGGACTTTATTTAACTAATTATGTGACTTCTGAAGGTAATTGGTTAAACCAGATCTTATTTAGGGGCTTCATAGCAAAGGGGGTAAATACATATGCACGCACCAATTTTCTGTTTAAAATTGTAATATATATTTTTTTGAAACAAGTTATTTTTTTTTCATTTCACTTCACCAATTTGGACTATTTTGTGTATGTCCATTACATGAAATCCAAATAAAAATACATTTAAATGACGGGTTGTAATGAAACAAAATAGGAAAAACGCCAATGAGGATGAATCATTTTCAATACTTTTTTGAAGGTTGTACTGATGGTAATGAGCTAAGCTATTTGCCAGCCATGTTTGTTGACATTATACAAGGCCTTCTGGGTGTCACGTAATCTGTCAGACCAAAGATGTTATAATGAGGTGAAGGAATGGTTCACTCATCTTTTGGGTAAACTTCCGGAAGTGACTGAAGGGAAGTGGATGATCATAGACGACACACCCCCTTCAACATGCATATTGCAAACAGACCAAACTCATCTTGTCTCCTCTTATTATCTTTGGTCGACGGGAAAAACAAACAAGGCGGCGCGCACAAACTACCCATCATCGGATTACTTTTGATTTCTAGAAAGTGTTTTACTCAATTATTTTGATCAATGGTGAGCTCACCCAGGATGTGATTAATTATAAATAGTAATTGCTATTAGCTAATTCATTCTAGTTTCTGTCAGCCAAGAGTTATAAAAATATGACCGCTTGTGTTACGTCTATCTTTCCTCAGTTAGCGCTAGGACAAATGTTGCCAAAACTTTTCAGTTTGACTGTGTTATGCTGTAGCTACTTCTGTGAATGTCTGAACATTGCATCCAAAAATAAACTGGTCATATTCTGGACATAGCTTTGTAAGGACTGTGGTTGTGCAAAAATGTTTCTGTAAATAAAATAAAAAAACGTGTGGGCAGCTCAAATGCTGATTGTTGCGTCAATTGAAAATGGACGTTCTAAATAAGCATTCTAATCAAGCGTTCTAATCACACCGGTTTGACCATACGCAACAGGGACCACTATAGAATGATCACACCCGTTTGTTGGTATGTGTGAAAAGGTTAAACAAGTTAACATTCGCAAGGCCGCGGGGCAAGATGGAATACCAGGGCACGTACTCAGAGCATGCGCTGACCAGCTGGCAAGTGTTTTCACTGACTTTTGAGGGTAGACAACAACACATCCACCACACTGACCATCAACACGGGGCCCCTCAGGGGTGTGTGCTTAGTCCCCTCTTGTACTCCTTGTTCACCCATGACTCACAATCATCAACTTTTGCAAGTTTGACGACACGACTGGTAGGACTGATCACCGACGACAATGAGGATGCCTATAGGGAGGAGGTCCGAGGACAGCAACCTCTCCCTCAACATCAGCAAGACAAAGGAGCTGATCGTGGATTACAAGAAACGGAGGGGCAAGCATGCCCCCATCCAGATCAATGGGGCTTTAGTGGAGCGGGTTGAGAGCTTCAAATTTCTCACTAAGAAATTAACATGGTCCACACACACCCACACAGTTTTGAAGAGGGCACAACAGCACCTCTTCTCTTTCAGGAGGCTGAAAAGATTTGGCATGGTCCCTCGGATCCTCAAAAAGTTTTACAGCAGCACCATTGAGAGCATCTTGACTGGCTGCAAGTCAAGCTTATTTTGTTATCTTTAACTCTGCATTGTTGGAAAAGGACCCGCAAGTAAGCATTTCACTGTTAGTCTACATCTGTTGTTTACGGAGCATGTGACAAATACAATTTGATTTGATTGACTTAGAGCTGTAATGGCACAGATACAAAGACGAGATCTCCATCAATTATATTGGTGATATTGTGGCTGCTGTCCATGGTGCTGAATAGTACTGGTGCTATTGGGGATATTGGGGCTGCCTTCCATGGCACTGAATATTACTAGTTATTTTGAGGCTGCTGTCCATGGAGCTGAATTGTACTGGTGCTAATGTGGCTGCTGTCCTTGGTGCTGAATAGTACTGGTGCTTTTGGGGCTGCTGTCCATGGCGCTGAACATTACTGGTAATATTGGGGCTGCTGTCCATGGTGCTGAATAGTACTGGTGCTATTAGGATTGCGGTCCATGGTGCTGAATAGTACTGGGATACCTTCAGGGCTGCCATGTATTGTTCTGCAGCCCTCTGGCGTGCAACATTAATAAGTCTAAATATATCCATTGGCATACTTTAGTTTACTTACATGCGGTGTAGAACAAATAGCACAAGCACAGTGTCGAGGACATTATGCTCAACAACACTTGCAAGTATGAGAATAAGCCTGGAGAGGTATGGATGGATGTTTGGGAATGCACAGGACACGCAGGTTCACTTTACTTTGCATCATACATTTTTTTTCATTATGATTAACACAAAAAGCACTCCAGTCAGAGCGTTAATTTGTGGCAATCTGGATTATAGTGCACGTAATTATATTAATTCGTTTCCCTTATTCATCTCTGAACAACTACATGAGTCATTCACAGCTTTTTTTAATAAGGGAAAAACACTCAAAGAATTTAACCAATAATATACCAAATCTAATCAATTATTCATATTTTTACTTGCCTTCATTTTGCATTCTTTGTCTTATCACTTAGGCTTCAGTAGCTTTAGCAGAGCTCTGAGATTTTTTTAAAAAGCAAATCGGAGGACAGAGGGTTGTGGATGATTCAGAGATGCCCTCTTGCATGAGCAATGAGCGGAAGTAAATCAAGGTGCTCCGGTGTTAGCGTTAGTGACGGCATCAGTGCCAACCGAGGACTGCAGCTCCCCTACAACCCAGTCCTGCCTGATCACCTCTCACTGTGGATAATGGATGGGAATCTGTCACCATCCTAATAGATATCAGTTCTCTGGGCAAGACCATGACACAGTATCCAATACAGTAATGAGATGTGACTTTTTGTTGACCAAATATTTCATATTTTCTTTTCCAAGACAGCAGAACGCTATTGGACAGATGAATATGTTTAAAGGTTTATCGAGATTTTACTGAAATGTTAGGTAAAGATGGACGAATTTTACTGATGGAGTAATTACCGGTAAGACTAATCCTTCAGTGTTATTTCCAGTTCCATCACATGACCTATCCGCTTTATTACTCCCAACGAGTAGTTTACCGTTAGATAGCTCGCCAGGCTAATGGCGCGTCTCCTCGCGTAGTTAGTGAAACACTGGTGACAGAAATGGATTAAGGGTGTTAACAAGTTCAACGTGGTCCATTACCTAGCTGATCATTGTCTGCTTTCTCAGCTTCCTCCTCTGAGTACTGTGTTAGAGAGGCAATAAACGTTGATGACTTCAGTACCCGTGTTACTTTCTGGGCTCCTCCAATTTATAGACGTTATATTACAGGACAAACCAACAGCCTATTCAAGAGAAACCCCAGCAGGGAGCAAATGATAAAAGTGTTTTTCTCTTCTGATGCCAACTTTTTCCACATTACAAAATATTGGAAAATCATTTTAATCTACAAAAATATATTAGATTTCCCTCTCCAAAGAATATTAAGAAAAAGGTAGTTGTTGTTAGAGTAGATGTTGAGCGTTTTTGTGAGATTGTGCTGCTGGAAGGTTGAGCCAATCACGTTGTTACTCTCAGGGATTAAAGCTGAAGTGAAAGGTACTGTTTTGGGCCATTAGTTTATTGAGATCAATACTGGGAAAGATGTTTGCCGTTTGTGTGTCGGCGTATGTGCATGCTTTGTGTGTGTGTGTGTGTGTGTGTGTGTGTGTGTGGATGTACAGTACCAGTTAAAAGTTAGGACACACCTACTCATTCAGGTGTGTCCAAACTTTTGACTGGTACTGTATGTTTTTCAAAAAACGTTGTCTCTATGGTCTTACCTTTTTTAGTAGAATTAAAAACTCTGAAAACATGACAAAACCAGGCATATTTTGGCATTAAACTTTGAAACACTAGTGTTCGTTTTGCTTTTGAGTCTTGGATGTCAGTGGGCTTTTCTCTGTTTAATCTGAGGAAAGAACTACAGAGGGGAAAGAGATGCATCCGTTCTGACGATAGAGTGGATTACATTGTATTTGTCTCTCCAAAGACGTTATTGGTTGAGAGGAACAAAGACCGTGCGTAATGATTAGTGAGCCTGCGAGACTGTGGAGCGATCAGTTCATAAAGAGACGGGCGTTGATGTTAAAGGAATCGGTTGGCTTGAAAGCCCGTGTCACGATCTGTCGCTGTCTGGTATCGCTTCCTTGGCTCAGGACTCAAACGTTCTGCCGAAGTATCTCCCGTTGGAAAAAGTGTATCAATCCATTGCGTTTCTCCATTGTTCATTGCTCGTGTCTTTTCATTTCAGTGACATTCTTTTTAGTGAAGTATAATGCAAAACGTTGCATTCTGCACCGTCTGCCAGATCCACAAGGTCACAAGTTCACAGTTCCTGCATCTTAGCAATTCCATGTATTTCGACCACAAGATTATCCTCTCACTATCCTCTCAGTATATTTCTCAAAAACGTTTCGTTGTGGTATATAATCAGTAGTGCAGGGATAACTGGCAGAGCCTGGTTTTCATACAGTAAAATAAGTTACCACTGAAGACATGGAGCATCCATGATGGAGGAAACATCAAAGCTATACTGTATTGTGGACTGTATCTCTCAGGTGGAAAACACTATCAACTTCACTGTCTACTTCAAAGGGCAAGGTTAAATGTGGTTCCTCTCCGGTGGTATTACATGAGAGAACCTGAATTTGATAGAAGACACCCCATAGCCCTTCGATAAAAGACTATTTCCCAAAGGTAAAATTGGGTGGGAAATTTCCTTTTGAAATGGACTGACTCATAAGCGCCGGTGTCGGATTCCTTTCAGAATACCTGTAATTCACCTGTTCGGGTTCGATTTTTCCAAATTGTTGAGAGATGGTGGCAAATGTAGAGAGTTGTAAGGAGGTAAAATGATGAGAGTAACTTATTTTTTTTTTTTTTTTTTTTTTAAGATACAATGACAAAGATACCATGACAATTTCTGTTCGCTTTGTGTTGTTGATGTTCATGTTGCCACTACAGGTGGATGTAAATATGTTGTGGTATTCTACAAGGTTTGGAATCTACAAGAGTTCAGCTATTAATTATCAACTGGCTATGTAGCTTTTTAGACCTAGTGAATAGGGCCTAGGGTCGTTTTTGCTGTTCAACTCAACCCCCTGGCCCCTAGGATGTACATGACAGAGAAGGTAATTCTCATCTCTCTCTCTCTCTCTCTCTCTCTCCCTCCAGGTGGGCACGCAGTAACGCTTGATGAAAATGCAAAAGAGGTCATGGTACTTCACATGGTTAGGAATATGGATAGGACTTCTGCTGTTAGCCACTCGTTGCCTGTCACAAGACACAGACGGTAAGTACTCCACACCTCATAAGTACCTCTCTTCTATGCAAGCGAGGCCAATATACGACCGCATTTGCCTGTTTTAGTTTCAGAATACCCAGATGCTAAAATACACCGAATGGGTTTATTTTGATGAACATTTTGTATTTCTATGCCATTTGTACCACTGTATTTGATTTAATGGTCACAGGTTCAACTTAACTGATATGTTCAAACTGCCTCAACCCAGTGATAAGCTCTGATTCTATACTCCTGCTCAGTTGCAGCCGTTTGCCCGTTGATTCGTTTTCAACCTGACAGATTCCTCTGGATTTATGTGGCGATACTTGATTCATGGAAGCGTGTTTGACTTGACGTTAGTGAAGTCACGGGTGCTGCTGCCTCCGCATTTGACCGGTGCCTGAATGGAGTTGAATATTCAGAAATGTACTATTGATTTATTGACGCTCCTTCATCCAGCTGTCTGAATCCGCTCAAAATGAGACCTTATAAAAAATGTTAAAAAAAAAAAATGTCTAATTCAAACTGATTCATGGTGTTGGGCCACTAAATGTTGGACACTTTAATCAATCAAATATGATCAATTGAATGACTGACACTTTAATGAACTGTTCTCACCTTGGCCCAATGTTAATTTCACCTCTGATTCAGAAATCAGTCCCTTTCTGATGCACAGTGCAATTTAGACTCGATTAGGGCATAAGGTTTTGAGGCTGTAGTTAGTATTGTTCTAACTAGAATGATCATCAAGCTGCATATCAGTGCTGGAAAATAGTTTCTAGTCTGTCTATTCATGTAGGGACAAACAGAACACCTAGATTGTGACATAACATTACTACTCATGGTTAAGTCCTTCCTAATCCAATTTCAAAATATCACTTTGTCACTGTAGTAGCTGGATGCAAGAAAATAGAGATGAGTGTGTTGTGGCGAAGCAACTCTAATGCAGAAACAAATTAGTGCATCCTCATCCTGTGGTTGCCATGGAGCAATAGATACCATCTTAAGCCAGTGATCAGTGTCACCTACAAGACAGTCCTAATTTTGGCTCGTACTCTCTTCTCTCTCTCTCTCTCTGTCTCTCTCTCTCTGTCTCTCTTTCTCTGTCTCTCTCTTTCTCTGTCTCTCTCTTTCTCTGCCTCTCTCTTTCTCTGCCTCTCTCTTTCTCTGCCTCTCTCTCTCTACCTCGCTCTCTCTCTCTACCTCGCTCTCTCTCTCTACCTCGCTGTCTCTCTCTCTGTCCCTGTCTCTCTCTCTGTCTCTCTCTCTCTCTGTCTCGCTCTCTCTGTCTCGCTCTCTCTGTCTCGCTCTCTCTGTCTCGCTCTCTCTGTCTCGCTCTCTCTGTCTCGCTCTCTCTGTCTCGCTCTCTCTGTCTCGCTCTCTCTGTCTCGCTCTCTCTGTCTCTCTCTCTTTGTCTCTCTCTTTCTCTGCCTCTCTCTTTCTCTGCCTCTCTCTCTGTCCCTCTCTCTCTCTACCTCGCTCTCTCTCTACCTCGCTGTCTCTCTCTCTGTCCCTCTCTCTCTCTACCTCGCTGTCTCTCTCTCTCTGTCTCTCTCTCTGTCTCTCTGTCTCTCTCTCTCTGTCTCTCTCTCTCTGTCTCTCTCTTTGTCTCTCTCTCTCTCTACCTCGCTGTCTCTCTCTACCTCGCTGTCTCTCTCTACCTCGCTGTCTCTCTCTACCTCGCTGTCTCTCTCTACCTCGCTGTCTCTCTCTACCTCGCTGTCTCTCTCTACCTCGCTGTCTCTCTCTACCTCGCTGTCTCTCTCTACCTCGCTGTCTCTCTCTACCTCGCTGTCTCTCTCTACCTCGCTGTCTCTCTCCCCGCACCTCTCTGTCTCTCTCTCTACCAATCTGTCTCTCTCTCTACCAATCTGTCTCTCTCTCTACCAATCTCTCTCTCTACCAATCTCTCTCTCTACCTCTTTCTCTCTCTACCTACCTCTCTGTCTCTCTCTCTTCTTCTATTTCTCCTGTTAGAAAGTTGAATTTCCCCTCTTAGGTGACAGAGTGGGATTCCTCTCCATTGCATTATGTATGGATGTGTCTCAGTATGGGGCTCATCCCGGGGATCCAGCGCTGTGTATTAATAGGACTGCAGGTTGGTTCCCCTTGAGCACTAAGCAGCACCACTCAGGTGCCCAGTCATGCGAAGTGTCCCACTCACACCTACACACTTATCCGGATAGTTATCTCTCTGTTATGTGCCACATGCCCCTCTGGGCTATACTGTACACATGAATATAAGTGTATAGCTATCTGTGCATAGGAATAATATATCGTTATATAGACCTACTTTAGCTAGTTACATATTTCAAGTCGCATGACAAAAACAAACTAACTTCAGAGCAATCTATCAAGGACATATACTTGTTTTGTTAGCACTATTCTCATCAATATTTTAGTTGTCTCCCCTCAGTTCTTTTTGAGGTTCATGAGTTAAAACAAAATCCATTTCAATTTCTATATTTTGGTTTGTTTGTCAGAGTTCCCACCAGTTTACTATTCAGGCCAAGCACAGTAGCACACTATTTGATGGTGGAGATCAGATTATTGACAGAACTTCCTGAACTTCTTTTATCAGGGGAGCATGCATTGCCAGCCTCAGTTTGGCTCAGACTGGGGCACCAGCCTGTATGTTTCTCTTTCTTATCCAGACACCACACTGACTGTAACCCCCCCCCCCCCCCCCCCCCCCCCCACCCAGTGTATTTCCTTTTTTGGAGAGAGAGAGAGATCGAGCGAGAGTGTGTGTGTGTGTGTTGGACTCCTGATATTTTCATCAATGGATTTGCATGTTTTTTTATCTGCTTCATTAGAGATAATGGAAATGGATTGTGTGTGTGTGTGTGTGTGTGTGCGCGTGCGCGCGCACGGGCTAAATGAATGCGCAAAATAAGTCAGGCACTGCCACCTGTTGTGCTCATGACGCTTTGACTTCAAAAGGTGGTTTGACAAACTCTGAATATCATATCCTAATGTGTTTATCCCCATTGAGAGTTTTAATTCAAAGTCGAACTGAAACATTAGTGAAGTATGAAATTATTCATGGTACAGGAACGATGGATTGTAAGTGGATTCTGGAATGAATATAGAATATTTTTTTGTACCCATGAATATTTAGCATTATGTTTTTGATTAGAAAACCATATGCTATGGTAGAAGCACTTATTGTTTAGTGAATTTCTCTCTGCAGTAGTTTTTGTTGTTGATTCTATTACGTGTTTTTAATAATATGGACATCACATTCTGCGTTTTATCATTCTTTATCAATTTCACAGACTCCGTTCGTATCCAATTCACCTCACATACAAAAAACCAACTCATTACCAACCCACTCCCCTTTACGTTGTATTTCTCTTGAATGGGCTGAGGAGAAATAATGCATGTTAGAATGGCCTCTCGTCCTGGGAGTAAATCTAGCCTCGCTGACCTGGAGTTTGTGCAGGTAGCTTCCGTATAGCTGGCTATTGATTTCTGTGGCGATTTACTCTGGATGGTGTCGGTGTAATCTCATAGCAGCATCTGTCATACAGGTTATCACAGTTAGATGAGTGGGCACATGCAGGGATTGTCTTTGGACATCAAAGTTCACTGTCGCACGTCGTCGCTCCGCTTTGTAATCAGCCAATGTTCTGGTGTCATATCAGGACAAGTGGGAGGAGGCATAGAAATACAATTACAGAGCATTGACTCAAATGGGGATATATGTTCTAGTAAATTATATTTCTATGGGAGGAATGTTACACCTGCAGGGTCAAAGATGCATTTAACCGTTTAACCAATCAGAGGGTCAGATCTTAGCCAATGATCTCATCACCCTCATTATTCTGAAATAGAATACTAATCCTCATTGTCTCCTTTGAACCAATGATCTGTGGAGAGAGAACACCTGAATGCAGTGTGTCATTGGTCAGGTATTGACCCCAGTGAACACTGAATGGCTATAATAACACCAACGTCAAGTCCAAGCTGGTGTTGCTTCAAATCAGGCTGAATCCATCAAATCCAAGTATATTTCTCACTGTTAGACTTAGGTACACTTAGTGTAACAGTGTAGGTTCTGTCCCTCTCGTCGCCCCAACCTGCGCTCGAACCAGGGACCCTTGCACACATCAACAACTGACACCCCACGAAGCATCGTTACCCATCGCGCCACAAAAGCCGCGGCTCTTGCAACGCAAGGGGCGACCCTACTTCAAGTCTCAGAGCGGGTGACGTCACCGATTGAAACGCTATTAGCGCGCACCACCGCTAACTAACTAGCCATTTCACATCGGTTACACTCACCCCCCCTTTGACCTCCTCCTTTTCTGCAGCAACCAACGATCCGGGTCAACAGCATCAATGTAACAGTGTAGGTTCCGTCCCTCTCTTTGCCCCAACCCGGGCTCGAACCAGGGACCCTTGCACACATCAACAACTGACACCCACCGAAGCATCGTTACCCATCGCGCCACAAGAGCCACGGCTCTTGCAACGCAAGGGGCAACCCTACTTCAAGTCTCAGAGCGGGTGACGTCACCGATTGAAACGCTATTAGCGCGCACCACCGCTAACTAACTAGCCATTTCACATCGGTTACACTCACCCCCCCTTTGACCTCCTCCTTTTCCGCAGCAACCAACGATCCGGGTCAACAGCATCAATGTAACAGTGTAGGTTCCGTCCCTCTCTTTGCCCCAACCCGGGCTCGAACCAGGGACCCTTGCACGCATCAACAACTGACACCCACCGAAGCATCGTTACCCATCGCGCCACAAGAGCCACGGCTCTTGCAACGCAAGGGGCAACCCTACTTCAAGTCTCAAAGCGGGTGACGTCACCGATTGAAACGCTATTAGCGCGCACCACCGCTAACTAACTAGCCATTTCACATCGGTTACATTAGCAGTTTATTGGAGATTTCTTTTTGGCTGGAGCAGGTTTTAGGGGACTGTTCCTTTTGACTTTTACAGTTTTGGGCATCCGTACAAAGTCATGGATTTGTTATTGGATGATTGGATAGATAATGTGCTTACTGAATGTCTGCTTATTGAGGCATTTGCTACCCACTTTAGCATTTGAGTTGTTGTTGTTTCGAAATGTCTGCCTGTTACTTACTACTTAAATATACTTTCTGGTATTAATGAATAGCAATCATATTACAATATGCAATAACATGACGTTGGATAGTGTACAAGGTGTGGATCAGGATGTTCGTAGCTGTAGGCCTACACATACAAAATATACATGCCTTTGTGAAAACTGGTATATTGGTTACATTTTCTTTCAAACAGTAGGTGAAATTGGATACTGTGTCTATAGGCTCTGGTTGGCTATTGAACAGTCCCAAACAATTGATCAAAACATTCTTTGTGCCTGTTTGGAATCTGGAAAGTCGATCAGACAGGAGTCCCTCTGCTCTGCGTACTAGTATATAGAAGTAACACCCCTCCATGAATATTTCAACGTCACACTATCTTTTTGTTCTCCCGTAGAGACGGTTGTTGCATTGCGGTGGCTGGCGTTGATATGAGGGCCACAGTTGCTGGGGGGGTGGGGGGGGGGGGTTGTTGGGTTACAGCCTTTCTGATGTCATGTGACTCATTTAACTAGTCAGCTAGTGGGTAGTTAGTCATTTATGAAGGCCAGCCATACGGAGGACCTAAAAGCACAAGGACTATGAACGTATCTCTCGTCTGTTGCTGCCCCTTGCTTGTCCGTACATCCATTCTCCAGACACGACAAACCGATATAATCAAGGCCCAGTGTTCCGGAGCGAACTCAAGTCCCAGGCTGTTTATATGGGAGCGTTTTGATATCTCGTCAGTTAGCGATGGTTTCCTAGTATTAACGTACTGGCGGCACTGCTCACTCACTACCACCGCCGTCTGCGAAGGGCTATTGTGTTGGGAAGAGAAATAGTTATATCTTTTTTTTAAGTAATAATCCAGCAAGTGCACCCTCCCCGAGGAAACCATTTCTCCCATGACCACATCTCTTTCTTTCGGGAGGAATTCAACAGTGTGTTGACGCGGTGTGATTTATACCGAGCTGTCGGTCTTCTCATAACTAGCCGTTCATATTTTGTAAAGGTGTGTGTCTTAAACCGGGAGGTTGGGAGTGATGGGGTGAAACTGACACCCCCCCCCCCCCGTAACAAATGTAGTCCCATGATGCAATAGATCTCTCCCAGCCTGCCACCCAGGAACGGTGTTCATCAAATCACTCACTGATGCACTTTATTCAGATGCCTCTCCACCACCACAGCCTCGTCTCACTGCTCTGTCCTAGACTGTAAATCTACCATAGTGGGTTGTGAGTAATGTTTGCGCATACTGATCTGTGAAGGGGAACAATTTAAGGGGGTGAAATGTTTTTGAGGTAATAGCTTAATTAGTCGCTTGGCTGGTGTCAGTAGTGGGCTTGATGGTGAGATATTTATGTTTACTTGCTCAAAGTCTACCTGCATTTATATCATAAATTGATTTATAACTGATTCTGTAGCTCTTGGCAAGGAAAGGAAGGATGATGGAGATTGTGTTTTGAGGTGGAAGTGGTGGATTCAGGTACTATAATGTGAACTTTCGCACCTCTGTTTCAAAGTTACAAAGTTTCTGTACTTTTCTTTTGATACTTTTTCTTCCCTCACTTTTTCCTCTTTTTTTGTTCTCTTTCAAGTATCTTATGGAACTCTGACTCCCTGCTTGTCTTTTTCTTTCCTTCATTCTATTCTTCTCTCTGGCTGATGACTTTGACTCCAGACTGGCAGTATGATGGTAAGGCGATGGATCTTTTCCCTGTCTCTAACCTGTGTCTCGCTGGGATCTGACTGTAGCAGTCACTCTCAGGAAAAAAAGGTGCTCAGTAGAACCATATAGGGTTCTTCGGTTACTCCCCATAGGGGAACCCTTTTTGGTGCCAGGGAGAACCCTTTGAAGAGGGTTCTCCCTAGAACCCTTTATGTAGGGTTCTTCATAGAACCCCCTGTATATGGTTCTATCTAGAACCCGTTATGAAAGGTTCTGCCTAGAACCCTCTATGAAGGGTTCTACCAAGTACAATTTTATCATCTAAAGGTTCTTCCTAGAACCATCTACGAAGGGTTCGAAAAATACACATATCTTTGGAGGGTTCTTCCTCGATGAACAGCTCCTCCAGCCTTATTAGCCTTTCAAGTAAAATTATTTATGACATTACATATATCATAAGGCCTTTGTTTGAGGGCCTAGTTATACCCTAACACAGTGGTGTTAAGAAACTCCTGGTTTACAGGCAACATCAGGCCTGCAAGTCACACTATGCTGGCTTGCAAAGTGGTGTTTAATTAATTCCTATTAGAATCTAGCCAGAGTTAGGATATCGAACACGTGGGATTTTATATCACCTGCAACCTGCACTCAGAATGACTGCCAAGGTAGGGAAGATTGAATACTGAAACTACCTCGATCATGTAAACTGGAATAACCATCTCACTAATGAGTACAACTACTAACAGATTGGACTAGTTTAGAAAAATCTATGCTATTTATGTAGCATAAAATGTGTAGCATAAAATGAATCAATCAATCAATGTAACATGCCAAAACACAGCTATTAAAACAAGCAATTCTGAAAATCACCCTGAAATAGAGCATGCTGGGAAATATGATTATATGGTTATACTTTATGTAGAACCCTTCTTGCCTTCCAAAGAATCCTCAAAGAACCCTTTCTTCCAAAAACGGTTCTTAGGATGTTAACGTTTCTAGGTACAACCCATTACCTTACAAAGAGCCCTTGTCTTCCGAAAAAAGGTTCTTCAGATCAAAACGGTTCTTGGTAGAATGCTATCTCTCCACAAAGAACCCTTTTGAAACCCTTTTTTCTAAAAGTGTATTTACCCCCACCAATCCTCCGGTAATAGCCTCACACTGCTCATAAAGAAGTCATATGTCATTACCACTGTGCACTTTGCTCATATTCTCCCACTATTCTCCCCCATGGCAGTACATCTATATAGCTTAGTTCCATTCAATGTTCCGTCCTGTGTGGCTTCTAGTCATAGTACGACTGTAAATTGTAATGGTGCGTAACAGGAGATTACAGGTTAATGTAATTTTTTTCTTTTTTTCAGAATGCAAACTCTCCAGGACTGGACCACCTGCCACAATTGTTGCCATAGATGAAGAGAGCCCAAATGGTATGTATTCTTTACATGCAGCATTGTTGAAACAATGCACCAATGTCAGAGGTGGCAGTTAACCTAATGGTTAAGAGCGTTGGGCCAGTAACCAAATGGTTGCTGGTTCGAATCCCTGAGCCGACTAGGTGAGAAATCTGCCGATGTGCCCTTGAGCAATGCACTTAACCCTAATTGCTCCTGTTAGTCGCTCTGCCTAAGAGCGTCTTCTAAATTATTCAAATGTAACAGAAGCTGGGATCATAAATAATCATAAACTCTGGTTGAGTCGCAGGGATGAAAAGCTTCTCACACAGAGCATTGCATTTTCCCATCTAATAAAACAGACAAATGGATAGTTCACAAAATTCTTGTTCTGGAGGTTTTTCACCATGTGTGTTTACCACTTAAACTCCACATTCTCCACATCCTAATTGTTTTCCTCAGTTGAGGGCTAAGCCATTACCAGTTTATGGGTGAATTTAAATGTGCCCACCAGGGAGGGAGGCACTAATGAGTGGAGCTGCTCTTGCTGTTCGTTGTTGTGGCCATATTTCTCTCCCTCTTAAAACCTCCCTTGATGGTTCCACGCCGGGCCGGTCCCTGGCAGCCACAGCACAGATGGTGTTCAGCATGCTGCACAGCCAGGGGCCCCTCGCTGTAATAGATCTCTCTGTTCTCCCTCCCTCTTCCCCTCTTTCCCTTCTTTCTCCAGACTCACTATTCAGTGTGGTGGCCAGGGCTGGGCTTCGTTGTTACCTGTAATTCCGTTTGAACATTATTGATGCATTTGACAGGTGTAAGCGGAAGTCAGCGGCTGGCTGTTGTTTTAGCTACCAACTGCCTAATGAGCATCAAGGCTTTTCCACACTGCTGCTCCTTGGCAATGGGCATCAGCAGTAGAGTTGGGCAGTATCCAGATTTTCGTACCGTCATACCGTTTCGAGACCATACCAGGGAATACCGTATTACCAGAAGGGCAAACAAGGGGTGCTATTTCATCACACAAAATAATTTGGGCAACAGGGATCTTGATCCAGAAGGGGATTGAATGTCTCTGCTGTAACCAAGAAGCTTGATCTTGACATCTAGCCAAGTTAGCAAACCAAATGCATAGCTGGAGCCCTGAGCTGCATATTATTTATTTGATATTTATTTATCATTATTTATCTTCCATTTCTTATAGTTATACTTAACTTAAGCAGCTCAACAACAAAAACATATTTTTAAACTGTATTGAAAATCATACAGTTAGTATTTACCCTGGTATCATCAGACGGCTCCCCTCACCTTGTCACCAGGACTGTCTACAGCTCCCCAAGGTGGCGGTGCTGGTTCGAGTCAGGGGTTGGAACCAAAATTATTTTCCAACCGTTCGCGGGAAATGTTCAGTCGAGCTGAAACTGAATACCTCAATGCCCGTCTGCCAGCTTGTTATAGAAGACACGGCCACGTGAGTCACTGTCTGTAAAAAGCAATCCATTTTCGCGAAGGGGATGGTCCTAATAAACAGGCCGGTGAGTGGATATATAAAGTACAAGTCAAAAGTTTGGACACACCTACGCATTTCATTTTTAAAATTAAGAAAAATATATATTTTCTACTTTGCAGAATAATAGTAAAGACATCAAAACTATGAAATAACACATATGGAATCATGTAGTAAAAGTGTTAAAAACAATCTAAATATATTTTATATTTGAGAATGATCAAAGTAGCCACCCTTTGCCTTGATGGCAGCTTTGCACATTCTTTCAACTAGCTTCATGAGGTACATGAGGTACAGGAACAGCTCAAATAAGCAAAGAGAAACAATAGTCCATCGTTACTTCAAGAAATTAAGGTCAGCCAATCCAGAACATTTCAAGAACTTTGAAAGTTTCTTCAAGTGCAGTCGCAAAAACCATCAAGCGCTATGATGAAACTGGCTCTCATGGGGACCGTCATAGGAAAGGAAGACCCAGAGTTACCTCTGCTCCAGAGGATAAGTTCATTAGAGTGAACTGCACCTCAGATTAATAGAGTTAAAGTAACAGACACATCTAAACATCAACTGTTCAGAGGAGACTGCGTGAATCAGGCCTTCATGGTCGAATTGCTGCAAAGAAACCCCTACTAAAGGACACCAATAAGAAAAGACTTGCTTGGGCCAAGAAACACAAGCAATGGACATTAGACTGGTAGTCCAAATTTGAAATTTCTTGGTTACAACCGCCGTTTCTTTGTGAGACACAGAGTAGGTGAATGGATGATCTCTGAATGTGTGGTTCCCACCATGAAGCATGGAGGAGGAGGTGTGATGGTGCTTTGCTGGTGACACTGTCTGAGATTTATTTAGAATTCAAGGCACACGCATTCTGCAGCGATACGCCATCCCATCTGGTTTGTTCTTAGTAGGACTATCATTTGTTTTTCAACAGGACAATGACCAAAACACACCTCCAGGCTGTGTAAGAGTTATTTGAGAGAGATGAGGTGCTGCAACAGATAACCTGTCCTCCACAATCACCCAACCTCAACCCAATTGAGATGGTTTGGGATGAGTTGGACTGCAGAGTGAAGGAAAAGCAGCCAACAAATGCTCAGCATATGTGGGAACTCCTTCAAGACTGTTGGAAAAGCATTCCTCATGAAGCTGGTTGAGAGAATGCCAAGAGTGTGCAAAGCTGTCATCAAGGCAAAGGGTGGCTACTTTGAAGAATCAAAAATCTAAAATATATTTGATTTGTTTAACACTTTTTTGATTACTACATGATTCCATATGTTATTTCATAGTTTTGATGATGTAGTAAAAATAATGAAAAAAGAAATAAACTCTTGAATGAGTAGGTGTGTGCAAACCTTTTACTGGTACTGTATATAATCTAATCTCAGGAAAAAAAAGAAACCTCCTCTCACTCACTGTCAACTGCGTTTATTTTCAGCAAACTTAACATGTGTAAATATTTGTATGAACATAACAAGATTCAACAACTGAGACATAAACTGAACAAGTTCCACAGACGTGACTAAGAGAAATTGAATAATGTGTCCCTGAACAAAGGGGGGTCAAAATCAAAAGTAACATTCAGTACCTGGTGTGGCCACCAGCTGCATTAAGTACTGCAGTGCATTTCCTCCTCATGGACTGCAACACATTTTCCAGTTCTTGCTGTGAGATGTTACTCCACTCTTCCACCAAGGCACCTGCAAGTTCCCGGACATTTCTGGGGGGAATGGCCCTAGCCCTCACCATCCGATCCAACAGGTCCCAAACATGCTCAATGGGATTAAGATCCGGGCTCTTCGCTGGCCATGGCAGAACACTGACATTCCTGTCTTGCAGGAAATCACGCACAGAACGAGCAGTATGGCTGTGGCATTGTTACGCTGGAGGGTCATGTCAGGATGAGCCTGCAGGAAGGGTACCACATTAGGGAGGAGGATGTCTTCCCTGTAACGCACAGCATTGAGATTGCCTGCAATGACAACAAGCTCAGTCCGATGATGCTGTGACACCCCGCCCCAGACCATGACAGACCCTCCAAATTGATCCCGCTCCAGAGTACAGGCCTTGGTGTAACTCTCATTCCTTCGACGATAAACTCATATCCGACATCACCCCTGGTGAGACAAAACCGCGACTCGTCAGTGAAGAGCACTTTTTGCCAGTCCTGTCTGGTCCAGCGACGGTGGGTTTGTGCTCATAGGTGACATTGTTGCTGGTGATGTCTGGTGAGGACCTGCCTTACAATAGGCCTATGAGCCCTTAGTCCAGCCTATTGCGGACAGTCTGAGCACTGATGGAGGGATTGTGCGTTCCTGGTGTAACTCGGGCAGTTGTTGTTGCCATCCTGTACCTGTCCCGCAGGTGTGATGTTCGGATGTGCCGATCCTGTGCAGGTATTGTTACACGTGGTCTGCCACTGCGAGGACGATCAGCTCTCCGTCCTGTCTACCTGTAGCGCTGTCTTAGACGTCTCACAGTTCGGACATTGCAGATGTGGCCAGGGCAATAAATTGCAGTCCTCATGCCTCCTTGCAGCATGCCTAAGGCACGTTCACGCAGATGAGCAGGGACCCTGGGCATCTTTCTTTTGGTGTTTTTCAGAGTCAGTAGAAAGGCCTCTTTAGTGTCCTAAGTTTTCATAACTGTGACCTTAATTGCCTACCGTCTGTAAGGTGTTAGTGTCTTACTGACCGTTCCACAGGTGCATGTTCATTAATTGTTTATGGTTCATTGAACAAGCATGGGAAACAGTGTTTAAACCCTTTACAATGAAGATCTGTGACGTTATTTGAATTTTTACGAATTCTTTGAAAGACAGGGTCCTGAAAAAGGGCCGTTTCTTTTTTTGCTGAATTATATATCTATCTATCTATATCGGTTAAAGGTTTTAGAACAACTACTCATTCAAGGGTTTTCTTTTCTTTTTTACTATTTTCTACATTGTGAAGACATCATAACAAGGAAATAACATGTGGAATCATGTAGTAAACAAAACAAACATACTTCAAACAGCCATCCTTTGCCTTGATCAAATCAAATCAAATTTATTTATATAGCCCTTCGTACATCAGCTGATATCTCAAAGTGCTGTACAGAAACCCAGCCTAAAACCCCAAACAGCAAGCAATGCATGTGAAAGAAGCACGGTGGCTAGGAAAAACTCCCTAGGAAAAACTCCCTAGAAAGGCCAAAAATCCTAGGAAGAAACCTAGAGAGGAACCAGGCTATGAGGGGTGGCCAGTCCTCTTCTGGCTGTGCAGGGTGGATATTATAACAGAACATGGTCAAGATGTTAAAATGTTCATAAATGACCAGCATGGTCAAATAATAATAATCATAGTAGTTGTCGAGGGTGCAACAAGCACGTCCGGTGAACAGGTCAGGGTTCCATAGCCGCAGGCAGAACAGTTGAAACTGGAGCAGCAGCACGGCCAGGTGGACTAGGGACAGCAAGGAGTCATCATACCAGGTAGTCCTGAGGCATGGTCCTAGGGCTCAGGTCCTCCGAGAGAAAGACAGAAAGAGAGAATTAGAGAGAGCATATTTAAATTCACACAGGACACCGGATAAGACAAGAGAAATACTCCAGATGTAACAGACTGACCCTAGCCCCCCGACACATAAACTACTGCAGCATAAATACTGGAGGCTGAGACAGGAGGGATCAGAAGACACTGTGGCCCCATCTGATGATACCCCCGGACAGAGCCAAACAGGCAGGATATAACCCCACCCACTTTGCCAAAGCACAGCCCCCACACCACTAGAGGGATGTCTCCAACCACCAACTTACCGTCCTAAGACAAGGCCGAGTATAGCCCACAACGATCTCCGCCATGGCACAACCCAAGGGGGGGCGCCAACCCAGACAGGAAGACCACGTCAGTGACTCAACCCACTCAAGTGACGCACCCCTCCCATGGACGGCATGGAAGAACACCAGTAAGCCAGTGACTCAGCCCCTGTAAAAGGGTTAGAGGCAGAGAATCCCAGTGGAAAGAGGGGAACCGGCAAGGCAGAGACAGCAAGGGCGGTTCGTTGCTCCAGCCTTTCCGTTCACCTTCACACTCCTGGGCCAGACTATACTTAATCATAGGACCTATTGAAGAGATAAGTCTTCAGTAAAGACTTAAAGGTTGAGACTGAGTCTGCGTCTCTCACATTGGTAGGCAGACCATTCCATAAAAATGGAGCTCTATAGGAGAAAGCCCTACCTCCAGCCGTTTGCTTAGAAATTCTAGGGACAATTAGGAGGCCTGCGTCTTGTGACCGTAGCGTACGTGTAGGTATGTACGGCAGGACCAAATCGGAAAGATAGGTAGGAGCAAGCCCATGTAATGCTTTGTAGGTTAGCAGTAAAACCTTGAAATCAGCCCTTGCCTTAACAGGAAGCCAGTGTAGGGAGGCTAGCACTGGAGTAATATGATCAGTCAGGATTCTAGCAGCCGTATTTAGCACTAACTGAAGTTTGGTTAGTGCTTTATCCGGGTAGCCGGAAAGTAGAGCATTGCAGTAGTCCAGCCTAGAAGTAACAAAAGCATGGATACATTTTTCTGCGTCATTTTTGGACAGAAAGTTTCTGATTTTTGCAATGTTACGTAGATGGAAAAAAGCTGTCCTTGAAACAGTCTTGATATGTTCTTCAAAAGAGAGATCAGGGTCCAGAGTAACGCCGAGGTCATTCACAGTTTTATTTGAGACGACTGTACAACCATCCAGATTAATTGTCAGATTCAACAGAAGATCTCTTTGTTTCTTGGGACCTAGAACAAGCATCTCTGTTTTGTCCGAGTTTAAAAGTAGAAAGTTTGCAGCCATCCACTTCTTTATGTCTGAAACACAGGCATTGATGACTGCTTTGCACACTCTTGGCATTCTCTCAACCAGCTTCATCACCTGGAATGCATTTCAATTAACAGGTGTGCAGCCCAAATAAAGGCTTCACAGAGTTCAAGTAACAGACATCAACTATTCAGAGGAGACTGCGTGAAACCGGCTTTCATGGTCGAATTGCTGCAAAGAAACCACTACTAACGCTCTAACCACAAGGCTACCTGCCGCCCCTTGTCTACATGAGATGGAAGGGAGTTCCATTCAATCATGGCTCTATATAATACTGTATGTTTCATGTCAGAGCTATATGTAAGTTGATTATATAGACAATTTGGAAGTTCAGCACATTCTCACAAAAACAAGAATTGATGCAGTCAATCTCTCTTCTACTTTGAGCCAAGAGAGACTGACATAAATACTGTTGACATTAGTCCTCTGTGTGCATTGACGGGCAAGATGTGCTGCTCTGTTCTGGGCCAGATGCAGCTTTTCTAGGTGTTACGCTCATTGTTTGAATGGGGAGACCAAGGTGCAGCGTAGTAGGCGTACGTCATTACTTTAATAATGAACACCAACAAAACAAGAAAATGTAAAACCGAATGTAATGTTCTGCAGGGCTAGACAGCACAATGCAAAAACAAGATCCCACGATCTCAGGTGGGAAAAAGGGCTGCCTAAGTATGATCCCCAATCAGAGACAACGATAAACAGCTGCCTCTGATTGGGAACCATACTAGGCCAACAAAGAAATATAAACAAAGATTTGCCCACCCAAGTCACACCCTGACCTAACCAAATAGAGAATAAAACAGACTCTCTAAGGTCAGGGCGTGACACTAGGTCCTTCTTTGCAGCATCGGGCAATAGTCAAGATTAGATCAAACTAGAGCCTGCAGGACTTGTTTGGTTGACTGTTGTTTTAAAAATGCTGAGTATCTCGTTATCACAGACAGACCTCCCAGACCTCTGCTTTTAGTTTTAGATCTATTCAGGACTAGTTCATTACTAGCCACCCATTCTAAAACTGACTGCAACTCTTTGTTTAGGGTTGCCGTGGTTTCACTTGCTGTGGTTGCTGATGGGTATAATGTTGAATCATCAGCGTACATAGACATACAGGCTTTGTTAAAGGCTAGTGGTAGATCATTAGTAAAAATAGAGAGCAGTAAATGACCGAGACAGCTGCCTTGCGGAACACCACACTAATGTTTTACATTGGAGAAGCTTCCATGAAAGAGAACCCTCTGTGTTATGTTGGATAGATTGCTCTCAACCCATGATATGGTAGAGGATGTAAAGCTTATTTGTGTCAGTGCAGTACATGTTGAATGCCCTTCTCTATAAGCATGCTGAAAGTATATTGTTAATTTGTTCACAGAGAAACAGCACTGTATCAACAACAACAAAAATCCAAAAGTTTGCTAATTGCTGGCAGCAAGCTGATTGGTTGGCTGTTCGAACCAGTAAAGGGCGCTTTACCATTCTTGGCTAGCGGAATTACTTTATTTTCCCTCCAGGTCCGAGGACAAACACTTTTCTCCAGGCACAGATTGAAGATAACAGGAGTGGCAATATAGTACGCTACCATCCTAAGAAGTTTTCCATCTGGTTTCACATTATTGATGGACAACAATACTTTTCCAATTTGACTTGCAGTATCAAAGCCAGTGCTAATTTGTATTCATAGAGCATGAATTTCTTTCTATTGTAAAGTATGCATTTAATCGCGCATAATTATTTTTGTGAGAGAGGTTTTGTGCAGGAGTCAGAATGTGTTTGCATTGAAAAGCTCTTTAGTTCAACTGTATATTTGCCAAGGTCAGAGGATTAAAGGGAATTTGTTCCTCATGAAACAGTAATTTACCTGTGATTTTCACCCCATACTGCGTGAAAGCGCTTTTAACTCCTCACTTAATGGATGAACCATGCCTCAGCATAAGAAATCACATGTTATGTAGTTTAAGCCATACGCTATACTTATCCGAAGCAATTGCTGTCGAGAATATATTTTAGATTGGCACCAGGATATTTTTCATATAGTATGTTTGTAGTTGTTCACTGATCCACAGTGAATTTATTTATTCAATAACATTGATTTCATGGGCCCCCCTTTTGAATTTCAGAGTTTGCTTCCTTGTGCAGGCATAAAGAAACACGTCTAAGCTTTGGAAAAACAGTGACAGACCACAAACCAAGTACTGTGTATCACACAGATTAACATAGCAAAATAATCATTCTCCCCGAAGTTGAATTCAATCATCATTTTCCAGCTAGAGACAGAGAGGGAGTGTTGCCAAAATCACTGTTCTGTGAGATGCATTTGGAGAATAGACCTCTCTGCAGACACCTTAAAGATTTCGCTCTAAAATGAAAGCAAATCAGGTCAGCTGTAAATTTGTGAACCCATTTCCTTAAAACTTTGGCTTGTCTCAGTAAATTCATGAGTTTTTTCAGGTGTACTTCACTCCGTTCTGACAGCTGGAAAGTCATTTATTAGGAAATGAATAAAGTTATAGCCCTGACAACTTTTTATTATAAAGGGACAATTTTATGTATGATTGCCATGGCATATAAACCTAAGGTAAGTGTCATTTGAAGATATAACCTTAGCAGACTTTGAGAATTGCTCTGTATTTCTCTGCAAATTCAACTGGGCTAAAACAATAGACACTGTGACATGGGGTTCATTGCTAGATGAGTTTTGCTCTCCTATGGTCTTTTAATGTCGAGGCACAGTGGCGAGTGTCAGGTGTGGATGATGAAATCTGAGGTGTGGGGCCAGTGAGTGTGATGGAGGTGCACCCGAGGGTCACACAGTAGTGAGGTATTCCCTCACACACACACTGTGAGGCAGGAGAGAGGAGATTAGTGGATCAGCAACCCTGGGGCCAATTTCAAGGTCCCCTTCTTGAGTGTCCACACAATAGCACAGGAGACAAAGGTGATGAGAAGGGGGCGAGGTCAGGTAACGAGAGGGATAGGAACCAATTGTGACATCACGAGGAAGGATAGGGGTTATTAATCTAATAGGACAGGACTGAGTGTGAAGGGGAGCTTCTGAGAGGGACAGAGTCAAAGGAGGCAGGGGATAGGTAGTCTGGTACCAAATCTCGATGCCATTTTTAAAACCCCATGCGATACATACAGTACACCATGCTAAGGGATAGGTGTCAGGCAGAAAAGATGACCAGGACTGGACTATTGAAATGGGGAAGGAGGAGATGGAATGGAGGACAACCAGTCCTGGTTAGCTACTGAACGGGCCACTCTTTTCTCACCTCAAATTTTAATATTTTTTACACTTCCTTGTTTCCCATCTCCTGGTTAATTCCTCACCTCTTAACTCCACTTGTATTTTATTATCCCTATTTATTATCCCTATAATGTGGCAACCGTAAAATATTGGAAATATTTTAAAGTTGGTTATGCAATAACATTTATGCCGTTCCAGTCAGATTCGAGCAATACATATCTTTACAGTAATACATAATACGAAACATTACCCTAAAACCCTTTTATCCCTAAGCATCTTTACCCAGGTCTGTACTGTTTAGGAGAAGTGCTATCATTCAGTGATTGAGAACCTGTGTTGTTGCTGCCTGCGTCCCCTTTCTTCCCAGACTGCGTGGTGGTTTGCATTAGGACTCTCCGCCAGCCACTGCTCTATTTCATCCTGGACTGGTAGACGGACAGATCGGCATTGTGCTCACAGTTCTATGAGACCTAGCTAGAGCCTTGGACTATGTTTCTTGATTAAATGTCTCTTCTCATAGACCAAAATAGTCCCAGGCTCGTGGAATGGTAGTGATCAGGTCCTTTTAAGGACTGCAGTAGCAGCAGATTGTCAAATATTTAGGCCAGTTTATGGGGACCATGTCCAATTGTCCTCAGGTTAGGGGTCTTGAAAGTGTAAAATGTCTTTAGGCTTCATGGTGATGGTAGCAAATATCCCAAACGGACACTGCCAGGTCATTACCTCATACATGTACTCTAGTGTGTAAGTAAAATGTGTGTGTCTGGTCCCACATCCCACAAAGCACCGTTATTTCTAGAAGCAGATGGAGCCTTGGAGATGAAGACGATGAACAAGGCTGTACTGTGTCGGTCACCATTGGTCACGTCGACTCGCTCCCTGCCTAATGTTTTGTGAAGAGCTTATTTAATGTACCAGTACATCCTGCAGGAAATCTAACCCTCCACCCCTGCTACGCCCATTTGATTTTACTCATGTAATTTTAATCTTCGGACTCCTCCGAGCCAGAGTTGCTGACTTGTCAAGTAATGTCAGGGCGAAATAGACTATTTATTATCATTGTCAATGGCCAAAAACATTATATTTTCTTGGATTCAATTGAAGGGAAAATATGTGAAGCAAAAGTTCCCCCTCTTTTAAATAAAACATTTACCTGTATCAAGTCTAACTTTTATTTCCAATTTTCATACCGTATTAAGCGTATGTATAACACTGTTGATATCTCATCAATGATCCTCAGACTTCATACTCAACATAAAATACACGTACACACTAAAACAATAATGTTTTTGTATGTATTTTGCTTTTGCCACGTGCAATAGACCGGGAAGCTGCTCTCCCATGTTCTTCATTTGAGTACTGTTCATCACCACAGTGTATGTAGAAACGAACAACATATGTTTGTCTTCGCCTTTGATGGTATCACAACAAATGCTGATGTGCGTCAAGAGGCAAAACAACGTTTGTGATTGGCACGTCAGTGAGTGGGAGAACCCTCACAGAAGGAAAATAGATTGCAGGTCATTGGATCAGGTTTGCCAAGTGAGAGTGAAATTGAAAGACTGTTTGCTGTAGGGGCTTTTTTTATGGAGTTGTAGACGGGTTGTTTTTTTTTTTTAGCAACAACGGGGCAAAACAGATGAGGTTGGCTTAGATTGTTGACAACTTGTAAGCTCTACAAGACATGGTATCAACAACATGATAAAACAAGCTGAAATGAGCCACTTGCGATGGCAGTTTCTTGTCATTCTTGCCAGCAATCTGGCCAACCAGAATCACGACAACAGGCTGACTTCTGCCCCATGGAGGCGTGCACATCGTTTTCGTGACGTTGTCAGCCAACCCATCTATAGAGAGAGCAGCCGAGCAGATCAGACGTCTACTACTTGATCGTGGCAGTTATGACAAACTAGTTGATCACTCCTATAGGCTTTTGTCTCAAACTGCAAGGCCTTCTATACTGTGTGTGACTAAAACCCCACTGACAATGATAGGCGAATGTAAATGCTTACATTCCATGCCATGGTCTCTGGTATTTATAAAAAGAAAATAAGGTACTGTAGACAGGCACTCTACAGCTCAGATGTAAGGAATTTATTCAATAACCGTCAGGATTTTGTGGTCTCCGTTATTCCATATAAAAAGCTTGAGATTGACGTCGGGTGATGTGCAGTCATTTACATCCCCCAACAATATGCCCAATAGCAGTATGCCTACTAACAAAATATCCCTGCCAACGAGGGTACTCTACACCGTCTGGGCAATTCCAGAAGAGATAATGGACCAACATCAGCAAGTCTCTCTGCTGCCTGTCCTACTGTATATGCTTTGTCTGCATGGGGTGAATGGGAACATTGTGCTAACGTGTAAACAGCCAGCCTGACCCAGCAGCAACCTTCTCCCGGTGTCCTGGAGGCTGGAGCCCAGTATGATCAGACAGAGAGCCAAGCCAAGCCCCCCCCCCTCCCGTCTACATCACCAGTCACAGGTGCTCTGCCAGCTTGCAGGACCATGTCAGGCTGCCAAGATGCCATCCCATGTGCCAGCTGCTGACGGACCTGCACGACTCCGCTCACTGCTAGTCAAATGTCAGCCTACAGCTGCCGGAGAACAGGGAGTGGAGTGCAGTCTGTACCTGTAGTGTAGCTCAAACACTGTCAGCATCAGCCACTAATGTGTTCTTTAACCATCAGTGTAGAATAACAACCATCTTGCTGCTGTACACAAACATAGCAGGAGGAGAGCAGGGAATGAGGTACGATTTAGAGAGCGATAAGGAAGACATGAATAATGTGTAGATGGTATAACAAATGTGTAACGAATCGAAATGTTCCAGCACCAATAGCTGATCTTCCGGGAAAGCCTGACACTTCTGCTTTGGATATCTTTCAAAATTGATGACTTGATCTGACGAGGGTTCCAGTGGAGATTGACGTTTTGTCCGTTTGTGTGTCTGTCTGACACGTGAATCACAGTTGAGAATTGCAGATATTTCTGCTTTTTCTGTCCAGCAAATGAACAAGTGAACTATATTGTCTGTCATCAAACATTTAAAATAAACACCATCACAAGGAAGAAGAGTCCCTTAGCACATTAGAGAAATGATGCAGCCAGTGAACCAAGTCTCACCCCAGTTTCTCATAGAAATTTGGGACGTTTACTTGTGCGAATTCCTTACGCTCTCTTCATCTAGTAAATGTAAAAACAAAACCTATTAAGCTTTTCAGCTCGGCTTGTAATTCTCTTTCGTTTTTCCCTGTAGATATTGGCTTAGTTACATGCATTGTTTCCACTTCCCAGAGTCTTCTCTGGTCAACAGTTACTATTGTATAGGTGGAGAAGTACACTGGACCTAGTTACCTCAACGACAACGTACAGCACATCACGCCAAAACAAAAGCAAAGGGGTGGTGAGTTCAACTTTTAAGAGACAGTTTCAAACCTAAGGCTGAGTGTGTGTGTGTGTGTGCGTGTAGTCATCTGTTGATTGAACATGCAGATCTTTTGAGGATCTCTGTCTACAGAGACCCTGGTTTTCCAATCAGGCTACTTAAAAATTGTATTAAGGAATTTAGGTAGGAACCGACTATATAGTAAAAAAGAGCCATGGAAAATGTAAATGAAAGAATTACTGAAGGTGACAGGGTTTTGGTAGCATGCACACTAATGTAAATCCAATCTTGATCATTCGCCATACACATACTCGTGCTTATTCAAATTCTACATAGCCAAGCATTCTAGTCTGTTGTCAGAAACATGCTTCAAACACGATAGTAAACTGCTTCAAGCAGAAGTTGTGGCTTTTACATTCCCATATTCTGTCAACATAAAGCAACGGTAATCCTCAAATATGTGTTTGCGTTAAACTGCGCCTCAGTTTATCAGTATTTATCAGTCCTTATAGCCTGCTGTGCCTTGATAGGAAAACTTCCGACTCTATGACACTTAATGTAGGTCACAGCTGTTTTTACCGTGCACTAAGAACAGTCAAACAGTCAAGGAGAGTCGTGAGGTTGGAGAGTCGTGTTGAGTACATTTCATCTGTCTTTCTTGCAAAGGTCTGCGCGCTAAGCAGAACTACTCCAGGTCACTCAGCCAGAGCTGCTAGAGGCTGGAGCCAGCCTGAGGTTAACTACTCCAGGTCACTCAGCCAGCGCTGCTAGAGGCTGGAGCCAGCCTGAGGTTAACTACTCCAGGTCACTCAGCCAGCGCTGCTAGAGGCTGGAGCCAGCCTGAGGTTAACTACTCCAGGTCACTCAGCCAGCGCTGCTAGAGGCTGGAGCCAGCCTGAGGTTAACTACTCAAGTCAAAATGTATTTGTCAAATGCGGCAAATACAACAGGTGTAGACTTTGCTATGAAATGCTTAATTACGAGCCCTTTCCCAACAGTGCGGAGTTAAAAGGTAAGAAAATCTGAGAATGAAAAATAGTAACAGAATAAATAACAATAACAAAGCTATGTATACTCAACAAAAATATAAACAACATGCAACAATTATTTTGATTTTACTGAGTTACACTTAATGAGTAAATCAATTAATTAGTCCTTAATCTATGGGTTTCACATATCTGGGAATACAGATATGCATTCAAATTGCCATTGATAAAATGCAATTGTGTTCGTTGTGCATAGTTTATGCCTAATCCCACTGCCACCATGGGGCACTCTGTTCACAATGTTGACTTCAGCAAATCGCTCGCCCACACGACACCATACACGTGGTCTGCGATTGTGAAGCCAGTTGGACGTACTGCCAAATCCTCTAAAGCGATGCTGGAGGTGGTTTATGGTAGATAAATTAGCATTAAATACTCTGGCAACAGCTCTGATGGACGTTCATGCAGTCAGCATGCCAATTCCACACACCCTCAAAACTTGAGACATCTTTGGCATTGTGTTGTGTGACAAAACTGCACATTTTTAGAGTGGCCTTTTCTTGTACCCAGCACAAGGTGCACATGTGTAATTATTGTGCTGTTTAATCAGCTTCTTGAAATGCCACACCTGTCTGGTGGATGGATTATTTTAGCAAAGGAGAAATGCTCACTAACAGCGATGTAAACAACATTTGTGAGAAATACGCTTTTTGTGCGTATGGAACATTTCTGGGATCTTTTATTTCAGCTCATGAAACATGGGACCAACACCTTAAATGTTGCATATTTATATTTTTGTTCAGTGTACAAGGAGTACCGGTACTGAGTCAATGAGCAGGAGTACGAGGTAGTTGAGGTAATATGTACATGTAGGTAGGGGTAAAAGTGACTAGGCAATCAGGTTACATAATAAGCTGTAGCAGCACCGTTTGTGAAGAGTGTGATGTATGAAATGTATGCATTCACTACTGCAAGTCGCTCTGGATAAGAGCATCTGCTAAATGACTAAAATGTAAATGTAAAATGAACAGGTGTGTTTGGCGTCAATATGCATGTGTGTGTTTTGTGTTGTGAGCGTATGTCGTATGTGTGTGTCTGTTTGTGTGTTGGAGTGTCATTGTAAGAACAGTACCAGTCAAAAGTTTGGACACCTACTCATTCAACGGTTTTTCTTTATTTTGACTATTTTCTACATTGTAGAATAATAGTGAAGACATCAAAACTATGAAATAACACATATGGAATCATGTAGTAACCAAAAAAGTGTTAACCTGTTGGCGGTAGGGGGCAGTATTGACACGGCCGGATAAAAAACGTACCCGATTTAATCTGGTTACTACTCCTGCCCAGTAACTAGAATATGCATATAATTATTGGCTTTGGATAGAAAACACCCTAAAGTTTCTAAAAATGTTTGAATGGTGTCTGTGAGTATAACAGAACTCATATGGCAGGCAAAAACCTGAGAAGATTCCTTACAGGAAGTGCCCTCTCTGACAAGATCTTGTTCTTCTTGTCTCTGTTTATTGAAGACTGAGGATCTTTGCTGTAACGTGACACTTCCTACGGCTCCCATAGGCTCTCAGAGCCCGGGAAAAAGCTGAATGATATCGAGGCAGCCCCAGGCTGAAACACATTTACGCTTTTGGCAAGTGGCCGATCAGAGGACAATGGGCTTAGGTGCGTGCACGAGTCGACCCCGTGCTTTATTTTCTTTCCTCTTTTTACCTAAACGCAGATTCCCGGTCGGAATATTATCGCTTTTTTACGAGAAAAATTGCATAAAAAGTTGATTTTAAAGAGCGGTTGACATGCTTCGAAGTACGGTAATGGAATATTTACAATTTTTTTGGTCACGAAATGCGCCGTGCTCGTCACCCTTCTTTACCCTTTCGGATAGTGTCTTGAACGCACTAACAAAATGCCGCTGTTTGGATATAACAATGGATTATTTGGGACCAGACCAACATTTGTTATTGAAGTAGAAGTCCTGGGAGTGCATTCTGACGAAGAACAGCAAAGGTAATAACATTTTTCTTATAGTAAATCTGACTTTGGTGAGTGCTAAACTTGCTGGGTGTCTAAATAGCTAGCCCTGTGATGCCGGGCTATCTACTGAGAATATTGCAAAATGTGCTTTCACCGAAAAGCTATTTTAAAATCGGACATATCGAGTGCATAGAGGAGTTCTGTATCTATAATTCTTAGAATAATTGTTATCCTTTTTGTGAACGTTTATCGTGAGTAATTTAGTAAATGTTTAGTAAATTCACCGGAAGTTTGCGGGGGGTATGCTAGTTCTGAACGTCACATGCTAATGTAAAAAGCTGGTTTTTGATATAAATATGAACTTGATTGAACAAAACATGCATGTATTGTATAACATAATGTCCTAGGTGTGTCATCTGATGAAGATCATCAAAGGTTAGTGCTGCATTTAGCTGTCTTCTGGGTTTTTGTGACATTATATGCTAGCTTGAAAAATGGGTGTCTGATTATTTCTGTCTGGGTACTCTGCTGACATAATCTAATGTTTTGCTTTCGTTGTAAAGCCTTTTTGAAATCGGAAAGTGTGGTTAGATTAACGAGAGTCTTGTCTTTAAAATGGTGTAAAATAGTCATATGTTTGAGAAATTGAAGTAATAGCATTTCTAAGGTATTTGAATAACGCGCCACAGGATTCCACTGGCTGTTACGTAGGTGGGACGATTTCGTCCCACTGGCCCTAGAGAAGTTAAACAAATGATTTGTTTAAAAAAAAATTGATTCTTCAAAGGAGCCACCCTTTGCCTCGATGACAGCTTTGCACACTCTTGGCATTCTCTCAACCAGGTTCATCTTGAATGCATTTAAATTAACAGGTGTGCAGTGTAGAATTAATTTCCTTCTTAATCGGTTTGAGCCAGTCAGTTGTGTTGTGACAAGGTAGGGGTGGTATACAGAAGATAGCCCTATTTGGTAAAAGACCAAGTCCATATTATGGCAAGAACAGCTCAAATAAACAAAGAGAAATGACAGTCCATCATTACTTTAAGACATGAAGGTCAGTCAATCCAGAAAATGTCAAGAACTTTGAAAGTTTCTTCAAGTGCAGTCGCAAAAACCATCAAGTGCTGTGATGAAACTGGCTCTCACGAGGACCGCCACAGGAAAGGAAGACCCAGAGTTACCGCTGCTGCAGGGGATAAGTTCATTAGAGTTACCAGCCTCAGAAATTGCAGCCCAAATAAATGCTTCACAGAGTTCGAGTAACAGACACATCTCAACATCAACTGTTCAGCGGAGACTGCGTGAATCAGGCCTTCATGGTCGAATTGCTGCAAAGAAACCACTACTAAAGCACACCAATAAAAAGAAGAGACTTGCTTGGGCCAAGAAGCACATGTGACATTAGACCTGTGAAATCTGTTATTTTATCTGATGAGTCCAAATTTGCAATTTTTGGTTCCAACCGTCTTTGTGAGACGCAGAGTAGGTGAATGGATGATCTCTGCATGTGTGGTTCCCACCGTGAAGCATGGAGGTGGAGGTGTGATGGTGTGGGGGTGCTTTGCTGGTGACACTGTCTGTGATTTATTTAGAATTCAAAGCACACTTAACCAGCATGGCTACCACAGCATTCTGCAGCAATACGCCATCCCATCTGGTTTGCGCTGGGACTATCATTTGTTTTTCAACAGGACAATGACCCGAAACACACCTCCAGGCTGTGTAAGGGCTATTTGACCAAGAAGGAGAGTGATGGAGTGCTGCATCAGATGACCTGGCCTCCACAATCACCCAACCTCAACCCAATTGAGATGACTTGGGATGAGTTGGACCGCAGAGTGAAAGATAAGCAGCCAACAAGTGCTCAGCATATGTGGTAACTCCTTCAAGACTGTTGGAAAATAATTATTCATGAAGTTGGTTGAGAAAATGCCAAGAGTGTGCAAAGCTGTCATTGAGGCAAAGGGTGGCTACTTTGAAGTATCTCAAATATAAAATATATTTTGATATGTTTAACACTTTTTTTTGCTTACTACATGATTCCATTTCATAGTTTTGATGTCTTCACTATTATTCTACAATGTAGAAAATAGTACAAATCAAGAAAAACCCTTGAATGAGTAGGTGTGTCCAAACTTTTGACTGGCACTGTATCAGTGAGTGGGCTCCAACTGTCCATGAGCATTAGTGTGAGACACACCACAGCAGGCTGGACCAGCCATGACCTGGCTAGCAAAGGAGAAAGAGAGACATGGGCTTGTCTGCCCTTCCCCTGACTTCCCTCTGGCCTACCTGCATACTGGATGTAGGCTAGACATGGGTTTGAAGTTTGATTGCCTTTCCAACTGCACAACAGTTGATGTCAGAAAAGGTGTGTGTGCGCGTGTAGCCTTGTGGTTAAGAGCGTTGGACCAGTAACCAGAAGGTCGCTTGTTTAAATCCACCGAGCCGATTTGGTGAAAAATCTGCTGGTGCCCTTGAGGCACTTAACCCTAATTTCTCCTGTAACTCGCTCTGGATAAGAGCGTTTGCTAAATGACTCAAATGTAAAAATGTTAATGTAGCCAGGTACTGTGTAATTAGCATAGGCTGAACTGGCCAGTGCTTATCTGAATTAGAATGAATGTACGTGGACTGCAGTACCTTCAGGCTTGGGCTTCATCAAAGCTTGGTACCAGGCAGGCAGTTAGTCCTTATCTGGACTGCAGCAGCAAAGTGTGTGTGGGAAAGCAGGCATAGCATGTTTCAGACAAAGAGCTCAAATGTAATTTTAGCTTGGCCGCCTCCCTGGTTTTTATAAACCAATAGTTTAAGACATATTTTCAGACGTTTTGTATCATTCAAATGGTCTCCTTTGATTTGAAAACATTTCAGTCAAGCAGTTGTTGAGGTTTTTCTATAAGAAGATGTTTTCATTGTCAGAAAATAAGTTCTATGAATCTTTGTTTTCCTGGGCACACTGCTCTCTACTCCTGCTTTTCTGAAAGATCGTAACAATAGCTCGTAAAAGAGCACTCGAGAAGAGTGAGATTAACAACACAAGGGAATGTTGCCTAGGGAAAAACTTGCTCTCAGCAGGTATATTTATCACAGCTCTGTCAATCAACTCCTGGCTGCATTTCAAATGAACCACTTTTCTTTTGTCTCATAAGGAACGCTTTTGGTTGAGAATATGCAAATCCAAGGCCGAGCGGAAGACCCAGGCAGAACCATCTCTCTCTCCCTCCGAGACAACTACAACCACTGGGTAATACTGGACCCGGTCAGACAGAGGCTCTACCTGAACAGCACCGGCAGGGCCCTCGACCGAGATGTAAGCGTTCAAACACGCAATGACTATTCATATGTTTGCTGTGGGGTTTGGGTTACTCTAAAGAAAAAAAAAACAGTTCACTGCAAGTTAGCTACACATTTACATTCCCTTCAAATACATCCTGAGGTAAAATAAGCTCCACAGCATACTGTAGCCACGTTGTTTCTTTGCATTCTTCTATTAAACATGTACAGTGTGTAAGCAACAAACCTATCCGTTCTTGAAAGAAAAGTACTGCACATGCACTGAACTGTACACTTTGAACAGTGCACCGGATAAAAACGTTGGCTAAATGGCATATGTTATCTACCGGTGTTAGAGTAGTTTATGATAATTGCGGAGATTAAAAAGATAGAAAAGCAAAGCATACGTCTGATCTGAAGCATAACTTTCTTTACATGTTCTACACATCAATCCCAGTCATGTTGTTCAATGTCAACCAGTTGATAGGAGGCTAATGACACTGTCCCTCGTTGTCCTTGGTTCCTTCTGAAACTATGCTTATTTTTTCCCCCTTTTAGCCCCCCTCCTACATCCATTCCATCGTGGTCCAGGTTCAGTGCACCAACGAGCTGGTCGGGAGCATCATTCGACACGAGGTGCGCATCGTTGTGAGGGATCGCAATGACAACGCGCCCCAGTTCCAGAAGCCTCGCTACTATGTCGCCATAAATGAGGTGAGACCCCCCCAGGATAACCTAGTTAAATATTTTATTACAATCCAAGACGGTGTGTCTGACTCTCGCTCCGAGTTCACAGGCCACCATTGAGCAGTATCTCATTACTTAGTATTGAATATTTCAGTCCGTTCAACCTGAATAGGGCCATACAATTTGGGAAAAGCTGTAAAAATGTGAAATATTAGCCATTGCTCAGTGACTGTGGACTGGTAGGTACGGTAATAACTTCAAATCTAATTACATTTATTCCCAGGGAGCTTTTTTGACTGTTAAAGAGACTAAGACTGTGGTCATTAAAATGTCTGTAACTATAGCTACTGTAGGATCTTCCCATATCTTATTCTGGAGGAGACCTGATTTTTTTGTGTGGTTTAACATTGATGGCCCATCCCACCCCTGGGACTGCTTGGGTCTCTGTTTAACAGTGGGACCTCCATGGGTCTTTATGTGGTTTAAAAGTGGGACCTCCATGGGTCTCTGTGGTTTAAAAGTGGGACCTCCATTGGTCTCTGTGGTTTAACAGTGGGACCTCCATGGGTCTCTGTGGTTTAAAAGTGGGACCTCCATGGGTCTCTGTGGTTTAAAAGTGGGACCTCCATGGGTCTCTGTGGTTTAAAAGTGGGACCTCCATGGGTCTCTGTGGTTTAACAGTGGGACCTCCATGGGCTCTGTGGTTTAACAGTGGGACCTCCATGGGTCTCTGTGGTTTAACAGTGGGACCTCCATGGGTCTCTGTGGTTTAACAGTACATTGTCCATAGGCTCCAGGAATAGAGGGCCACAGAGCGTCTGGTGTCCCACCAGGGGAAAAAGTAGCTACATGGTGATTTTGCAGCTTTTCCCTAATAGAAAAAGGGTCCCCTGAGTGTTTCTGTGTTAGATTGAGCTCATTAGCGAGCAGCCTTTCAGAGTAGCAGACAGAGAAGACAGCCCCTGCAGAAGCTTCTGTTCTCAAACTATTGGAAATGGTTGCTTTCATTATTCTGCTCTATAGATTTGTTTTTACGCAGTTTGAAATGTTGGCAAAACTTTACTTGGATAGTTCATCTGCAGATGCTCTACAGACTATCAGCATCATTTCAACTAACTATCTACTAACCCTAGCTCTAACCCTAACCTTAACCCTCATCCTAACCCTAAACTTAACTCTTACCCTAACCCTTATTCTAAACCTAACCGGAGCCCAAATAGTTGCATATCGACAGATAGTTGACCTGTAGAGCAACTACAGATGGGAAAACCGGACTATCCAAACAAGGTGTTGGATAGAGATAAGGGGTCCAATAGAATGCAGTCTCCTGTCCATCAGTCAACTGTTTAAGCCCACATAGTGGAGAGCTACAGCGCTGTCGAAGCAGAGCGAGATATAACACCAGTTAGAGGTTTTCACGGTTGAAGGAAGTATGTTGTTGAGCTGAAGACATCTGCTAATGTGAGATCTTGACTGCACACATGGACGTACTTGGCATGACAGTACTGTGTGTCATATAGTATCTGGAGAGCCTTATTTGCTTGCATTCCAACTTTCCGCTGAAGTTGCAAGCGGGAGGATGGGGAGTTAGTGAATGCCAATCATGCTTGCTAGCTGTATGCTCTTGTGAGACCTTGACCCTGTTTAAAAATTCCATTAACTACACCTTCACCTGAGACTGGCATCAAGAGTTATAGTCAAGGCTGAATCACTCACACTTGTTAATCAGGCACTTAGTCTTCAGACAGTTCTAGATATGCCTTAACCTTTCAACACCTTGTTATCTCATATGGGGAGAATCTTTTGGCCTCTCCTTGTGTATCCCAATAAATACACTCCTAAGACGTGCAGTAATCCGCAAACACTTAACCCCTTGGTTATTAAATGCACTTTACACTTCTTTATACTACATTAATCCATTCATTACGGGGGCCTTCATGCATACAGTCTGTTACGCAATGTTTATCACTGAGGCGCTGATGTGCAGACTAAGGGACGTGGAGGAGTGATGTGCTCCCAGAGGTGTGTCTGTGACTGGTTGGCGCTGGGAGAGCTTTGCATCCCAATGAGGTAATGATAGCTCTTAAATAATGCCTGCTTATGTATTTCTGCGGTTAACAAAATTGCAGAATGGATGGGGTGTACCCGCCGTCCCTATTTTGTCAAAGACGACAGAGTAGATTTCAATTTCTGTGAATGGGAAACATGGAATCGTGCCTCTACTTTTCATTACAGCACCTCCTTTAGAAATTACATTTGGGGTCCCTGCTGTGGGTTTCTATTAGGTTTTTCCTATTCGGCTCAGTGAAAACATTTTTACAGTACCAGTCAAACCATAGCTGATGTCAGTAGTGTTTCGCTGAACCCTCTCCTCTCTTCCTCTTGTATCTGACATCCTTTGTGTGTTCATGTTCCTGAAAAAGTTTTCAGGAGCTAAAATACCCAGGTTTCCTTGGTGCTGCCAACAGGCACTAGTCTATTACCTTCTATTCTCACATCTGATAGCGGTCCACTGTGGGGCTCAGGTATGACAGCTGAAAGGAACCATTCTAGTGCTGCGAATCACTCGCCCCTCTCAGAAGACCAAGAGCAAGGCTTTGTTGGTGATTGGCTGAGCTAGCCACCTCAGAATCCAACAGGGATTATGTTGTTGCGCAACCAGTCACTTCAAAGCTAACTAATCCTGTTTTCACCGCAATATGCTCGTCTGTAAACAAATCAACAGCATGTTGGTTAGTGACGCAGGAAAAATGTGATACAGTTGCATATCGCAATGTTATTTTTGACGATATTATATAGCTACTTTTTTGTTGTTGCTAGGTAGCGTTAGCTAGCGCTATTGTCGACTGTACCTGCACCAAAACGGCAGTATTTTTCATCCTATAGCTTGTTTTCCACCTTCTTTTTAAATAGTGATCCAATATTGTTTTCAGCACTTTTGTTTCCATGAATGATCAAAACAAATTTTCTCATGCTCTCTCTTGTCTCTCGCAGCAGACGTATAGCGAGAAATATGTCAGGAATGTCAAATCGCAATAAAATTGCGGTATCGAATCACAAAACATATAGAATGGGCACCTAAGTCTCGTGATAATATAGTACAGTAAGGTCCCTGGCAATTCCCAGCCCTAACGTTGGTTTAGCCCTTACTGTATGTTTCACTCAGAATGGCTGGATCGTTAGTGTATTGATGAAGGTTGTTGTCGACCGAATGCTTAGCACAGGAAAACTGACACTTACATCTGATTCAAGTGTGCGGAGACTTCTTTTGATAGTTTGGGTCGTTAGTATTGTCATAACGATGTAATAATGTCGTCTTACAGTTGACCCCAGTTGGCACCACCATCTTCTCCGGCTTCACTGGGAATAATGGAGCTCTGGACATTGATGACGGCCCAAACGGACAGATCGAGTACATCATCCAGTACAACCCAACTGACCCGGTATGTTACATCTCAGTACTTACTGACTGACCCATCCAATCTGATTCTCTTTAAACCCACGACTGATGGCAATCACACTGCACAGCCTAAAAAGATTGCTAGAGATATTCAATTATTACCGTATTACTCATATCACTAGGTAGGGGTCACAAGGCCACAAATGTCCTGTTGAGGCAATCTCTACACCAAGGGGGAGCTTTTCTGAGTGGAGTGCACTCTTAACCCAGGGTACTGTATCTCTTCGTGTCGCAGATGGCCAACAGGACGTTTGACATCCCTCTCACCCTTTCTGGCTCGATGGTCCTGAGGGAGAGGCTCAACTACGAGGAGATCACCCGCTACCTGGTCATCATCCAGGCTAATGTAAGTAGACAGCCATGCAAGACAGAGTCATCAAAGTCTGTGGTCGTGTCTGGAATGGCACCCTATTCCCTGTATCGTACACTACTTTTGGCCAGGGCCTGTATGTCTAGGGTAAGCGATGGACAAACCAAACACTGGAGCGTACTGCACATGGGTACAGGACTGTACGATGTGTCTTTTTTAATAGGGTAGGCTGCAGCACTAAGAAAAACTTGAAGTGAAACTTCATACCACTTTGTAAATGCAAAATCATATTTTTCTGTGTGCGTTAAATGATTGTTGCATGTTCTTTTGAAAAGGAGGACATACTAGATGTCCAAGGCAAGAATGGTAAAGAGAGTACAGAATTATCCATTCAATTATGCCTCAGTCAAGGTATTCATTGCCAGAATTTTACCAAAATGTTTTACAATGTCTTTTGATACTGGAACATTTGAATGAACAGATGCTTGAACCGATGTGGCATATATTTTCAATGCAAGTGCTTTCCAGACTGAAATGAATGCAATGCAGAATGTTTTTGAAAACTTGAATCTTTTGGAAAATACAGAAAGGATGTTGCACTTAAGGTAGAATCGCGTTGTTCCACCAATTAGGTGCCTTTTTAGGTGAGTGGCAAGGCCTACGTGCTTTTTAGATACTCCTACCCGAGGTAGGACAAAACACAAGCATGTTTTTTTTCTCCTCTCTAATGTATCCCATTTATGAAATGGATGGTTGTGTGAAAATATTTTACTGCAAAAGTGGTTAAATTGATAGATATTGTGACACCCCCCCTAAACTTGAAAAGTGCAGCATAATGTCTGGCTAGAGGGTGGATGGGTTGCGCAATCTCATGTAACCTAATATTGCAAGCTCTGACATTACTAAAATGTGGAATGCCAGTAGTCAGTTGTCTACACTACATACACAAACAAACAGCGTAAGGATATCTGGGAAATATAGACCTGTAAACACTGAGATAGTTTCGGCGGAAATGCCAATTATGAATATTTATGATAAATGTAAGCTTTACTTTTTGGTAGCTGGTTAATAGACAACTTTACAAGTCAAATGTGCTCTCATTCAGTGCTATATGATCCTGCCTGACAAAAATACATACACACTAAGGAAAGAGGGTTCCTGAAGGGTGAAGGTTCTATGTGGAAACCACAGGAGGTTGGTGGCACCTTAATTGGGAAGGATGGGCTCATGCTAATGGCCGGAACGGGGAAAATGGAATGGCATCAAGCACATGGAAACCATGTGTTTGATGTATTTGATACCATTCCACTGATTCAGTGGAATCAGTGGAATGGAATCAAATACATCAAACACATGGTTTCCATGTGCTTGATGCCATTCCATTTCCCCCGTTTCAGCCATTATTATGAGCCAGCCTCCCCTCAGCAGCCTCCACTGGTGGAAACATAATGACTCAAAGAACCAAATGATGAAAGACTGTGTCGGTGTAAATACATTTGATTATGAATCCAATATGGCCAACATAATTACACTCAAACACCTTTGCCTGCATATAAATTGCCCTGGTTTATTTTGTATTGTGTTATTTTGTCTTTAACACTAGAGCTGCTGGGCCTTTGACTAAAACATTCTAACAGTGTAAATAATACATTTAATTTATTATATCGCAAAATAATTGTTTGGTTGTGTTTATGAAGGCCTTGGGTAACATTAGAATACTTAAAAATTTTTATTTTAAATAACACAATAGCATTTTCATGAGTTTGTTACTGTAAAAAACATTTTGTTTAATAGGCACACAAGAATTCAAGTGTTCAATCAGTTTTATTTGTGGAGTGCTTTTCTTACAACTATGAAACAGAACGCATATGTGTTAGAAGACGATAACAGCTTCTTTTTATAAAAACAAAATACAAATAAAGTATCCCAAGCACCAAGACGCACGGTCAAATGATGGAAACATCAGTAGGCTAAACATTTTAGAATGGCCTTGGTAAATAGTGAATATCAGCACAAAAACAAGTATGGCATTATAATGAATATAAGTAATAAGTGTCAAAAATAGTCAATTACAGTCAGCTGGTGCTTTTTTGCGTCAGTTGGATTTCATTTAGCTGTTGTCCCTTGTCCCAACAGTTGCCACAATTTTCGGAACTTTCACTGGCTTGACACACTTTGACATACCTTTGTTTTGTTGTAGTGCGTAATAGTCTCCGGTTCTCTCTTTATTGTGTCCCGTTGTCTTATCATTCTTCAGCACCGTTGTGGAGTACAATGGCGGTGCAGGTGCCTTATTTTGTGCAGAGGGAGGGAGCTCCCGTCTCATTTTGTTCATGCTGCCGGCCAGACTTTAAAAAAAAAAATTCACCAATGACAGTAAAGTGAAGAAATGTTCCATGGTGACATTTCTCCCCTTGCCAACCTAAGGTTCCACAAGACTCGTCACCACGTTCTGACACTCTCTCACCTGCTGCCCCATGGGGATCTTTTCCCAGATATTGAAAGCCATTCAGCATGTACAATTACACACACGCTTACTTTGTAGCCGACTCCAACTAGGCCAGAATAGACTGATAAAACTGCTTGGATTCAGTGGACTGATATAGGGTACACTGTTTTGAGATGATAATTAGAATGGGTCAATACAATAGAATGGCCGCCCTGTTCTTCATTCACAATTGGTGATTACGTAATTATGCATCATTCGCTGCCCCTCTCTCATCAACTCACCCATTCTCCCCTATTCTCCCCCCTCATACTTTACTATTTAATCTGCTGTTGTATGTGTGAAATTCGTTTCGGTATAGTTTAGGTTCAGCTTCCAGGTAATTATCAACTATCGGCAGATGGAGGGGAGCAGGCCCTACTCTCGGGAGAAGTCAGGGGAAACGGGAAAAACCATCATAAAACTGGTTAGAACTCCAGTTCTGCTTGTGAATAAAGTTAATAAATAAATCACGAGTGGTCAAAAATAACTGCTTTAGCGGTTCTAGTGTTAAAAGGGTTTTATACGGCTCTTGGTATAACTATGAGTGGCACTGCCATGCCTCTGTTCTGAGTAGCTGCAGCCAACTAGCTTTTAAATGTGTGTTCATGTTTTTCACGACACAAGCACACAGTAGTGTAACCAAGTTACAGGAAAGCAACCTGTTATACAACAGTCAGCCACTCTAGCAGCGTATATGTACAGCTTTAACCGTATCCCTATTTAGCCTACTGAAACAAGTGTGCAAGGTTGATTCAAAGTCTTTGAGGTGACCAGGCCATGAGTGTGTCCTAACAGGGTGAGGAGATAAAGTAGCCAGTATTGGTTTTAGTTCTGGGGCCTGACCAGGTTACACAGCTAACTGGTCATTCTGGGAATGCTGCATCGACAAGGGCAGTAAGTATCCTTCCTGTTTGACTGTCAGGGTATACGGTTTCCATTTATACAACAGTTGGGTCGAGGCACTCAGCGGATGCAGTTTGCATGCCAACGAGAACCATTGACTAACTGGAATGTTAACATTCCAGCGTAAATGCAGGCTGGAGCTATCTCAGCCTAATTGATGCAGGGGATACTCCAGTAGTGGAATGGTTAGTTGTCTGGTTGTGAAGGAGAGTGTGAGATTGATGTCACAAACAGACCTGCCCTCCAAACAGAATCTTTCCAACACCTAATTGACAGTGGCTGGAGTTTTTTTTATGTTGAATGTGGCAAACAGTCCTGAATGTGGCATATTCCTTTATATTCCTTTGGGAGTCAGTGATTTATTTGGCCGATATTTACTATGGGTAGTTGGCTGTGATTACGCTCTCGAACGGCTAGATATTCTTTACCATTCGGCCATCAGATTTGCTCCTTATAGGACAGATCACTGCACTCTATGCTCTTCTGTAAACTGGTCATCTCTGTATACCCGTCGCAAGACCCACTCACTGGTTGATGCTTATTTATAAAACCCTCTTAGGCCTCACTCCCCCCTATCTGAGATACCTAGTGCAACCCTCATCCTCCACATACAATACCCGTTCTGCCAGTAAGATTCTGTTAAAGGTCCCCAAAGCACACACATCCCTGGATCGCTCCTGTTTTCAGTTGGCTGCAGCGAGCGACTGGAACGAGCTGAAGAAAAAAAAACGCTCAAACTGGACCGTTTTGTCTCCATCTCTTCATTCAAAGACTCAATCATGGACACCCTTACAGACAGTTGTGGCTGCTTCGTGTGATGCATTGTTGTCTCTACCTTCTTGCCCGTTGTGCTGTTGTCTACAGTATGCCCAATAATGTTTGTACCATGTTTTGTGCTGCTACCATGTTGTGTTGCTACCATGTTGTTATGTTGTGTTGCTACTAGGGTTACAAAGGGTTGGAAACCTTCCGGAAAATGTCTGGACATTTTCCAGAAATGTTCCATGGGACGTTAAGCCCTGGAATTTTGGGAATTTTGCATAAATTCATTCAAAAAAGTTAGCTTATAACAGTGAACCTTTTTTGTGGGATACGCATAAGGCGAATCTAGGTCTTGTGGCATATTTTGGTTAAATTATCCATAATTCAATGGAATTGCAACCCTCTGCATGCACAGAGCATTCTTCCATCACATGTGCAGTGCATTCTTCCATCATATGTACAGCTGATTCTTAAGATCTTGCACACTAATGAGATGCTATTGAGCCCACACTACTACACTGTCCGAGCCAAGGAATACATGCTTTCTGGTAAGTTTTGATTACCATACTGGGTGGGGTGAATATATTTTATATGACATACATGATTTTTTGTTAACTAGTAAATAGTAGCCTACATGAAAGTGTTTTTTTAAATTATTGCTAACTTGTTAACAATTTCTGCTAGTTAGTTTTTGCTACCATGTGGGTTTTAGCTTGCTTGAGCCTGCTAAATGAGTGTTAATTCACCTGTTTCCATACATGTTTCATTTAAAAAAATGTATCTTACAAAGGAGTTGTTTAATCTAACTGCTTAACTATTTATCTGTACATGGAATTGTATTTGTTTTTTTTACTCTTTTTCTAATCTTTACAGGAAAATGCCACGGGCACTATCTGATGTGTGGAGACATTTCACTGCAGCTAAAGTAGAAGGAAAAGCTGTGTACATTTGCAAATACTGTGCCAAATCATATGTGAAGAATGCAACAAAGATGCAGAATCATCTGGCCGAGTGCATAAAGTTCCCTCAGCACTCACAACAAGCAACCTCTGACCAAAGTCTCTCTACCTCTATTCGAGGTGAAAATGATGACTCTAACACCTTATCAATAGCAACAGCTCATGGTCCTCCTGGAATCAAAGTTTTTTTTAACTCAATGGAGGAATGTAGTCAGCTAAATGCTGATGAATGTCTTGCTCGAGCTGTGTATACAACTGGTTCACCTCTGATGCTCACAGGCAATGTATATTGGAAGAGATTTCTGAATGTCCTTCGCCCATCATACACCCCTCCAACCAGACATGCTTTATCTACTATTGCTGGATGCAGAGTTCAGCAGAGTTCAAGTGAAGGTCAAGCAAATTATAGAGAAAGCAGACTGTATTACAATCCTCTCTGATGGGTGGTCGAATGTTCGTGGGCAAGGAATAATTAACCACATCGCCGCCACCTCTCAACCAGTATTTTACAAGAGCACAGACACAAGGGACAACAGACACACCGGTCTCTACATTGCAGATGAGCTGAAGGCACTCATCAATGACCTTGGACCACAGAAGGTATTTGCACTGGTGACAGACAATGCTGCGAACATGAATGCCGCTTGGTCTAAAGTGGAGGAGTCCTACCCTCACATCACACCCATTGGCTGTGCTGCTCATGCATTGAATCTGCTCCTCAAGGACATCATGGCACTGAAAACAATGGATACACTACAAGAGAGCCAAGGAAATGGTTAGGTATGTGAAGGGTCATCAAGTTATAGCATATAACGAGAGCACCACATTGAAGCTCCCCAGCAACACCCGTTGGGGTGGTGTTGTCATCATGTTTGACAGTCTCCTGGAGGGGAAGGAGCCTCCAAGAAATGGCCATATCACTTGATGGGGCTGCCGATATGGACAGCCCCATCAAGAGGATCCTCCTGGATGATGTATTTTGGGAGAAAGTGGTAAGCATCCTGAAACTCCTGAAACCTATAGCAGTAGCCATTGCACGGATTGAGGGAGACAATGCCATCCTGTCTGATGTTCAGACTCTGCTTGCAGATATAAGAGAAGAAATCAGTACTGCCCTGCCCACTTCACTGTTGTTCCAAGCAGAGGAAACTGCAATTCTGAAATGCATCAAAAAGCGTGAAGACTTCTGCCTGAAGTCCATACACAGCGTACATGTTGGACCCCAAGTATGCTGGCAAGAGCATCCTATCTGGTGCAGAGATCAGAAAGGCCTATGGTGTCATCACTACCGTGTCTCGCCACCTTGGCCTGGATGAGGGAAATGCTCTTTGCAGTCTGGCGAAGTACACTTCCAAGCAAGGGCTTTGGGATGGAGATGCAATATGGCAGTCGTGCCAACATATCTCATCAGCCACCTGGTGGAATGGACTTTGTGGGTCTGAGGCTCTTTCCCCTGTTGCCTCCGTTATCCTCCAAATCCCACCCACATCAGCCTCCTCAGAGTGCAACTGGTCCTTGCTTGGGAACACACACACACACACACCGAAGCACGGATCAAGCTGACCAATACAATGGTTGAACAATTGGTGGCCATGCGGGCAAATGTGAGGCTTTTTGAGCCTGACAACAAGCCATCCTCAACAAGGTTGGATAGTGACAGTGAAGATGAGGCCTCAGAGTCTGATGTTCAAGAGGTGGACATTGAGGAGGTCCAGAGAGAAGACGTGGAAGCCTGAGAGGAAGATAACCAAAGCTTTAGTTTCTAGACCATCATTTTACAGATGTATGTTGAAAACATTTTTGGGAGATGCGATGGATCATTGGGGATCATTCAATATTCCCTTTTGTTGTTCAGTGAAAACATCCCATGTGAAGAGTCAACTCATTTAATTAAAGTTCAATTCGTAACAATTACATTTTTTCTATTGGAAGGACTTAATCATTTGCAATTATGTCTACTTATGATAAGGCAAAAGGTTTCTGTCTCCATATGATATGGTAAATATAGCCAATGCAAAAAACATCTACATCTACAATGGTATTAATATTAATTTGCATATATTTCCGTTAATTCCCATATATTCCCGTTAATTCCCACAGAAAGTTTCCACCTCTGAATATTTCCCAACATGTGCAACCTTAGTTGCTACCATGCTGTGTTTTCATGTGTTGCTGCCGTGTTATGTTGTCGTCTTAGGTCTCTCTTTATGTAGTGTTGTGGTGTCGCTCTTGTCGTGATGTGTGTTTTGTCCTATATTTTTATTTTATTTTTTATTTTTAATCCCAGTCCCCGTCCCCGCAGGAGTCCTTTTGCCTTCTGGTAGGCCGTCATTGTAAATAAGAATTTGTTCTTAACTGACTTGCCTAGTTAAATAAATAAAAATGAAGAGGGACAGAACCTTTGAGCGTGATATCAGGTTACCTAGAGGTTACTTAGAGTGTAGGTCATAGACTGTGACTATGAAGCGTTGGTTATGAGGGACGTAGCACAGCTCCACACACACATATACATTCGAAGATTATCCCTGGGCTTTGATGGAAAGTAAAGGGGTTGCAGAGGTGGTGGAACGGATCAAGCAGAGACCACTATCTCACAGTCAATCCCCAGCCACCATACACAATCATATACAGTATCTTTATTTAAGTTTGTCCATCCTAAAGGACCTCTTGTTTGCCATAGATGGCATTATGCCCTTATATATGTTGGGATTACTGAACAGTTTCCCACGCATTAGTCACCACAGCATGAGAGCTCATTCTTCACATGCAAGTCCAGTTCAGGTGTCACATGGGCTGGCCAGCCCTGGGTGGTAGCAAAATAGGTGCACATGAGGGCAATGCACACCAGCACTTTCCAGATGGCATTTTGGCTGTTGAATGGCCTCCTGACATGTGCCAGTCCAGTTGCATAGTGTCTCTGTCTTTATTAACTGCCAGAGGGGGGACTGATGGTGGAGTGGGCCTATCGAGGATAGTTCTGGGAGATTCAGGAGGGCATTGACATTGGAGAGGTGTGATGGTTCAGTGTGGTAAACGGCTGCCTTATGTGGATGCATCCCAATGTCACCAAGTCAACATGTACGGCAGCTCCAGGGCAGACTGGGAGATTCAAGATGGCATTGACATTGGACAGGCACAATTCCTATGATGCGAAGCCCCACTAAGTTGATGGCATTTCTTTTCAATGAGTTTCAGATTGTGTTGATTCATTGTAGTGAACACCTGCCTAATGCCCTTGTCATCATCTGTGGGTGCATCCATAATATCACCAAGTCAACATATACGGAAAGTCCAAGGAGACGGCCAGGAGGGTGGACAAACTTTTTGGAAAAAATAAATATGCCAGCTCAACCCAAACAGCATAGGAGTGCACCGGAACATCCCAATGCGCATAATAAATGCAGTGAGCCAGCGGAAGGTCATGTTCGATTCAGTCGGATCTATTGGACTAGCAATGAATCGAAGCTTACTTCTAGATGATAAGATTACTGAAAGTGATTTAAGAGCCCATTCCTGGAAGCACAAGTTGACCCACAGTTGGTATACAGCAAGTTGTAGAGCTAGGGAGAGGATGCCTAGGGTTCTCTTTCCTTTTGTTGGAGCCTCCCGAGTTGCCTCATTGATCCTCAGAGGCTCGTGACTTGGAATACTTGGTGTTGCCATGCCAAGAAGTCTGCTTCCTTTTTTATATCCAGACAAAGCTATTCGAGTGTAATTATGGCAGGCCTATTGGATTCCCAACCATGGTTGAATTACACTAAAATAGTACAGGTCATAAGTACAGTACACAAATCTGAAAGATCTAAAACATGTGCAGGTGATTAAAACACCATTTAATGGTATTGTGGCAGCCATATTGGATTCTGGACGCCATAATGGATTTGGCCCCCTAACGTAATTGCAAGAGGCTGAACATCCAATCCACAGAGGTACCTTTGATTGAAAATAAATGACAGTTTTCGCAGTCCCAGCCCAGAGACGATTTAGATTACAATAGCTACAACAACAATAACGTTCATCATAAATATTCGTAGTTGATATTTCTGCCTATTCTATCACAGTGTTTACAGGTCTATATTTTCAAGATGCATTGCGATATCCTATTGCTGTTTGTTTGTGTATGCAGTGTAGACAACTGACTACTATCAATTTAACCACTTTTGCAGTAAAATATTTTTACACAACCATCCATTTCATGAATGGGAGATATTAGAGATGTGAAAAAACATGGTTGTGGTTTTGTTTTACCTCGGGTAGGGGTATCTCAAAAACTAAAACCCTTTTTGAGGATTGGCCACTAGCAATACAATTATTTTATTTTTATGATTATATTTATTTCCCCTAATTTTAACATTCAGTCATAAAGAGCACATGTTCAACTTAATAGAAAACATGTTTTCCCATCTCAGGAGGTTATTAAGTAAAAAAAAAATGACTATAGTAAATGCCTATTAAGTGCCAAATAAAGTAACAGGGTTGATCGTAACAGGGTGGACGTTTTCATCTTATATAAGCCATAAATCCCCTTGTGACAATCCCCTTGTGTATTGTGAAAACATTTCTAGCCTGTCTAGCTATAGTATGGGTAACATTGTTGACGTGTTATGGCGACCCGCTCAGTTTTCCACCACAAAACACCAGGAAAAGGCTAAAAGGAGTAGAACCAGCTCACCTGCTTTTACACTATGATTTGACTATTAGATGTTCAAAATTTCTTTCGATAAAGTATTCTTTAAAAAAAGGGTTCATCATATTAAAACGGGAATTCAGCTCAGGTACCAGGGTTGACCTTAAAAGGAATCTCTAATCACATGAAGTAAATAATAATCTTCAGAAAGGACTTTGCAAAAGTAACAAAATAACTATCTTGGTCTTTACAATGATGGTGAAAAACTTGGAGAAATGTTGTGGTAATGGGTTCAAATCTTCTTAGAAGTCACAGAGGACGCACAGAGGAACATGTCAAAATGTTGAACTTTATTCCTATGAAAAATCTGATTTATAGAATTTTCCATGTGGTCTATATTAAAGGGCACTTCATCTGATATAGCAGGCTTTTAAAATGCACAATTTGTACTTAAAATATCAAAGGGATGCAACAGGCACTCATTTTGTGGAACAACCCAGCTGCGGAAGAAAGGTAAACAGACAAAAATATACTTTAAATCATTGGTCGGCAACATCCAAAACCGGAATCACCAGGAATTCAGCTAAAAATGTGTTTAATTTAGGAAATCTGATCTCATGTATTCCCACAAATAAAATAATAGATATGTGTATCAATGTGAAATTATTATTTTCAAATACAATCTCTTTTTGGGCTTAGTTGTGGTCAATTTGCAGTGTACAAATTATTATAATTATGTTCCGCCCCTCCAACCATCCGCGCCGACAAAAAATCGGACTGCGGCTGAATCTAGTTGCCTACTCTGCTTTAAATTCTCAGTTAATAATATCCACCCCTGTCATCTATATGCAAATGGCACCATCATCTGTAGCACGGCTCCCACAGTAGATGTGGCATTTCTCAAATTGTAGAAAGCGTTTAATGTTGTCCAACATCACCTCTTTCAGCTCAAATTGGTCATAAATTCACAGAAAACCAAACTAATGGTATTCTCAAGAACAAGAAAGCAATCCCCTACTCTGCCTCAGAGTCCCTTTGCAAAACATGCCAATAGAGGTGGCGTCATCATACAAATACTTGGGGTTTCACATCGATGAAACGCTGTCTTTTTAACTTCTCTAGGGCCAGTGGGACGATTTCGTCCCACCTACGTAACAGCCAGTGGAATCCCGTGATGCGTTATTCAAATACCTTAGAAATGCTATTACTTCAATTTCTCAAACATATGACTATTTTACACCATTTTAAAGACAAGACTCTCGTTAATCTAACCACACTGTCCGATTTCAAAAAGGCTTTACGAAAGCAAAACATTAGATTATGTCAGCAGAGTACCCAGACAGAAATAATCAGACACCCATTTTTCAAGCTAGCATATAATGTCACATAAACCCAAACCACAGCTAAATGCAGCACTAACCTTTGATGATCTTCATCAGATGACAATCTTAGGACATGATGTTATACAATACATGCATGTTTTGTTCAATCAAGTTCATATTTATATAAAAAAAACCAGCTTTTTACATTAGCATGTGACATTCAGAACTAGCATACCCCCCGCAAACTTCCGGTGAATTTACTAAATTACTCACGATAAACGTTCACAAAAAACATAACAATTATTATAAGAATTATAGATACAGAACTCCTCTATGCACTCGCTATGTCCGATTTTAAAATAGCTTTTCGGTGAAAGCACATTTTGCAATATTCTAAGTAGATAGCCCGGCATCACAGGGCTAGCTATTTAGACACCCACCAAGTTTAGCCCTCACCAAAGTCAGATTTACTATAAGAAAAATGTTATTACCTGTGCTGTTCTTCGTCAGAATGCACTCCCAGGACTTCTACTTCAATAACAAATGTTGGTTTGGTTCAAAATAATCCAGAGTTATATCCAAATAGCGGCGTTTTGTTCGTGCGTTCAAGACACTATCCGAAAGGGTAAAGAAGGGTGACACGCCCGACGCGTTTCGTGACAAGAAAATTCTAAATATTCCATTACCGTACTTCGAAGCATGTCAACCGCTGTTTAAAATCAATTTTTATGCCATTTTTCTCGTAAAAAAGCGATAATATTCCGACCGGGAATCTGTGTTTTAGTACAAAGAGAGAGAAAATAAAAACATGGGGTCGCCTCGCGCACGCGCCTCAGTCTCATTGTCCTCTGATAGACCACTTACCAAAGGCGCTAATGTTTTTCAGCCAGGGGCTGGAATTACATCATTCAGCTTTTTCCCGGGTTCTGAGAGCCTATGGGAGCCGTAGGAAGTGTCACGTTACAGCAAAGATCCTCAGTTTTCAATAAAGAGAGTCAAGAAGAACAAGAACTTGTCAGACAGGCCACTTCCTGTAAGGAATCTTCTCAGGTTTTTGCCTGCCATATGAGTTCTGTTATACTCACAGACACCATTCAAACAGTTTTAGAAACTTTAGGGTGTTTTCTATCCAAAGCCAATAATTATATGCATATTCTAGTTTCTGGGCAGTAGTAATAACCAGATTAAATTGGGTACGTTTTTTATCCGGCCGTGTAAATACTGCCCCCTAGCCCTAACAGGTAGCTCCACGTTCGACAGCTCACTAAAAAAGCCTAAACTTAAGCTGCCATTTTTCTTTAGAAACAAGTCTTGTTTTTCTTTTCAAGCTAGAAAAGACCTTGTTGCAGCAACTCTCTTTGCCTTTGTTGGACTGTGGTGATATTCTGTACACGAATGCCCTGGGGTCTTACCTGCACACACACACTAGATACACTTTACTAAAGCTGCTTTAAGATTTGTAACCAACACAAAAGCTCCTACACATCACTGTACCTTATATCAGTTAGCAGGATGACCATCCTTAATTGTAAGGCGACAGGCTCATTGGTACAGTAGGCCTACATGTTTTTGTCTATAAGTCAATTTTAGGGCAGCTGCCAATATATTTAAGCACTTTACTCACCCTCCAGAGTCATGGACATTCCCGTCTGAGATCACAGAACTGTTCCGAACACAAGAACAGAGTTTGGTAAGAGTGCTTTTAGGACTGCTGCCCAATCATCCAGGAACACTTCGCAAAAGGACTTAAAACAAGATCATTTTATTCTCATTGATGATTTTACATCCCAGATAGGAGGGCTGTTGACTATAAACGATCAGGTTTAAAAGTGTGCAATCTAAGTTCTCTGATGCACTTTGCACTGTTTTAACTTCCATTCATAGCAGTTTTATGTTCTGTGGTGTCGAGTGGTATCGTGCTATTCTTTTAGATCAGTCAATTATAGAATTATAGAATATAAAATATGGATAAAATGCATCCTCCAATTGCAATGTCTGCCTATGCCTACAGATATTGTCTCCATACATTTTTGAATTTGTAATACCCTCAAACATCAAGTTGGGTATAGGCTACCTAATTTGAAAATAGGCCATCATCACTGTCAATCATGAATGATAATGGGAATTTCATGGGAATATTTAGATTTTCTTGAATGTCAAACTTTTAGCCTTTCTTGTATTTTGTTTCAATCAAACCATATATTCTGCCTAGTGGCACCCTCTGTTGAGTTTGGCACATGAGGAAGAAAAATTGACCTTTCAGCTTCAGCTAACCATCTTAAAATCTCATTAGCAATGAGGAGGTGTTTTTGGTGTGACAGTAACGTTATAGGCCTACTATGCTATTATATTTTGCTCTGTTATGCAAAATGCAAATTCATCATTATGTGATCTTGCGAGAGATTGATTCAAATCAAATTTTATTTGTCACATACACATGGTTAGCAGATGTTAATGCGAGTGTAGCAAAAGGCTTGTGCTTCTAGTTTCGACCATGCAGTAATATCTAACGAGTAATCTAACAATTTCACAGGTTTGATGTAACTTTAGTAAACAAGCACCAGTGTGAGAAGTGATAATCTTCTATTTGTAATAATAATAAGTGATCAGTATGGATGAGATGTCATTTCAAGCGATTGAAGCGCCCTTCGTGGTGCTGAAAGGACAGCGCCAGGATCGCGGAATGACGTTAAAGACGTTGAACCAACTTGTGGTGCTGAAGGATAGCCTAATAGGCCTAAGACTGTGGTATAGCCATTTGTAGACTATAGCCTAATATAAATACATATAGATTGCTAGGAGAGCTTTATTTGCGAGTAGGCATTTCATTGTATTGTGTAGCTTACACGCTGTATCATAAATATACTTTGATTTGATTAGCTTGACACATGGATACAATATACCCTATTACAGAATAAAAGGTGAACTATCAATTCATATCATTTATTTGCATAGATTAAACATGCTATCAAGTCAATTGACCAAGTAGTGAACATAAATAATTACTGCATAGAATTGTAGGAAATTAATTTTAAAACAGCCATAAAATCAAGTTTTTGATGTGGTGTATTTATGCATCTCAATAAACTATAACCTAAATGCATTATTACTTCCAACTTCCCCCAATTCACATTTCCAATTGCTCACCCCGACATACCAAGCTAAAACAGGCCCTGTGTCTCAACAAATAGCCAGTGTAGGCTAAATATCCCAGGCAGTGTCCTCGGCGGAACAATGTTGCCATAACTAAGTGGGCACATATCGTTCTGGGTTCCACTTCGCTAGAGGGGGTCCGTGGAGTTTTATGAACATCAAGGCAGACACATAGTGAACTTAGATTTTTATTCAACGTTCTGATTGGCCAAAGTGGTCAAGCCTCCGCAGTGCATACACGCCTATAGTTCTTCATCATTCTCGCCACTGCCAGAAAGAAGACAGGGAAGAAATCTTTATTTACCTACCTCTCGGCTGCTGTACATATTTATTTGGTTTGTCAACCTATTGTTTTTCATGGAATTTTATTGGTAAATAAATATAATTTATTTCAAATGTATCCAAATACATTTTCCAGAAATAGTTTTACCCGCTCCGTGCATTCTCAAATTGAAAAAAGTGAGCCGCTCCTCTGCGTTCCAGCGGCACTACACTCCTGGTTGTGTTTCATGTGAAACTATATGTATGCGGCTTTCTGGACCAGGGCTTGGAAAATGGATGTCAATCTCAATGTGGTTAAATAAAGGATAAATACAATTTTGTAAATAATAATCTCCCTCTGTAGGACCGCGCCCCGTACCCCAACGAACGACGCACCGCCACCACCACCCTGACTGTAGACGTGTTGGATGGGGATGACCTGGGACCTATGTTCCTGCCCTGCTCCCTGGTCGACAACACGCGTGACTGCAGCCCCCTCACCTACCGGGCCCACATCCTGGAGCTCACTGACCCAGTAAGTGTTACTGCAGACCAGCCCCAGCTCTAGAACCCCTGCTGAGTAGACATTTGACATGTCCCTCTATTCAAACAGGGCTGCTTGAGAGGCAGCTCACTCCTCTCAGCGCTAGGGAGAGAGGTAGCTGAGAGACAGCTTGGCTTCTCTGGGCCTCTGTTTGCATGTCAGCCTCAGGAGCCATTTATGTCAGCAGCATGGGTGCGCTCATATTAATATTAAACACGAGGCTCAGTGTGATTTCCTCTGTTTTTAAGCTAATTTCCAAGATTAGGGCTTTGAATACGCAGGGCTATTCGATTTATGCTACATTTATGGGCAGTGATATATTTCATGTGTTGTTCATGGATAATCATCATGATGGTGCAAGTTGAAATGATGAGAATGACTATGAACATTAGCGACCATTGGTGTGCTATTGTTTTCGTTTTTTTCGTGATCCCATTTTTTTGGATTGTTATTGGTAAGACAGGTACACATGGACAAAGAAACAAGTGACAGGACCTGAACAAGACAAACATTTCTCCTCTGACCCCCATCCAACAGAACTTCCCCAACCCAGCGTTAGATTAGTCGTTCGCAATAGCAGTAGTGGTTTGCTATTGTGAATGCATTGTATCGTTCTAAACAGATGACAGACACTTCTTATGATTGGAGGAAAGATGTTGACTTGTCAGGGGTACTGTGCATGGAAGTATTTTCGACTAGATTAGATTTCAACTCCAAACAGCGTGACACGTGTTTTCTCATGTAGAATGATTATCAACATATCTCCTTGTCAGTTCCATTGATTTGTTGTTCACTGATCTAGGTAGGCAGTCTCTCTTGATCAAAGTCTACCAGAAGTAAATGGCTGAGTCATGGAAGCATGGAAATGCTATAATTACAAGACAGATAATTCACAGGTAATTAGTTTTACACTTTGGGCTCTCTTACCTTGAGTAGAATCAGTGATTCCTTTAAAGTATTACTAATCCAAATGTAAAATGGATACTCACAGAAACAAGGACAATTGCTTTTTCCAGGCAACCCCATTAAATTGCCTTAAATGAATCTAGAAAAGTCTGGTTATTATCACTCATGACTTGAATACACCCGGCGATTGAATCCCAGACTGCACAAAAACAAAGACCTTGAGTAGTACTGCAATACAGGCCAATGCTATTGTTGGTCCATTCTATTGATACTATCAAGCAACATTTTTGCAGAAAAGTAAAAAAATGTCATTTTTTCCAAACATTAAGCAATATCCTAAGAAAGATAGTTACAGGTCAAACTATGACCTTGAGACGGCAGTGGTACACTAAGAGCCTCACCTGAATGAATGAATGAAATTAATTTTTTGTGTCAAAACATCAATTGGCAACCCATCCCTTATGGGATTAATTGACACATAAACATTACAATAACTCACTATGGTAATTAAATAATAATTCTTCTTCCAGTGTTCTCTGCATTGTGCATCGCATACATACATACATACATACATGCATGCATACATACATACATACATACATACATACATACATACATACATACATACATACATGCATGCATGCATGCATGCATACATACATACATACATACATACATACATACATACATACATACACACACACACATACATACATACATACATACATACACACATACATACATACATACATACATACATACATACATACATACATACATACATACATACATACATACATACATACATACATACATACATGAAAAATAAATACAGGGAAAAAAGGAACAGAAGTCACTTGAACCCAGTCTGGCACAAAGAGAAGATTCATATGGGAGACAAGCCAAAACACAATCTATATTCACACACTATTAACCACATAGAAGCTAAATATTTTTACTATTTAATTACAGTGTACGAAAACAGAATTTGCTTACATTGAGATCCTTCAACACTCTGCAGCCAAATGACAGAACAAGGTAACAGGAGCCTTAAGTTTACGCCACTGTTTTAAGTGGCTGGGGGCTGGACTTAACGCCAGCTAGAACGCACTCAAGGACATGTTTTACGAGTGCTGTGAGAGGTGACATTATGTGAGGGGCCCTGATTCGGATGATGTATGCAGTGGCAATGCCAGCGTAACCTCTTATCAGGTCTTCGAAACACCCCCACCTCATCCTCCCAAGGATGCCATCCCCATCAATCCCATCACTCAGGGGGCTAGTTCACATTCACACGTGTAATGATGAAGTCCTGTTATATTCCTCTTGTCTTCCTCTCAATTGTGTCAGGGAGCTTAACTGCTATCTCCTAAATGCGCCTCTCGTGTCTCCTCCGTCGGTGCTTGACGAAACATAAGGCTTCAACTTATTTATTTCGGCTCAGTACCGCTCAAGTAAAACTAAGCTTGTGATTGGAGAGGAGGAGGAGGTAGAGATATCGAAACGGCTGATAGGCCAGATTGTAAAAACTCCTTTAGCTGTTTGTCACAAAGTTACACTTCTGCTTCACACAAGCATCTCACTTTAGTTTGAAAGACAGTATCTCAGCCGAGGATCCAGGACACAGTAAGACATTCTGGGGAGCAGGAGCCATGGGCCGGCCCTCTTGTCCCAGGGAGAATGCTCATAAATAGAGGATAGGAGAGTGGAGGAGTGAAGGCTGGTTGGGAGGAGCTATATAGGCGGACGGCTCATTGTAATGGAATGAATGGAACGGAGTCCAATGTGGTTTCCGTATGTTTGATGTATTTGATACCGTTCCTTTTATTCCATCCCAGCCATTACAATGACCCGTCCTGCTATGACTCCTCCCACCAGCCTCCACTGGAGTGGAGGTACTTTCCTCAAGACAAGCTGATCACTCCGCCTTTTTATATCCCTCCAAAGCAGAGCGCTAGTGAGCCTCTCCGGAGCAGTAATAACATCCCTAGTAAGGCTCAAGTGGCTCTCCAATGCTGTGTCCTCTGTGTATTCTACCATTTTGCTTCCCCATCCATACACAGCAGCACTCTGGACATCCTCTGTAGCTAGTGTTGGTAGAGTGTAATATACCATCAGAGCTGAGAAATCAGATTAGAAATAGCACTGAGGGAACAGTGGGTAAGCTACTGCTGGTGTCTGTTGACAATTACAACAGGAGGCTTTGAAAGTGTTATACCCCAGTGTTGAGTGGAGCGTAATTGTTTTGTTTGTGACTGTGTGTGTATAAAATGGAAAGGAAAGTCGGCTGCATGTAATATATTAATTCACTGGCTCATTTATTCCAAGGCTGAAATGTAAAGCTGGAATAAGATGTAGCTAATAATAAAGACGTGAACAGACAAGTAATTCAAATCTAAAATGTAAGTCATTTGTTTTGATAAACTGTGCTTCACCATGGGTAATTAGCCATTTTTGAACACAGGTGCTGAAATGCAAATCTGTCAAAGTATGCCAGGTACAGAGTATTTTGATGTAAGTTCTTTGTCAGTGTTCACCATGTATCATAAAGGAGCCTGGAAGCTGTTTAATTGGAAGGTTGGGTTCATCAGAGTAGAGTAGAGCAGTCTTTTGGCGCGTCCTCCTGTGGTTGAGTGGGAGTAGTGGAGTGAGCACAGGGCTGCTATTCGTTCGTTACGCCATCACAGATCACACCCCCCCCCAGAGAATCCATCCTCGGTTAATTACACTAACAAAATCTTCCCGTGCTTCAACCGATCCCTCCAAAAGCCAATCTTCCTTTAGTTCAGCCTTTAAAACGGCCAGCTAACGTTCAGTCAAGCATTGATTATGGACCACGGAGCGGAGGACTCTGTGCGGTCTGCCGAGGAGTCGTCGTTACGTTGTCGTTCAGATCAAAGTAAACACATTAATTTGGCATCATGAAATATACATTTTTATTACGAAGTGTTCTATATAACTGGTTATTTAGCTTGTAACCCTAGCATAACCCTTTTTGGTGCTATATGGAACCTTTTTTTGAAGGTTCTATAAAAAACCATGCTCATCTGGTTCTAAATGGAACCTGCATGGTGCTATAAAGAACCCTTTCCTAAGGTTCTATATAGGACCAAAAAAGGGTTCTGCTATGGTTACATGCCAAATAACCTGTTATAAAGAACCATTCATCTTTAGTGTGGGGCTATATTGAACCATTTTTTTAATGGTTTATTAGCCATATTGTTAAAACGATTTAGACAATTATTTAGATAAATTGAATTAGGTGTGCTAGCTCTGGAATGGCTGGGGGTCCCTGACTGAATTGAGAACTACTGACTCAATCAAGCTTTCTCAATTGACACAAGGCCATATGCACCAGTCTTCTACAAAACACTGTCACTGGCCATAGTAATATAGAACATAATACTTAACACAACATTACAGATTAGATAAACTGGAATGACACTCTCACTCACGGTTGCACAAAAAGAGCTGTGAACAAACCACACCCCGAAATATTCTAATGAGCCACCACCCCTACATTTTAATTATCACTAAAATAGGAACTATTTTTGACCTGTAAAGAACCATTTGAAGGGCTCAGGGGTTCTTTGGGTCAGTATAGTTCCACAAATAACCACAACTCTTCCAAAAGAACCATTGAGGGACTCTCATTTCTTAGTGTATAGTCAGTCGGACACATATCACTTTCTGCCTGCTGCAGTCCCATTTAAAGAAAAAGACAGACCTAGAGTAGACGTTATACTTTTTTTTAAATACAGGCTTCTAAATGAAGTATCACGCATCATCAAAATGATAATCCCTTGCCTTGAATCAACTCAATTCCAACCAAAATGCAACTTGATTGAAGAATAAACACAAAAACTTTATTTGTCACATGCGACGAAAAAAACGTGTAGACCTTACCATGAAATTCGTACTTACAAGCCTTTAACTAACAGTGCAGTTCAAGAAAGTTAAGAAAAATATTTACCAAATAAACGAAAGTAAAAAATAATTAAAAGTAACACAATAAAATAACGAGGCTATATACAGGGAGTACCGGTACCGAGTCAATGTGCAGTGGTACAGGTTAGTCGAGGTAATTTGTACATGTAGGTAGGGGTAAAGTGACTACGAAAAACAGCGTAGCAGCAGTGTAAAAAACGAATGGATCATGTTCTAATTATATAGTTAGATTATAATAGTGGGCACTATGAATACAGTGTGGTTTGACATGATAACCAATGAAAAAGCCAGGGAGGAGTTATTGTGACAGGGTAGGAATCAAACTGTTGGTCATGGTTTCCTAGGGGATCCTATAATCTTTGGCTACGTTAAATGTTTTCTCTCTTAGCTACTTGATGTAGCTAACATATTCATGCTTCACCTATTCCTCTTTGATTTAGAAGAAACTGTTGCACAAACAACATGCTGATTTGGGCCTACACCATCACTGGTATCAAGCTGTATTAGCTAGCTCAGTGCATTTATTATCTAGCTAGCGATTAGCATTAGCGGTTTTGCTAAGAAAAGACTAACTGTTTGCAGAGAGTAAGATACACACACTAATAGTGTAATTATAGAACACTTGTGGATTTGCACTAAGTAATCAAAACATTTGGAACACCTGCTCTTTCCATGACATAGACTGACCAGGTGAATCCAGATGAAAACTACGAACCCTAATTGATGTCACCTGTTAAATCCACTTCAATCAGTGTAGATGAATCAGGTTAAAGAAGGATTTTTAAGCCTTGAGACAACTGAGACATGGATTGTGTATTTGTGCCATTCAGAGGGTGAATGGTCAAGACAAAATATTGAAGTACCTTTCAACAGGGTATGGTAGTAGTTGCCAGGCGCATCAGTTTGAATGTGTCAAGAACTGCAACGCTGCTGGGTTTTTCACACTCAACAGTTTTCTGCGTGTATCAAGAACGGTTCAATACCCAAAGGACATCCAGCCAACTTAAAACAACTGTGGGAAGCATTGGAGTCAACATGGGCCAGCATCCCTGTGGAACACTTTCGACACCTTGTAGAGTCCATACCCCGATGAATTGAGGCTGTTCTGAGGGCAAAGGGGGGTGCAACTCAATATTAGGATGGTGTTTCTAATGTTTTGTGCACTCAGTGTATATTAAGAAGCTTATCAGCATCATGTTGTATGTGCTGCATTGACCATGCAGATTGACTGCAGGTGGTCTCATGGTCAAGCAACAACAACTGCGCTCCTTGAGTGACAGGGAGCGGTGCTAGGTCTGTGTGGAAAGCGGCATGGAGAGAGAGAGAGAGGAGAGATGACTCAAGTAGCGGCGTAAACTATAAAAAATGTGCTACACACGGCAGAATAGCGTATCAAATTTAACAAACCAGACATTGAAATACAGTTATAGAAGGTAAAGTAAAAACCCAAACCGGTCCTTGCATTAATAACGGTACAGTAAAATACAGTATACTGCCCAGCCCTGTGCTGAAGTGCTGAAATTCCCAATAGGAGAACGTTGTTTCTTAACGTTCTCTGAACTATTTGACAACATTCCCAAGGTTTGAACTTTTAGGAAACATTCTGTTAAACTAATGAAATACCCAACAAAAGTTTTTTTTGGTGAAGTTCCTTAAATGTTCTAAGAATGTTTCAAAGCCAAGCAACTAGCCTGCACCATTCTCAGACAGTTTTGGGACGGTTGTATGCAAAACAACCAAAGTACAACAAAGCTCTCACCAAGTTCTAAGAAACATATGGTTCTGGGAACGTTATTTGCCAGCTGGGGTAGTTCCTTATCATACTGCTAGTGACTAAGGGCTGACTAAGGGCGTATCATCATAGCTTGTCTGTCCACCGAGGAGAGGGCCCCACAGAGTCATTAGATTTACTGCAGTCATACTGGAGCCATTGTAATTGCAGGTGCTGAGATTACAATGGGCCCCACAGAGATAAATCATTGCCAAAGGTCCATGCTCAGACTGTTACCAGCGGTCCATGATGAACCGGGCAGGAGATGTACAGAGCAGAGAGGAGACTATGTTCACCGCTACTTAATGACTACTCATAGGGCTGTGTGAAGCATGATGATCAAGGACAGTGGGTAACAGGGATAGGAGGAGAAGGCTTTAGTTCCATTTGGAGATGCAGAGCTTGACTTTTAAATCCAATGCTTTATTCCAGGTGGCTCTATTACGTTTGCTGTTATGAATGTCTTGCCTCCTTGTTATCTCGATACTCTACCAGGTAAAGAAACCAAGATGTCTGTAATTACTTTTCATACAAACAGCGTCTACTCCTCCAGCTCGTCACAGATTTGACGTCAATGTTTGTCACAAATTGCAGTTTCCTGCCAACCAGCCCCCAGAGCATATGGTCCTACCTGTGTGTGTGTTCACAGCAGCTGCTCGACACTTCTTCACGGCACACAGGGATCACAATTCCCCAATGGGGTCTTTGTACGGCTAATGCTGACACACAGGCGCGCACACACACAGGCACACATACATTATCCGGGAGCCTTATTGCAGAGGCATCCAGGCAGCTAACATCTTCACTTTTAGCAGTTTCACTTGGTTTCTCTGAGTAGAGTTGAATTATAAATGAGCTGCTTATTTACTGGGACTGAGACTAGGCCGGCGTGGTGCTTGTGCTTCTGCACATCTATGCAGACGAGCTGACAGGGAGTAGACAATTTACTCCTCCCCCTAGGCTGGGGAAACTTGGAGTGAAGGACCAGTTACTCACTCCATATCGTTATTTCTCTCTCGCAAACACTCCTCTCTCTCTCTCTCTCTCTCTCTCTCTCTCTCTCTCTCTCTCTCTCTCTCTCTCTCTCTCTCTCTCTCTCTCTCTCTCTCTCTCTCTCTCTCGTGGTTTCAACCTCTTAAATGACTAAAATAAATGTTGCTTCAGGAGGAAACAAATGTCTGCAGTTTATTGCTTTTTGTGACGGCTGCTGTGATAAAGAGGTCCACATTATATATAATCATTTCCTTCCTCACATCATCCAGTTTATGAGTTTTCACTGTTTTATGAATAGACCTTTTACTGCAAAACAAGTCAACACAATCTACATAATTTCTGCTTTGACCATGATGTTTAAAGGTACAACTGAAACACTGCAATTATGTTGCTGTCGCTGCTGTAAAACCCAAAGGTAACTAATTGATGAAGATTGCACACCATGCATTAATTCTCCAACTTTTTATTTCGCCAGCCTTTTATCCCATTAAGAATGGAAGCCCCCGCATCCCACACTGTGTAAATGGCTCATTTCTGAGTATTGACTGACAGATAGAACTAACCATTACTCTTTCCTTTCAGAGCAAAGTGAACCCTGTCAACGTGACGCCCATCATTCAGGCCGTGGACCAGGACAGGAACATCCAGCCTCCCTCTGAGAGGCCAGGAATCCTCTACTCCATCCTCATTGGTAGGTACCTGTCAACACTGCTGTCATCTATATTCCGTCACCACTGTACCGCTCCCATGCCTGGTCATGCAGAGGGGATAGCTATCTCCAGTGTAAGGCGTGATGGTTGTGGGGGCTCGGCAGTGCAGCTGTAACCGAAAGGCTGGTGGTGGTGGCAGGGAGGGAGAGAGTATGCAATGGAGGGACGAGAAGGAGGCGGGTGAGGATGGGATGCGTTTCTGGCGAAGGGGAGCAGGGGGCCACCTGTGGAGAGCTGAGATGAGAACTGACAGTGCAGGGCTGTAGGGAACTATGCTGCTGTGCAATGCTCCCATCTCGCTCCCAGGCTCTCTGGGAGGCCAGTAAGGAGATGCCTGATATTTTTCTATTTTCTGACATACATTGACAATATGAAATTATATTTAAAGGTTGTGAGTATTTTCAAGACTTTTCATTAGAATTACATTCACATTCGTGTAATGTAAAGGGCATTAAAAAAAAAATTGTGAAACACAGAGGTACTTACTTTCTTAAAGCCTCCAACTTCTCATCTGACGTTCAATGTGACGGTCAATTATTTCCCTGTCCCCCGTTTAGGTAAGCCTGAGAAGTACGCCGACTTCTTCTCTCTGAACCGAACCACTGCCAAGCTGAAGCTCCTCAAACCGCTCAACAGGGACCTGTATCAAAGATTTGACTTGGTAATCAAGGTAATAAGAATAAAGCTCTGTAGCCCGGCATGCTGTCTTCGTGACAAGATCATGGTATTTTATTCTGATTAAGAGGGGGAATGATCCAATAATTCACAGCGAGAGAGAGAGGCAGAGTCTGGGGATGTTGTGTGTGTGTGTGTGTGAGAGCAGGTTAGGCAGTGAGCGGTGCTAAAACTCCATTCGGATGAGTCAGGTATCACACACACACACAACTGCCGACTAGGCTTGTTGCTTTAAACTCCAGAGGGTGGTGATCCGTTAGGAACATTCTGCATGCTACAAGGATCCTCACACTCCGAGTGGGGAGTATGGACATGAGCTTATATAGATAAAGCTCCCTTATCGGCACAGGGGGAAACTCCTGTACTACAGGTGTCTCAGACTCCGGATCAAAGAGGAACGAGCCCAGTGCAAGCTATGGGTTATATGACACTGTGTTCATATGTAGGGGGCTTCAGTTCAACCTAGCATGTGTGACATCGATATGCATGCAGTGTGTGTGTGAAATGTGTGAATTAAATATTCATGCAGTGTGTAGTGTTTGAATTAGATGTGTATACCGTGTGTGTGTGTAGTGTCGTGCTCGCGCTGCTGCATGCTGACGGCCAGATTGGTAGCGGTATCAACCAGCAACATGCTTGAGAGATTTTCTGCTTCAGGAGTCGGTGAGGGGAAGGTGAGTGGTGAGTGCCCTCCCCTCTCCCTCCGTCCCTCTAGCCTGAGCTCAGCAGCAGGCAGCTACCCCTCCAGATATTGGACAGATCCCTCTCACATGACAGGTAGACTGGGCTGGGTGAATGAGAAGTGACTCCTGCACAATGACTGTGTTAACAGTGAGAAAGGTGGCCCACCACAGGAAGAGATCAGCTCAGCAGTTACCCCATTTACAGTCTGCCCTGTCCAAGGACAGGTACTGTATAGAGTGCAAATCTTTCTCAGGGAGAAAGCTCATTCTCTTTTTTTTTTTTATAAAGGCAAAAAAAAGAAACACAGGTTATCTTTCTACAGGCATCTGTGTGTTGGGAACTAGGGAAAGTTTTTTCCAGGCTTCATTGAGTTGGAACTTGCCAGGCTGCAAATACAGCTCGTACAGAGCCCCACAGTGGAGGTGTCATAATACCCATAAAACCTAGTGGTCAAACAGGGAAATGGTTCCAATCGTTTTTCCACCATTTATTCTTCCCATAGGGGATTTTAGAAATGTAAAATAAGGGCTGTGTTTTGTGTAGGCCTATCCTAGAGTGATGTTTTGATAACCATGTAAATCTCTCTCGGACAAGTTGACTTTTATAAAAATATTCGGCTCCATTTACTCTCAGATTCTAAAATGCTATTTAACATCAAAGTAGACATCATGCAAAACTACAAATCCCTGCAAGCTCCTGCACGTCATCTCTAGCTAACACCTTTGCTAACAGGTACTGTGTCAAATTAAAACATGCACAAGACAGTTCACAGAATTGTCTATTTAAAGAAATGTAGCCAGTTGATAAAATTACTACATTTAGCTAACTTTTGATAGTTAATCCCGAGATTCTTACCTTTGCCTCGATTCGGCAGTCTTGTCTCATCATGGCATCAGTTCTTTATGATAGCCACATTAGCAGCTAATTAGCATTACATTTTTGGGGGGTAGATACAGGTGAATATATTGATAAAAGTCACCTTGTCCTAGAGAGATTTACAAGGTTATCAAAACGTCACACCAGAGTAAGCCTACACGAAACCCAGCCCTTATTTTATGTGTTTCTAAAATATCCTATGGGAAAAATGAATAGTGGAAAAAACGATTGGAACCATTTCCCTATTTGACCACTAGGTTTTATGGGTATTATGACTCATACTGTGGTACTCTATACTGCCCTGGGGCTGTGTTAAATATAGATACACAATATGATCCAGATACTGTACAGGAATAGGAATAGTCTCGGAGAATGGAGGGAGGGCGCTGTGGTTGTCTGGTGGACAGAAACATGTAGTTTAATGATGACTATCATATTTTCATTAGATTTGACTGATAAGTGTATGTGATTGACTATTGGAGTGGTTTGAGAGATGATGACGTACATGTGAATCACCCTTAATTGAGTATTTGGAGTCAACCACCCAATTTGGAGTCAACCATCCCACCGTTGTAATTCAATTAAGCAGCGGAGTATGCGTTTGGTTCTGCACCATGATGAACACTTTGAAGATGTAATCATTTCAATAATTGCCTTTTTTTTTGCAAGTTTAGATTTGCTTCTCATTCCGTTTGATATGATCGCTTCTCGCATGCATTTCACGCATGCATATCACATGTTCCAAAAGCACGTGAATCACAGACAACATGTAATGCAACACGTGATAATATGAAATGACACTTGAAAACATGTGATTACATGTGAAGTTACCCAAAACCAGGTTTCCACATGATTTCACGTGTGAAATTTCATGTGAAATCATGTGTTTTTTTTCTCTACGAGGTGTCAGTATAGTCTTAGAATAGTTCTGAAAATTATACAGTACCAATCAAAAGTTTGCACACACCTACTCATTCCAGGGTTTTTCTTTATTTTTGCTTTTTTCTACATGGTAGAATAATAGTGAAGACATCAAAACTATGAAATAACACATATGGAATCACGTAGTAACCAAAAAAGTGTTCAACAAATCAAAATATATTTTATATTTGAGATTCTTCAAAGGAGCCACCCTTTGCATTGATGACAGCGTTGCATACGCTTGCCATTCTCTCAACCAGCTTCATGAGGTAGTCACCTGGAATTTCAATTAACAGGGGTGCCTTGTTAAAAGTTAATTTGTGGAACGTCTTTCCTTCTTAATGTGTTTGAGCCAATCAGTTGTGTTGTGACAAAGTAGGGATGGTTTACAGAAGATAGCCCTATTTGGTAAAAGAACAAGTCCAAATTATGGCAACAACAGCTCAAATAAGCAAAGAGACATTACTTTAAGACATATAAGAACATTTCAAGAACTTTGAATGTTTCTTCAAGTGCAATTGCAAAAACCAAACTATGATCAAACTGGCTCTCATGATGACCGCCACAGGAAAGGAAGACCCAGAGTTACCTCCTCTGCAGAGGATAAGTTCATTAGAGTTACCAGCCTCAGAAATTGCTGCCCAAATTAATGCTTCACAGATTTCAAGGAAAAGACACATGTCAACATCAACTGTTTAGAGGAGACTGTGTGAATCAGGCCTTCGTGGTCGAATTACTGAAATGAAACCACTACTAAAGGACACCAATAATAAGAAGAGACTTCCTTGGGCCAAGAAACACAAGCAATGGACATTAGACCGGTGGAAATCTGTCCTTTGGTCTGATGAGTCCAAATTTGAGATTTTTGGTTCCAACCGCTGTGTATTTGTGAGACGCAGAGTAAGTGAACGGATGATCTCCGCATGTGTGGTTCCCACCCTGAAGCATGGAGGAGGAGGTGTGGGGGTGCTTTGCTGGTGACTGTCAATGATTTATTTATTCAAGGCACACTTAACCAGGATGGCTACCACAGCATTCTGCAGCGATACACCATCCCATCTGGTTTGCGCTTAGTGGGACTATCATTTGTTTTTCAACAGGACAATGACTCAACACACCTCCAGGCTGTGTAAGGGCTATTTTGACCAAGAATGAGAATGATGGCGTGCTGCATCAGATGACCTGGCCTCCACAATCCCCCGACGTCAACCCAATTGAGATGGTGTGGGATGAGTTGGACCGGAGAGTGAAGGAAAAGCAGCCAACAATTGCTCAGCATATGTGGGAACTCCTTCAAGGCTGTTGGAAAACCATTTCAGGTGAAGCTGGTTGAGAGAATGCCAAGTGTGTGCAAAGCTGTCATGAAGGCAAAGGGTGGCTACCTTGAAGAATCTCAATTTAAAATATATTTTGATTTGTTTAACACTTTTTTGGTTACTATGTGATTCCATATGTGTTATTTCATAGTTTTGATGTCTTCACTATTATTCTACAATGTAGAAAATAGTAAAAATAAACTCTTGAATGAGTACGTGTGTCCAAACTTTGGACTGATACTGTCCATTTCAAAGTAAAATTATACAGTATGGCATATTGTTCTCTTTCATTAATATTATAATCTGTATTATAATTAAATTGTGATTGATATAGCCTCATTACTCGTGTTAACCCTGAAACTATAGTGGCTTTTCCAATGGTAATGCGAGACACTTTGATGTATAGGCAAATTAGAGTAGCGCACTGTTTGGGAGGGTTCGGAGAGTGGACCATCAGCTATGTGAAAGACTTGGACACGAGACAGCCTACGAAACTCAACAGGACGTGGTTTATTTTAGGACAGGCAACCACCATCTCAATTAGTTAACGTGACACAGGTCAGGCATTAGTAATCAATGATGAACATCTAATTGTCATCATTACATTCATCCCCCCTCCCATTTAAGAAACATCCTTGTTTTATAAATTGAAAATAGACAGTATACTTGTTTAGGAACAAATATTGGAATACTTCAATGTGTAATTAGTTGATCCATGATACAAAAAAAATGATAATCTGACACAATAGCCTGCATGAAAAGCACTTTGTTTCACTTGAGATGTATTTTTTTGTACAGCTCCACAACAAAATTCAGAGTAGCTTCCCCAATACTGTCCAATACTCATGCTTCACTTGTCCGACAGCTAGCAGTGAGGGAGATGATGGTGCACTGCAAATGAGAATAACATTTGTGTGATGCTGCTTTGGTACGCTAGCTAGCATTTAGCCACGTGTCAGCAGATATTGGGTTCCACAGTCATAAAAAAAACGCTAAAAAAAGAACACAGTTGCCACCGATGTAGCGCGTCGTTTAGTGTGGACAACCAGATATTTGAAAAATAAGACTGAACACGAGACATCATACGGAGTTCAACAGGACGTGGTTTAGGCTATTCTAGGACAGGCGACCACCATCTCAATTAGTTCACGTAAAACCGGTGAATTTATAGACACGGGTCAAGCATTAGTAATCAATTATGGAGGAGGAGGGATAATGACAAAACCGGCTGAAAAGGCAGAAAAATGAAGGAATTAATTTGGTCATCAGTCATATAAAGTGTTTTTTTTGTGAGGGGCCCAGCAGTCACCCTCCCCTCTCTCTCTATGTTGTTATGATCAATAATTGTAAAGGCGGTTTCATTACTCTGTATTGACACAACCGTGCTGATTGGCCGTAGATTAGATCAACATCACTGATGGAGAGAACAAACAGCCCTGCTAGGATTAATGAGTTTCCAGTGTACTTCCATGTTTGTTGGAAAGGAATATGATTACAAAGGAATAATAAGTATCACTCACAAAGATTGCTGTCGAAATCATCAAATGTCATTCCAATTGGTTATTATATGTATCCTTGTGTTAGATTCAACCCCATTTTTTTTTTAATCAGTTGTCTTTGGAAAGCTTAGTCCATGAACCCAGCATTACTTGTGCTGTAAATAAAGAGTTTTGAAACCCTCAGTGCTGCATACATGCACTTATTGAGTATTTCTCAGTCATGTTCATTAAGGAGAAGTGAATCTGGAAGGTGCCACCTGAACGTGTCCAATAAGAACACATATTTACGTATTCTGTTTTCCAGGCAGAGCAGGACAACGGCCACCCCCTGCCTGCGTTTGCTAACCTCCAGATCGAGGTTCTGGATGAGAACAACCAGGCACCATACTTTCAAGACACCACATACCAGGGCTTCATCATCGAGTCAGCGCCAGTGGGCACCACATTGTTCGCCGACGTCAGCCTCACCACCCCCCTGGGCATCAAGGTTCTGGACAATGACATTGAGGAGGTAAGACCCCATAGCTGACCAGTCTCTTCATTCATTCATTGATTCATTATTTCAGTCATTCATTCACCGACCTAATCACACCCGAGGGGGTTTTTCAACTGACTCCTTCGTCGCGATGTCCCCTAAATGTCCACCCGCTAGCCTGCTAGCCGCGGCCCGCAAGCTGTCTAGAGTACATCAGACTGTTAGCTTAAGAGGCCCATCAGACAAATTCTTTGGCCACTATACCTATTTTGCCAATTGGCCTGGTTTACCACACGGAGCCCTGCTGATCCGTCCTCTGAACCGGAACCCCCAACAGAAGCTAGACAGCTAACTAGATACTAGCTAGTAGTCAGCTAGCCACTGCTAGCGGTCATCAGCTACCTTTAGCCCGGACAACTCTCGCCAGTCTGCACAGCGCGACTCAAACCAGAGCAAATCGGATTTATTTATCTCCATATCTCCGGATTCCTACCGCAAGTTCTGAACCTATTTATTTATTTATTTATTTATTTTCCCGCCTGGATCATCGCAGCTAGCTAGCTGCTATTCGAGTGGCCACTCCTGGCTAACACCTCTGTCCCAAAGCAAGAACCAATTAGCCTGGAGCTAGCCTTGCTAGGCCGATCTGCTAGCCTGCTAGCCGTGGCCCACTAGCTGTCTAGAGCACATCTGACTGTTAGATTAAGAGGCCCATCGGACAAATTCTTTGGCCACTATACCTATTTTGCCAATTGGCCTGGTTTACCACACGGAGCCCTGCTGATCTGTCTGCCGACGTCACAGCATGAGGGGGGCCACAACAGACTTTCTTCCGGCGCGACGTGCCTCAAAGGCCCTTCTGCTAGCTTGCTAGCCCCGGCCCGCTAGCTGCCTGAAGCCACTTACTGGACTCCTATGATCACTTGGCTATGCATGCCTCTCCCTAACGTCAATATGCCTTGTCCATTGCTGTTTTGGTTAGTAATTATTGCATTATTTCACTGTAGAGCCTCTAGCCCTGCTCAATACGCCTTAGTTAACACCTTAGTTCCACCTCCCACACATGCGGTGACATCACCTGGTTTAAATGATATTTCTAGAGACAATATCGCTTTTATAGTCACTATGCACAGGTTTACCCCCACTGTATTCACATCCTACCATACCTTTGTCTGTACATTATGCCTTGAATCTATTCTACTGTGCCCAGAAATCTGCTCCTTTTACTCTCTGTTCTGAACGTACTAGACGGCCAGTTCTTTTAGCCTTTAGCCATAACCTTATCCGACACCTCCTCTGTTCCTCTGGTGATGTGGAGGTTAATCCAGGCCCTGCAGTGCCTAGCTCCACTCCCATTCCCCAGGTGCTCTCATTTGTTGACTTCTGTAACCGTAAAAGCCTAAGTTTGTTTTATTCACTGCCCTAGCACACTCTGCCAACCCGGATGTCCTAGCCGTGTCTGAATCCTGGCTTAGGAAGACCACCAAAAACCCTGAAATTTCCATTACCAACTATAACATTTTCCGACAAGATAGAACTGCCAAAGGGGGCGGAGTTGCAATCTACTGCAAGGATAGCCTGCAGAGTTCTGTCATAATATCCAGGTGTGTGCCCAAACAATTTGAGCTTCTACTTTAAAAGATCCGTCTCTCCAGAAACAAGTTTCTTACCGTTGCCGCTTGCTATATACCACCTTCTGCGCCCAGTTGTGCCCTGGACACAATATGCGAATTGATTGCCCCCCATCTATCTTCAGAGCTCGTGCTGTTAGGTGACCTAAACTGGGACATGCTTAACACCCCGGCCATCCTACAATCTAAGCTTGATGCTCTCAATCTCACACACATTATCAATGAACCCACCAGGTACCACCCCAAATCCGTAAACACGGGCACCCTCATAGATATCATCCTAACCAACCTGCCCTCCAAATACACCTCTGCTGTCTTCAACCAGGATCTCAGCGATCACTGCCTCATTGCCTGTGTCCGTAATGGGTCTGCGGTCAAGCGACCACCCCTCATCACTGTCAAACGCTCCCTAAAACACTTCAGCAAGCAGGCCTTTCTAATCGACCTGGCCCGGGTATCTTGGAATAATATTGACCTCATTCCGTCAGTAGAGGATGCCTGGTTATTCTTTAAAAGTGCTTTCCTCACCATCTTAAATAAGCATTCCCCATTCAAAAAAATGTCCAACCAGGAACAGATATAGTCCTTGGTTCACTCCAGACCTGACTCCCCTTGACCAGCACAAAAATATCCTGTGGTGTTCTGCATTAGCATCGAATAGCCCACGCGATATGCAACTTTTCAGGGAAGTTAGGAACCAGTATACACAGGCAGTTAGGAAAGCAAAGGCTAGCTTTTTCAAACAGAAATTTGCATCCTTTAGCACTAACTCAAATCAAATCAAATTTTATCTGTCACATACACATGGTTAGCAGATGTAATGCGAGTGTAGGGAAATGCTTGTGCTTCTAGTTCCGACCATGCAGCAATATCTAACAAGTAATCTAACAATTTCACAACAACTACCTTATACACACAAGTGTAAAGGAATGAATAAGAATATGTACATACAAATATATGAATGAGCGATGGCCGAACAGCACAGGCAAGATGCAGTAGATGGAATAGAGTACAGTGTATATATACATGAGATGAGTAATGTAGGGTTTGTAAACATTATATGAAGTGGCATTGTTTAAAGTGGCTAGTGATATATTTATTACATCCAATTTTTTATTATTAAAGAAGCTAGAGATGAGTCAGTATGTTGGCAGCAGCCACTCAATGTTAGTAATGGCTGTTTACCAGTCTGATGGCCTTAAGATAGAATCTGTTTTTCAGTCTCTCGGTCCCCGCTTTGATGCACTCCAAAAAGGTCTGGGACACTGTAAAGTCCATGGAGAATAAGAGCACCTCCTCCCAGCTGCCCACTGCACTGAGGCTAGGAAACACTGTCATCACCGATAAATCCGCGATGATTGAGAATTTCAATAAGCATTTTTTTACAGCTGGCCATGCTTTCCACCTGGCTACCCCTACCCCGGTCAACTGCCCTGCACCCCTCACTGCAACTTTCCCAAGCCTCCCCCATTTCTCCTTCACCCAAATCCAGATAGCTGATGTTCTGAAAGAGCTGCAAAATCTGGACCCCTACAAATAAGCAGGGCTAGACAATCTGGACCCAATCTTCCTAAAATTATCTGCCGAAGTTGTTGCAACCCCTATTACTAGCATGTTCAACCTCTCTTTCGTATCTTCTGAGATCCCCAAAGTTTGGAAAGCTGCCGCGGTCATTCCCCTCTTCAAAGGGTGAGACACTCTAGACCCAAACTGCTACAGACATATATCTATCCTACCCTGCCTTTCTAAGGTCTTCAAAAGCCAAGTTAACAAACAGATCACCGACCATTTCGAATCCCACCGTACCTTCGCCGCTATGCAAACTGGTTTCCGAGCTGGTCATGGGTGCACCTCAGCCACGCTCAAGGTCCTAAACGACATCATAACCGCCATCAATAAGAGACAATACTGTGCAGCTGTATTCATCGACCAGGCCAAGGCTTTCGACTCTGTCAATCACCATATTCTTATCGGCAGACTCAACAGCCTTGGTTTCTCAAATGACTGCCTCGCCTGGTTCACCAACTACTTCTCTGACAGAGTTCAGTGTGTCAAATCGGAGGGCCTGTTGTCCGGACCTCTGGCAGTCTCTTTAGGGGTGCCACAGGGTTCAATCCTCGGGCCGACTCTTTTCTCTGTATACATCAATGATGTCGTTCTTGCTGCTGGTGATTCTCTGATCCACCTCTACGCAGACGACACCATTCTGTATACTTCTGGCCCTTCTTTGGACACTGTGTTAACTAACCTCCAGACGAGCTTCAATGCCATACAACTCTCCTTCCTTGGCCTCCAACTGCTCTTAAATACAAGCAAAACTAAATGCATGCTCTTCAACCGATCGCTGCCCACACCTACCCACCCGTCCAGCATCCCTACTCTGGACGGTTCTGACTTAGAATATGTGGACAACTACAAATACCTAGGTGTCTGGTTAGACTGTAAACTCTCCTTCCAGACTCACATTAAGCATCTCCAATCCAAAATTAAATCCAGAATCGGCTTCCTATTTCGCAACAAAGCATCCTTCACTCATGCAGCCAAATATACCCTAGTAAAACTGACTATACTACCGATCCTTGACTTTGGCGATGCCATTTACAAAATAGCCCCAACACTCTACTCAGCAAATTGGATCACAGTGCCATTCATTTTGTCACCAAAGCCCCATATACTACCCACCACTGCGACCTGTATGCTCTCGTTGGCTGGCCCTCGCTTCATATCTGTCGCCAAACCCACTGGCTCCAGGTCATATATAAGTCGTTGCTAGGTAAAGCCCCGCCTTATCTCAGCTCACTGGTCACCATAGCAGCACCCACCCGCAGCACGCACTCCAGCAGGTATATTTTACTGGTCACCCCCAAAGCCAATTCCTCCTTCGGCTGCCTTTCCTTCCAGTTCTCTGCTGCCAATGACTGGAACGAACGGCAAAAATCACTGAAGCTGGAGGCTCATATCTCCCTCACTAGCTTTAAGCACCAGCTGTCAGAGCAGCTCACAGATCACTGCACCTGTACATAGCCAATCTGTAAATAGCCCATCCAACTACCTCATCACCATATTGTTATTTATTTTGCTCCTTTGCACCCCAGTACCGCTACTTGCACACTCATCTTCTGCACATCTATCACCCCAGTGTTTAATTTGCCATACTGTAATAATTCCGCCACTATGGCCTATTTATTGCCTCACCCCCCTTATCCTACCTCATTTGCACACACTGTATGTAGACTTTCTCTATTGTATTATTGACTGTATCTTTGTTTATTCCACGTGTAACTCTGTGTTGTTGTTTGTTGCACTGCTTTGCTTTATCTTGGCCAGGTCGCAGTTGTAAATGAGAACTTGTTCTCAACTAGCCTACCTGGTTAAATTAAGGTGAAATAAAAAAAAAAATTAAATTATTCGCACTCACTCTTTCTATGGAATAGTGCTGTAGATCTTGATGAGAGAGCAGAGAGGTTAAGAGCTAATCTTGTTACAGTACATAGAATCAAGTGACTGTCTATGTAGAGTTCCAGGATCCAAGTATGTCAGCTGTAAATAAGGTATTTGACTTTCAAGAGGATAGTATAGGAATGAATCAGCAAAAAACATGCATGACTTTCGTTTTAACGCGATTTTAACACCATCTCCCAGTTCTCATTGGTTGAGCAGGTTGTCCAATCACACTTTTTGGTTTGTTCTCTTAATTCAGCTCCTCCCTGGTGATGAACCTGTAGGTATTAGCCAATGCATTTGTGATTGGTGATTACTAGTGTGAAGTTCTCTTTCTCTCTTTTTCTGCTGATCAGCCTCTTTTTTTTTTTTTCAAACTATCCAATTCTTCTATTTACATGATTTCCGCTTCACGCCTTGTTTATAGATTTTTGTTTACATTTGTAGCTAGCTTGATTAGACTTTGAAGTGCAATGATCTATTTTTCTCTGACCTGAGGGACTTGTTTCCCACAGTACATGGATGTCTGTATTCCATTGATAAGGCATATAGTTGTGTATAGTTGTTACTAGTGCCATATGTGCTGTATATACGTATATACTCTGGGTTTAGCCTGGTCTAGTGGAGTTGTTTCTCACATGCCGATCTGGAGCAGGCTAAAGTCAATGTGGGTTGTATTATTTTGGGAAACCTCATGCTGATGGAAGCGGTGTCATCTCCCGCTGTGCGGGGGCGTTGGGAGAGGGCACCTCTACTAACACCCAGCCATTTGTTAAGTGTCTGTGGTGATTATTATTCGAATTAGTTTTATTTGCCGCAGCTCAATTTATTTATGTCTCCCTCCATCCGGAGGGGCAGCGGTGTAAGTTCAATATCCTCTAAAGCAGCATCAACAATATCCACAGTGCTGAGGGGTGCATATTAGTAATGAAGGCTGTCGCCTGTCTGGAATGGGCCTGTATTAAAAGGACTGGCTTGCTTATCAAATGCCAAACGATTCACTATAGTGCCCTACTTTCAACCAGGGTCCATAGAGATTCCTATAGGGCTCTGTTCAAAAGTAGTGCACTATATAGTGAATAGGGTGCCATTTCGGATGCGGACGCTATTATTGCAGGGGTAGGCAGTGTATGAGGTTGGACTTTTCATTATTGGTCTGTATTCATACACAAATGTATCCAGGTGTTGCTCTGTGTGTGCAGAACACAACCACGACACAAGGACTACAAAGCCTTGCAGGACTTCAGATGAATTAGGGAAAGGTACTGGGTTTAACATTCGAAAGCCCGTTTAGATTGGCACAACAGACCCCGCAACACAGCCATACAGATACCGTGGACAGAAAGTGCATTGATAACAACAAATCCTTAGTATACTTTGTCATGCAAATATGATACAGATGCCAACATCAGTGCCACGCGAATATCGTACAAGGAGCTGTGTAATTGTTTTTCATTGTCATTCAACACCATGATGGAGTTCATGGAAACTAGACAGTTTGATAGGCAAAGAAATAAAAACTGTGAGATGACTTCATAGTTCAACTGTCATGAGTGTTTATCCTCACATATATTTCGCTTTGTCTCTAAAACGTGTATTTGAAACTGACTGACTAGGTTTCATCACCTTGCTTTCATCAATGGGACTCCAGTCAGTCGGTCGTTGTTTGTGGACTTGTTGTTGCCAATAAAAATTCAGTGATTTATTTTCCTTCCCTTGAAGATGAAAGATCCCATGGTGCAGATATCCTTGGACAACTACAACACAATCTTCATGTTGACACCTTCGGGGATTACTCGCTACCTGACACTGCTGAAGCCCGTGGACCGTGAAGAGCAGGACAGCTACACGTTCACGGTAAGGCTAGCTCTAGCTGACACTAATCTCTCTCTCTCCCTCTTCTTCTCCCCCCACAACTAAGTTAGCACCTGTCAAACAAAATAGTACATCGTAAACTGGAATTCAGTCACTTGTCTTTTAATGGCCATATACAGTATGTCTTGTAGCAAGCTCATGAACACTGCTAGAATGGCAATAGGTATATCAGTACAGTACTATTACATATACACTATTGAATCAGCAAGATACTTATTTTCTTGCTCCTTGAAATTCATAGCTGGCATTTGTACCCCCATAGTAACTAGTTTGCCAATGCTCCTGAAATTTCTGTCCAATTTGTTTTTTGTTTTTTTTACGAGACGGTCCCATCCTTTGTAAAAATGTCTTCCACATCGTATCCTCAGCTAATAGCATGCAGGGTTATTTTTGTTTTTAGCTGGTAATGATGGAGTGCATCACACTCTTTCCCCAAACTTTATGACCATTGGGATAGAACAATGGTGTTTGTCTTCAAGTAATAATCCTCTATTGTTGCGCACACCAAAGTCTCCCGCTTCCCTCTGCCCAGACAACCAGTTGGCACAGGGCCTGTATTTGATGTAGTGTGTCTGTCTGTCTCTGTCTGTGTGTCTGAGTGTTTTTGTGTAGGCTTACATACTCCGATATGTAAGTAAAAAGTAAAAGCAATCACTGTAAAAGCACTCATTGAAAATGTTATTGTGCTAAAAGATAAAAAGTGAATTGTTAATGTAATGTGATGCGGTAGCCTCTCTCATTAAGTATTTGTGCAATCCCCTGAGCCAGCACCTACCAAGTTTCAATAATGAAACCAATACTCACCAACAACTGAGCTTTCATGCAAGAGTAATAGTCTCTGCTGCTGGCTAGTGCACTGTTACCAGCTGGAAGACCATGATAAAGCACAGCACAGAACGGCAGAGCACAGTCCAGCACAGCACAGCAGAGTTCAGCACAGAACTGTAAAGTACAGCATAGCACAGCTCAGAACAGCGTAGTTCAGCACAGAACAGCTCAGTATAGTTCACTGGATAACACAGAACAGCTCAGTATAGTTCACTGGATAACACAGAACAGCTCAGTATAGTTCACTGGATAACACAGAACAGCTCAGTATAGTTCACTGGATAACACAGAACAGCTCAGTATAGTTCACTGGATAACACAGAACAGCACAGCGCAGAAGAGTTCAGCGCAAAACACTTAAGTGTAGCACAGCTCAGAACAGAATAGTTCAGCTCAGCAGAGAACAACACAACAACACACAGGTCAGCACAGCACACTGCTAACCTCAGTACTATTCCTCAGTATGTTTGATGATGTATTCTTCCCTCGGCTCAAACTGGCACTGGGTTATTCGCGGTTCCCTCTGGATCAGATAGACCTGTTTATTTGAAGAAATGTCACCTAACAGCTGTATCATTCAGCCTGAGAGCCGTAGTCTTGTCAGGCTTTCAAATTGCCAAGTGCCATGTCATCAGAAACCATAATTGGAATTTGTCCTAAGAACTTTGGAGGTTTTGGAGTTCCATTTTTCCAGCTCACCTTACCACTTTGTTTTTAGAATTGAGAGACCTTATTTTTTAGCAATCTGATCAAATCCAAATGAAATGAAATCCAATTTTATTTCACATCCGCAGAATACAACAGGTGAATACTTTACTGTGAAATGCTTACTTGCAAGCCCTTAACCAACAATGCAGTTTTAAGAAAATAGAGTTAAGAATATATTATCATTCTTTTTTTAAATAAAACAATACAATAACAACAAGGAGGCTATATACAGGGGGTACCGTACCAAGTCAATGTGCGGGGGTACAGGTTAGTCAAAGTAATTTGTACATGGGTAAAGTGACTGCATAGATAATAAACAGTGAGTAGCAGCAGTGTAAAAACAAATGTCAATGCAAATACTCCGGGTGGCCATTTGATTAATTGTTGACCAGTTTAATGGCTTGAGGGTAGAAGCTGTTAAGGAGCTTTTTAGTCCTAGACTTGGCGCTCCGGTATCACTTGCCATGCGGTAACAGAGAGAACAGTCTATGACTTTGACAATTGACTATGACAATTTTTTGGGCCTTCCTCTGACACTGCCTAGTATATAGGTCCTGGATGGCGGAAGCTTGGCCCCAGTGATGTACTGGGCTGTACGGTCAGATGCCGAGCAGTTGCCATACCAGGCGGTGATGCAACCGGTCAGGATGCTCTCGATGGTGCAGCTGTATAACTTTTTGAGGATCTGGGGACCCATGCCAAATCTTTTCAGTCTCTTGAGGGGGAAAAGGCGTTGTCGTGCCCTCTTCACAACTTTCTTGGTGTGTTTGGACCATGATAGTTTGTTGGTGATGTGGACACCAAGGAACTTGAAACTCTCAACCCGCTCCACTACAGCCCCGTCAATGTGAATGGGGGCGTGTTCGGCCTCCCTTTTCCTGTAGTTCACGATCATCTCCTTTGTCTTGATCACGTTGAAGGAGATGTTGTTTTTCTGGCACCACACTGCCAGTTCTCTGACCTCCTACCAAATGGCTGTCTCATCGTTGTCAGTGATCAGGCTTACCACCGTTGTGTCGTCAGCAATCTTAATGATGGTGTTGGAGTCGTGCTTGGCCACGCAGTCGTGGGAGAACAGGGAGTAGAGGAGGGGACTAAGTACGCACCCCTGAGGGCCCCTGTGTTGAGGATCAGCGTGGCAGATGTGTTGTTGCCTACCCTTACCACCTGGGGGTGGCCTGTCAGGAGGTCCAAGATCCAGTTGGAGAGGGAGGTATTTAGTCCCAGGGTCCTTGGCTTAGTAAGGAGCTTTGTGGGCACTATGGTGTTGAATGCTGAAGTGTAGTCAATGAACAGCATTCTCACATAGGTGCTCCTTTTGTCCAGGTGGGAAAGGGCAGTGTGCAGTGCGATTGCGATTGCGTCATCTGCGGATTTCTTAGGACGGTATGCGAATTGGTATATGTCTAGGGTTTCCGGGATGAAGGTGTTGATGTGAGCCATGACCAGCCTTTCAAAGCACTTCATTGCTACTGACATGAGTGCTACGGGGCGGTAGTAATTTAGGCAGTTTACCTTCGCTTTCTTGGGCACAGGTACTATGGTGGTCTGCTTGAAACATGTAGGTATTAAAGACTCGGTCAGGGAGAGGTTGAAAATGTCAGTAACGACACTTGCCAGTTGGTCCACGCATGCTCTGGGTATGCATCCTGGTAATCCATCTGGCCCAGCAGCCTTGAGAATGTTGACCTGTTTAAAAGTCTTGCTCACATCACCTACGGAGAGCGTGATCGCACAGTTGTCCGGAACACCTGGTGCTCTCATGCATGCTTCTGTGTTGCTTGCCTCGAAGCGAGCGTAAAAGGCATTTAGCCCGTCTGGTAGGCTTGCATCACTGGGCAGCTCGCGGCTGGGTTTTCTTTTGTAGTCTGTAATATTTTTCAAGCCCTTCCACATTTGACCGGCGTTGGATGTGGCAGGGTGTAGTATAATTCAATCTTAATCCTGTATTGACGCTTTGCCTGCTTGATGGTTCGTCTGAAGGCATTGCGGTGGCATAGCGGGATTTCTTATAAGCCTCCGGATTTGTGTCCCGCTCCTTGAAAACAGCAGCTCTAGCCTTTAGCTTGGTTATGTTGTTGCCTGTAGTCCATGGCTTCTGGTTGGAATATGTGCGTACGGTCACTTTTGGAACGATGTCGTTGATGCACTTATTGATGAAGCCAGTGGCTGAGGTGGTATACTCCTCAATGCCATTGGATGAATCCCGGAACATATTCTAGTCTGTGCTAGCAAAACAGTCCTGTAGCGTAGCATCCTCGTCATCTGACCACTTCCGTATTGAGCGAGTCACTGGTACTTCCCGCTATAGTTTTTGCTTGTAATCAGGAATCAGGAGGATAGAATTATAGTCAGGTTTTCCAAATGGAGGGAGAGGGGAAGGTTTATATGTGTCTCTGTGTGTGGAGTAAAGGTGGTCTAGAATTTCTCTGGTTGCACATGTGACATGCTGGTAGAAACTAGGTAAAACGGATTTAAGTTTGCCTGCATTAATGTCCCCGGCCACTAGGAGCTCAGCTTCTGGATGAGCATTTTCTTGTTTGCTTATGGCCTTATACAGCTCATTGAGTGCGGTCTTACTGCCAGCATTGGTTTGTGTTGGTAAATAGACAGCTACAAAAAAATATAGATGAAAACTCTCTTGGTAGATAGTGTGGTCTACAGCTTATTAAGAAGTACTCTACCTCAGGCGAGCAATACCTCGAGACTACCTTAATATTAGACATCGCTCACCAATTATTATTTACAAATAGACACATACCCCCCACCCCTCGTCTTACCGGACGTAGCTGTTTTGTCCTGCCGATGCACAGAAAAGCCAGCCAACTATATATTATCTGTGTCGTAGTTCCGCCACGACTCGGTGAACAATAATTTAATACCGTTTTTAATGTCCCGTTGGTAGGATAGTCTCGAACGGAGCTCATCCAGTTTATTCACCAGTGATTGCACGTTGGCCAAAAGAACGGATGGTAGAGGCGGGTTACCCTCTTGCCGATGAATTCTCACAAGGCACCCTGATCTCCGCCCCCTGTATTTCCTTATTTTCTTTATACAAATGACAGGGATTTGGGCCTTGTCTGGGAGCAACATTATATCATCTTTGTCCAGTTCGAGGTGAGCAATCTCTGTTCTGATATCCAGAAGCTCTTTTCGGTCATAAGAGAAATTTATCAGGTCCACACATGAAATTATTTCTATACCAAAACGTGTCTGTGGATAACAAGGCATTTGGCAAATGTATTTCAGTTTTGGGGAAAGGGGCTATAGATTAGTAATTTGCAGAGCACAAATAATACAGGAAAACCTAAGGCTAAAAGATGTTAAACATATTGAGGCAACAGAATTTCATTTGCAGCAACATTATGTACAAAATAAGTTACAAACAATGCGGAAAAAACACACAAAATAGCACATTTGGTTTGGAGCCCGTAAAATGGCAGCCATCCCCTCCGGCGCCATTCTTATTGATAAGGCAATGACTTATCAATTGACTGTGACTGTCTGGCTGTATGCTAATACTTTTTTCTCTAAATATTGAGGTTTGTGTGTCTGTTTGTAATTCAAGAGCAGGATCAACTCTGTTTTCGTCAAAAAACATCAGAATGTGAAATAGGGCAAAGAAGATCTAGAATACTTCTCTGAATGCAAATATTGGTGTGCTGCTCCCTTCAGCCCTAATTCTGGGGGACATGGATTTAGCATTCTGTTAGCATTTCCATCACTTGGAGTTGGCCTTGTCCTGGCAGTCACAGAATGATTAAAACCCTGAGAACAAGCACGCTTGTCTGGGAAGGCTTCTGAGAGTCAGTCCAACCCATCCTGATACTATGCTGAGTTAAATTATGGATCCGTCTCACATACGAATGCTTCCTAGTCAGTCATCGCCTCAATGTGTTTCCCCTCTCCATCATTACCATGAAGATATCCATGTGGATGTGTCTCGATGGGTTTTAATTCCGATACATATTCAGTCAGGGTATGTTTACTTGATTTCATTCAAATGACAAATGGCACTGAATCTGTTATGCTACCCACCCTGCAAGACACCGTCCCTGCCAGTCAAAATACAACCACATCTACAACAACCACTACCCACCTAATGATGGTTTAGTGCTTAAAATAATCATTTTGCCTCTGTCTTGCCTAGAGGATTTGTACTGTTATGTTGTTGGGAGCTGGTAGAGGTTTTTATAGTGCTAACTTGTCTCAGACTAAAATGGAGACAAGAGCCTCATAATGTCAAGGGTAGAGCATTGCACCGGAAACTCAGAGGAGAAAACAACACTTTGACGTTTTCTCTCCCCACCACCACATCATGCTGGAGCAGTGGAGGTGCCTGCAGCGCTATCCTGTCAAGACTTTGAAGTGTGGTGTTGCTAAGCACTATAGACATTAAGAAATACTAAAGGGATGTCTCTGGATTCCGGTTTTCGCTAGCACTTACCACTGTGTTTACCTTTGGGCTTTTTTTAGCTGCTTCTGCCATTGTTTTGCGGGGAAGATCACAATGGTGGCAAAATAAGTAGCTTTAATTCGAAAAGTTAATGGGGAGAGCTTTGAACATCCCAGTGGAACAAATGGTGTTTTATCTCCTGCTCAACTGAGGATCATTGTGCCTTTCTCGCTGTTTGACGCTTGTTAGCATGTTCTTTCTTTTTTTTAAGCCTATGTTAGTCTTGTTTTATCCATGTGATCGGTTGCGTTCTATGTGGAAGTTCACAGTCAGATACAGCTTCACACACACACACACACATTAGTGAAGCTTAAGAGTATTAATTAGCAAAGGCACATTAAAGGGTCTGTTCACTTTATCTAATGAAAAAACAACATTGGTATGCCAATCATGATTGGAGTTGTAAGAGCATTGTAGTGTTCATTACTGTAAGTAGTTTTTAAGCCAATAAGCCCTGTTTAGTCAGTGTGATGAATTAGTATCTCTAAAGCCTGTGTAAATGGGTTTTAGTAAGGTTATTGCTCTCAATCTTGCATTTTTTTAACCATTGGTCACCATCCTTGTCTTCCTTTTCTCTCTTGTGACTGTGACTCTCAGGGACTAAACCGTTGTTCGTGACATGACAGAACATGTCATGGTTTATATAGTTTCTCTACTGTATACATACATGTCATGCATGTCATGCATTAGCATTGTTTGACTGTTTCCTAGATATTCTCAACAGGCTGTTCAAAAGCTCATTCCTCAATGGTTTCTCTGAAGGTGTATGATTCTCTCTCTCTCTCTCTCTCTCTCTCTCTCTCTCTCTCTCTCTCTCTCTCTCTCTCTCTCTCTCTCTCTCTCTCTGCCTCTCTCTCTCTGCCTCTCTCTCTCTCTCTCTGCCTCTCTCTCTCTCTCTCTGCCTCTCTCTCTCTCTCTCTGCCTCTCTCTCTCTTCTCTATAGATGATGGCTTCAGACGGAGTTCAGGAGAGCCCTACAGCGACCGTTCATATCACAGTGATTGATGCCAACGACAACACACCAACCTTCCTCAACTCCTCCTACAGTGTTAATGTTTACACAGACATTCAGCCAGGGGAAACAGTATTACAGGTAATCAATACTAGAGGTCGACCGATTATGATTTTTCAACGCCGATACTGATTATTGGAGGACCCCCCAAAAAAAGCCGATGCCGATTAATCGGCCGATTTTATATTTTTTGTTAAATAAAAATAATATATTTTTATAATGACAATTACAACAATACTGAATGAACACTTATTTTAACTTAATATAATACATCAATAAAATCAATTTAGCCTCAAATAAATAATGAAACATGTTCAATTTGGTTTAAATAATGCAAAAACAAAGTGTTGGAGAAGAAAGTAAAAGTGCAATATGTGCCATGTTAAAAAGCTAACGTTTAAGTTCCTTGCTCAGAACATCAGAAGCACCAAGTACTAGGTCATGTTTTGCAGAGGGGTCAAATACTTATTTCCCTCAAACATTTTTGACATGCGTTTTTCTGGATTTGTTTGTTGTTATTCTGTCTCTCACTGTTCAAATAAACCTACCATTAAAATTATAGACTGATCATCTCTTTGTCAGTGGGCAAACGTACAAAATCAGCAGGGGATCAAATACTTTTTTCCCTCACTGTAATATTGCTGTTACATTGTACAAGCTTCAATGTAATGTCATAATTATGTCCAATTCTGGCAAATTAATTGCGGTCTTTGTTAGGAATAAATGGACTTCACACAGTTCGCAACGAACCAGGCGGCCCAAACTGCTGCATATACCCTGACTGCTTGCACGGAACGCAAGAGAAGTGACACAATTTCCCTAATTATAAGAAATTCATGTTAGCAGGCAATATTAACTAAATATGCAGGTTTAAAAATATATACTTGTGTATTTATTTTAAAGAAAGGCATTGATGTTCATGGTTAGGTGCAACGACAGTGCTAAATCATCACCCGTTTGGCGAAGTAGGCTGTGATTCGATGAGAAATTAACAGGCACCGCATCCATTATATGCAACGCAGGACACGCTAGATAAACTAGTAATATCATCAACTGTGTGTAGTTAACTAGTGATTATGTGAAGATTGATTGTTTTGTTATAAGTTTAATGCTAGCTAGCAACTTACCTTGGCTTCTTGCTGCCCTCGCGTAACAGGTAGTCAGCCTGCCACGCACGCTCCTCGTGGAGTGCAATGTCAGGCAGGTGGTTAGAGCGTTGGACTAACAAGGTAAACATCTGTCGTTCTGCCCCTGAACAAGGCAGTTAACCCACCGTTCCTAGGCCGTCATTGAAAATAAGAATGTGTTCTTAACTGACTTGCCTAGTTAAATAAAGGTGTTAGGAAAACTTGAAATCGGCCCTAATTAATCAGCTATTCCGATTTAATCGGCAGACCTCTAATCAATACGCTATACTGACTCGCTGTTTTCCCAAACAAACCACCCGCTTAGAGTAATAGCGTTAGTAAACCTAATTTCTTAATGAATTATAGCTGGAATAATTATGGCAGCAGACTGTTATGCTTAGCTCTCAGCAGGCTGCTGCCATAGGCTGTTCCCCTCTGTGCCCAGGGAAGATTGTGGGTAATTTGTTATAACCCCTGTTTTGCAGTCTGAGCATGAGCCCAGTTCAGTTGCAGGGAACAAATAACTGACAGAAAAGGTCAAGTCTAGGCAGTTAAATCTCTGTTTCCGATCAGAAGACTTCCTCTCATAGCAAGCCAGGTTAGGCTGGTTAGGCTTCAGAAACATGCGTTAATAAGGACAGTTATGAGTTAACTCTTTGCCTGTTGAATGACTTAATGAGGGGTTTGTGACTGAAGCGTTGTCTAATTCGTCAGAGACATCTTTGAGTTACAGTATGTAGTCTTAGAATGACATATGAGGACAATTACACTAAAGGTGTTGTAGTCATGCTTTTGTTTAGTCACATAATGTAGCATTCTGTTTTGTTTTAAACACATTCATGTTTTGAGATTTCTATTCATGTGTGGCCACTTCTTTACACATCACACTGTGTTGAATATGAAGTACTGTATGTTGTACCGAGATTATGCTAATGTTAAAAGGTATTTCTGTGTTTGATTTTGATAGCAGTCTCTACTTTCTTATTTCAAATTTGCTGACCATATTTGCTATTGATTTGTAATACGCCCCCAACACGAGACGTTTAATTGCGCATTAGATATGTTTAAGAATAATAGCAGCGCTGAATTTGCATGTTCCTTGAAATGTGGGGAAGATATTGGTATAGATTGCCTTCCCCTAGTGATGTCCCTGGGCCGAGGACGACTGCGGACACTGTCGATGGAGACTTATGGAAAAATGACTTGGCTCCTCTCCTGTATCCCTTTCAGCTGATGGCCCTGGATGCTGACGAGGGTCCCAACGGGCTGGTGACCTACAAGATCCTGGCGGGGAATCAAGGCCACTTCGCCATCAATAACCGCTCGGGAGTGATCACTGTGATGCCTGGCATCTCCCTGGCCGTGGGACGCGCCTATGCCCTGACCGTGAAGGCCATGGATAACGGCCCGGAGTCCCAGAGGAGGTGAGGCTATTAGGGAGCCCTGGGGGGGCCCGAGGGTTGGGAGGCTGGAGGGGAGGATGGGGAGGGCTGGGGGGTGGGGAGACCGAGCAGGGCCGTGGAGAGTTAGGGTGGTGGTGGCTGGAAACTGGCGGGGACTGTAAAGGCTGAGAGCCACAGAGGACCAGGTACTTTCCATTCCGTTTACAGCAGCCACAGACTCACTCCCTTGCTGCCGTTCTCCCTCTTTCCCTCTCTGTCACCCCCTCTCTCTTTCCTTTTTTATGTATCTCTTTCTCTCTGCCCCTCTCTCTTGCTCTCTTAAATCGATAGTGTTCTGCAGGATAACACATTCTGCTGTGGAAATATCCCTGTAACAATGTGCTGATAGATATTACTCTCAGGACTGACCCATCTGGTACCCAAAGCGGAAATGAGAAGCTTTTCACAATAATTGGCAATGCCCACCCTCCAACTGAATTCAATCTGTGTCGCCTTTGTGCCCTCTGTAATGCTTGGTGGCCACAGAATCAATATAGCTCAATAGACTAACATGGAAAGAGATTATTTTGCAGGAAATGTAGCGCCTGTAAGCTGAGTTCTATAGGAAAAACATTAAGGCACCCACTGGGGTTTTCTGTGGCCTCAGTTCACTGGGGGGGTTCTGCGGCCTCAGTCCACTGGGGGGGTTCTGCGGCCTCAGTCCACTGGTGGGGTTCTGCGGCCTCAGTCCACTGGGGGGGTTCTGCGGCCTCAGTCCACTGGGGGGGTTCTGCGGCCTCAGTCCACTGGGGGGGTTCTGCGGCCTCAGTCCACTGGTGGGTTTCTGCGGCCTCAGTCCACTGGGGGGGTTCTGCGCCCTCAGTCCACTGGGGGGTTCTGCGGCGTCAGTCCACTGGGGGGTTTCTGTGCCAGCCGTTCTCGGAATTTTGTCTTTCCCAAAACATGGCCAGGTAAAAGTTTCATCTCACAAAGAACCTTGGAAGCCTTTGTTTTGAGAAGTAAAGGACAGAGACGCAAAATAAAACTGTGATGATGATTATTAGGGGTGTGAATACGTAAAAAGTCTGGAGTGCCATCTTGTCGAACAGGAAAATAAATGCTGATAATAGCAAAGGCAGCGGGTGTGTAATTATTTGCATTGGCCAGATGGAGCTTCAACCATGGACGGTTGAAAATCACTGCTCAGTTTCAAAGTTTTACGAGAGGGAGAGTTGGCCCTGACTTACAGGGCACTGTTTGTAGCATGTCTAGGATCAGAACATGCTGCCGATCCTTTAAAACCATTTGATTCATGTTTTTCACAGGTTTTGATTCATGCCCCATTGGGAACAAGTCTTGAAATAACAAGTCTTAAGAAGTCCCCCATATGTCTTTCTAAAATTGACTTGTAAAAGTGGCTGTAATCATTCAATTATGTTTATGTTCAGGCCCGACTCGGACACTTGGGGCTTAATGTTCTGTACACAAATGTGATTTCACTTTTGTTTGGTGATTAAACAGAGGAGAACAGCATCCAGCGTCGTGGTAAAACAAAGTAACAGTACATACTCTGCTGTTCTTTCGCGCGTACAATGATGTCTGAGTGAAAAAACAGTGTTGGTTGTTTGAAATAACTTCTTTTGTTTTTGTAATATCGCAAATGGATGTGGCTCTTTCACCAACTATGGATTTCAGCCTACGTACAGTACCCACCAGCTTTTTAATCTACAGTCATATAGATTTTCTTGCAAAACACACCTAACAAACCCAAAACAAACACCTACAGCCAATAACATTGCATCTGTGTGTACCCTACATCCCACACACCAATTGTCATATTGTAAACAAAACCCTCCCACAGCCTCTGTCTTTCAGAATCTAAGCTCTTGGAGGACAGTTAAAGTTGATAAAAGTGCTTGTTTTTTGTAAAAATGTATACCAACGAATTTAACCCCCGTGTTCATCGGGGTTTTTCCACATGGAGTCGTTTTTCACCAGAATTAATTTCACACCCATCCCCCATCCTTATCTCCCAGGAGCTCCATCACCACTGTGTACATTGAGGTGCTCCCACCCAACAACCAGAGCCCCCCACGCTTTCCCCGCTTCCTCTACAGCCTGGAGGTCAGCGAGGCCATGAGGACCGGAGCCACTCTCCTCCACCTGCAGGTGAGCCTGGGGACGAGGCTTCTTCACAATACCACACTGTTCTTTAGTTCAGACCTAGCGTGATGAACTCTGAACTCCATCTAGAGTGTGACATTTGGCGGCGGCGGTGGGATCTGCTTCAGAACATTTAGTGTATACAGCTGATGAGCTCCTAACAATGGCTCCTTTTTAGTCTGTACCAGAAGGGACTGAGACAGTTACCAATGTTACTGTCTATTCTGTCTTAGAAGAAATGGTTCGAGCTGTTTATGTAGACCACTCAGACTGTAGACGTCATTACTGAATTGTTGTCCACTGATACTACCAAACTATTGTTTGTAATGCATGAAGTAGAAATGGACCGGATACTGCTGAGTAAAGTCATTCAGTATTATTCATTGTCTGTTGTGAAATTGGGTTTTATTTGACATGAAAGAGGCTCTCTGTCTCTGTGTCTCTACAGGCGAAGGACCGTGAAAGAGATCCTATTACCTATAGCATCCAGAGCGGAGATTCCCACCACCTCTTCGAGCTCTCCCGAACGTGCGTAAGCTTATTTTAGTCATCAACAACACCTACCTATATTATCGTAGAGGATTTATTCATGACACTTTGCCAGCAGTAGTACTACCCTGTTACAGAGTCGTTGATTTAGGGAAAGGGTTTTGGATAGTGTTTTGCCATGATATGTGATCTGTAGTAAACTGAATTGCTCTCTCAGAAGCTCTCCGCAAAACACGAGGGGCTGAAAATGTAGATACGATTCTCCCTAGCATCTCAAATACATAATTAATAAGTGATAAATGAATGAAAACCAAAACAATTCTCTCCCAGTTTGAAAAACAGACCCAATATCAGATTATACAGTAGTAGTCCCAAGGTTACTCTGAGCTTCACTTTTGGTATTGGCGGGAAAAGTATGAGTGCCTTGGCTTGGAGTAAATATTTCCTCTTACAATTTCATAGATTTAATCCAAGCCTACAATAAGATTTGCTGGGATTTTTTTTAGGGAGCACTGTTCTATGGTTAGCGGCCTAGGAACAGTGGGTTAACTGCCTTGTTCAGGGGCAGAACGACAGATTTTTACCTTGTCAGCTCAGGGATTTGATCCACCAACCTTTCAGTTAGTGGTTAGAGCTCAACGCTCTAACCACTAGGCTATATCACGAAATTGGGGAGAAAAAGGGGCTAAAATACAAAAAATTATAATAATATGGGGACCCGAACCTGAATGGACTCGACTACAACCGGACCTAGAACCGACCCATACCCAGATGTAACAAAAAATAATGGTTTATTTATTTTTTGTCATTTAGCAAAGGCTCTTATTCAGAGCGACTTACAGGCACAATTAGGGTTAAGTGCCTTGCTCAAGGGCACATCAACATATTTTTTACTTTTCAGTTACTGGCCCAATGCTCTTAACTGCTAGGCTACCTGGCAAGTTGCTATTTTGGATAACAAATATGTCTTTATATCTTGGCTAGGCCTTCTACAAGTCAATAAATATGCTGTAGGCCGTGGTTGGGTCCATTCAGATCCACTCGGGGTCTATCAGCTCTAGTTACATAGAACTGATAACCGATAGCAATCAAACAGGACTCGACCCGCACCTGATGGGCAAGTTTGAATTTTGGACCCGAAACCTCTTGGGTTGGGTCTCAGGTAGACCTCTAAGAGCTATCCCTCTGCTCTCTCCTCTCTCGCTCTCTATCTCTCCCTCTGCCCCCTCCCTCTCTCTCTCTCCATTTTTCTCTGCAATAACCAGCACATTGCCATGCAGTCATAACTGTGCTACCGGAGGCCACTTCAATCAAAGCTCCAAACTCAAATTGTCATCATGCCTCTCCTGTTGCAGACTGTCAGGTCCAAGAAATTGCATACACCAGAACTACAAAATGTTAATAAGCCCTGCGCCTGTCTCTGTCTCCTCAATGAAGAGGCAAATGAAAACAGTAGGGGACAAGCTCCCCAGTCCTAGAGGAGATGCATTAAAGTGTATCCTCTTATATAGCCCCTATTAATGGATACATCCCGATAGATTCACGTGCCTATAACACACTGTATCCCCATTGTCATACGACTGAGCCAGATCTTGCATATTTATGTTTCTTTTGAAGAAAGCTGTTTTTATCCAACTGGTAATAGTTAAGGAGTTGATTGTTTGCCAGACCGTTTTACAAGTTACCCGTTCGATTGCTTTTGTATTAGACTTAAAACGCCAGCATGTCAAGACTTTAAGTCCGCTGTAGAGGTGATTGTGATCAGAGACCTGCCTGCGTCTCATCGCCAGCTTAACGCCAGAAACGGGCAGGCCTCACAGATCACAATCTGTTCAATAACCTCTGCTCTGTGTTGCCTCTTAGTGAGCCTCAGATGATATCTTTAATACTCTCTTAGTTATTCAGCATTTCAAAACAACACCCTTGTGAATGAGGTTCTCTCACATGCTGGATCTGATCCAGTTTGCTTTTCCAGCTGCTAATAATCATGATATTTCATTTCAGCTTGGCATTATCATCATCCTTGATGTTTTTGAATGGGAGGATGATTGTGTGTGTGTGTGTGTGTGCGCATAGAGACAATGCTCTCTATGAATAGCTTATAAATATACATGAGAGTCGTGGCGGCAGCATTTGAGGTGCCGCTTTGCGTTTGTCTAATTCATTTTAACAGGGGCATATCATTCCACTATGGTCCTCACGGAGCTCGTATCCCTCTTAGGATGTGTGCACCCGGACTCTTAGAATCGCCTGATTATGAACCGTTAAAAATACTGCGTTTAAAATGTACCTCTAATATCTGATTAACCTTTTGCGTGTCTAAATGACTAAGTGAGTAACCATCCGAAAACTACAAGTAGAGGGAAAATCGAGATGCGTGGTTGCAGACGCGTTTCCTTAGGTGGCTGTACATTGCCCTCTAGTTTGGGCCCATCTCTGAGAGCTGGAGCAGACAGACAGCTAACAGATGTACACTCTTATATATATAAAAAAAAGTGCTGTCTAGAACATTGAAGGGTTATTTGGCTGTCCCCATAGGAGTACCCTTTGGAGAACCCTTTTTGGTTATAGGTAGAACACTTTTGGATTCCAGGTAGAACCTTCTTCGCAGAGGGTTCTACGTGGAACCCAAAAGGGCTCTGCCTGGAAATGTAGTGGTTCTACCTGGAACCAAAAAGGGTTCTCTTATGGGGACAGCCGAATAACCCTTTTGGAACCCTTTTTTCTAACAGTGTAGAGCTGACAGCAGATAATCATCCCATGTATTTAAACACTCAAGGGTCGTTCTGTGAGAGGGCTGAAACCAGTGCTGTATGCATGCTAAGTGTACCCCACACCAAATGACCGTGTACTATCAATTCTATACAGTATGCGTGTGTGTTAGGCCACAGTAGCTTGTCAAAGTGCCGACATATAACTCTCCTCTGTCGGCAGAATGAGAGAAGGAGCTTCCATTTCCTTCTAATGTGCTGGTGGGTCCACATGCCCCACGGTATCCGACGTGCATGTAATTGAATAGCCAGATTTACATAAACCCCCATTATAAACCACATACAAGCAAAAATAAACGGTGGTTCTGCATTAGAAGGAAAAATAATCTGCTTACACTGACAAAGTTGTGATTTCGGGCCAATTGAAACCTGTCTCAATTGTGATTCAATCAGTTGTTGAAATGTTCACATTCACAATGTCTGAATGCAGACTTTGATGCAAGAATTTCTGTCTCCTTCACTCTTTCTTGTTTCTGTGTGGGTATTGTTTATCACTACGTGAGATCTGTTTGATTGAGGAACCCTGAAAGCTTCTGGCTCAGCGGGAAGCAGAGTGAGTGGTAAAATTTCACGAAGGCTGCAAATGGACTGTATTGAATGATGCGAGTGTGTTCTGATGGTGGTTATTGGAAAAGAACCACCGTGTCTCTGTCTCTTCTCCCCAGGTCAGGGCTTTTGGTCCTGGGGAAACCGCTGGACAGGGAGACAGAGGATCGCTACACTCTCGTTGTAACAGCCTCAGATGGCCATCCGGAAGGGGTAAGCCTGCGTCAATTGTCCTTCTATCCATCTATTCGTTCATCTATTCTCCGTCATAAATTACTTCATTTATCCATTCGTCTGTGTGCTGTCTCACCGTCAATCAGTTTGTGTTCATTAATCTGTTCGATCCATTCAGTTAAGCGCATGGCAGGTTGTGTAGCTAGCCCTATTTACTGTGTTGGAGGTCTGCAGTCCATTGTTTTGATCGGATCCTGGCCAAACTGGAGTAGCAGTGATTTATGTACTGTAAATAATAACAAGGAATAAGATGTTGCATAACATTAACTGGGGGTTGTTAGGTGAAAATCAGGGTTGATTTAAAATGTGCAGTCATAATAATGCAATAGCAGTGTTTGTCATCAATCATGGCCATCTTTAAAGGTTGTATCCAGTGTTGAGAGATGTGAATGATCTCAAAAGCCTTTGATGCAACCACCTACATCACTCTAATGACGGCTAAACCTTTGCCTTGTCGTTGCATATCCCGATGTCCAAAACATCTATTTCCATTTCACACTTAACGAGGAAGCCAGCAGACAGATTCATGTGACATTATTCTCTTTGATGCCAGCGGCGGCATATTTAATGCAGGTGTGACACGTTACCGTGCTGACCTTTATGGAAATGAATACAAACGTCTCTCTTCTGGCACACTCTGATACCTGAAGCACCTCCCCCTAGATTGAATCACTTAATTGGCCAATCTTTTCAGAGCTGGTCTCTCTCACCTAGTGGAGAGGGGGAACTCTCATCCTCTTCTTAAAGAGTAGTCCAGTGTGGTTGGTTGTCTCATGCAAGTAAAATGAGACAGCGGACAGTGAGTACCAGTAAAACCTCCCTCCCCTGCGCTCGCCATCATTCTCCTCCCCTCTGTGCCCTCCACGTTTCCACTTATTCTATAAAACATTGAGCAAAGTTTAAACTGCAGCCTGAGCGTGTAGGGTAAAGGCAGAGACTGAGGCCTTTAAAATTCATTGACCTTTCCAAATCAGCTGGTCATTAGCCAAGCTAATAAACAGTCCTGTAGGGACTAGGAAGGGCTCTCTGGCCTAGGAGACGCACGTACGCACCACTGTCACTGACGCTCCAGAACTGCTTGACCTCCCTTCTTGGTGATGTTTCCTACTGGATGGGGCGTGTGTTTCTCTAGGCACCTGCAGGTGTGCCAGAGGGTCCTGGAGGGCCCGGGGCCAGCCAATATTATCTGATGAGGACCACATGAGAGGGAGACAGACAGTATCTATTATACAGTCATATCAGAGGTGTCAGATAATACTCTGTTATAGATGATAAATACTGGTTGTACTGTTTGGTCTTAAAGGGGCAATCATCAGTTGTTACATCCATTTTTGAACATAATGAATTATATGTACCCATTGATTCTTGAAGAATTTTACTTATAAATGCCTCGTGAGCTTAGTTCAACTGTCGTTCCTCAGCAAAACCTTTTTTGCTCCAATGTTTTTAAACAAAGTAAATGTAAACAAACACTATATAGCGTTAAAACATGGTTAAAGCTATAATTTTCATATCACGGATGGTCAATCCTTGTATCCTTTTCTCGGTCTATGAATTTCAGAGTGGTCACATTCTCCAACCCCATCCCTCAGCATTTTTACTAAACGGGGGCGGTGGGTATGCCTTGTTATTGTTTCTACTGCTGATTACCACTTTGAAGAGACAATGCCGTTTTGGTCCTAAACAAAGCATGAGTGTTTACCTTTTTCGAAGTGCACATGCTGTGCACCATTGTTTTCATGTCAAAGCAATAGTCCTGAATTTCCTATGTATTTGTCCAGTTCACTCATTACTACCCCTCCTCGCTCCAAGTAAATGTTTCAAGTAGCGCATAGATGTTTTGCATCATGAAGTTACGCCTCATGAATAATCCCAGCCTTTCTCAAATGCTCTTTCTGACATTAAAAAACAGCAGAGAATAACACACATCCTCATTTTAGGATTATTAATCACTTTTGCATTCCTCTGGGTGTGTTGTGGGAAGGAATGTCTTTGATGTACTTTCAAAGCTAAATGCGGAGAAGACAATGAGGAAGTTAGACATTAGGAAGGGATGATGCAAAGTGAAGGGACTACCTGCTGTGAGGGCACACCTGCACACTGTTCTCTCCTCCAGTCTTCCTCTGATGAAGGGGAAGCCATATGTTCTGGGCTAATGGCGGTTTAGTCCTCCCCGTAGGCTAGTGCTCTAATGTACGGCCTGATTTGGGTTGCCGGTGTGAATACAAGAGCCACCACTAAGGAATTAGCTATAGCAATATCTGCCTAACGACCCACAGGTTGCTAATTTATTCTGTGCTGTAATTGGTTGTTTTTTTGTGTTGAATTGTTGGGCTGTTAGACAAAAGACAGAGAACCTCTAAATGATGCAACCATCTGTCTGGCTCTGACAGTTACTGTATTATCTGGTCATTCAATGAGGAATTGTCCTGTTTGGATATTGTGTTTTTTTTTTTTTGATGGTCGCAGTTTCTTCATAAAGGAGGCGATTGGGGGCTTCAGTCTTTGTGATCCATCACAGACCTCATTAATCAGCATCAACATGATGGCCCAGAGCCTTATTAAATGTTCTGCTCTGATACCGCCAGCCTAAAAACGAGCTAATTGGAGAATCCATCATATTTGTGAAACAGTGAGTCAGTAAGAACACACCCAGTCAGTCTGTAGTGTCACAGACCACAGATGAAACCTTTAAAGGGCTGAGATGTTAGATGACCGGCAGTGATCACGCTTCCTTCCTCCCACGGTCTGGTAATGGTTCAGGATCACTTTAAATTGAAGAGAAGTCACAGTGATGGGTTATGTACAGATTAACTTTCCACGCTGAAATATTGGCTTTTAAATACCACACCTCTATAGCCAGCAGGTTTAAAGTGGATCTGACACCGTTTAACTACATTGCAGAAATGAAACAAACAGATAATCAGTATATTGGTCTAAAATATCACATTTGCAGTTTGTGCTTTAAAACCAATTTCATAAGAGGTTTAAGATCGCTTTATTGTTCAATTGCACACAAGGTCCAACCAAAATGTGACTTCCGCTCCAAAAGACACATACAGATTTTGGAAAGGTGCGGGGGGCTGCCACTGTGCTCCTGGGGAGCTGTTGTTACCAGATTATTTTTCTGTCTGGACGCAGGATTCGAACCAGCAACCCTCCGGTTGCTGGCTCGACCCTCTCTAACCGCTAGGCTACCTGCCGCACGATTAATAAAATTCACCGTGAATCGCTAGGTAGTCTAATAAATATTGCTATCGGGTTGTAAATCACAGCTGGTACATTTGATTTGTTACCCCGGCCATTCAGGGGATGAACCGTTTCAGTTTCACTCAACCAATACTTTGGACAAAAACGGACGAAAAGGGCAGTGATTGGGAGTCTCAACACAATCGATCTAGCGATGCAGTAGCGATGTGGTTAAGGCTATACCTTATCTATTATGTATGGTCTACTTATTTAGCAAGCTAGCTATATGACTTGATAGCTAAGTCATTTAACTAGCTAGAACCTCAAATGACAGAGCCTTGTAGCTAGCTGGCTAGCAGCTGGAAGGATGCCATGTTGTTATTGGGCTGGGGGGCACTGCAGGAGGCCGAGCAGGCTACTATTCCCCGTCTGAGAAGTTTGACAGGGTTTACTGTCCTCTGTGCTAGATTTGAACTTGTATGGTTCAGGCTAACGTTGTTGTTGTTCTGGATAGGCAACTCAAGGAGAGATGTTGCGCTGTTCCGCTGCCTGTCCAGTGGAGTGCAACATCAAAGTGCTGTTGGCATGGCTTATTTGCCTAATCTAGTTGTGATTGGTTATGGCACACCGTTTTGTGTAGATTATGGACTGACAAGTTTGTATTCGTTGTTTTATTTACTGCATTTCGATGAATGGCCCGAAGCGCATTAATGGCCCTGCTTTCCCATTAATATTACTATAGAAAGTTCACCGATTCCTGACTCTACGTCATTTCCAAACATTCTATGAATGTATGAAAACATGACAATTATCACATTGTATGTGCTCGCTTCTCACACTATGAAGAACAGTCTTATTCTTCCCAAGGTTGTACTGTTTATGAGCATATTTGAATAAGATTTGATGGTACTAAATATGTGTCGGTTCCACTTTAAGTAGTGTGATAGACTACCTTGATTAATTAACTTGCCTTCTTTGCACGAACACTCGCACTTGTCTTTTCTTACTAGCACAGACTTTGCAGATTAGCTACTTTATTGAGGAAAAATGTACTTCCTATGACTGTGATACAGTATGTGGTTGTCTCACCTAGCTATCTTAATAAGATGGATGCGCTAACTGTAAGTCGCTCTGGATAAGAGCGTCTGCTAAATGACACAAATTAAAATGTGATTACCTGCACTTGTTACCTGTTCTTCTATCGGGGGAAACGTGTGGCTAGAAGTCAAAAGGGTATTCATTTGATTAATTCAGTTTTCTAAAAGCCTTGAACTCCATGTTTTATTTTCTATAATAGACTGCAAGTCGCTATGGTCACAGGATGCTCTCGTAGCCAGCTCAAGATTAGTCCCTGTGTCATGACATCCTGGTTTCTGAAGAGATTTAATGTGCTATATCTATACGGCTCAGTAGTCTTTGTTAATCAAGTGATAATTTTGACAAGATGCACCGTCTAAAAGAACCTAAAACTAAATGTGTTTGCTTTGGGAGCATCTCGTTGTCATATCAAACACAAAAATGCTAATTCACCTAAAGCTGAGGAGATTTGTCATTCCTCACATGATGGCGAATGCAAATATATCAGCATTATTGCAAGAGCTGTAGCAGTTAATCAGGAAACAAGTGGATTTGTTGATGAAAACCCATCCTGGGCCTGAATAATGAAACCAAATGTATTATTTGATTAGAGAGTTTAAGAATGACACAGAATTTATTCACTCACATTCTGATTGGGTCAGGCATGACATACAGAGAAGTCTGCTGTGCTTTTAAGCTACTGTTTTAGAGAAAGAACTCCCGTTGATTTGTCCTGCCAGAGGCTTTGCTCAAAACAGAGATCAATATTTGTGTTGTTTTTATTCTGTGCTTCCAGACCTCCACGGCTACTGTGAATATTGTGGTCACTGATGTCAACGATAATGACCCCGTCTTCGATCCACTCATGCCCCGAAACTTAACAGTTACAGAGGAGGAGGCCAACTCTTTTGTGGGCCAAGTAAAGGTAAGCCTGCCTTTATGTATGCCACGCTGTATATTTACTGTATGGTCCACATTGCTGGCTCATACATAGCCCCTTGTATAATGCACTCATGTTAAGATCTGTCTGATGAGTAAGTCAGTGTACTGTTGCTGGCTTGCCCTGTAGAGTAATGTTTCTGTTGCACTGAATCTATCAACATGTAAATTGCAGCTTGTATAAGCAGGCATACTGTCCACGGGGCCTTTGACATTGAAATAGTCTGTCCCATGCGATTTAACTTATCTGTACCTGACCTGCAGCAGTACACCCTACTGTTCCTTTGTGGCTCTGGTGGCTCTCTCTCGCTGACTCTCCCTGTCCCATTTGGCTAATTGTAATCAGAGGCCCACAGGGAGGTTATGGCCGAGTGCCAATGGCCCCACTCTATGCTCGGCCTGTTGATCCCCCCAGCATGTGTGCCCAGCTGCCAGGAGGCCCAGAGCAGAGAGGGCCCAGGCGGCTGATGGCCCCCCACGAGCTCCCTGCCCGCTCCGCTGTTAATCATTTTCCAATTTAATAAATGTAATTTAAATCATTTGTCACCTTCAGGGACATTCTATAATGAGTAGCTTTGTTGGGCTCTGTTAAGCTGCGAGGAGTTGTAATTAGTGGTGTAGTTTAATAGGGCTGGGGATTGTTAGTGGAGTAAGCGGAGGATAATGCAGGCAGACAACTTTGGAGGGAGTCTGTGTGGTGTTGTGTGGCGCAGCACTGCGCACGGCTGTGTTGTGAATCATACGATGAATGTTTTACCTGGGTGAAGAGTTGGAGGGAAAGTAGCTGGAGCCGCATTGACTGCTGGGAATAATTGATGATCGATGCACGCACTCTGGTGTGTGTGTGTGTGTGTGTGTGTGTGTGTGTGTGTGTGTGTGTGTGTGTGTGTGTGTGTGTGTGTGAATCAGCACGTCGCCCATACTGTCTCAGAATATGATCAGCCAAGTTGGATTTGCATCAATATGTGCATCGAAATGAGTAAGCCTTGATGGAACACTAAACGCTAAAACATCTGAGTACAGTTTCTTCCTCTATCTGGGAACACATCGAGCACAGCAGGTTCATACAGGAAATCTGAGTGTTTGCGTCGGCTGATATTGCACCAGTTAGATTCATCACTCTACCTCGATGTGGCAGTCTATTTAGTTGACCAGGTTTCTGCTCACACATTCTCTGATGGCTGCCACGCGCACGCTATGCGCTGGCGTTCTCGGTGACACGCTATTGTTGTAACATGCGCTACTCGACATGCGAGTCTGTTTTCTGTTTTCCCACCCCAGGCGCCACCTGTTTGGACTCTGCTTGTAATTATTATGTATGCTCTGGCAGTGAGCCACCACGAAGGAGCCAAGACTAATAAATGGTTAAATGAATACGTGGCATTTCCTGTCTGAAATGGATGTTAGTAGAGATGGTGGGTTACCGCCATGTGTGTTATGGTGTTATTTATGCAACATTTCTGATATATGTCCATGTCCTGTCAACACAGTTGTAATAATAATATTAATAATGTTGATCCATGTGATCCAAGGCACTGTCTGCAAGACAAATGAGTTGACTTGGCACATTCAGTGTCTGCTCCTGAGAGGCGTTTTGCTCTGTGTATCAAGCCATCAAGACACGTTACTGATTTCACTTAACGAGCGAGAGCTTCACAGACAAGTGAAGCAGAAATCATTGTACTCTCTGGCTCAGCATGCCCTCTCTTCCTCACTAGATAATGAAGCTATGCCCATATTGTAGTTCTGGTGTGATGAACGGTGTGAGACATAGCTCGGAGTCTCTGCAAATCAAATCCAATTGTATTTGTCACACGCGCCGATTACAACAGGTGTAGACCTTACAGTGACATGCAGACTTACAAGCCCTTAACCAACAATGCAGTTTAAAAAAAATACCTACAACAAAAAAAAGGAAAGAAATAAAAGTAACAAATAATTAAAGAGCAGCAGTAAAATAACAATAGCGAGGATACATACAGTGAGTACCGGTACAGAGTCAATGTGCGGGGGCACTGGTTAGTCGAGGTAATTGAGGTAAAATGTACATGTAGGTAGAGTTAAAGTGACTATGCATAGATAATAAACAGAGAATAGCAGCAGCGTAAAATAGGGGGGACAATGCAAATAGTCTGGGTAGCCATTTGATTAAATGTTCAGAAGTCTTATGGCTTGGGGGGGTAGAAGCTGTTTAGAAGCCTCTTGGACCTAGACTTGGTGCTCTGGTACCGCTTGCCATGCGGTAGCAGAGAGAACAGTCTATGACTAGGGTGGCTGGAGTCTTTGACAATTTTTAGGGCCTCCGACACCACCTGGTCTAGAGGTCCTGGATGGCAGGAAGCTTGGCCCCAGTTATGTACTGGGCCGTACACACTACCCTCTGTTGTGCCTTGTGGTCGGAGGCCGAGCATTTGCCCTACCAGGCAGTGATGCAACCAGTCAGGATGCTCTCGATGGTGCAGCTGTAGAACCTTTTGAGGATCTGAGGACCCATGCCAAATACTTTCAGTCTCCTGAAGGGGAATAGGTTTTGTTGTGCCCTCTTCACAACTGTCTTGGTGTGTTTGGACCATGTTAGTTTGTTGGTGATGTGGACACCAAGGAACTTGAAGCTCTCAACCTGCTGCACTACAGCCCTGTCTATGAGAATCGGGGCGTGCTCGGTCGTCCTTTTCCTGTAGTCCACAATCATCTCCTTTTGTCTCGATCATGTTGAGAGAGAGGTAGATGTCCTGGCACCACATGGACAGGTCTCTGACCTCCCTATAGGCTGTCTCGTCGTTGACGGTGATCAGGCCTACCACTGTTGTGTCATCGGAAAACTTAATGATGGTGTTGGAGTCGTGCCCGGCCGTGCAGTCATGAGGGAACAGGGAGTACAGGAGGGACTGAGCACGCACCCCTGAGGGGCTTCAGTGTTGAGGATCAGCGTGGCGGATGTGTTGTTATTTACCCTTACCATCTGGGGGCGGCCCGTCAGGAAGTCCAGGATCCAGTTGCAGAGGGAGGTGTTTAGTCCCAGGGTCCTTAGCTTAGTGATGAGCATTGAGGGCACTACAGATGTGAGTGCTACGGGTCGGTAGACATTTAGGCAGGTTACCTTAGTAATCCTGGGCGCAGGGACTATGGTGGTCTGCTTGAAACATGTTGGTATTACAGACTCAGACAGGGAGAGTTTGAAAATGTCAGTGAAGACACTTGCCAGTTGGTCAGCGCATGCTCGGAGTACACATCCTGGTAATCTGTCTGGCCCTGCGGCCTTGTGAATGTTGACCTGTTTAAAGGTCTTACTCACATCGGCTGCGGAGAGCGTGATCACACAGTCGTCCGGTACAGCTGATGCTCTCATGCATGTTTCAGTGTTACTTGCCTCGAGCATAAAAGTAATTTAGCTCGTCTGGTAGGCTCGTGTCACTGGGCAGCTCTCGGCTGTGCTTCCCTTTGTAGTCTGTAATTTGCAAGCCCTGCCACATCCGATGAACGTTGGAGCCGGTGTAGTACGATTCAATCTTAGTCCTGTATTGACGCTTTGCCTGTTTGATAGTTCATTGGAGGGCATAGATACAGGTTTTACCGATGTAGAATCTTAATTTGAGCCAGTTTGCTGCAGCTGGAAAAGAATCCTGCAGGAACAGGAAATGTTAATTATTATGTGGATTATACAGTTCAAGTCAGAAGTTTACATACACCTTAGCCAAATACATTTAAACTCAGTTTCACAATTCCTGACATTTAGTCGTAGTAACAATTCCTTGTCTTAGGTCAGTTAGGATCACCACTTTATTTTAAGAATGTGAAATGTCAGAATAATAGTAGAGATTTATTTCAGCTTTTATTTTTTTCATCACATTCTCAGTTGGTCAGAAGTTTACATACACTCAATTAGTATTTCGTAGCATTGCCTTTAAATTGTTTAACTTGGGTCAAACATTTTGGGTAGCTTTCCACAAGCTTCCCACAATACGTTGGGTGAATTTTGGCCCATTCCTCCAGACAGAGCTGGTGTAACTGAGTCAGGTTTGTAGGCCTCCTTGCACGCACACGCTTTTTCAGTTCTGCCCACAAATTTTCTATAGGATTGAGGTCAGGGCTTTGTGATGGCCACTCCAATACCTTGACTTTGCTGTCCTTACGCCATTTTGCCACAACTTTGGAAGTATGCTTGGGGTCATTGTTCATTTGGAAGACCCATTTGCGACCAAGCTTTAACTTCCTGACTGATGTCTTGAGATGTTGCTTCAATATATCCACATACTTTTCCTCCCTCATGATGCCATCTAATTTTGTGAAGTGCACCAGTCCCTCCTGCAGCAAAGCACCCCCACAACATGATGCTGCCACCCTCGTGCTTCACGGTTGGGATGGTGTTCTTCGGCTTGCAAGCCTCCCCCTTTTTCCTCCAAACATAACGATGGTCATTATGGCAAACAGTTCTATTTCTGTTTCATCAGACCAGAGGACATTTCTCCAAAAAGTACAATCTTTGTCCCAATGTGCAGTTGCAAACTGTAGTCTAGCTTTTTTATTGCGGTTTTGGAGCAGTGGCTTCTTCCTTGTGTAGGGGCCTTTCAGGTTATGTCGATATAGGACTCGTTTTACTGTGGATATAGATACTTTGTACCTGTTTCCTCCAGCATCTTCACAAGGTCCTTTGCTGCTGTTCTGGGATTGATTTGCACTTTTCGCACCAAAGTACATTCATCTCTAGGACACAGAACGCATCTCCTTCCTGAGCTGTATGATGGCTGCGTGGTCCCATGGCGTTTATACTTGCGTACTATTGTTTGTACAGATGAACGTGGTACCTTCAGGCGTTTGAAAATTGCCCCAGGTGAACCAGACTTGTGGAGGTCTACAATTATTTTTATTTTTTTTACATTTTAGTCATTTAGCAGACGCTCTTATCCAGAGCAACTTACAGTAGTGAGTGCATACATTTTTGTATTTTTTTTTTGTATTGGCCCCCCGTGGGAATCGAACCCACAACCCTGGCATTGCACACACCATGCTGGCATTGCAAACACCATGCTCTACCAACTGAGCCACAGGGAAGGTCTTGGCTGATTTCTTTTGATTTTCCCATGATGTCAAGCAAAGAGGCACTGAGTTTGAAGGTAGGCCTTGAAATACATCCACTGGTACACCTCCAATTGACTCAAATTATGTCAATTAGCCTATCAGAAGCTTCTAAAGCCATGACATAATTTTCTGGAATTGTCCTAGCTGTTTAACCTGTTATGGCTAGGGGGCAGTATTTTCACGGCTGGATAAAAAAACGTACCCGATTTAATCTGGTTACCACTCCTACCCAGTAACTAGAATATGCATATACTTATTACACATGGATAGAAAACACCCTAAAGTTTCTAAAACTGTTTGAATGGTGTCTGTGAGAATAACAGAACTCATATGGCAGGCCAAATGTTTTGCTTTCGCTGTAAAGCCTTTTTGAAATCGGACAGTGTGGTTAGATAAAGGAGAGTCTTGTCTTTAAAATGCTGTGAAATAGTCATATGTTTGAAAAATTGAAGTTTTTGTATTTTTGAGGAATTTGTAATTCGCGCCACGCCTATCATTGGATATTGGAGCAGGTGTTCCGCTAGCGGAACGTCTAGATGTAAGAGGTTAAAGGCACAGTCAACTAAGTATGTAAACTTCTGACCCACTGGAATTGTGATACAGTGAATTATAAGTTAAATAATCTGTCTGTAAACAATTGTTGTAAAACCTACCTGTGTCATGCACAAAGTAGATGTCCTAACAGACTTGCCAAAACTATAGTTTGTTAACTTAGGGCTAGGGTCCCGTTAGTGGGAACTGGAGGGCGCGCAATTCAAATAAATAATTACAAATAATATGGATTGTAAACATTTATGTTCATATAAGTGTCTTATATCTTCTGAAAGCTTCAATTCTTACTGCACTGTCCGATTTAAAGTAGCTATTACTGTGAAAACATGCCATGCGATTGTTTGAGGAAATATTTTTCCACCGGCACGTTTCATACATTCACAAATAACGATTAAATATTCACATACTTTTTGAAAATCTTCCTCTGATTTGTCATCCAAAGGGTCCCCGCTATAACATGTAGTGTCGTTTTGTAAGATAAAATCCTTCTTTATATCCCAAAAAGTCAGTTTATTTGGCACCATCGATTTGAGTGATCCACTCGTTCAACAACGAGAGAAAGGAATCCGAAAATCTACCCCTAAACTTTGTTTCAACAAGTCAAAATACATTTCTATTTACTCTTTAGATACCCTAAAATGTAATCAAACTATAATATTTCTTATGGAAAGAAGTATGTTCAATAGGAAACCGATTTTAGCAGGTGTGTAATGTCTTCATAGCGCCGCAAACACAAATTTACAAGACTGTGTCCTTCTGCTAAAACTGATATTTCTTATAAGTTTTTTAAGTTACAAGCCTGAAACCTTGAACATAGACTGCTGACACCCTGTGGAAGCCATAGGAATTGCATCCAGGGAGCTAATTTTCAATATGACCTTTCTCTTGAATTTCTAAGAGGATGGTCTCTCCAAAAAATACATTTCTGGTTGTTTTCCTACCATATCTATTGTTATATTTTCCTACATTATTCTAACATTTATGCAAAGTGTTTTCTTTCCAATGGTACGACTCATTTGCATATCCTGGCTTCAGGGCCTGAGCTACAGGCAGTTTACTTTGGGCACATCATTCAGACAGGAAGGGTAGAAAAGAGGTTAACAGTTAACAAGACATTTGTGGAGTGGTTGAAAAACAAGTTTTAATGACTCCAACCTAAGTGTATGTAAACTTCCGACTTCAACTGTAAGTAATGGAAATGTTCCGTAAGGAAAAATCAAGTCTGAAATTTGAAATGCACTAAATTTTTATTTCCTGCATTGCAGAAACGTTATCCTGCAGCAGGGTGATCAAATCATTAACTTTTAAAGGTCGACTTTGGGCACGAAAAATGGTCCAACTCCTCCTCTTTCTCAATTTACGAACAGAATTGTGGTGTGCATTTGGTGCGTCATCGACGTGTCATTCTGGTTCATTAGCTAAGCTAGCCACTTGTAGTGTTGACGTCATTTCGCAGGATTTGTTTTTGGATGGAAGCTGTAGAGATCGGTAAGAAATGGCACTTCTGTAGCCAAATATCTTATTTATCCATTATCAATTTTTCTAACATGCTTTAAATGAACTGGTATGATGGTGCATTGATAAGTTATACAGGTAAAAGCCGTTATTTTGCATTTTTGCCCAAAGTCAACCTTTCATTGATTGCTGAGAAGATGAATACTTTCATTACCAGGTCCTGGTTGCTTTAGCAGCTGATAGAAATGTATTGAACTCATGCCGTCACTGAATGGAGAGTTATCTTCATTATTTTGGCTCGACGATTGGGTCTTCAGACTTCAGTCGAGTCAACATGTTCTTTATTATTCTCATGGTATCTTACTGATCTCCTACCGGATGTTGTGTTCTGTACACAACAACGTCAGGAGCAGCATTTCCGTATAATTTTTTTTTTTTTGCATTGCAATATGCTTTGAGTGAAGGCAATCTCCATTTTTATGAAAATTACAAACCGATCCCGTCTCAGTATTTCCACCAAGATTGATTAATTTACATTTCCTCGATGTATTTCATTCTCTGGTGGAAAATAAAGGTTCTGTACCACTCCAACAATGTCTCTGAAAAGAAACATTTTGTGTCCACTCTCCCTTTTTATCACAAATAATGATATGACCCAGATGCACACATGGGAGGCGGATAGTACAGTTCTCAGATTATTCATTAGAAACACGGGGCAGGCAAAGGGCAGGTCGAGGGCAGGGAGAGGTTAGTCATCAGGTCAGAGTCAGGCAGGTACAGGACGGCAGGCAGGCTCGGGGTCAGGGCAGGGAGAGGTTAGTCATCAGGTCAGAGTCAGGCAGGTACAGGACGGCAGGCAGGCTCGGGGTCAGGGCAGGCAGAGGTTTGTAATCAGGTCAGAGTCAGACAGGTACAGGACGGCAGGCAGGCTCGGGGTCAAGACAGGCAGAGGTTTTTAATCAGGTCAGAGTCAGGCAGGTACAGGACGGCAGGCAGGCTCGGGGTCAGGGCAGGCAGAGGTTAGTCATCAGGTCAGAGTCAGGCAGGTACAGGACGGCAGGCAGGCTCGGGGTCAGGGCAGGCAGAGGTTTGTAATCAGGTCAGAGTCAGGCAGGTACAGGACGGCAGGCAGGCTCGGGGTCAGGGCAGGCAGAGGTTTGTAATCAGGTCAGAGTCAGGCAGGTACAGGACGGCAGGCAGGCTCGGGGTCAGGACAGGCAGAGGTTTGTAATCAGGTCAGAGTCAGGCAGGTACAGGACGGCAGGCAGGCTCGGGGTCAAGACAGGCAGAGGTTTGTAATCAGGTCAGAGTCAGGCAGGTACAGGACGGCAGGCAGGCTCGGGGTCAGGGCAGGCAGAGGTTTGTAATCAGGTCAGAGTCAGACAGGTACAGGACGGCAGGCAGGCTCAGGGTCAGGTTAGGCAGAATGGTCGGAATCGGGAAAAACTCGGAGACAGAACTAGAGAAACAGGAAGGCGGGAAAGAATGCTGGTAAGACCTGACAAGACGAACTGACAACAAACAGACAGAGAACGCAGGTATAAATACACAGGGGATAATAGGAAGATGGGCGACACCTGGAGGGGGTTGGAGACAAGCACAAAGACAGGTGAAACAAATCAGGGTGTGACACCTTAACACCCTCAAGTCAATTATCACTTGCCTTTTAGTAGAATAAATGCCATTTTCAACATCAAGTTTCTTTCCATTTTTCAATTACTTTTAGCTCCCAATCTGGAGGTGAGATGTTAAGTTACTATCTTCCTTTGTTCAATGGGATCATGGTGTCGTGATCCTACAAAGTCATCGGAGTGATGATATGATCATTCTGTGTGATCCTGGCTTCTCATGTCATCTGGCTCCCGCCTTCAAGTCTGTAGTCAATGGGTGCGGAGTCAGCCTCCCTATTACCACCTTGATGATTAATGCAGGGAACCTCTGTGATCAGAGCCAGATAAGAGCGCTATCAGGGTAGAGCAGAGCACAGGACCTGGATAATGATGCACATGTAGCAACAAATGCAGAGATACGTGCAGTGTAGGCCTATACTACAGTAACAGAACACAGATGCAGGATATACTACAATGGAACAGCATAGGACAATTCTGAACACATAACATAGTTTCATAATGAGCTATATGTTCTGTTAGCTCATTAGAGTGCATTGGAAAACCACTGTCCTCAACCTCGAACAAATCCGGAGTGCAATGGAAGGATTAATGCTGTATGGATACAATACAATCCCTACAATATACAGACAGAACTGCGTAACTTGCGGTACAAACAAATCCTCCATTTGCATTACAGAGAGGACACAACAGGCTGTTTGAAGAGACGGTTAAACTGTAACACTGTGTACCTGTGTAAGGCTGTCTGCTTGTGATCTGTGTACTGCTCTCTCCCTGCTGTTGAAACTGGTGTCTCATTGTGTGTGTGTGTGTGTGTGTGTGTGTGTGTGTGTGGTGTGTGTGTGTGTGTGTGTGTGTGTGTGTGTGTGTGTGTTTGTTTATGTGTGTGTGTGGGGGGGTGCACTTACCTGTGTGCTTGTGTGTGTTGTGTATATATGACTGCATGTGTGTGTGAGAGTTCCTCCCTATTAATGTATGCATGATGCCTGCCATATGGTGTCCACATCACCAACAAACTAACATGGTCCAAGCACACCAAGACAGTCGTGAAGAGGGCACGACAAAACCTGTTACCCCTCAGGAGACGTGGGTAGATGAAGTGGGTAGAAGATGTGTCATGGGTCCTCAGATCCTCAAAAAAGTTCTACAGCTGCACCACAAGGCACAACAGAGGGTAGTGCATACGGCCCAGTACATCACTGGGGCCAAGCTTCCTGCCATCCAGGACCTCTATACCAGGCGATGACAATTTTTAGGGCCTTCCTCTGACAGACTTCAGCCACCCAAGTCATAGACTATTCTCTCTGCTACCGCACGGCAAGCAGTACCGGAGCACCAAGTCTAGGTCCAAGAGGCTTCTAAACAGCTTCTACCCCCCAAGCCATAAGACTCCTGAACATTTAATCAAATGGCAACCCAGACTACTTGCATTTCCCCCCCCCCCTACTCTGTTATTATCTATGCATAGTCACTTTAATAACTCTACCTACATGTCCATATTACCTCGACACCGGTGCCCCGACACACTTTTTTTTGGGGGGGGGTGTATTTCCGAAAACTTTATTGTTGGTTAAGGGCTTGTAAGTAAGCATTTCACTGTAAGGTGATATACCTGTTGTATTCGGCGCATGTGACAAATAACATTTCATTTAATTTGATTTGATATGGAGGGTCTAACCTCCTGTGTCTCCCTCCCTCCACCCATCCACCCACCCATTCATCCACCCACCCACCCACCCAGGCCACAGATCCAGACGCGGGGGTTAATGGCCAGGTGCGCTACCGACTAGTCAACCACGCCAACCTCTTCAGGGTCAACTCCAATGGCACCATCTCCACCGCCATGCCTCTGGACCGAGAGGTCAGGGGTCAGTATGACCTCATTGTGGAGGCGGAGGACGGAGCGGTGGAGGACCCCAGGAGGACCACACTGACTCTGTCGGTGACCGTGCTGGATGTGGATGATAACAGTCCGGTGTTCTCACAACCATCCTATACGGTCAATCTACCGGAGAATAGTCCTATGAAGACGGTCATCCTTCAGCTTACTGTGAGTTTGTGTGTGTGTGTTTGTGCATGATGTATGTGTGATTGCCAGCCTGTGCGTGTGTGTGTGTCCAAGAGTGCACAGTATGCTCCATGCACACTCAGGAGCCACGAGGCGGGATGTGTTTACTACTTCAAACGCTCCACAGTCCAAATGCATCCGCGAGTACATCAAAGCACACAAGGTCAGGAGGCATACGGATAGCCTAGAGCATATTGACAGAGGATATCAAAACCTCAGACATTGACATTTTTACATTGCCCTCTATTCGGTCAAGTGCACTCAGGAAAGGTCGAACAGGAGCTGAGTGGAGTAGGAACTTTTTTCACCCCATTATACTCTGAGGTGAAATTAAGTTAATTGGAAACCTGCTTGTTTTCCAAGAACCTGACTTCAGCATTGTGGTTATTTGTGTTTTCCAAGAACATGCTTCTGCTTTGATCCAAAAGTTGAGTGTATCGTCTGGACTATCTAGAATTGTGGTTATTTGCTGTTAGTCAGCCCAGAGAATACCTTTTTGAGGAGACCAGTCACATCTCCCTGTGTGAGGCTAATCATGGACATTTTCAGGTTGTGTTGGTTGATTGACAGTTTACGGCCAGACAGTGTCTGCCTGGTCCTAGTGCACTGATCCCCCTTGCAGTGTCAAACCTCTCATCACCGTGGCCTCCCGTCGCTCCCCGTTCCACACCGAGCATGCTGATAGGCTGATATTTTAGGCAGATTAGTGGAGCCACTAATGGCTGAGCTAGCATGGTCAGAGGGGGTTATCTGTGTATAGGCCCACAGCTATTCTTCCCCCTACACACTCCACGTGAACACACACACCTCCACTTGAAAAAAAAGACATGCACAACCCACACAGACGCAGGGGGGTGAATCCATTGTCAGGAGAGAGGTCTCTCTCCTAACAATGGATTTGAGTAGTTATTACTGCTTGTCACTGTGATTTGACCGACGAGTGCCAGAAACTAGAATTGCTCGATTCTTTTGTTTTTATTGTTGCCTATTGAATAAGAGACTTAAGATTCATGCTGTAACGTTGTATAATTTTCTGGCTGTTGTGTTCTTAGCTAATAGGAAACTGTTTCTTACATATACCTATTTATAACTACAGTAAAAGTGACTTTATATCAAGTCCCATAGACCAGAGATGCACTAATACAGGACACTGAACTGTTTCTTACCTGCAGTACTCCTTCCTCCTCCTCCTTCTCTTCATCTCCTCTAGGCCAAAGACTCTGACCTGGACTCCAACATCACCTTCCGTATCCGGACCCCGGAAGCCAGGCAACTGTTTGCTGTCAACCCAGTGACTGGAGAGCTCTCTGTGCTGCAGACGCTGGACTTTGAGACCCTGGCAGCCACGGACCACACCTTCGTGGTGGAAGCCCTGGACAGTGGAGGGAGCATGCCCCCAGGCCTGGCCACTGTCACCGTAAAGATAAAGGTAAGGAAACGACTGTACCTTCCCCCTGCCACCTCCATAGCAGAGACCCATCAGTTAGGCCACTGGGCTGTTTATCACTCACAAGCCAACTCCATCATTCAAAAGGAAAAATGCAGAAGCGTAGCAGAAGACCTGTGAATCTCATTTTTCATGAATACATGGCTCTCTCTCTGTCTCTCTGTCTCACTCTCTCTGTCTGTCTGTCTCTGTCTGTGTCTGTCTCTCTGTCTCACTCTCTCTGTCTGTCTGTCTGTCTCTGTCTGCGTCTGTCTCGCTCTCTCTCTCTGTCTGTCTGTCTCTGTCTGTGTCTGTCTGTCTCGCTCTCTCTCTCTCTGTCTGTCTGTCTGGCTCTCTGTCTGTGTCTGTCTCGCTCGCTCTGTCTGTCTGTCTGTCTGTCTGTCTGTCTGTCTGTCTGTCTGTCTGTCTGTCTGTCTGTCTGTGTGTCTGTGTGTCTGTCTCGCTCGCTCTGTCTGTCTGTCTGTCTGTCTGTCTGTCTGTCTGTCTGTCTGTCTGTCTCTCTCTCTCGTCTAAAACCACTAGCCATCCTCACCACCACGGAGTAAAAGAGAGATGGATGATCCTTAGCTACCTCTCATTTCTCCTGGCCTGATAAAAAGAGATTGATATTGTAGTACAGTGCTGGGATATTTCATTAGGTTTGTGAGGGCTCTATTTTGTCAGTATTGTGGCCATCTGATGTATTATGATTAAGCACCAGACACGAGCTGTATGGAGATTAGCCTGCCGTTGGCCTCTGCGCTCCTAGACCAGTAGAAGAGTAGGTACTGTAAGAGATCAGGCTTGTGAAATAGTTCTACACAGCACTTATTCAATCCCTTTGTTATGGCAAGCCTAAATAAGTTCAGAAGTAAAGAATGTGCTTAACAAGTCACATAATAAGTTGCATGGACTAACTCTGTATGCAATAATAGTGTTTAACATATTTTTGAATGACTATCTCATCTCTGTACCCAACGCATACAATTATCTGTAAGGTCCCAGTGAATTTCAACCACAAAGACCAGGGAGGTTTTCCAATGCCTTGCAAAAAGGGCACCTATTGGTAGATAGGAAAAAAAAGAAGAAGCTGACTTTCAGTATGGTGAAGTTATTAATTACACTTTGGATGGTGTATCAATACAGCCAGTCACTACAAAGATACAGGCGTAACTTCCTAACTCAGTTGCCGGAGAGGAAGGAAACCACTCAGGGATTTCACCATGAGGCCAATGATGACTTTAACCCTCTAGAGTAGATTTCTGTGGCCCCAATTAGCATAATAAAAAAATCCCCATCAAAACCCATCCGTTTAAGGTATAGAGATCTGTTTTTTGCATTGGATGTGTCTCAATCCACCGCATCCGCAGATGTTGCACTTCTGCGGTGAATGGTGGCAGAGCTAGAGTGGTGTTTGTCAGACCATGTGACTTATTATGTGACTTGTTAAGCACATTCTTTACTTCTGAACTTATTTAAGCGTGTGCGAGCAAGGAGGCCTAGAAACCTGACTCAGTTACACCAGCTCTGTCAGGAGGAATGGGCCAAAATTCACACAACATATTGTGGGAAGCTTGTGTTAGGCTACCCGAAACGTTTGACCCAAGTTAAACATTTTAAAGGCAATGCTACCAAATATTAATTGTGTATGTAAACTTCTGACCCACTGGAAATGTGATGAAAGAAATAAAAGCTGAAATATATCTTTCTCTCTACTATTATTCTGACATTTCACGTTCTTAAAAATAAAGTGGTGATCCTAACTGACCTAAGACAGGGAAATTTTACTAGGATTAAATGTCAGGAATTGTGAAAAACTGAGTTTAAATGTATTTGGCTAAGGTGTATGTAAACTTCTGACTTCAACTGTATATATAGTTTCCTGATCTTTCTTAAATCTCTCAGATATTGTACAGACACTTCAGAAAAAACATCCTTTTGATTTTATTTGAGGGACTATCTGTTGTCCGATGTAGTGAATCTGTTATTCAGTGCGTTTGTATGGGCTAATAGCGGTAAGGCCGAATTCAATGTTTCATTAAATATTTTTTATATCTACTTTTTTTTTTATCCTTCAAAGGGTCTTCAAAATCAAATAGCTAAATGACCTTCTTAAAACAATTCCATATGTTAGCTTACAGACATACCCAAAACACAAAAATTGTCCAGTTGTGCCGATGATTCTGCAGTGTTTCTTCCTTAATGCTATGACAGATTCTGCAGGAGATCCTGCAAAATTCTGGAAAACCGTTAATTCACTGAAACGGGGTAATTCTGCTGTTTTTCTTCCTAAGCAAATTACCTCAGACTCCTGTATTCTAAGTGAAAAAAAAGGATATTTGTGATGCTTTTAATAAGCATTTAATCTCTGCTGGTTTTTTATTTGAAAGGAAAAGTGGCCATTGTGGTACTGGCCAGTTAGTTGATTTTTCGTCTTGCTTTTCAACCGTTACTCTGAAAAATTGTAACCCTGTTTTTAGTTTCCAGAAAATAACCGAACCAGAGGTTCTAGCTGCCCTGTGTGCCATTGATACTAAGAAATCCTTAGGCGCTGACAATTTAGACCCGTACGTAAGTGTGCTGCACCTATCATTGCTGGTTCAGTGACACACATTTTTAATCTAACATTAAGCACAGGAAATATCCCTAAGGTGTGGAAAGCAGCTTTTGTTATGCCATTACATAAGGGAGGTGACGGTAGTGATTTGGATAACTATCGACCCATCTCTAGGCTCCCTTGTCTGGCAAAGATCCTAGAATCTATAGTCAACAAACAGTTACAATCTTTTCTTTCTGCTAACAGTATTCTTAGCACCAATCAATATGGTTTTAGATCTAAACGCAGTACCACATCGGCCACTATGCTTGTTGTAAATGATATTGCAAATGCCTTAGATGATAGAAAGCACTGTGCTGCGTTGTTTGTAGATTTGTCAAAAGCTTTTGACACTGTAGACCATGCTATCGTTTTGAGTAAGCTGTCATCTATAGGACTGGACACTGATTCCTGCCGATGGTTTTATGACTATCTTAAAGATAGAACTCAGGCCGTCATGGTCGACGGGGTCAAGTCTGACCCCTTACGGTTACTTAAAGGGGTCCCTCAGGGTTCAATAATTGGCCCACTATTGTTCTCACTTTATATAAACAACATTGGTGATGATGTCAGATATTGTAAATTCCATTTATATGCAGACGACACAGTGATGTACTCTATTGCTCCAACAGCGGACCAAGCTTTAATGCAGTTGGAGTCTGATTTTAGGATACTACAGGGGTCTCTTTTACAGCTTAAACTTGTTTTAAACGCTAAGAAAACAAATGTCATGTTTTTTTCTAGGTCTAAACTCTCAGTTAGAAACACTTTTGTAATCACTAGCTTGGATGGTACTCAAATCAAACAGGTCTCTGCATCTCTGCATCTCTTTTCAGAGACCTGTTTGATTTGAGTACCATCCAAGCTAGTGATTACAAAAGTGTTTCTAACTGAGAGTTTAGGGGTATGGTTAGATGATAGGCTTTCTTTTAAAAAACATGTTACTGAATTGGGAAAAAAGCTCAAATTCAAGATAGGGTTCCTTTACAGAAACAGGGCTTGTCTGGCCTCTGTAAATAGAAAACAGGCTACTTTTATGTCCGTTTTAGATTATGGTGATATTATCTATATGCATGCATCGGCAAACACATTAAAACCACTGGATGCTATTTACCATTGTGCACTCAGGTTTATCACGGGTGATAGTTACAAAACTCATCACTGTATCCTATATCAACATGTGGGTTGGGCCTCTCTATCTGTGAGGCGAGAGCAACATGCTCTCTTGTTTATTTATAAAGCTCTTCTTTTAAAACTACCTCCATATATATCATCATTAATTTCCACTAGATATATTAATTTTAAAACCAGATCACAGATGTGGATTACATTAGAGACTCCTGCGGTCTCCACAGAGTTGGGTAGGACTGCCTTCAGTTCCTTTGCACCTTATTTATGGAACAAACTGCAGATCCAACTTAAGTTAGACACTCTGGTGTCCCTTGCCCATTTCAAAAATGCTATGGAGGATCAATATGATGTTGTCTGTGATTGTTTCTGTTGAATTGTGTCTTTGTTTTGTATGTTTGAAATGTTCTTGTCTGTATGCCTAAAACTGTACATGTCAACATGTTTACACAGGGCACAGCCGTAAAAGAGATCCAGATCTTAGTCTGTTTTCCCTGTTAAAATAAAGATTAAAAAGATTTAAAAAAGTGTAAAAAGCATTCATAAGAATGTTCCAAGAAATATTATGGGAACCTTTAGAGAACAGACGAAATGTCTTCTGGGAACGTTCTTGTAACATCTAGTGAATGTTTTTTTGCAACCTAAAAGAAACATTGTAGAATCATCTGCACAACTGGACAGTTTTTGTGTTTTGGGAACATACAGAGCCTTCAGAAAGTATTCACACCCCTTGACTTTGTCCACATTTTGATGTGTTACAAAGTGGGATTAAAATGGATTTAATAAACGATCTACAAGATGTCAAAGCGGTAGAAAGATTTGAACATTTGTAAAAACAAAACTATGACAAATAAAACACTAATATATCTTTATTAGATAAGTATTTAACCCCCTGAGTTAATACATGCTACAATCACCTTCGGCAGCAATTACAGCTGTGAGTCTTTCTGGGTATATTATCTTTAAGAGCTTTCCACACCTGGATTGTGTAACATTTGCCCATTTATTATTTTCAAAATTATTCAAGCTCTGTAAAATTTGTTGTTGTTCATTGAGTCAAAACTGTAATTCGGCTATTCAGGAATATTCATTGTCTTCTTGGTAAGCAACTCCACTGTAGATTTGGCCTTGTGTTTTAGGTTATTATCATGCTGAAAGGGGAGTTTATCTCCCAGTGTCTGGTGTAAAGCAGACTGGACCAGATTTTCCTCTAGAATTTTGCCTGTGCTTGGCTCCATTCATTTTTTTCTCCCATGAGAAACTCCCCAGTCCTTAATGATGATAAGCATGCCCATAACATAATGCAGCCACCACTATGCTTGAAGATATGGAGAGTGGTACTCAGTAATGTGTTGTATTGGATTTGCCCCAAACAAAGCACTTTGCATTCAGGACATAAAGTTAATTACTTTGCCACATTTTTTTCAGTTTTACTTATTCAATATCTGCTTTTTTAATTTTTACTCATCTACCAATAAGTGCCCTTCTTTGCGAGGCATTGGAAAACCTCCCTGGTCTTTGTGATTGAATCTGTGTTTTAAATGGACTGCTCGGCTGAAGGACCTTACCTATAATTGTATGTGTGGTGTACAGCGATGAGGTAGTCTCCTGAACTTATTTATGCTTGCCATAACAAAGGGGTTGAATACTTATTGACTCAATACATTTTAGCTTTAGATTTTTAATTAATTTGTAAAAATGTAGAAAAACATAATTCCACTTTGACTTTATGAAGTATTGTGTGGAGGCACGTGACAAAAACAAATCTCAATTTAATCCATTTTAATTTCAGGCTGTAACACAATTTGTTTTGAAAAAAAGTCAAGGGATGTGAATACTTTCTCAAGGCACTGTATCTTTTGTGATGTCCCCACAATGTTCCCACCAGACTGTTCCCACTACCTAATGAAACATTCTGGGAACCTTTAAAAGAACAGACAATGTGCTCTGGGAACGTTCTTGCAACATCAGGCAAATGTTTTAAACAAATATTGTATAATCATCAGCATGACTGGACAGTTTTTCTGTTATGAGAGAAAAAAAAACATTGCTCGTACACTGTGTTATTACAATACCTGGAAACCTAATGAGAATTTTGGGGGAATGTTTGGTGGTGGTTGTTACAGCTGTTGTGCACGACATTTTAGTGAATGTTGAGCACTATTTCTTATTTTTTTGTTCTACCTTATGGTATTTTTAGTGCAACATTGATATCGACTATTGCATTGTATGTTTTGGAGCTTGCAAGAAAAGCATTTCACTCTACCTGTGCACCTGACATTAAAACGTGAACATTCCAAGGATATTTCATTTAAAACCTTTTTGAAAAATATATATTTTGTTATCAAAACATTCTTTGAATTCTTTGAATATTTTTGGGACGTTATCATCCTAATGTTAGATAAATCCGTATCTAGAACTTAATGGGAATCGTAGCAATTTTTTGTTGTTGCTCGGTGTTATGTAATCTGTGCCAGACAGCCAGAGCAAAAATCAGCATCCAGAAGAAGTGTGATTATAGAAGGGGACAGTGATGAAAGCTGCTGTCTAGACAGACAGACAGACAACCACTAAGTTTTATTAACAAGCCAAGGCACTGTATCAAGGACTTTTTGGTGTAAATTCTCAGAGCAGGAGGTAGCCGGAAGAAGGTGTAATTTGGACTCCTGAAATAGCCTGGCCTCTCCTTGGACTTTGTGAGGCGGCATGCTATTTTGAATGCATTGCAATGCAGCTCCTTCTTAAAGGCGAATAGCTGAGCAGCAACTGGACAGATTGTAGGCTAACACATGTTTTGTATTCTGATCCAGCTGCACTCATTATTGGACCTCTTCAGTCTTCAGACAGTCTTTGGAAAAGAACGCTTCTTTGGCGAAATAGAGTACTGATGTCCTCTACCAGTACTAGGGGGTTTGCTAAGCTTCATATAGAGCTTTCGTCTCCGTGGTTCACACACAGGGTCTAATGATCTCTCTCAGGCCTGAAGTTAAAACAGTCCCTCTGCCGCACATGTCAGTCTTAATGAAGCCTCATGATCTCCTATTGAGTATCTGCCATTTTGATTTAGTGCTTTGCCTAAGTGTTAATGTGAGCCTCTCTAGACCAGGCTGACAGTTGTAAATGCAGCCAGTCCTTCAGAGGAAATCAAAGGAGTAGCCGAGGAAAATGGCTTGCCATGTCCGCGCTAGCTACTTCACTAATTCACAATAAGGTTGAATTCAATCAAGGTCACAGAGACTAGATCATGTTAATGTCATTCTGACAACTGGAAGCATTTACCGTGAGGGGTATCTTTATTATGGTGGTGGTGGTGGTGGTGGTGGTGGGGGGCGTGGTAGTAGTAGTAGTAGTAGTAGTAGGCTTTTACAGTAAAAATACTGTTGATTCAGAAACTCACTAATTACATGAGTGTGTTTCTCTCTTCCTTCTCCAGGATATGAATGACTACTCTCCAGTGTTCAGCCAGGTGTTGTACAGGGGCATGGTGGCTCCCAACGCAGTCAAGGGGACTGTGGTCACCACGGTACAGGCAGAGGACCTAGACCCCCCTGTGAGTAGACAACAACGTGACAGCCCTGCTCTGCTCTGGGCCCGACTGTCACTTCTACAACATGCCTGCCAGGTTGCTGCTCCCGTGGCTACGCGGGTGTGAAAGCATGATCGGCTCAGCTCTGTCCCGAGCCGGCGATTTAGCGGAGAACAGAAAACATAGTGTGTGTCTGCGCTACTGCGCTCGTACATTGTCATTGTGTTTGTTTGTCTTGTTTCTATGTATTCCACAGAGGCGTCCCGTCGATGGAATGCTTAATGATATAATTTAGATACATCGGTCGGAGTTGTTGTAGTGCGTTTCGCTATTATTACGTTGGTAGGGTAAATCTCATTATTTTGCGCTTTCATTTATTTATCATGTTCTGTGCTACTGGATTTGTTCGTTCATACATAAGTTAAGGATGGTTATTTATGAGAGAGATTGATATCACTACATGTTCTGATATCTTATAGCCTCGGGTGGACCTGCAGGCAGAAAGCAATATGCTCACTGCATATCATATAGAAGACGCATATTCTACATGCTCACTGTGTTGTGTGATTTCATTGCCCTGTGGCCTGAGGAAATCATGTCAGTGTTGCCAAGCCGACGTCCCAAGGCGTGGCGAATCAGCCATGCTTCGGCAACAAGTTCCTGAATATACAATGATATTACATTTCCCCCTTATAGTAAACGCTTGATTTCACAAACTCACCCATCACATTGGCGCAAAGAGGTAGATGCCTTAAGGTCTCTCAGGGCAAATAACACACGGAGCAAATGTTATTCACGAACGAATGTTATTCATCAATTTACATGCAGTGGAACAACAACGTAGATTATATGCTATCATTTTTTTCCCCACACATGTAGGGCATAGTGGTACTGTAGGACTATGTGGACATTTACCTTTTAACAAGAAGGCATTCTGAATGGTCCCAGCAGTCGGTAGAGGAGAGGATGAAAGGAGAGGAGAAGAGAGAAAAAAGGAGAGGGAAGGCAAAGAGAAAGGAGGAGAGGAAGGGAAGAGTAGAGAGCGCCAGCGGAAGTCCAGCCTCGCCCCTCTGGAGACCCCTTCCCGCCTGGCGGGCTTGGCAGGCCGAGGTGAGCCCTTGTGATATCTCTCTGCATGAGTGGGAGGCCCTGGCTTGGCTGGCTGGACTGGGGCTACCAGCGCCCCACATCGAATCACTCCTCTCCCTCAGATGTATGTAAAGCAGTTCTGAGATGACAGGAGAGGCAAGTTCTCAAGCTGAGCTGTGAGATGAATCACTGATAGAGACAAGGTGGGAGAGGGAGACGCCACAGAGCCTTCCTGGCACCTTGCCTGGCACCTTGCCTAGCTGGAACCTCAAAGCCAAAGCAGGCTAGCCCCCCCCCCCCCCCCCCCGAGTCACACACACACAGCTCACTCCTGATCATAAATTCAGGTGAGGAGACTGAGCAGAGAACCTTCCTCCCCTCTTGTTTTCTCTCCCTCTTTCTGTTTCTCTCTCTGTCAGTCCTTCCTCCCTCCCCCATCTCTCTCCATCCTCTCTTACTCTTTCTCTCTCTCCCTATCTTTCTCTCTCTCTCTCTCTCTCTACATCCACGTTTGCAGACAGATAAGCTGTGGAGGGTGGGGGTCCACACTGCAGATGTTATGTCACTGTGGTCACCGTACCCTTCACTGTCTTTAGCATCTCGGAGACAATGGTCTGCTTTTAACATCAGCTTCTGTAGTGAAATCTATCCGATGTCCGAGTTGGCCTTCAAAGAGATATTACATTTTAAAACACAAGTCACAGCTGGATGAGACTCAGATCAATCCTCTTTGGCTCTGTTCTCTTCTTTTATCTGACATCTCACAGGTGAATTCAGTGCACTCCACAAGCTGTTCAATGTCTTCTTCCCAATGTTCAGTATTCATGCAGGGAGGGATGTTTTATTTTGTGGGGGGGGGGGGGGGGGGTGATCAGTGTTGGGCTTCTGGTATCAAGAGTTCAATTACGCCTCTCATATCCCATCTTGTCTAAAGTTTTAAATGTGATACGCAATTAACGCAATCCTATAAGCAAGCTACACAATCAGCCTTCATTATACCGGTATTATTAAACAGCCCACCCTAGAGAGAAACTTTCCTCCCCTTTTAATCAATCTGATAAGCAGAGTAGTTGCTTAGTCACTAAATGATATGATCCGTCTGAGATTGTGTGCGCGCGCGCTGTGCCCGTGTACTGTCTGCATGCATGTGCGTCTAATTGTGCGAAGTCACATAACTATATGGGTGTGTCTGTGTGCGCATTTGTACAATATGACCTGTGTCCTTCACCCCCTCTGCAGCAGATGGTGGAGCAGTCAGAGACTCCTGTCATAGTGTGTGTGTGTGTGGCTGTGTGCATATTTTTACAATATGACCTGTGTCCTTCACCCCCTCTGCAGCAGATGGTGGAGCAGTCAGAGACTCCTGTCAGAGCTGTCTACTTTCCCCCTCTCCCCCTCCCCTCTCCCCCTCCGTAACTCCCAACCCCCCTGCCATCTTCTCCCCCCTGCAAGGCACTCCAGCTTGGGTTACTCTCACCGTGAAAGTTGTGGAGGCTGAAGAGTAATCGGTTTCGGTCTCTATTTACAGTACATAAGGGACGGCACTACAAGTCTACTCACGACTGGCTATTGACTGGGAAGATTAATTTACTATTAGTTACAGGCCTGAAACTTCGATGGGAAACTTTGTTTGTCTTCGCTGCCAGCTAAGCTACGGCGCGCAAACGGGGCTCTGGGCTGTTCTCAGCATCTCAAGAAGCTCGGCAAAATTTGTTATAGTCCTCCGTCAAACACTGACACTGGAATTATTTGTTTACTGTGATCATGATTCTCTCCTGTCATATGAGAAAGGGTTCTCGGGCCGTACTTTATAGTCGATTTTGCTGACTCGCTGCTAGGTTGGTTTATTGAAAAGGAGCAGCTATTGAGACAGAACTCAACTCGAGCACAACTTGAGTTGTTTTGTTTATCAGGACAATGTGACTTCAATTTAGAATGTATGTTTAATCAAGGAAATGTTTGCTTTAAAATCCCCTAGGAGTTAAAAGGAAAAAAAACTGTGCTTAACAAGGGAGATCTGTGTGATTTAACAAATGTATCATAGTTTTTACTCATTGTAATTACAGAAAGTGAACAAGCATTTACACAAATGCCGGTTCCGCTGTTTTGTTTAACTACATATTTTGCATCATGAAACTGCTACTTAAAAAGCGTGTTCTAAGTAAGCCATGTGATCTACCGAATTCATAGAATATGAAAGTGCATTTGATATTTGCCAAACAAAATGGCAGATCCTTAATTCGTCAGCTAGCGTTATCATCTCAGCTCTGACCTGCTTGTTGTTATGGCGTCCAACAATGTTGTTGCTCTCTCTCTAACCTCGCTTCTTTGCTCGCCTATTCTCCTAACATCTGTCAGCTGTCTCTTCACATTGGCATCCCATGATGCTTATGAACTTCTGTTTATTCATGAGCCATCATTAGCCATGTTTCTCCATTCCTAAACTACAGCCAAATTTGGCCCTGTATGAGCAAGAGAGAGAGATTTAACCTGCGTGTTTAAGATTCAGAACTCTGTTAAAAGGTGTGACAGTCATGGCAGCGTGCAATTAAGTTGTCTCGGCGGTGTTAAAAAGGCGACTTAAAGTATTAGTGCAGAGAAAATATTAGAGTTGAACGAGATAAGTTTGCAGAAATGCGATACCATAAAGTATGATTTAGGATTATGTTTGAGTCACAGTGGAACACGTCTCTGACTAGATTTCCCTGTCTATGATTCCAGGCAGGGTGCATCCCTATTCCCTATATTGTGCACTACTTTTGACCAAAGCCAAAAAAATCTGTCAGAGTAGGAGTGCTGATCAAGGATCAGTTTTGCCTTGTAGATCATAAGGAATAAGATCACAGGACATGGACAGGTTGGGACCTGATCCGAACGCCTACTCTGAGACACTTTGCGGATACAGGCCCTGGTCAAAAGTAGTGCACTATGTAGGGAATAGGGTCCCATTTGGGACACAAACCCCAGGAAGGTTAAGCAGTGTTTTCAGACGCTCGCTCCTTGTCGATATTGATGTACTTTCTCTCAATGCTTTCATAATAAATCAGTGAATCCTTTATTGGGCAGATTTCACGCTAAGCCCCTGTGAATCAGGGTCCATTTGCTATGGCATTTATGCTGTTGGAAGATGGATTTGTATGAGACGTCGCTGCCCCCGTAGAGTCTCTCCTTCCCCCTCACTTCACCACCTCAAATGATCCAGACACCCAGCCGAGTCGCCACCTCCTGCCTCTCTGTCTGCCTCCCTGCCTGCTAAGGCAACACATGAGTTCACAAAGAAGTCTCAGAATGAGCGAAACACCATTCTGTTCCACCCGGAGCCTTTGGAGAGTAATGAAAAACAAACCTAGACGTTGTAGAGTATGCCTCAGTGGCAAGGAAACCGGATGTTTTCAAATGCATGAGTCACAGAGCCAGGGAATGTTGATCCCCGACCCTTGATCCTGTGTGTAGAAATGTCCTGATGCATTTTGTTGAGATTGTCCTGCCATTATCGATAAATAAACAGAAGGTGTGTGTGTGTGTGTATTTCCCAGGGTACCCCTGCCAGCCGTGTACGTTACCGACTGGACCTCGATGAGGACCCTTACAGCGGCAGCATCTTTGACGTGAACGAAGTCACGGGCAGCGTCATCACACGTGTCAACCTCAATGAAGAGCCAAATCTAGTGTTTAGTGTGAGTACATACCTTTTGTTATAAACAGTACTGTAAAATAACCTTTTTTCTAAGACCGTCATTGAGTGGAGAAATTGAGTGACAACCTATGTTCCACTTTTTTCTTGTTCGATTCTTATTTTATTTCCTCTCTGCAGCTAATCATTGTTGCCTATGACGACGGGGAGCCAGTGAAAGTCAACAAGACCCTGGTGGTTATCACTGTCCTGCAGCCCTCCGTTATACCAGTCTTCACCCAGGAGGAATACAGGTACACTTCTCCCTGAGCATGTACACTGTTAGCCTGGTCCCAGATCTGTTTGTGTGAAATTGGTATGGTAAACCAGACCAGTTAGCAAGACCGCACAAAAAGATCTGGGACCAGGCTAGAACTTCAAATTATACTGTATATGGTTTGCACGGTCTCTAATCTACATTTTTAGAGCTTGGATCTTCTCCTTCAATACGGATTTGTATGAGAGCTGTTGCCTGAGGTGTTTCCTGTTGTCTTTCTAAGTCATGAAACATCAATATTCCCAGTGGTCAAATATCAGGGCTCGATCAAGGTGGAGCCGCAGACACAGGTTGACACGTCACACAGTGTTGCTTATGACAGTGCGCTGCGCTTTTATGAGGTCATATAGTCCGGGCACGGGATTTCCTCTTCCCCTGTCAGAGAGGGCATAGATCTCCAGCTTTTTAATTTACAATGTAAATGTGTTAAATACTCAACATTTAATTCACCTTTGTGGAGATGTCAAGGTATTTAAGAGAACACTAAACTGCGGATATATTTTCAGAAAGGGTTAGAGGCGATATGGAAACTGTCAGTGAAGCTTTTATTGCTAGTGTTTATATGAATATGTATCATAGCTCATAGCTAGAGTGTGTAGTAAGTACAGCAATACTTCACCACTGCACAGTGTTGTTTTCTCAAAGGGTAGAGTGCACTTGCTCTGCATAAATTATAGCTCTTTTATTGAATTAAGTATTGTACATATGTGACATAAAGGCCTAATTAATTCAGCTCCCCTGGCATTGACTCTCGATGGATCAGCTCTGGCTTACTAAATTGCTATTATTGATTTCCATAATGAAATTTTTTTAAAGTTAGCGAGGGCATGCGAAATGCCTCTTGTGCAACAATGATTTTTCACCCCACCACATCGAATCATTTTCAATACCGAATATCAAGTGCGTTTTTAAAGTTCTCAACATGCTTTAAAAAGGGAAAGGGGGATACCTAGTCAGTTGTACAACTGAATGCATTCAACTGAAATGTGTCTCCTGCATTTATATCTATTTTGTATGCACACTCTCACACCATGTAGGCCTCTTAACTTGGTCCAGTTCTCTGTTGGCAGAGGAGTTAAGCTGTGTTGTAATCTAGTGGGGGGGATATGTGTGTAAGCCAGCTCTATAACAAGCCAGCCTTATCTACTGATTCATTAAGACTACAGAGCCAGAAACATGGGCAATGAAAAGCCTTGAATGGGGGGTTTGAATTAATGACATGTCCTACACAGCGGTGGAAGGTCACCGGTGATAGTGGCTCTTTGGCAGGTGGGGGAATAACAATGGCTGTTGGTAACAGGCCACCTAGCAGGCAGCATTGCCTGGATCAGTTGTTAATTAGTGCCTGTGGAGACATTAGCCAGGTGTTTGGTCCCCCTCCACAGCCAGGGCCTCCACAATCTGCTTCCCTATTCTCTATCTCTCCCTCAAATCCCTCCCTCTCTCCATCTGCTCTCCTAGTTGAGCAGTCCAGAGGATACTGCTTCCCTCCATCCCTCCATCTCTCATCCACCCCTCCCTCTACTCCTCTAGTTGAGTTACAGTCCACAGGATAATGCCACTCCCTTCCTCTGTCGACCCCTCCTACTCTCCCTCCCCCTTCCCTCCCTCTTCCGTCTGTGGGCCTCTCAGGAACCAATAAGCCCTTTAACTCAGTGCCAGCAGTCCTTGTGCTATGCCAATCAATGTACATCAATAATTCACTGTCTATTCACAAACTGTTATAATGTCCATTTCAACCAATCTTTGAGTTGCAGCCAATTTTCTTTATCGTATGTGCTTTTATATTATGCACTGTATATTCAGCATTTTATCAACTGTTCAGTTTAGAACTTGGCATATGATGTGGCCTAATGTTTAATGGTGTTACAATGTAAGAGTCTGAAATCCTTGAGCTGGGTTGAAAGGTTATTGGATAACCTAATTGGATGATCGAAGCCTTTGTCTGACATCTGTAGCCCAGTCTTTGAACTTAATAGGCCAAGAACATTTGGAATCTGTGGAGATTTTAATTAGTGTGCGAGGTTGGTTGATTCTGAATATCAATGATCGTGAATTTGCATAGGGCTGACGAAGAGCTTGGTGTTGTATAGGAGATTTTGATTTAGCGTGTGTGAGGTGATGTCAGGTTGGCTGGCAGAAGCGCTGTCTGGCAAAGTGGCACCAGTAGATTCCCCCTCCTCGAGTGGAACAAACTGTGAAGTTTGCCACTCAAATCTGCCGCCTGTGCGTTTTCCACAGCGGTTATCTCATAGAAACACTTAATGAAGCCGCAGTGAGTTTCACTAAATCACCCACCACCGTAACCACCTTGCCACTTCTGAGTTTGTCATTTTGACGATCACTGCAATCACTGTCTCATTTTCTGCTTACCTCCGTAGATGTGTGAATTAGCTTTTTTTTTCATCTCCTTCTCCTGAGTAAGACTACGACATGAATAAACATGAGGGGAAACGTATCATCCAAGACAAGATTGTATGAGGGGAGCTTGGAAACACGGGCTATTACACTATGGCTTTGAAGTAAGCGCCCTTTTGCCCTGCAACCAATTGAAAGCGGAAAAACCCTGCATTTGATTGTTTATTCGTCATTACGCAGTACACACACACACACACACACACACACCGGCTATTGCATTAAAAAAAAAAACATGTAATTTGCTTACTTTTACATCAGGGATACCTTTGTGTATAAGCCTCTTGAATAAGAACAGTGAACCAATAGGAATGAGAACAAGAACAGCTGTGGAGTTGCATGCCAGTACCTGTGAATCATGATAATTAGATTACCTGCTGAGGTAGATGATTAAAAGATCCTAATAGGATGACTTAACGATTGCGAAAATTGTGCCACAGTCTGCCTGTTAAGCTGTGGCCGTGTTAAAAGCAATCGCCGTGCTCTGTCCCTAACATACAGGTTATTGAGACGGGGCGCCAGAAAAGGCCGGGAGTGTAACTAGCTGCTAGGTACGGTACGGTAATCACGCCGCGAGTCACAGTAAGATAGTGAGGAAGCTCTATTTTTTTTTCCATGGCCCTCATTGGGTTGGAGCAGGGGAGAGACAGAGTGTTGCCTCCCTGACTGTGTGTGCTTGTGTCCTAGGCAGGGCTGGAAGGATGGGTTGGACCGGCCCAACCCCCCGGAGCTCATCACAGCCGTGTGATTATTCTCTCTGTGGGGGGGAATAATAAACACGGTCAGATGAAATGTGCCCACCACACACGCACATTAGACATGCACAACTCCCTCTGAAGTTGGCTAACACTCTGTCTTGCAATGCTGCGTTTAACCGGGTTAAGAGTGTTAACACCCTTAAATGTGTGTGTTTAGAGTTGTAGAGCAGGGTAGTTTTGCGGCCACCAGTCGCCAGCCTGTTATTTGGAGTGTTAATACTACAGACGGGGGTTGTGCAAAGTCACACTCCAGTGTGTAGTGGAGCGGTGCGTGGTTTAAATGTCATCTGTCATGGGTGTATGCATTCCTAACGGTCAGGTCCAATTAACTGCCTGGCAGAGTCCTGCTGTTTAGTCCAGCCTCTTCTCCTCCTTCCGCACCCTCCCTCTCTCCACCATCCCTCCACCATCCCTCCCTCTCTCCACCATCCCTCCCTCTCTCCACCATCCCTCCCTCTGGCATGCCCTAATTTCTCCACTCGCGTCTCCCTCACACACAATTTCTATTTCTCGCTCTCTCTCTCCCTCTCTCTCATGATTAGGGTAGTGGGACTCCCTCCCTCCTTCGGAGGACAGCACCTGCAGTATAAACATGCAGCCGTTGGCAGTCACCACGCACCACTACCAGCATGGGGGCAGAAAAACAAACACAGCATTAGCATAACATAGCTTATTAACATGTCCTAATGATAGCAGCTCAGTTAACCACCGTGCACTGTCAAATAGACATGGTGCTATGGACGACTGCCTTGTTAATGAATGTAATTAAAAGTAGAGAGTACAGAATTAAGATGTTTTTAAGGTGAGTTGCATCAGTGCATTGAAAGCGAAATAAGGGCGGCAGGTAGCCTAGCGGTTGAGAGCATTGGGCCAGTAACCGACAAGTCGCTGGTTCGAATCTCCGGACTGATTAGGTGAAAAATCTTTCAATGTGCACTTGAGCAAAGCACTTGCGTCTGCTAAATGTCTAAAATGTAAGATGAGATGACACTTCAAAGAATATGTAGGTAGTAGAGCCACTAGTCAAATCAAATGTTATTTGTCACATGCGTCGTGAAGAGCAGGTGTAGACTAGCAGTGAAATTTTTACTTACGGGCCCTTCCCAACAATGCAGAGAGAAACAGGGAAATAATATAAAAAATATTACACAAGGAATAAATATACAATGTGTAACGATAACTTGGCTATATACACGGGGTACCAGTGCCGAGTCGATGTGCGGGGGTACGAGGTAATTGAGGTAGATATGTACATATAGGTAAGGATAAAGTGATTAGGCAACAGGATAGATCAGGGATGGGGTCTACAACAACAACAAAAATATATATTTTTAACTCAGTCGGGGTCTCAACTTAATGTTGAACGAAATGCAATTTCGAAATGTGGTTGTGCATCAGTAGTCACTCAATTAGCCCAGGTCAGCAAAACATTTTTAGATTGGTAAGTTAGTCCCGCTGCAATCTCCACTGCCAGCTATCTAAACTTGTAGTAAGCATGGTCGACCGGGATGGGGCCCATTGATCATCAGTTATCATATGGCCAATTGAGTAATGGACAATTGAGTAAAATTGCATGAAATTAGTTAATTGCAACATGTTCTCTACACCCCATGGCAAAATGTGTAGAATTGCAGAACATTTACTTTAAAACGTACATTTTCCCTCTTCGCTGTCACGAGGGGAGCTGCTAAATTGTTTGGCTGGCAAGGTGGGGTTGGGGGGATATCAATGTGGGCATGCAGACCCACCAGCCGCTGCTGCCCCTCATGATGAGTTCTGGGTTTTTTTGTGGCCCCCACCCCCATCAAAGTTGCCCATCCCTGGGATAGATAATGAACAGTAGCACCAGTGGCGGTGAAAAGTCAAAAGTGTGCAGAAGAGTGCAAAAAGGATCAATGCAGATAGTTAAATAGTTAACCAATAGCTACAGGGACTAACTATTTAACAGTCTTATGGCTTGGAGGTAGTTGGAGGTAGTTGCTCCATATTTAATGTGACTGCCATCTGGTACAGTGCATGTGTGTGGTTTGCAAAATTGTCTGACGTATTTAATAATTCTACACCCGTCTGTCCTCCGTACTCAAAACATTTTTCTTTTGACTTTTATGACTTTTATGAAGTCTACCCAGCTATAAAAACATGTGCCTCTAACAAACACATGACTCACAGAAGCTCTCAAACATTGCCAACGATATAAATGTGCTGTCGTAAAAAGTGCCGAAACAATTGTTCAAAAAATATGACTAGCAACTTACAGTACATCCAAGGTTACCTTCGCTACCGCATCACAGAGAGAGAGAGCCTGAAGTGCTACAGGCAACGTTATGTGTTGATCGCACTGAAATCATGTGTTGTTTTATTCATAGATGGTGTTAGCAGCCGAGTATCATAGAGGCAATGACACTGAAACGAGCATGTAAACGTAGCAACAACAGACATCCCGATGAACAGTGTGATTTTTGATACGCGTCATTGAGATGTCGTCATGACTCTCTCGGGGCACCTGTGTGCATTGCATATCGGTGATATTATTGGATCATTACCGGGCTCATTAATGTGTGTGCGCGTTTGAGCGTGTACGCACCTGATTGTGTGTGTTTCCTGTGTCTTTATTTGGATAGATGGGTTAACAGCTTTGCCAAATAGCCCGCAGAGAATAAGGAAATCAAATGCTTGTCGTTGATGAGTCATCTCGATGGAGCCTTTTTTTTTCACTTTTATCCCACAATGTCTCAATCAAGCATGAGCCCTTATCTGCTCCCTCTTTTGTTGGCAGCCGTACAACAAGGGCCTGTCGTTTTAAATATTCATTGTGCTGTTAAATTATTTATCACATGTATCGGCTTATCTTATTTTTAAAAACTCTCCTGAGCATGATTGGAAAATGTGAAGCTGCACTATGGGTGAATCATGCAAATGTATTTTAGATGAAACAGCCTCAGGGTTTCATGTGCTGGCTACCAATCTTGGTATTAGGCTAGACGGCTAGCTAGCATCAGAGGAGGTTTAGAAACCAGAAATGATTTTTTTTAATGTTTTACCACTTAAAAGTACATTTAAGAACTTTATATGATACTTAAGAGTTTCCTTGATGCTCGTCTCTTTTCTTCCCCTTTTCCCATTAAAGACTCATAATAATATTATTATATATCCCTAGTCTAAGTCTTGAACGGAGAACTGCTCAAATAGTTATCATAGCTACTAAAGTGCTAATGCTAACAGGTATTTATGGATCATTGTCACTACAGTATTTCCATTTGCAACACAAACACTCATTATCCATAATGCTTGCTTTATATTTATGTATTCCATCTGAATGGGAAGCAATGGATTTGTTTTGAAAGGCTAAAGATATTTTCCCCAAGTTCACAACACTACTGAAGTGCCCATGCTAACTGGTATTTATGGACTTAATATTTCACCCAAGTTTGCAGGACTAAGAGTTGACCTTTACCTCTTGTTTGCAAAAGAACAGCCATAGTATGGCAACTGCACAGATCCTGTTCTTTGAAAAAGTGAGCGCCTAATACTCAAGATAGCAAAACAGCTGCAAAAATAAAAAGGCTCTTTATCGAAAATAGCCAAATAGTAAACATGAATGTTTTTAGTTTAACTCGGCTTCGTTGAGTGTTGATACCTCTCTGAGTAATGGGAGTCAGTGAGAGTCCTGTTGTGTGCAGTGAATGAAGCCATGGTGTGTATTGGCGTAGTCAGCTGTTTTCTGGGGGGATTGATGCTGTGTAGAGTCCATATCAGACAGCATGCTTTACTGCGCTACTCACACTCTCACATGGTCTGCTAGAGGGCTCGGCATGGGTAACCTATGAGCATTTGTCTCTCGCTTCAACACAAAACGGGAACAGGGTTCATGACCTTACACAAACGCATAACTCGGGTCATAGTAAATTAGTTTTCTTCCTACTAATAGCACACTGAAGGTATTTACTGCATTTGTAGATTTACAACATGGTCTTAGCACACTTTGCCCTGGCTTTGTGATGATTAAAGACTGCTCTGATTCATTTGTATTCAAGTGGATTAATATGATTATCCTGAATAACAAGCCACATATTTTATTCAAGACCTGGATTAAATGTCGGTTTTATCATCCGGTGAATATTTGCAGTGGGTTTTGAAAAATTGTCAAATCAGTGTGGCAGATGGGCTTCCATCCCTCATGTTATCTTCCCACTGCACTCCAGAAGATCAAAGGATGAGATAGAGTAGGCTACGGAGATCAGATTAAGAGATGACAACAGTTACTTTGTTAGTATCTTTTTTTTCTTTGCCTCGATTTGTTGCGTTTTTGTTAGTCAGTCCCTGTAACATCATGTATGAACCAAAGGTAGCCACTCCGCCACATGCATTTTTACAGTGTATTCAGAAAGTATTCATACCCTTTGACATATTCCACATTTTGTTGTGTTACAGCCTGAATTCAAAATGGATAACACAGAATTTTTTTCTCTCACACATCTACAAACAATACCCCATAATGACAAAGTGAAAACATTATTTGTTTTATATTTTTGGAAATGTGTTGAAAATGAAATGTAGAAATATAGAACTTACATAAATATTCACCCCCCTGAGTCAATACATCGTAGAATCAACTATGTCATTGATTTACAGGTGTGAGTCTTTCTGGGTACGTTTCAAAGAAATCCAACCCTGATTCAGATGACCATCTTACCCATGCTAGATTACGGAGACATAATTTATAGATCGGCAGGTAAGGTTGGTCTCGAGCGGCTAGATGTCCTTAACCATTCGGCCATCAGATTTGCCACCAATGCTCCTTATAGGACACATCACTGCACTCTATACTCCTCTGTAAACTGGTCATCTCTGTATACCTGTCGCAAGACCCACTGGTTGATGCTTATTTATAAAACCCTCTTAGGCCTCACTTCCCCTATCTGAGATGTCTACTGCAGCCCTCATCCTCCACATACACAACCTGTTCTGCCAGTCACATTCTGTTAATAAAGGTCCCCAAAGCACACACATCCCTGGGTCGCTCCTCTTTTCAGTTCGCTGCAGCTAGCGACTGGAACGAGCTGCAACAAACACTCAAACTGGACAGTTTTATCTCAATCTCTTCATTCAAAGACTCAATCATGGACACTATTACTGTCAATTGTGGCTGCTTTCTGTGATGTATTGTTGTCTCTACCTTCTTGACCTTTGTGCTGTTGACTAATGTTTGTACCTTGTTTTGTGCTGCTACCATGTTGTTATGTTATGTTGCTACCATGCTGTGTTGTCATGTGTTGCTACCTTGATATGTTGTTGTCTTAGCTCTCTCTTTGTGTAGTGTTGTGTTGTGTCTCTTGTTGTGATGTGTAGGAGGCCTTTTGCCTTTTGGTAGGCCGTCATTGTAAATAAGAATTTGTTCTTAACTGACTTGCCTAGTTAAATAAAGGTTAAAAACACAATTTAAAAGTGACTAAGATACCGTAGAATAGTGTGGAGTGCAGTTTATACGTATGAGATGAGTAATGTTACTGTAGATATGGAAACATTAATAAAGTGGCTAGTGATCCATTTCTAAAAGTGTTCAGTGATTCCTATTCTACGTATGTCTATAGGCAGCCGCCTTTAATGTGCTAGTGATGGTTGTTTAGCAGTCTGATGGCTTTGAGATTGAAGCTGTTTTTTAGTCTCTCGTCCCAGCTTTGATGCACCTGTGCTGACCTCGCCTTCTGAATGATAGCGGGGTGAACAGGCAGTGGCTCGGGTGGTTGATGTCCTTAATGATCTTTTTGGCCTTCCTATGGCATCGGGTGCTGTAGGTGTCCAGAAGGGCGGGAAGTTTGCCCCCGGTAATGCGTTGGGAAGACTGCACCACCCTGTGGAGAGCTTTGCAGTTGTAGGCGGTGCAGTTGCCGTACTAGGCAGTGAGACAGCCCGACAGGATGCTCTCAATTGTGCATCTGTAAAAGTTTGAGAGTTTTAGGTGTTAAGCCAAGTTTCTTTAGCCTCCTGAGGTTGAAGAGGCGCTGTTGCACCTTCTTCACCACACTGTCTGTGTGGGTGGACCATTTCAGTTTGTCAGTGATGTGTACGCTGAGGAACTTGAAGATTTCCACCTTCTCCACTGCGGTCTCATCGATGTAGATATCATCTCCTTAGTTTTGTTGACATTGAGTGAGAGGTTATTTTCCTGGCACAAGACTCCCAGAGCCCTCCCCTCCTCCCTATAGGCTGTCTCATCGTTGTTGGTAATCAAGCCTACTACTGTTGTGTCGTCTGCAAACTAGTTGATTGAGTTGGCGGCGTGCTTGGCCACACAGTCATGGTTGAACAGGGAGTACAGGAGGGGGCTGAGCACGTACCCTTGTGGGGCCCCAGTGTTGAGGATCAGCGAAGCGGTGTTGTTTCCTACCTTCACCACCTGGGGTGCGACCCGTCAGGAAGTCAAGGACCCAGTTGCACAGGGCAGGGTTCAGACCCAGGGCCTTGAGCTTGATGATGGAGGGTACTATGGTGTTGAATGCTGAGCTATAGTCAATTAACAGTATTCTTACATAGGTATTCCTCTTGTCCAGATGGGACAGGGCAGTGTGCAGTGTGCAGTGTGGTGGCGGTTGCATCGTCTGTGGATCTATTAGGGCGGTGAGCAAATTGAAGTGGGTCTAGGGTATCAGGTAGGGTGGAGGTGATATGATCCTTGACTAGTCTCTCAAAGCACTTCATGATGACAGAGGTGAGTGCTACAGGGTGATAGTCATTTAGTTCAATTAAGTTTGCTTTCTTAGGTACCGGGACAATGCTGGCCATCTTGAAGCATGCGGGAACAACAGACTGGGATAGGGATTGGTTGAATATATCTGTAAACACACCAGCCAGCTGATCTGTGCATGCTTTGAGGACGTGGCTAGGAATACCATCTGGGCCGGCAGCCTTGCGAGGCTTTATTTTATTTTTATTTTTTGCTAGGGTTACCACGCTTAAACGTCTTACTCATGTCGGCCACGGAGAAGGAGAGCCCACAGTCCTTGATAGCGGGCCGTGTCGGTGACACTGTATTTGTCTCCCCTGATCTGTTTCACCTGTCCTTGTGCTTGTCTCCACCCCCTCCAGGTGTTGCCCATCATCCTCACTTATCCTCGGGGTATTTATACCTGTGTTGTCTGTCTGTTTGGGCCAGTTCGTCTTGTTTGTCAAGCTTACATTTGTCCTGTTAGCTCCTGTCTTTTCCCAGCCTCTCTTTTTTTTCTCGGCCTCCTGGTTTTTGACCCTTCCCTGTCCTGACCCTGTACCCGCCAGCCTGACCACTCTGCCTGTCCCTGACCCTGAGCCTGCCTGCCGTCCTATACCTTTGCTCCACCTCTGGATTATTGACCCCTGCCTGCCTTGACCTGTCATTTGCCTGTCATTTGCCTGCCCCTGTTGCTACAATAAACATTGTTACTTCGCACAGTCCGCATCTGGGTCTTACCTTGGTTCCTGATAGTACGAACTGGCCATGACGGACCCAGCAGACTTAGACCAGCTCCGCAACGCCATCTCCCAAGGAGCCATCATTGGTAGGCACGAGGAGTTGCGTCGCGGTCTGAACGTCACGACCTAGCCTTGGATGCATTGCGGGAGCAATTCCGTGGGTTGCCTACTAGGCAGCCTACCACGACGATAACCACCCAGCCCCTCTGTAACCCGGCTGGTTGCAGCGCCAACACCCCGGTTTCCCGGGAACCCCGCTTACCTCCCCCAGAGCGCTGCAATGGAGATTCCAGAACCTGCCCGGGCCTTTCTCTCCCAGTGCTCCCTCATTTTTGAGCTGCAGTATTCTTCGTCCCCTCGGACCACTCGAAGATAGCGTACATTATTTTGCTGATGTTCAGGAGGGCACTCGCCTGTGCCATGGCGGTGCGGGAGCAACAATCCACCGTCTCCCTCAGTCTGGAGGTATTCGTGGCGGAAGTGAGAAAAGTTTGAGGCTCCGGTGTCCGGGAGAGAGGCTGCCCGGAAGTTGCTTCAGCAGGACAACCTCAGTGTTGCAGACTATGCGGTGGAGTTCCGTACGTTAGCAGCGGAGGGTACCTGGAACCCGGAAGTGCTATTCGACACGTTCCTGAATGGATTATTGGAGGAGGTAAAGGATGATCTGGCAGCCCGAGAACTACCGACGGATCTCAACTCACTCATCACTTTAACCCCACCTTGCAGCTGATGAACTCCGGAAGTCCCTTGCATCTATGTTCCCGAGAGGATCTGAGCTTACCCGAGTCCGGAGACTGCCGATACAACTCTGGGAGGGTTACTGGGAGGGAGGGTTATGGCCCGGAGGAGAGGTGCTGGGTTCCCGCTAAAGACATCTTGGACCCAGCCCTCATCGCCGACTTTCACCGCTGGCACCCCAGTCAACCAGGTATCCGCCCAGGTGGAACGCCAGGTGGCATCCCTAGAAGGGGGGTGGGTGGGGGGTACTGTCACGCCCTGATCTGTGCTTGTCTCCACTCCCTCTAGGTGTCGCCCATCTTCCCCACTTATCCTCTGGGTATTTATACCTGTGTTTTCTGTATGTCTGGGCCAGTTCGTCTTGTTTGTCAAGCTTACCAGTATTTATCCTGTCAGCTCCTGTCTTTTCCCAGCCTCTCTTTTTCTCATCCTCCTGGTTTTTGACCCTTGGCTGTCCAGACCCTGTACCCGCCCGCCTGACCACTCTCCCTGACCCTGCCTGCCATCCTGTACCTTTGCTCCACCTCTGGATTACTGAACTCTGCCTGTCCCTGAGCTTGCCTGCCGTCCTGTACCTTGGCTCCTACTCTGGATTATCGACCCCTGCCTGCCTTGACCTGGCGTTTTCTTGCCCTTGTTACAATAAACATTGTTACTTCCACACAGTCTGCGTCTGGGTCTTACCTTGGTTCCTGATCGTATTATCCTCAAAGCAAGCGAAGAAGTTGTTCAGCCTGTCTGGAAGCAAGACGTCTGTGTCTGTGACGTGTTGGTTTTTCTTTTATAGTCCGTGATTGTCTGTAGACCCTGCCACATACGTCTTGTTGAACTGGGACTCAACTTTGTCCCTATACTGACGTTTAGCCTGTTTGATTGCTATGCGGAGGTGTAACTACACTGTTTGTATTATTCCATATTCCCAGTCTTTTTGCCCTGGTTAAATGCAGTGGTTTGCACTTTCAGTTTGCGCATATGCTCCCATCTATCCACGGTTTCTGGTTGGGGTAGGTTTTAATAGTCACAGTGGGTACAACTTCTCATATGCACTTCCTGATAAAATCTTTCACCGTATCGGTATATGTGTCGATATTATTTCCTGAAGCTACTCTGAACATATCCCGGTCCGCGTGATCAAAACAATCTTGAAGTGTGGATTCCGATTGGTCAGACCAGCGTTGAAAAGTCCTCACCACGGGTGCTTCCTGTTTGAGTGTCAGCCTATAGGAGGGGAGGAGCAAGATGCAATCGTGGTCCAATTTGCCGAATGGATGGCGGGGGAGGTCCTTATATGCATTCTGGAAGGTAGTATAACAATTTTCAAGAGTTTTAGCAGCGCGATTACAACAATCAATATGTTTATAGAATTTCGGGAGCCTTTTTCTCATTTGCTTTGTTAAAATCCCCAACTACAATAAATTCAGCCTCAGGATACACAATACATGATACAGGATACATTATACAGCCACCTCTATGCTTGAAAATATGGAGACTGGTACTCAGTAATGTGTTGTATTGGATAAGCAAACATAACACTTTGTATTTAGGACAAAAAGTCCATTTCTTTGCCACATTTTTTGCAGTATTGCTTTAGTGCCTTGTTGCAAACATTCTGCACAGTCTTCCTTTTCACACTGTCAATTAGGTTAATATTGTAGAATAACTACAATGTTGTTGATCAACCTCAGTTTTTTTTCCTATCACAGCCATTAAACTCTAACTGTTTTAAAGGCTCATGGCGAAATCCCTGAGCGATTTCCTTCCTCTTCGGCAACTGAGTTAGGAAAGACGCCTGTATCTTTGTAGTGACTGGGTGTATTGATACACCATCCAAAGTGTAATTAATAACTTAAATTTGCTCAAACGGATATTGAATGTCAATGTCTTTATTTTTATTTTTACCCATCTACCAACAGGTGCCCTTCTTTGCAAGCCATTGGAAAACATCCCCGGTCATTTCATTGTGGTTGAGTCTGTATTTGACATTATGGGGTATTGTGTGTAGGCCAGTGACAAACAAATCTAAATTGAATCCATTTTAAATGCAGGCTGTAACACAACACATTTGGAAAAAGTCAAGGGGTGTGAATGTGCAGCAGGTTTTTTAAATTCATTATTACATAGACCGACTAACAGCACTCTGAGGAAAACAACTCAAAACACAAACATTCCATTAAAATTCCTCCAGAAAGCTACATAAGCTTGGAGGCTTAACTTTCCTTCCAGTTATTACGAGGTGCCATAGCCTGCAGTCCATGCTCTAGATTGTAGGTACAGCATGGTGAGTCAGAGAGTGAATGGGGGAACAGGGATAGCTGTGATATGGGCATTGCTTTGTGGACCTCATTAGTCTCTCACACTTAACCGTCTGCTTATGTGGAGTGGCCATTAGAGCTGTGTCAGAGCCAGGGGAAGAGATGAGCATCCTCTTGTGTTATCTGTACAAACAGAGCAGCACTCGCCACTCACTTGGCAGCTAGGAGCGGCTGATTGGGAAATGTCAGGGGGGATTACTGGGGGCGAATGAGCTACTGAGAGCCCGTTGCCTCAGTATGGTCTTGCATAACAAAAAATGTGAGTCTGTGTGTGTGTGTGTGTGTGTGTGTGTGTGTTGTCTAAGTGCGACTCGTCTCGCACACTGCCATCCAATTGCCTCATAACTGGAGGAGAAAGGCATTACAGCTCAACTCTCAGTAATATCCTCCTTCCTTCCAAGAGAGGCTGGTACTGTGGGGATGTGGGAATGTGGGAATGTGTGAGGTGGAGCACTCTCCCTCCATGCATGCTACAGGAGGGTGTGTGTGTGTGTGGAGGATAGAGGTTTGTGTGTGTTGGTGTGTATGTCTCAGTGTATTGATGTGCAGGTCAGTGTGTGTGTGTCATAGGTGTGTGTGTGTGTAAGGGAAGGGTGGGTGGGTGTTTCTGACATGCCCACCGTGTCATGAAATATGTGGCGACTGATTCCCGGCAGGCAGCTCCCGTGTTGTCGTGGAGACCTTGAGGGAGGCAGACACAGGAAGGTGTGAGGATGGGGATGGGTGGGGAGTAGAGCTGAGGCAGTATCACTGTGAACCAACGGTCAGCCCAGCTACCAAAGTTAAGAACAACAACCCATCAGAAATACAATCTCAGCTCCTGACTATAGAAAGGTATTGGTTAGCATGCAGGTAGAGTAATATTCCTGAGCCCAGCCATATTACCATGCAGGAGGTGTTTGTGTTCTTCTGACACATTGTTACTGTTATCATGCGGCTTGTGGTTAGCAAAGAGACCAGAGAAACAGAAGATCGTTTTTTTATGAATACCATTAAGTGTCACTCTGGCAATTGATGACATTCCAAGCCTTGACGACACGATTCAGCTTTACAGAAGGGTGATCTCAGGCCTTTACATTTTACCAATAAAGAACGACAGAAATACAGTGATAAACTGTCCTTGGGTGATGTGGTTTGCCATTGTGTTAATAAAAACATATGTTATATTGTTAGGTTGGGGTCTCCAAGGGTTAAGATTGCATGGCAATTTGTAAATTCCATATTGTATTGCAATTTATAATATATCTTGTGAAAACAGTACACAATGACGCAAGAAGATTCACTTGAATATTCCTATCTCTTGTCATATTCTTCTTTGTCAATGAAATGTCACAACAGGTTACAAAGATGTCCTTAGTTAACACCATTCACCTTATAGGACAAAACACTCTGTCCTCTCACACTAAATCTCCCAGTGGCAAGTCAATGTGCAGGGGTACAAGGTATGAGGTAGATACAGTGCATTCGGAAAGTATTCAGACCTCTTCCCTTTTTCCACATTGTGTTATGTTACAGCCTTATTCTAAAATGGATGGGAAAAAAAGATCCTCTTCAATCTACACACAATAACCCATAATGAAAAAGCGAAAACAGATTTGTAGAATCTAAAAAAGTATTCAGATGCTTTGCTATGAGACTCGAAATTGAGCTCAGGTGCATCCTGTTTCCCTGTTTACAACTTGATTGGAGTCCACCTGTGGTAAATTAAATTAATTGGACATTATTTGCAAAGGCACACACCTGTCAATATAAGGTCCCACAGTTGACAGTGCATGTCAGAGCAAAAACCAAGCCATGAGGTCGAAGGAATTGTCCTTAGAGCTCAGAGACAGGATTGTATCGAGGCACATATCTGGGGACGGGAACCAAAACTTTTCTGCAGCATTGAAGGTCCCCAAGAACACAGTGGCCTCCATCATTCTTAAATGGAAGAAGTTTGGAACTACCAAGACTCTTCCTAGAGCTGACTGCTCGGCCAAACTGAGCAATCTGCGGAGAAGGGCCTTGGTCAGGGAGGTGAGCAAGAACCCGATGGTCACTCTGACAGAGCTCCAGAGTTCCTCTGTGGAGATGGGAGAACCTCCCAGAAGGACAACCATCTCTGCAGCACTCCACCAATCAGGCCTTTATGGTAGAGTGGCCAGACGGAAGCCACTCCTCAGTAAAAGGCACATGACAGACCACTTGGAGTTTGCCAAAAGGCACCTAAAGGACTCTCAGACCATGAGAAACAAGATTATCTGGTCTGATGAAACCAAGATTGAACTCTTTGGCCTGAATGCCAAGCATCAAGTCTGGAGGAAACCTGGCACGATCCCTACGGTGAAGCATGGTGGTGGCAGCATCATGCTGTGGGGATCTTTTTCAGCTGCAGGGACTGGGAGACTAGTCAGGATAAAGGGAAAGATGAACGGAGCAAAGTACAGAGAGATCCATGATGAAATCCTGCTCCAGAGCACTCAGGACCTCAGACCGGGGCGAAGGTTCACCTTCCAACAGGACAACGACACTAAGCACACAGCCAAGACATTGTAAGAGTGGCTTTGGGACATGTCTCTGAATGTCCTTGAATGGCCCAGCCAGAGCCCGGACTTGAACCCGATCGAACATCTCTGGAGAGACCTGAAAATAGTTGTGCAGCGACACTCCCCATCCAACCTGACAGAGCTTGAGAGGATCCGCAGAGAGGAATGGGAGAAACTCTCCAAATACAGGTGTGCCAAGCTTGTAGCGTCATACCCAAGAAGACTTGAGGCTGTAATCGCAGCCAAAAACCTGTTTTTACTTTGTCATTATGGGGTATTGTGTGTAGATTGATGAGAAAAATAAACAATTTAATACATTTTAGAATAAGGCTGTAACGTACCAAAATATAGAAAAAGTGAAGCAGTCTGAATAATTTCCATATGCACTGTATGTACATGAAGGCAGTGGAAAGTGACTAGGCATCAGGATAGATGATGATGATGATAATAATAAGGTATTTGAGGTAGATGTGTACATGAAGGCAGGGTGAAGTGACTAGGCATCAGGATAGATAATAATAAATGTAAAATAAACAACAGTGTAGCAGCAGCATATGATGAGTGTAAAAGTGTTTTTGTGTGTTTGTGTTTAATCAATATGTGTTCTTGAGTTTTTGTGTGGGAGTGTCAGTGTACTAGTGTTTATATATAGTCTTGGGAGTGTGCATAGGGTCAGTGCAGATCATCAGGGTAACCATTTAAGTATTTAACAGCCTTATGGCTAGTTAACACTCTTATGGCTTGGGGATAGAAGCTGTTTTGGAACCTGTTGGTCCGAGAGCCGATGCTCCGGTACTGTTTGCCGGGCGGTAGCAGAGTGAACAGTCTATGACTTGGGTGGCTGGAATCTATGTCAATTTTACGGGCCTTCCTCTGACACCGCCTGATATAAAAGTCCTTAATGGCAGGGAGCTGGGCCCCAGTGATGTATTGGGCTGTCCGCACCAACCTCTGTAGCGCTTTGCGGTCGAGGGCGGTGCATTTGCCATACTAAGCGGTGATGCAGCCAGTCAAGAGGCTCTCGGTGGTGCAGCTGTACAACCTTTTGAGGATCTGAGGGCCCATACCAAATCTTTTCAGCTTCCTGAGGGGGAAGAAGTGCTGTCGTGCCCTTTTTATCACTGTGCTGGTGTGTGTGGACCATGTTAAGTCCTTAGTGATGTGGGCGCCAAGGAACTAGACCCACTCCACTACAGCCACGCTCTCCCTTCTTTCTCCTGTAGTCCACGATCTGGTCCTTGGTATTACTGACATTAAGGCAGAGGTTGTTGTCCTGGCACCACACTGCGAAGTCTCTGACCTCCTCCTGTAGGCTGTCTCATCGCCGTCGGTGATCAGGCCTAACGCCGTCATGTCGTCAGCAAACTTGATGATGGTATTGGAGTTGTACGTGGCCATGCAGTCGTGGGTGAACAGGGAGTACAGGAGGTGACTAAGCACACACCCCTGAGGGGCCCTCAGTTAAGGGTCAGTGTAGCAGAGGTGTTGTTGCCTACCCTCACCACCTGGGGCCGGCCTATTAGGAAGTCCAGGATCCAGTTGCAGAGGGAGTTGTTCAGTCCCAGGGTTTCTCTGTTGGTGATGAGCTTGTATGGTGTTGAACACTGAGCTGTAGTCTATGTTCAGCATTCCCACATTTCCCCTCTTGTGCAGGTGGGAGATGGCGTATGAAGTGCAGTTGAGATTGCGTCCTCTGTTTATCTGTTGGTGCGGTATGCAAATTGTTGTGTGTCTAGGATGTCTGGGATGATGATGTTGATGTATGTCATGACCAGCCTATCAAAGCACTTCATAATTAACAGATCTGAGTGCTATAGAGGGATAGTCACTAAGACAGGTTACCGTAAATTTCTTGGGAACAGGGACAATGGTGGTCAGTTTGAAATATGTTGGGATTACAGACTGGGAGAACCTTCCCTGTCTTTCATTGAGACCTTCAAGACCCCCCGTGGAATGTCTGCATCCACCACAGCTTTTAGATGTTTGCTTTATTTGCCCTACGCCCATTTAATCTGTCGTTCAGTTGCTTTTAACATGCACATTTTGTTTGTGATATGAGTCAAATCAACGGAATGTTTATGAAATTGTAATAACTTACCTAGTTAATTGCCAATATTTTCGAGGTGAACCAGCTGTGATCAGAGACCACATGAATTGAGTTTATTTAATTAAATGAAATTGACCTGGGAGATTTCACAGTGCCAAGTAGGAGTATGTATAATCAAGCTATTTGGCAAAGCAATTACAGTATCTCTGCCAGTGTTTCCATTAATGTTGTCATTACACCATATCATGCAGAAATGATTTGTAAACAAGGTTGCTCCACAGTCAGTCATATCCTGGGTTAGCAGGACACTTCTCTGTGTAAAAGTAAGTGGGTAGTTTGTCTACTTTTCCTCTGTTTGTTCCAACTCCTCTGTATATAAGTGGGTGTTTTTGCTGCTTGTCTTTTTCAACTACAGTACGTCAGATAGAGTTTTAGGTCTGAGGAAGTGGAATAAAACACATGCCCAATGGCAAGGGTGCCCAACTCAATGCCTCAAGGACCATAGTCCTGCAGTTGCTTATTCCTCTCTGGCACTTTTTTTGGTCAATTAACAGCTCTAATTAGTCAGAAAGTCAATTGCTGATTTAAATGGCAAATATGAAAAATACCCTTTAGGACCTAAAGATGTTGTGCCTATTGGTATTAGTATGAACAGCAGTGCGGTATGGAATGCGGATTATAGCGCTGGCAGAGATCAATAGCTAACATGTGGCCTGAAAAAAATTGGGTAATTTCTGTGTGTGTGTGTGTGTGTGTGTGTGTGTGTGTGTTTTCTTACAGGTTTCCCCCGGTGAGTGAGATGGCTAAGGTGGGGAAGGTGGTCGGGGTCATCCTGGCTGCTGCTATCAATCAAACAATAATTTACTCTATAGTGGAGGGCAATGAGGGAGGTGAGTAGCATACTGTAACCTACACTATACCTTTGACCTAGTTCCAGAGGCCATGTTATCATTTTCTATACAGCAGTGATAGTGCCACTAATTTATTCTGACACACTATAAACAACATGAAGTAGTGATGAGGTCACTCAAAGAGCCATGCATGCAGCTCTATGTGGCTCTATACAGCTCTATGTGGCTCTATACAGCTCTATGTGGCTCTATACAGCTCTATGTGGCTCTATACAGCTCTATGTGGCTCTATACAGCTCTATGTGGCTCTATACAGCTCTATGTGGCTCTATACAGCTCTATGTGGCTCTATACAGCTCTATGTGGCTCTATACAGCTCTGTGGCTCTATACAGCTCTATGTGGCTCTATACAGCTCTATGTGGCTCTATATAGCTCGATGTGGCTCTATACAGCTCGATGTGACTCTATACAGCTCTATACAGCTCGATACAGCTCTGTGACTCTATACAGCTCTGTGGCTCTATACAGCTCTGTGGCTCTATATAGCTCTATGTGGCTCTATATAGCTCTATACAGCTCTATACAGCTCTGACTATACAGCTCTATACAGCTCTATATGGCTCTTTACAGCTCTATGTGGCTCTATATGGCTCTTTACAGCTCTATGTGGCTCTACACAGCTCTATTTATTTATATTTTTATTTAACCTTTGTTTAACTAGGCAAGTCAGTTAAGAACATTCATATTTTCAATGACGGCCTAGGAACAGTGGCTCTAGTCAGTCACTTACTTTCTCATCATTTAGTTATGAACCCTCCGCACCTCAGAATGATTTCACCATTTGCCTTGAGCGAGGGGTAATGTAAAATATGTTCAATGTAAGATATGCACTGTCATAGTCATGGTCTAAAGGACCTAAAAGAGTACCATCTGTCCTGAGACTGCGCTCTTTTTTTGCCCCTAAGTCTACCAAAGTGTGTGTATGTTTGTGTGCACTAGTCAGTGTCCCCTGTTGCTGACAGTTTCTGCCATGTAGAAGTTCCCTGAGGGATGATTAGACCCTACCGTCCTCCCACCATTCCTCACTGTGATTAAAACCGGGGCTCATGCTTTTCAGAGTGGGAAAATATCAAATTGCATCCCCATATTGAGCCTTGCACTAAAACTGCATCTGAAGCATTTATTCATTTGGAAACAAAGGGAATTGGTTTCACTTTTAACTCTCATTAGATTCAATGAAGAAGCTCGGGAAGATAATGACAGTGTCCTTCATCGTTGTGGCTTTTAACGTTTATGGCGTGCTGGGGGAATTAATTTCTAGGTCTGAAAAGTGAGAACTAGCTATGTGTTTCAGTGTAAGTCATCAATTATGCCTTACACAACAAAAAAACAATCATTGACTCAGTGATTCTCCAGTGTAGCGTGATCTCTCTCTGGTGTCGTGCCTCAACACTTGACACTACACACAGTGGGATTTGGGGAGGTGAATGCCCTTGCCATTCTACCTAGGGGCTGATACATTCTGATATGGTGCTAGCTCTGCTCTGCTCTGTGCATTATGCGTGACTCCCTCCTCTCCCCGGACTGATATGATACGGTGCTGACTCTAGCTCTACTCTGTTGATCTGAATGTATCTCCCAGGCGTATTCCGGCTCAACAACAGCACCGGGGTGTTCTCTACGGCCAAGCAGCTGGACTACGAGACCAATGCCAGCTACATCCTCAAAGTGGAGGCTGACTCCATGGGAGTGGTCGGTTCCAATCTCAGGGCGCCCTCCAAGAGTAAGCCTGCCTGCCATTTAAACTGTCACTTGGGAAATTGCACCCTGTTTCCTATATAGTGCATTACTTTTGCCCAGGGCTAAAAGTCTTCTTTTTTTGTATGTTTTATTGTCACATACACCGGATAGGTGCAGTGAAATGTGTTGTTTTACAAGGTCAGCCGTAGTAGCAAAAGCCTTCTGTGGGGTAATTGCCTCAGAGAGGTTTAAAAACTGAAGGCAATTGTCGGCCAAATAGCTTTTTACGGCCTTAATTGGAGTAATTCAAATGTTTGTTTCTACCGTCTTTCTCTCTCTTGTAACAGAAATGTGTCTGGCATTTAGCTGTAAATTATTTCCCATCTTTGCTTTTTTCCAGAAGACTAAAAGCACGCCTCGTCCTTTCACGTTATTTAGTTTTCTAATTAGTCAACATCGTGCTGAGTTGCAGCGGAGGATACATTTTAATTAAGCAGTTACTGGTTCATGTGGCAGATTAAACAAGTCATTCATTTCTTGCCAATCTTATCATGTCTCCTCAATATGCAGAAACAAATCACTCAAATCAATTTGATTCCAATAGCGCTGTTATCCACTTACATCTAGAATGAAGGAAACACTTGTGGATATAGTCACAGCTGTATGTTATACACAGATAGATATTTTTGTATTGCGCTTTGTAATAGATATTGTAGGTTTTTCTTTACTCATACTCAATTGACTGAAAATTGTTTCATTTCCCCCTCCTTGTAATGGTTTGACTTATATACCCTGGCCACTCACTATGTGTCATTCAAGCTGAGATGGGGCAGCAGCAAACGTGATCGAGGACACCCAATGGCAATAGATTAATTCCTCGTTCCACTGAAGCAGGCCTGGCAGCTAGAGTTGAGATGCGGTGGGAGTATCATCATGGGGGGGGGGGGGCTATTGATGTTGTTTGATTCATTCCACTGGAGGAGGTGGAGTGTTAAATGGCTGCTCTCGAGCGTAGTGTGGATGGGTTCTCCCCGTTGCGTTTGGCTATGAAGGTGGCCACCATCAACTGTATAATGAAGACACTTTGTTCAAGTGATTAGAGCCACCTCACTGATTCAACAGGGGCATGTGTGTGTGTGGCTTGTGTGCCTGCGTGCGTACATTTGCGTGCGCGTTTGCGTGCATGTGTCTGTGTGTTGCATCGCAGCTGCAGGTACTCTCCTGTTGTTGCCCGTTTAGTGTTGTCATCCGCTGTAACATTGGACATCCTGGCAGGGATAAACCAGAAATGTGCCGACTCTACTGTCCCCTTGGTCGGTCCCAGAGCATTTTGTCAGATGATGTATGGCATTTTATTTGGCAAGGTCCCTCGGCGCAGTTGTAACCCTTCAGGATGTGGCTTGGCTTTTTACTATGACAAACCGCAATGCAGTGTTGTACTATATTAGTCAAACGTCTAAATCAGTGTGTTGGCAGTGAATTGTAGACTTCCTATTTTGTATATGATGCACATTTAGGCTGTTTAGACATGCCCTCTAGTTTTTTTCCAGTTCCATTTAATCCAAATGAGATTCACCTTTTCTCTGGGGGTTCATTTTGAATTCCTTGTTTCTTTCTCCTCTGTTTGCAGCTAACACAGCGAGGGTGTTCATTGACGTTTGGGATGAGAATGATCACCCTCCTGTCTTTACCAAACCCTTGTACCTGGGAGGAGTGGCAGAGGACGCCAAAACATTCACTTCTGTACTACAAGTTCAGGTACAACCAGCTCTTTTCAAACACAAAGGCTGCGTTTAGACAGGCAGCCCAATTCTGTTTTATTTTTCCAAAGCTTTTTCAGCACTGATCTGATTGGTCAAAAGACCAATTAGTGAAAAAAAGATCAGAATTGGGCTGCCTGTCTGAACACAGCCTAAGTGTACCACTTCTAGATAGTGCAATTGGTGTCTTAAAAGAACAACCCATTATTTTCTGCAATTGAACTTTTCTAACATGGAACTATCAAAACATCGTCAAATATACGTGACACATTTCACGATCACTCCTCCTCACAATGAAACCAGCCAAAGGAACAGAAAGGTTTTACGCCCCAAAAATGTGTCTGGTTGAGTGATTATCTGTGTTTGCATTTGAAATGCAGAGTTTTGTAGTTGTAATCCTGGGAGGACTGTTATTTTCCCTGCCGGTATCTTTAGCCCGTGTTGACAATGCATTACCAGCTGGAGGCTCTAACATCTGAGACTTTCCGACACCCCTGGCAATACTTAGAATGCTAAGGCCGTAGAGGCTCTCACATACAAATGTCCACACACCTGTCAATCGCATGCCACACCATCCTGTGTGAAAGGGAATTATTCCCTGTGTGTGCACCAGGGTGTGCATTCACATGTTCAACGTGTTGTTTTGGTGTTTATTTTTCGCACCTTTTGTAGCTAAAGCCACTGTGACACCTGTTGGGTGGGTGGGTGGGCGTGCACGCGCAGTGATGAGGGCAGACTATACAGCGCCCACACAAGGGCACCTTTCATTATAATCCTAATCACTACCCGCTGGATGGTCATTTGCATCTCATGCTCTGTTGCAGAATGATGAGCCGTAGACGTCTGTCTGTCTGTCTGTCTGTCTGTCTGTCTGTCTGTCTGTCTGTCTGTCTGTCTGTCTGTCTGTCTGTCTGCCTCTGCCTGCCTGTCTCTGCCTGCCTGTCTCTGCCTGCCTGTCTCTGCCTGCCTGTCTGTCTGTCTCTGCCTGCCTGCCTGTCTGTCTGTCTGTCTGTCTGTCTGTCTGTCTGTCTGTCTGTCTGTCTGTCTGTCTGTCTGTCTGTCTGTCTGTCTCTGTCTGTCTGTCTGTCTCTGTCTGTCTGTCTGTCTGTCTGTCTGTCTGTCTGTCTGTCTGTCTGTCTGTCTCTGCCTGTCTGTCTGTCTGTCTGTCTGTCTGTCTCTGCCTGTCTGTCTGTCTGCCTGTCTCTGCCTGCCTGTCTCTGCCTCTACCATGCCTGTATCTGCCTGTATCTGCCTGTATCTGCCTGTACCATGTCTGTGTGCAACTGGAGTAGGCAGCAAGACTGTTAGTGCAGAGCACACAGTTGCAAACGGGTTTGCCAGGAGCCTCTAAAGAGAGATAATCCTTTCGACCAGGAGGTAATGGAATTACTGGGTCAAAGATTTACTGAGCTGAGACTCCCACTGGTTCCATCTCCTAACGGTATCATTCAACTTTCTCAGGTGTTTCACTCATCGTCCGGGTCAATATCTTCCTCTTTAGTATTCATACCTATTCCCTGTTGCTTAACTAATCGTAAATTCATAGAAGATCTGAATATAGATTTCTGTAAAAGCCGCTCAGTATCTCTAAGATTAGACTAATCTACTTTGAAATCCTTCTTTAAATAGGTTTTTAGGGAGAAAGAAGGAATCTAAACCCCTGTGGAGTGGTGTATAACCTGAAGAAGGGATAGATGGACACACATGAGAACATACTACAGTTTACTATGGAATACTACAGTACTTACTACAGAATTATGTAGCAAACTGTAGTATACTGTAGAATGCTATACTACACACTGTAGTATCCCTCAATCATGTGTAGTACTTACTATAGAATGTTGTAGTATACTGTACACTACTACAGTAAATACCACAGTATATACTACAGTATTATCTACAAAAAAAAACACTGTAGTAAATACTACAGTAACGTCTGCCGTAACACTACAGCCCGCAAAAACACTACACTTTTTTTTAACTATAGTAAATATTACAGTATTTAATTTGCATATACCCTGCCCTTTCCCCTCCCGCATGTCGCAATTTGTGTCACCCATAAGTGAGAAACCTACATGCCAAGTATAAACCATATTGTGTTCCCTAAAGTGTATAGAAAAGAACAGAAGCTCTGAACTATCCATACAGTCCTTAGTACTACCAACCTACAGGTTATGGAAATGTCTCTCTTTGTATTTTTCCTACAGGTTTCCTGAAAGAAAAAAAGCCTCCACTTCTATGTCAAAGATAATAAAACAAAAACGCTATAGTAAAAACTACAGTAATGTCTGCAAAAACACTTCAGTAAATACTACAGTATACTGTACTACAGTCCACAAATACACTACAGTGAATACAACAGTAAAGTCTGCAAAAACACCACAGTGAATATTACAGTATTCTTTTCATGCGGGGAGAGAGCGAGAGACAGAAGTGAGACGTGGCAATGTAGAAATAAATAATGAGTCGTTGTCTAAGCGACACATGTTGTCTGTGAAGGACACATTGATCTGATAATTACTATAAGTCGTTTTGGAGGAATGCATTTGTGTCTCTGTGTATATATAGGAGAACAAAGAGGAACCTCTGCAAAGAACAAATCCAATGTCATGAGGGTTTCACAGCAAATCAGCCTCAAATCTGATCCACAGTTTCAAACAGGTTGGGCTTTCTTTCAGAACACAGTCAAAGAGCTCTCCTTTCTCCGCTTGCGCTGTCTCTGTGCCACATTTTCACTCTGCATTCATAGACTGATGTGTTCTTTCCTGGTCTGGTATCACCAATAACTAACCCAGGTGGTGGAAGCTGTTACCAAAGAACATTTTAGATATATAGTGTTAGCCTGTGGTGTACGATTGAGTTGAATGAATCTTGCAGAATATAGGAAATATCTAATTTGTATTAATGACTCCGGCGGGGCAGGGCACAGTGCTGTCACACTCAGTCCCAGTCGTAGAAAGGTATTATAAATCAATGTCACTGCAGAGCAATGTGGCAAATGGTGAAATCAGCTGGGCAGATTGACAGGAGTTTCTCTGTTGGAGAGTGGCTCGCAGCTCAAAGACTCCCCCTACAGCAAGAATTGAGAACTACAACTGCCCCAAGAATCAATCTGTGCCCTTTCATTTTCGATGGATGAGTTGATCTGTATCTTGATGTTGTGTTGTTGTTGATGACGCTGCTGTGTTTGAACCTCTTGAATCCTTTGACTCCCATGTGTCTGTGTTTGTCTGTCTCAGGCCCTGGACAAGGACACAGGGAATTACAGCTCCATGCAATACAGGATTATTATCCCCCCCACCACCGACGGCAAGGATGGCTTTGTCATTGAGCCCTACACCGGCATCATCAAGACTGCCATTATGTACAGGAACATGCGACGGTCCTACTTCAAGTTTGAAGTGGTCGCCACTGACAATTACGGCGAGGGGGGGCTGAGCAGCAAGGCAGAGGTGGTGGTGAGTTTGTCCTGCTCCCAGAGAATTGAACGGGAATGTCCGTTCTAGCCGTTCTATTTCTGTCGCTGTGCCCTGAAAAGCCATTGGTCTCCGTCTGGTGCCCACAGAGTCTTTGTTCAATGCTAAGTTCTGTCAGTGCCAGCTTTTCATAGCCTTCTTCCCAGCCTTGATCAATTCCAGCTTATGGCTCTTTTAAAAATAACCGAGGGACCAACATTAAGTGTGTCGATATCCACAATATCAATATCTCCGCTCCCCAGGTGTATATTGGCACTAAACACCCCAGCCCTCCCAAAAGACACACTCAAAAGCTTCCCACGGGAATTGCATTTGTAAAAAAGCATGGTGTTGCTACTCCAGCTAATCAATGGTCCGTGTCCTGTGCCAGCCTTGTGGTAGATAGGCTAGCTATCCCCGAGAGAGTAGATGAATGCGTGTTCCTTCCGTGCTGGCCTCTTCCCAGTTTGTTGCAAATTGAACTGTCCCAGGGCAGATGGGGACCATTGATTATACATTGCGGCCTTGAGCAGCCTATTTTACTCCCTTTGCTCTTAATGAAAGAAGAGGCTGGCTCGGCCAGAGCCTTGCCTGAACGAGAGGAACCACGCTGTGGCTAAGTTCATCTAATTCCAATGGGAAGCTTCATTTCATGGGTACTGCACAAACTACAGGGAGATTTTCCGTGTGGTTTAACCTGCTGTCCAACGTTAAAGCTTATTTGTAGAAGTTACGGAGGGGAGAGAAATAGATGCTTGTTTTGTGTCTGTACCATTGATCATCTGATTGAACCCTGTTCCCCAGGTATCCGTGGTGAATCTGATGGATATGCAGGTGGTGGTCTCCAACGTTGCTCCTACAGTGGTGGAACAGAACAAGGACAAGCTCCTTGGGTAACGTAGAAGATATCTAAGATATCTTATAATCCATATTTTAACAGTCAAGTCGCGACTGTGCTTATAAGCCGTCTCCTATACTTGATATGCAAACACTTACCTTTGGCCCGTTCCCAGGCATGCAGGTGTTTCAGGGGGGGCTGTATGAATCAGTGTGCAATGTTGGTTTTATCGCTGCCTTCTATCGAGATGAAACGGTGTCCCGCTGTTTGACGGCTGCTCAAATTAAAGTTGTAGGCGACGCGAGCCTTCCCTCAGTTTCCGTTAGAGCCTTCCCTCAGTTTCCGTTAGAGCCTTCCCTCAGTTTCCGTTAGAGCCTTCCCTCAGTTTCCGTTAGAGCCTTCCCTCAGTTTCCGTTAGAGCCTTCCCTCAGTTTCCGTTAGAGCCTTCCCTCAGTTTCCGTTAGAGCCTTCCCTCAGTTTCCGTTAGAGCCTTCCCTCAGTTTCCGTTAGAGCCTTCCCTCAGTTTCCGTTAGAGCCTTCCCTCAGTTTCCGTTAGAGCCTTCCCTCAGTTTCCGTTAGAGCCTTCCCTCAGTTTCCGTTAGAGCCTTCCCTCAGTTTCCGTTAGAGCCTTCCCTCAGTTTCCGTTAGAGCCTCCCTTCAGTTTCCGTTAGAGCCTTCCCTCAGTTTCCGTTAGAGCCTTCCCTCAGTTTCCGTTAGAGCCTTCCCTCAGTTTCCGTTAGAGCCTTCCCTCAGTTTCCGTTAGAGCCTTCCCTCAGTTTCCGTTAGAGCCTTCCCTCAGTTTCCGTTAGAGCCTTCCCTCAGTTTCCGTTAGAGCCTTCCCTCAGTTTCCGTTAGAGCCTTCCCTCAGTTTCCGTTAGAGCCTTCCCTCAGTTTCCGTTAGAGCCTCCCTTCAGTTTCCGTTAGAGCCTTCCCTCAGTTTCCGTTAGAGCCTTCCCTCAGTTTCCGTTAGAGCCTTCCCTCAGTTTCCGTTAGAGCCTTCCCTCAGTTTCCGTTAGAGCCTCCCTTCAGTTTCCGTTAGAGCCTCCCTTCAGTTTCCGTTAGAGCCGCTCACCTCCAGTCTCCGCGGCTCTGTCAGAGCTCTGTCATACACTTCACACAGCCACTGGTTGGTTCCATCCTTGTCTTGAGCGTACTGCTTAGCTATTAGCATTGTGATCAGAAAGGCATCCAACTTCTCTCTGAAGCTAAATTGCAAATGAGGGAGAGAGGGAAAGTGTCAGTGGCTCCCTGGCTGTCTCCTGTTCCTCTGAGGTGGGGGGTGGGGGAAGAGCGTGTGTGGGTGCAGCTGAATTCCAGCATACTGACTGTGCGTGAGCTTGTGTGTATTGGCTGTATTGCTTCTGTACACCTATCCATCACTCAACCTATCCACTTACTGACAAACAGTCATACAGTACCAGTCCTCCATGATGGACTTCCTCTGACAGGACCTCATCCCAGGTCTCCACTTTAGCTCCAAGGGCTATGGCCCCAGCTGTGGAGCCACCTAGTTTATTAGTGTTCTCCCCACCCAAGCAGAAATGCATCCATTTGGTTACAATTCTCTCCTACCATCCTCTTTTTGGAGTTTCCCTGGGGAGTGGGAACATCCAGGGCACAGCAGGTAATTGTTTCAACACCTATTTTGCCGTTGCCGTCCCGCTCAGATCAGAGCTTCTGGCTGCAGACGCCCACTACCAAACAAGGGTTGTGTCTGAACTGGCCGCTATTTCCTACATAGTGAACTACCTTTGACCAGAGCCCTATGCTGGTATAGTGGGTAGTGCACTTTATAGTGAACAGCGTGCCATTTGAGATGCATTTGCCTTGAACTGATTCTATTGTAGATACTTCGATTAAGAATTTTGGAGATGGAGCACCATTTTTGGCTCTACATTGCAATCCAAAACCATTTAGAGCGCGAGGTGATTTTGACAGGGTCATGGAAACGTGTGGGAATTGACTCTTTATAGTTGCTGACGGTCTCAAGGAGGATATAGGGTGCCATGTGTTTCCATTGGAAATGCAATGCACAACCTCATTCTAATCACTGTCCTAATTCATGTACTGATCAAGGACGCATCCTCAGACTGAGAAATCCTTTCAGTGAGCCCGAATCCATTCAGTCAAGGCCTCTTCCTTTTTAAACAGTTGAGGCAGCGTTAGCTCAGTATCAAGTGGTGAAATGGAGTACAGCTACAGGTCGGTGTAGCAACTATGATTTGCAGTACGTTATTACCATTTGGATTTAACATATAATTTACAATTTTCCCAGAGATCCTGCTGTCACCTTGTTCTTATACAAAGCACCTGATTATTCCTTCCTCTCCCTCTGCAGGATCTTGGAGCGCTATGTGCAGGACCAGATTCCCGGGGCCAAAGTGGTGGTGGAGTCCATCGGGCCGCAGCGGTTCGGCGATGGCTTCGAGCAGGAGGACTACTCCAAGTCGGACCTGATGGTTTACGCCATCGACCCTCTGACCAACCGGGCCATCTCACGCCAGGAGCTATTCAAGTGAGTAGTAGCCTGTCACTACAGTGGCCCTGAGGGACACCCCTTGTAGTATCTAGATACACCATTCCCGTGGAGCAGGTGTTTACCCAGTGGCAGACAGAGGCGTGTGTGCGGCAGGGGGGATGTCACCACTCACCAGGGTTCTTTTGTTTCCCGTCACCCTGCAGTCAGGGCCTCATTAGAGAGCCAACCTCCTCATGCCCTCGTACGACAGCAGCTCTAGTTCTGCCATTCAACTGGCTGACAACCCGCTACTGCTCCCTACCAACTCTACACAGCAGGCTCAGTGTTCATCTAACCACCCTCTGCCTCTTGCAGCATGTCAAATAGGGCTAGTGAGCAACGGCAACATGATTGTGTTGCAGTGTGCCCCCACACCTGTCATTTATGATTCCAGGCATTACAGGGAGTAAAGTGTTGCACACTCTGTGGTGTTCCATTGTTAGAACATGGATCAGAGATAAATATATATATATATATCGATTCGGTAATTTCAATGACCCCGGGAATAAATATAACAACATTTAGAGATGCATAAGTGGATATCATACTGCTGTTCTCATACATATTGTTCTATGACTAGAGCCATTAGTTTTTACATTTTACATTTTAGTCATTCAGCAGACGCGCTTATCCAGAGTGACTGACATTAAAGTAGCTATCAGAAAAGTCAGAACTGGTAAGGGGGAAAAAGTCAAATGCAAGTGTTAGTTCACAGAATTATTTTTTTGCAGGGGAGGTGTGAGAGGGGTCGGGGGGGGGGTGCTGTGGGATTATTTAAGATACTCTTTGAGGAGGCAGGGTTTTGGATGTTTTCGGAAGATGGGCAGGGACTCTGCTGTTCTGGCTTCAGGGGGAAGCTGATCAGAGTGCCAGGACAGAGAAGAGCTTGGACTGGGCTGACCGGGAGCTGCCCTCCTGTAGGGGAGGGAGGGCCAAGAGACCAGAGGTGGCAGACCAGATTGCTTGGGTTGGGGTGTAGGGTTTGAGCATACCCTGAAGGTAGGGAGGGCCAGCTCCTCTTGCTGTTTCATAGGTAAGCACCATGGTCTTGTAGTGGATGCGAGCTTCAACTGGAAGCTAGTGAAGTGTGCGGAGGAGTGGGGTGACATGGGAGAACTTGGGAAGGTTGAACACCAGGCGGGCTGGATAAGTTGCAGGGGTTTGATGGCACAAGCAGGGAGCCCAGCCAACAGTGAGTTGCAGTAGTCCAGACGGGAGATGACAAGTGCCTGGAGTTGTCAACCGTGAAGGATAGGTCTTTGAACGGGCAGGCCTTCCCTGGGAGGAAGAGCGGTGCCGTCTTGTCGAGGTTAAATTTGAGGTGGTGGGCCAACATCCAAGCTGAGATATCTGCCAGGCACGCAGAGATGCGTTTCGCCACCTGGATGTCAAAAGGGGGGAGGGGGAAAGTAGTTGAGTGTCATCCGCATAGCAATGATAGGAGAGATATTGCGAGAATATGACGGAGCCAAGTGACTTGGTGAATAGAGAGAAGAGGAGATGGCCTCTAACCGAACCCTGGGGGACACCAGTCATGAGAGTACGTGGTGCAGACATAGATCCTCTCCACGACACCTGGTAGGATGCATTCCAAGAGTGTGCAGAGCCTGAGACACCCAGCCCTGAGAGGGTGGGGAGAAGGATCTGATGGTTCACGGTGTAGAAGGCAGCGGATAGATCTAGGAGGATGAGAACAGAGGAGAGAGAGTCAGCTTTGGCAGGGCGGAGAGCCTCCGTGACACAGAGAAGAGCAGTTTCGGTTGAGTGATCCGTCTTGAAGCCTGATTTGTTAGGGTCAAGAAGATCATTCTGAGAGAGATAGTGAGAGAGTTGGTCAGAGACAGCCCGCTGAAGTGTTTTTGAAAGAAAAGAAAGAAGAGATATAGGTCTATAGTTTTTGACGTCAGAGGAGTCGAGTGTTGGTTTCTTGAGGGGGGAGCGACTCGGGCCATTTTGACATTTTGAAGTTAGTGGGGATGCAGCGACTGCTCAGGGGTCAGTTGAGGAAGTAAGGAATGGGAGGTCTCCAGAGATGGTCTGGAGAAGGGAGGTGGGGATGGGATCGAGCGGGAACGTTGTCGGTTGGCCGGACCTCACTAGTCACAGGATTTCATCTGGAGGGAGAGGGGAGAAAGAGGTCGAGGAGTAGGGTAGCTCTGTGTGAGTGGGACCAGTGGACTCGATAGGCTGAGTGAATGAGGAGCGGATGTCGTTAAAACCTTCTTTTCAAAGTGGCTGACAAAGTCGTCCGCAGAGAGGGAGGGGGAGGGGGTGGATTAAGGAGGGAGGAGAAGGTGGAAAAGTGTTTCCTGGGGTTATTTTAGAGTGATCGAAAGTGGCTTTAGCAGCGCATACAGAGAAAGAGAAGGTAGAGAGGAGGGAGTGGAAGGATGATTGTTTAGTTTTCCTCAATTTTCACTGCCCGCAGCCCTGTTCTGTAAGCTCGCAATGAGTTATTCAGCCACAAAGCAGGAGGGAAGGACCGAGACTGGCCAGGAGGAAAGGGGACAGTGCGAGTCATAGTATGCAGAAAGGGAGGAGAGTAGGGTTGAAGAAGCAGAATCAGGAGACAGGAGGGAGAAGGATTTAGCAGGAGGGAGAGATGATAGGAGAGGAGAGAGTAGTGGGGGAGAGAGAGAACGAAGATTGCGACAGGGTCTGAGCGGCTAGGGTTGGAGGAAAGGGATACAGAAAAGGAACAAATAACACCTGGAGGGGGATGCAGTGAGATTAGTAGGCAAACAGCCTCTAGTAAAGATGAGGTCAAGCTTATTGTCAGTCTTGGGAGTGGGAGGGGACTGGGGAAGGGTGAGGTCAAAAGAGGCAAGGAGATAGACTGCCGAGTGGCGCAGTGGTCTAAGGCACTGCATATCAGTGTTGCGGCATCACTACAGCCTCGTGGTCGGTCCCAGGCTGTGTCATTACTGGCCATGACCGGGAGTCCCATAGGGTGGCGCACAACTGGCCCAGCATTGTTCGGGTTAGGGGAGGGTTTGGCCGGGGGGACTTTACTTGGCTCATCTCACTCTAGTGACTCCTTCAGGCGTGCTGGGCGCATGCAGGCTAACTTCGGTTGTCAGTTGAACTGTGTTTCCTCCGACACATTGGTGCGGCTGGCTTCTGGGTTAAGCGAGCGGGTGTTAAGAAGCGCAGTTTGGTGGATCATGTTGTTTCGGAGGATGCATGACTCGACTTTAGCCTCTCCCGAGCCCATTGGAGAGTTGCAGCGATGAGACAAGATTGTAATCACGAAATTGGGGATAAAAAGGGGGTAAAGATTACAACTAAAATAAAAAAATAAGAGGCAAGGAGGGGAAAGAGAGAGTTGGAAAGAAAGGAATCGAAAGCAGAAGTCTGGAGGTTGAAGTCACCAAGTACAAAGAGCGGTGAGCCATCGTCAGGAAATTAGCTTATCAAGGTGTCAAGCTCATTGAGGAACTCTCTAAGGGCACCTGGTGGGTGATAGATGACAACAATATTAAGCTGGAGTGGACAAGTGACAGTGACAGCATGGAATTCAAATAAGGAAATGGACAGGTGAGAGAGGGAGAAAATAGAAAATCTCCACTTAGGAGAAATGCCTAGCCCTGTGCAACCAACGCAACGACCAGATGCTCTCAGACTATGAGAGAAAACGTAGTCAGATGAAAAGAGAGCAGCTGAAGTAGCAGTGTTCTTTGGGGTTATTCATGTCTCTGTCAGGGCCAAAAAGTCAAGGGACTGAAGGGCAGCATAGGCTGAGATGAACTCAGTGTTCTTCACCGCAGATTGGCAGTTCCAAACGCTGCCAGAGATCAGGAATTCCACATGGGTTGTGTGCTCAGGGTCCACTAAATTTAAAAGGGTTTCAGCCAAGGGGTGGGGTTAGTCTGTAAAGCCTACAGTGACAGGAGCGAACTGGGATATAAAACACACAGAATTGCCAAAGCTACAAAAGAGCAAAATGAGATCTGAAAATAAATATACTGAACAAAAATATAAACGCAACATGCAATAATTTCAACCATTTTACTGAGTTACAATTCATATAAGGAAATCAGTCAATTGAAATAAATTCATTAGGCTCTAATCTATGGATTTCACATGAAATGCAGGGGCGCAGCCATGGGTGGGCCTTGGGAGCCAGACCCACCCACTGGGGAGCCTGGCCCAGCCAATCAAAATGAGTTTTTCCCCACAAAAGGGCTTTATTACAGAGAGAAATACTCCTCAGTTTCATCAGCTGTCTGGGTGGCTGGTCTCAGACGATCTGCGAGGTGAAGAAGCCAGATGTGGAGGTCCTGGGCTGGTGTGGTTACACGTGGTCTGTGGTTGTGAGTCCGGTTGGACGTACTACCAAATTATCTAAAACGATGTTTGAAATGTTAGAGAAATGAACATTCAGTTCTCTGGCAACAGCTCTGGGGGAAATTTGTGCACAACATTTGAGAGAAATAAGATTTTTGTGCATACGGAACATTTCTGGGATCTTTTATTTAATCTCATGAAACATGGGACCAACACTTTACATGTTGTGGTTATATAGGTAAGATACTCACGTGAGAGAGTGATGTGAAGCAATCCTGTCTTTCCTTCCTCTAATAACTTGTCAGAAGCGTCTTTGTTTTGGCAACGGGCTTCATTTTGCAATGAGACCTTTCCTGACGAAGGCCTGGTCAGCTCAGTTGAGGTGATCAGGAAAAACTCCAGGCCGTCTTTGACTGACGATGAGGATGATGGGTAGTGATAAAGATGAGGATGACCGTGTGTGTGTAACTGTACTGTATATATTGTCTGTTTACATCCAAGGTTTCTGGATGGGAAGCTGCTGGACATCAACAAGGAGTTCCAGCCGTACCTGGGCCGAGGCGGGAGGATCCTAGAGATCCGCACACCGGATGTGGTGACCAGTGTGAAGAAGGCCGTGCAGACCGTGGGCTACACAGAGGGGGCGCTGCTCGCCCTAGCCATCATCATCATCCTCTGCTGCATCCCCGCCATCCTCATCGTCATCATCACCTACAGGCAGTGAGTAAAAAGAACAGTTCGAAGTTCAGTTGCTTTATTGGAAGTACATTGTGTCAAATGGGAATTGGTCGTGAGAAATGTGAGTATGACTAGGGCACAGGGCAGGACATATGGAATAGGGCATCAGCCACAAGTACTGGTGCAGATAGAGACAGTAGTGTAGACACAGGGGTTTAGACAGCAAGCTACCTGCTCTCCAGCCCCCAGAGGCTCTCCCTAATAACCATCATTTTAGGAGGAAGCTAGCTTTCACTCCGCAATTTACCATGGAAACGCCTTTGAGAGCCAGCCTAATTGTTTATTTATACAGCGTAAAAGCACATTAATTAATGCCAGAGCAGACAAACACTGCAGACTGATTGTTGCCGTTTAGGGAGATTCTCCCCCCCCCTGCTCTGAGCCTGCAAACTAAGCCGGGAAGGCTAGACTGAAGGCTGTCACAAATTCAAGGATGGATGTTAAACAGATGAGAAGAGAATCCTCAGTGTCATCATCTTCGGTGTCTCAGGTTCAGGAAATTGGCTTAACCTACAGTGAATTCTTTCACTCTCTTTATTTTTGCATCAAGACAATGATTATAAGAAGCATTTTGTCTGTAATTTGCCCTTCGCTATTACTAACACCCTTCTCTTTCTTTCCGCTCTCTCATTTCCTTTCATTATCAACAGATTCAAAGAGTGAGTATTATTGTCGTTATTACTTATTTCTATTGCCTTTATTTGGACACATGCATTCACATTCCACTGTTTTCAAAGTAAACGTTTGGGATCAGGGAAGTCAATGAAATCTAAAACAAATAAATTGTGCATAACCTGTTTTTATACACTCCCTTATATTGCAGTCGGAGGCCTATAAATAAGAAATGTGCCGACAAAATTGGTTTATTTGAGTATATTATGGTGACACTGCGTACCAAGCGACGTGCATGTATAATGTAGCAGTGTCCTGTTCGAATATGCTGATGCTGTAACTTAACGTAACTTGGTTGACTTTCTCTCCATGGTATTACTAAAGGAGACAAGCGGAGTGTGCTAAAACTGCCCGGATCCAAATGGCCCTCCCTACAGGCAAATCAGTGGGCGCCGCCACCAACAACCTTTACGAAGAGCTTGGGGACAGTGCCATGTAAGTGTTATGATATATCCCAACAAATTCCATCATGTGTGTCCTCAGGGCCGGCCCGCCCATCAGGCAGGGTTATGCGGTAGCCTACGGCCGAAGATTGACAAGGGAGGCATTTTCCAAGCTTACCTGACCAAGACGCACCTCCAACAACATACACTGAAGAAAAATATAAACGTAACATGCAACAATTTCAAAGATTTTACTGAGTTACAGTTCATATAAGGAAATCAGTCATTTTAAATAAATTCAATAGGGCCTAATCTATGGATTTCACATGACAGGGAATACAGATATGCATCTGTTGGTCACAAAGACTTTAAAAAAAGGTAGGTGTGTTGGATCAGAAAACCAGTCAGTATCTGGTGTGGCCACCATTTGCCTCATGTAGCACGACACATCTCCTGCTCATAGAATTGATCAGGCTATGGATTGTGGCCTGTGGAATGTTGTCCCACTCTTCAATGGCTGTGCAAAGTTGCTGGATATTGTCGTGAACTGGAACACGCTCTCGTACACGTTGATCCAGAGCATCCCTAACATTCTCAATGGGTGACATGTCTGAGTATACAGGCCATGGAAGAACTGGGATGTTTTAAGCTTCCAGGAATTGTGTACAGATCCTTGTGACATGGGGCCATGCATTATCATGCTGAAACTTTATGATGGCGGCGGATGAATGGCACAACAATGGGCCTCAGGATCTTGTCACTCTATCACTAAAATGCAATTAATAAAATCAATAAAATGCAATTATGTCCGTAGCTTATACCCCACCGCCACCATGGGGCACGCTGTTCATAAGGTTGACATCAGCAAACCGCTCTCCCACCTGACCCCTTACACGCTCTCTGCCATCTGCCCGGTACAGTTGAAACCGTGATCCGTGAAGAGCATACTTCTCCAGCATACCAGTTGCCATCGAAGGTGAGCATTTGTCCACTGAAGTCGGTGACGACGCCGAAATGCAGTCAGGTCAAGACCCTGGTGAGGACGACGAGCACGCAGATTAGCTTCCCTGAGACGCTTTCTGACAGTTTGTGCAGAAATTCTTCGGTTGTGCAAACCCACAGTTTCATCAGCTGTCCGGGTGGCTGCGCTCCATCAACATTCCGTCAAAAAATCATCTAACCTAAATCATGTAGCAGATATACAATATGGTAGAAATAAAATGTAGCCTTTGCTGTCGCCTACAGGCTGAAGATAAAATGTGTGCAATGCAACGAGATGGACAATTCTTACATCATGCACGTTTCTCCGATTTAAATAGCCCAACCTAAATGGGTCCCAATCAAATAAAAAAATGCGCTGACATTTGAACAAACACCATACAAAAAATTGATAATCAGGCTACTCACATCTGATGTCTAGAAGTTTCACCTCATGGGCTACATTGTCATGATCAGTGGTCTTCAGTTTGTATCCAATTGGTAGTTACAGTCTTGTCCCATCGCTGCAACTCCCGTACAGACTCGGGAGAGGCTAAGATCGAGAGCCATGCGTCCTCCGAAACACGGCCCTGCCAAGCCACACTGCTTCTTGACACACTGCTCACTTAACCCGGAAGCCAGCCGCACCAATGTGTCCAAGGAAACACCGTACACCTGGCGACCGTGTCAGCGTGCATGTGTCCGGCCCACCACAGGAGTCGCTAGAGCGTGATGGGACAGGAACATCCCGGCCAAACCCTCCCCAAACCCGGATGACTGGGCCAATTGTGCGACACTGGCTGCGACACAGCCCGGGATCGAACCTGGATCTGTAGTGATGCCTCTAGCACTGTGATGCAGTGCCTTAGACTGCTGCGCCACTCTTTTGGACATCTATGTTTGGTTCAGATTTGGTCCTGTCTGGACCGGCCCTGATTTGATCCAAAAATAGACCTTTGTAAATGACACAACTTTCTTTCAGAACTGAAAATTAATCGGATTTTATGTCTGGAAAATATGAATTTTCACCTTAATTCAGAACCTAAAATTTACCTAACTTCAACGTCTGGGAAAATATGTATTCTAGATTTCTTTAAAATTCATTTTGCTTACTGGGACTATTGTAGATTTGCCAGTATATGATGGTGGCATTTTTTTTGTTGCTTCGCCTAGGGCGGCAGAAAGGCCTAGACTGGGCCTGTAGTGTTCTTGCAAATTCTCTTTTTGATTTAGAATCGGACCAATTTCCCTGGCCATGATTGGGTTCCCTGGTCAAACAGGCGCTGCTGTAGACATTGTTTTAAGTTTATCTGGGAGGTTAAAGACATGCTGCGTTTCAGTGTAATTCGGGGCAAAGCTGTTATCACTGTTTCATGGCTCAGCAGTTTCCTGCCTTCCATATACGCTCGCCTGCATTAACATAATATCATTTTATATGCAAGGAGAATACAATCTGGAATCTTTATTATTTTAGATTTTTGTCCATCTTGAACAGTAAAGAAAATCCAACCACACTGGGCAGCTCTTTGAAAAATAGGAGGAAATTAATGTCAATTTAAGATCATTAAAGTAAATGCAGCCACTATTCATATGGGCCGTGGTGAATCACAATTCATTTGATCGATAAGGCTGTTGAGTACATGGAGCGCAGGCTGGATTCTAGGGTTATCAGTGTGGTACGCTGCTCAAATTGCCCTCAGTGTTCACTTTGTTTTCTTGGGTTGTAGCTTCCTCCTTATCCGATCAAAACCAATGCAATGGTCAGCCATCCACCGGATAATTCATTCTGCCATTATTGGTTGTAGCATGTTATTTGATTCACCCTGTGTTTCCTGCTATACTCATCTGTCTATCTTATTCCCTCATTCTCCCTTCCTTGGCCTCCAGACTAAAGTGAGTACTTCTGTTGTATCGCTAGGTTGTAACCGGGGGTAAAATCTGTGAGCTGTGAAAGTTGTGCAGTTGCTCATTAGAGTATTAGTTTCCGCTTCGTGTCTGTTGGCTATTATTTATGTAGGAGGCCCTTTTATTGTACAGTTGAAGTCGGAAGTTTACATACACTAAGGTTGGAGTCATTAAAACTTGTTTTTCAACCACTCCACAAATTTCTAATTAACAAACTATAGGTTTGGCAAGTCGGTTAGGACATCTACTTTGTGCATGACACAAGTAATTTTTCCAACAATTGTTTACAGACAGATTATTTCACTTATAATGTATCACAATTCCTGTGGGTCAGAAGTTTACATACACTAAGTTGACTGTGCCTTTAAACAGCTTGGAAAAATCCAGAAAATGATGTCATGGCTTTAGAAGCTTCTGATTGGCTAATTGACATAATTTGAGTCAATTGGAAATACCTGTGGATGTATTTCAAGGCCTACCTTCAAACTCAGTGCCTCTTTGCTTGACATCATGGGAAAATCGAAAGAAATCAGCCAAGACCTCAGAAAAAAAAATTGTAGACCTGGTTCATCCTTGGGAGCAATTTCCAAATGCCTGAAGGTACCACGTTCATTTGTACAAACAATAGTACGCAAGTATAACCACCATGGGACCACGCAGCCGTCATATCACTCAGGAAGGAGAGGCGTTCTGTCTCCTAGAGATGAATGTACTTTGGTGCGAAAAGTGCAAATCATTCCCAGAACAACAGCAAAGGACCTTGTGAAGATGCTGGAGGAAACGGGTACAAAAGTATCTATATCCACAGTAAAACAAGTCCTATATCGACATAACCTGAAAGGCCGCTCAGCAAGGAAGAAGCCACTGCTCCAAAACCGCCATAAAAAAGCCAGACTCCGGTTTGTAACTGCACATGGGGACAAAGATCGTACTTTTTGGAGAAATGTCCTCTGGTCTGATGAAACAAAATAGAACTGTTTGACCATAATGACCATCATTATGTTTAGAGGAAAAAGGGGGAGGATTGCAAGCCGAAGAACACCATCCCAACCGTGAAGCACGGGGGTGGCAGCATCATGTTGTGGGGGTGCTTTGCTGCAGGAGGAGCTGGTGCATTTCACAAAATAGATGGCATCATGAGGAAGGGAAATTACGTGGATATATTGATGCAACATCTCAAGACATCAGTCAGGAAGTTAAAGCTTGGTCGCAAATGGGTCTTCCAAATGGACAATGACCCCAAGCATACTTCCAAAGTTGTGGCAAAATGGCTTAAGGACAACAAAGTCAAGGTATTGGAGTGGCCATCACAAAGCCCTGACCTCAATCCCATAGAAAATTTGTGGGCAGAACTGAAAAAGCGTGTGCGAGCAAGGCCTACAAACCTGACTCAGTTACACCAGCTCTGTCAGGAGGAATGGGCCAAAAGTCACCCAACTTATTGTGGGAAGCTTGTGGAAGGCTACCCGAAATGTTTGACCCAAGTTAAACAATTTAAAAGGCAATGCTACCAAATACTAATTGAGTGTATGTAAACTTCTGACCAATTGGGAATGTGATGAAAGAAATGAAAGCTGAAATAAATCATTCTCTCTACTATTATTCTGACATTTCACATTTTTGAAATAAAGTGGTGATCCTAACTGACCTAAGACAGGGAATTTACTAGGATTAAATGTCAGGAATAGTGAAAAACGGACTTTAAATGTATTTGGCTAAGGTGTATGTAAACTTCCGACTTCAGCTGTATGTAGATCGTTTCCCAGAGTGAACTATTCCCTATGTTTTGCTCGTCAGTTACTGTCAAAAATATAAATGCAACATGCAATAATTTCAAAGATTTTGCAGAGTTACAGTTCATATAAGGAAATCAGTGAATTAAAATAAATTCCTTAGACCCTAATCTATGGATTTCACATGACTGGGCAGGTGGCACAGCCATTGGTGTGCCTGGGAGGGCATAGGCCCACCCACTGGGGAGCCAGGCCGACCCACTGGGGAGCCTGGCCCAGCCAATCAGAATTTGTTTTTCCCTACAAAGGGGTGTTGTTATGGACAGAAATACTCTTCAGCACCCCCCCGCCACAACCCCCCTGCCCCTCTTTCTGATGATCCAGCAGGTGAAGAAGCTGGAAGTGGAGGTCCTGGGCTGGCGTGGTTATACATGGTCTGTGGTTGTGAGGCCAGTTGGACGTACTGCCAAATTCTCTAAAACGACGTTGATGTTAGAGAAATGAACATTAAATTCTCTGGCAACAGCTCTGGTGGACATTGCATGCTCCCTCAACTTGAGAAATCTGTGGCATTGTATTTTATAACAACACTTCATATTTTAAAGTGGCCTTTAATTGTCCTCAGCACAAAGTGTGCATGTGTGATGATCATGCTGTTTAATCAGCTTCTTGATCTGCCGCACCTGTCAGGTGGATTGATTATCTCGACAAAGGATAAAATGCCCAGTAACAGGGATGTAAAAAAATTGTGCACCAGATTTGAGAGAAATAAGCTTTTTGTGCATATGGAAAATGTCTGGGATCTTTTGTTTCAGCTCATGAAACACTTTACATGTTGCATTTATACTTTTGGTCAGTGTAGATTGTGTCAGTCTGGCAGTTGCGGTCTCATTTGGCTTCATAACGTTTTAGGAGAGGAGATATGTAGGTAAGCTTATTTGTTGGCAGTAAGGTATAAATGGTAGCCTCAGATAAACAACCTTTTTCTTTGGAAATTAGCCCTTATTTTGTCTAGCTAGAATCCCATAGATGACTTTCCTCTTGCATCCCTTCATTCTGACTGTCTCATTACACCTTATCTCCCTCTTTTTTATTTAAAGTATTTTTCTTTTCTGCCATCTCCATGAAAGCAGGAGTAAGCGTTGTGTGCTAGAGGAAGGTGACCGCCAGAGGCTCATAAGCACATTTGCCGCACGGGCCATCACTGCCCACAAGCAGTCCAGTGCCAATGGGATCCTCCTCAACAATATGCCCAAGTCCGAGAGCAACATCACGTTATTCTCGGACGAGAACCCCCTAACCACCAAGAACCCCCTGTTTGACGAAGGCACAGGCACGCTCAGCAGCCCAGAGACCCTGGGGAAGCACCAGAGGAGGATGGACCTCCTGGGGACCTACTCCCCTCAGGCCCCTCAAGGCCTGAGAGACTCCTTCCTGAGATTCAACTCTGGTGGCTCGGGCCACTCCTGGACCCTACCTTCCAGACTCCACAGGAAGGACATGTATGATGCTCTGAGGAGACAGGTGGTGATGGACCCGGTGCAATGGGAGCTGGAGATTCTGAAGACTGAGCTGAAGGACAGTAAGGACATGCTGGATGGCCTGGACTGGGGAAACCTCGGGCGCAGCACCTACATGGAGCCTAAGCCCCTGTCGGTGAAGGAGCAGGCCAGGCAGTTTGAGCAGCAGGCCATGAGGGAGATGAAGCAGAGGCAGAGTCGGGACTCCCGGGGGTCTCTCTCTCCAGACTTCCTGATGGGGTTGGGGTTCGACAGCCCCCAGCACCGGGCCAGAGAAGACCGACAGTCTCTGGGCTCCATCCTGGGTAGCGACAGCCCCCAGCACCACCGCCACTCTGTGAGCTCCATCCTGGGTAGAGAGGAACGCCACCTGGGCCAAGACAGAGAGGGCCCACCCTGCATCATTATCACCCAGAGCGATGGAACTCCACCCCCAAGCCACAAGCCCACTCCACCCGTCCGGCGCAGGTTCAGCTCCAGCTTCTCCAGCTACAACTCAGCCTCCACCGAACCCTACGAGGTCAACCTGGAGGTCATCCCTGACCCCCCTGACGTGCCCCCTCCACCCCCACCCAACTCCCCTCTTCCCCCCTCCACGCCTCCTCCTCCCAACTCCCATCCATCCCCCCCACTTAACTACGGCAAAAACCCTGCCCCGCCCCCTCCTCCGCCTCTCCCTCCTCCTCTGTCCCCTTCCCTCAATCGTCCATCTACTTTTGTGCTCCCCCCCCTGCCCGCTGTGACCACCCTGAGACCCGTGTCCCTGCGCCCTCCCCCGCCGCCCCTCCCCACCGATCCCCAGCCCCCCAGGAAGGAGTTGAAGGGGATCCTGAAGAACATACAGAACATCGCCGACATCGAGAAATCTGTCGCTAATATGTACAGTCAAATAGACAAAAAACAGATGCTTCCACGGAGCGCCCTGAGGCCACGAGGGTCTGTGGATTCCATGGACTCTTTAAATGGCGTACTAGACACTGCAGAGATTGTAGCCCCCACCAAAACAGAGATACAGGCAGAGGCTCCGGTTGCAGAACAGCCACATCAGGTGCAGGTCCAACCAAACGTTAACATGAACTCTATAGTGGAAGAGCTGGAGAAACGCTTCCCCTCTCAGTCCACTGCAATGTGACTCTCTCTTTCTTCTCTCTTTCTTTCTTCATTGACTGTTTCTTCATTTTTTTGTTAATTTTGACATTCCATTCTTTATCTTTGTTTTCATTTGTGTTCTTTCTTTGTTTGTGTGTCATCCATGTATTTTTTTCAAGGGAGTTGTTCTCGATCATACATCAATATTTATTTATTGATGTACGTATTGTTAGTGATGTTTTGTTGTTTAGCCTATAGTTAGCCTATAATTGTTTCATTCTATCGTCACCTAAGGATTAAAGAGTATAGAGAATTCTACCCATCAGTCTCATAAAAAGGAAAAATCATATTCATTGCACTCAAGTCATTTTAACCATTTTGAGTCTCATGGTCAAAATCCCAAATGGAGAATTTTCCCAACCTGAGACCTGAAAGATATATAATGAAAGTGCTCCAGTACATTGGATTACCTTGAAGTCACACCCCAGCAAAATGTGAACATTCCCAGAACATTAGCTAAGATTCCCAATAAGTTCTAGTTAGGGTTTTATATAACGTTAGGATGATAACAAAATATTTTTCTTATTTTATGTTGTAAATGAAATATCCTTAGAATGTTCTCCTAACGGTCACTATAATATTGTGCTTAACATCTGTAACAACCACCACAGAACATTCCCCAAAAGTTCTCATTAGGTTTCCAGGTAATGTAGTAACACAATGTACCAGTAATGTTTTCCCAGAACACGTTTAATTTATTATTTTAAGGTTCCCAGAATGTTTCATTAGGTTGTGGTAACGGTCTGGTAGGAACATTGTGGTGACACCACAAAAGATATGTTCCCAAAACACCTCATGAAACATTCTGAGAACCTTTTAAAGAACTGACAAAATGTGTTCTAGGAACAGTCTTGCAACATCTGGTGAATGTTTTTTTTACCCTAAAAGAAACATTTTATAATCATCAACACAACTGGACAGTTTTTGTGTTTTGGAAACATATCATATTTTATGTCCCCACAATGTTCTCTCCAGACTGTTCCCACAACCTAATTAAACATTCTGGGAACCTTTGAAGAACAGATTCAATGTTTTCTAGGAATGTTCTTGCAACATCAGGCAAATGTTTTATACAAACATTCTATAATAATAAGCCTGACTGAACAGTTTTTGTGTTATGGAAACATTTGCAGCGACCTAATGAATGTTCTGGGAACTTTCACAGAACCGATTTTGGTTTGGTGGGACTCCACTGAGTAACTACATTGCATTCGTAAAGTATTCAGACCCATTGACTTTTTCCACATTTTGTTACATTACAGGCATATTCTAAAATGGATTCCATTTTCCTCATAAATCTACACACAATACCCCATAATGACAAAGCAAAAACAGGTTTAGATTTTGTTGCAAATTTATTCAAAATACAAAACTGAAAATTACATATACATAAGTATTCAGACCCTTTACTCAGTACTTTGTTGATGCACCTTTGGAAGCGATTACAGTCTTGAGTGTTTTTGGATAAGACGCTACAAGCTTGGCACACCTGTATTTGGGAACCTTCTCCAGTTCTTCTCCTCTGTCAGGTTGGATGGGGAGTGTCGCTGCATAGCTATTTTCAGGTCTCTCCAGAGATGTTAGATCGGGTTCAAGTCCGGGCTCTCGCTGGGCCACTCAAGGACATTCAGAGACTTGTCCCGAAGCCACTCCTGCGTTGTCTTAATTGTGTGCTTAGGGTCATTGTCCTGTTGGAAGGTGAACCTTTGCCCCAGTCTGAGGTCCTGAGTGCTCTGAAGCAGGTTTTCATCAAGGATCTTTGTAATTTGCTCCGTTAATCTTTCCCTTGATCCTGACCAGTCTCCCAGTCCCTGCCGCTGAAAAACAGCATGATGCTTGCCACCACTATGCTTCACCGTAGGGATGGAGGCAGGTTTCCTCCGACGTGACTCTTGGCATTCAGGCCAAAGAGTTCAATCTTGGTTTCATCAGACCAGAGAGTCTTGTTTCTCATGGTCTGAGAGTCCTTTAGGTGCCTTTTGGCAAACTCCAAGTGGGCTGTCATGTGCCTTTTACTGAGGAGTTGCTTCCGTCTGGCCACTCTACAATAAAGGCCTGATTGGTGGAGTGCTGCAGAGATGGTTGTCCTTCTGGAAGGTATTCCCATCTCCACAGAGGAACTCTGGAGCTCTGTCAGAGTAACCATCGGGTTCTTGGTCACCTCCCTGAACAAGGCCCCTCTCCCCCAAATGCGCAGTTTAGCCAGGCGGCCAGCTCTAGGAAAGTCTTGGTGGTTCCAAACTTCTTCCATTTAAGAATGATGGAGGCCACTGTCTCTGTCACAATCCTGTCTCTGAGCTCTACAGACAATTCCTTTGACCTCATGGCTTGGTTTTTGCTCTGACATGCACTGTCAACTGTGGGACCTTATATTGACAGGTGTGTGCCTTTACAAATCATAGTCAATCTATTGAATTTACCACATGTGCACTCCATTCAAGTTGCAGAAACATCAAGGATGAACAATGGAAACAGGATGCATCTGAGCTCAATTTCGAGTCTCATAGCAAAGGGTCTGAATACTTATGTAAATAAGTAATTTCTGATTTTTATTTTGATGAATATTTTGATTTATTTAATCAATTTTAGGTTAAGGCTGTAACGTAACACAATGTGGAAAAGTCAAGGGGTCTGAATACTTTCAGAATGAACTGTATATGTGTTCTATAAAGCTTTGCTCGCTCGCACACCACATGGTCTCTCTCTCTCTCCATTTCTCCTTTCTTCTTCTACATCTTCTTGACTAGCCTAGATCTTCCCTCATGCAGTCACACACATACACACACACACAGACACACTCTGCAATATTGAAGTCTACTGCGTTATGTAAATGCCTTTCAAATAAAGTTACACCATGTATAAAGTCAGAGGGAAACTTGAGTTCTCTGCTCTGCTCTTTGATAGTGATTGAGGTGAGAGGGGCTGCCATATCTTGGCTTGTAGAATCATTTCTATTTGTTACACGTGTTAGGTGTACACACTCTATTTCAATAATGGTGTTATACACAATGTGTAATACCAACCCACCAGTTTCATTGAATGGGATTCAAGTATACTTTTGGAAAGGTAGTCTCTCACACAGAGAGGCAAGGCCAGACTACTAGAACTAAAGCACTAACGGAATCACTACTCATCTGAAGAGGAGACGAGCCAGCCAGTGGAATGAAATACAGACACGGAGACTCGGTCAGTGATCTGAGTACCTCTCTATGGTACTTGGCTTTTTCCGTGCCTCTGCACATCTTAGCTGTGCGTGGGTGGAACAACTCGCTTGTCAAATTGGGATGCATATGCTTTTAATTACCTAACCAATCCATCGTGTTTCTGGTCGGCCTCCTGTCTCCTCCCGCCTGTACCCCGGCGGTAACTCTTCCACATTTATTCAGCCCGACGTCCCTCCGACTCCCTCCATAATCCCACTTTTCATTAGGCTGGTAACTAATGGAGACTGCATCCTGCGTCATTACATGTGATTCTCACTCACTTTCATCAATACCCACTGCTGCGGCTCTCCTTGTTGTGTCCTGTTTGCCAGTTTGAGTTTGATCGTAGGACCTCAGGTAGTCAGTGGTAGAAGAAATAGCAGTTTAATTGGCAGAGAGAAACTCAAGGTTGGCCTGTCATCTCTCTATAGCCTTGATTCTTGGTTTTGCACCTCTCTCGCCTCTCTCTAGCTCCCTCTCTCTCTTTCTATAACCCCCCCTCTCTCTACCTCTCTCTTTCTACCCCTTTCTCACTCTATTACCATTTCTTTCCACTACTTGCCCTGGAAGAGTATCCTCTCCTCTCCTCCACACATCATTCCTCAGCATCCCCCTGTATCATGTCATGCCTCCCTTTCATCCTTAGCTCATCCTGTGCTCATAGCTGTTTCTCCTAGTTACATTAGGTGTTGTTAGCCAGCAGGGAGACAGAGACAGTGAGAGTGGTAGCACCTTTTAGATGACACATTGTTCTACAGAATCTGTTAATCCTAGGGAAATATTCATGATTTCCTGTCTAGGATTAGGACACTGCCTTTCTTCTGCTGAAGGAGATGAAGCCAGGCGAGTCACACTATGAAGTCAAGACACTAGATTTAGTGCCGAGATCAAAGTAAGCATCAGCAATGTTTCACAGTATCGCGCTAACACGTTTATACAATCTCATTTGAGACGACCTGCACACTTTACAGATGTATTACACAATCACAGATGTATAGTACATACTCTATATGTGCTGTATACACTTTTGACTCTGATTCCCGCCAGAGTCACTTAATGAAGGACTGTGTCTTTGGGAGTGTTAACCCTGCTTGTGACCCATGATAAGCTTGACTAGAGAGGCTTATTTTCCCACCCAGTACCACAAACTGCTTATCAACTCTGCCAGTGATGACATCCAGGCCCAGACCAAGGAGCATAGGCATCCACTACTCAGACCAGTCCCCCACACCCTCCTCTGGGGACGAGGCATGACCTGATAGCCCGACACAAGAGCAGGGTTATTTCTACTGGACAAGCTACACCACACAGGGGCACATTAGCCGCCTCACCACATCACCAGTGGAGTGGGGCTGAGAAATTCCTCTAAGTCACAAATGATTGTTTAGCCATGAAATGTTCATTTGGAAATCCTCATTACGTTCTCATCAGGGAACAATTGTAATCATTTGCTTCAGATGATCAGCGTCCTGGGCTGAATTCTAATCACTAGTGTTGAACGCAAAGTGGTTCAGCTGATGAATGGAGATGCTCTCCTCCCAATCCTTTTTTTTCATCCTCTGTGTAATTAAATGTTTCCCTTTTGTCCAGTGTCTCTGGATGGTTATTGTAGTGTCAATGTGTTAGTGTAGTGTCAACAGACTGCCGTTAGTCTAGTCTGTGTAAAGTTTGAATGAGATGACTCCCTGTCTTTCATATGAACTTGTACTCTGAGATGCCGTTGACCTTAACAAGGGCCCCGGGACCAGTGGAAGCAAAATGGCTCCATTACATCAAAGATCCACCACCATATTTTACAGTAAGTATTGGGTTATTTTCCACTCATGCGTTCTCATTTCGACTCCAAACACAACACTGGTGTGTGTGGCCTAAGAGCTCTATTTTCAGATCATCCAACAAATGTAAGTTAGCTAAACGGCATTGGCACTTGGATTGGAACCAGTGCTTTGGTCAGATGGCTGAGCACACCAGTGCTGTGTTTGGAGTGGAAATGAGAATGCATGAGTGGAAAATAACACACCTACAGTAATATATGGTGTTGGATCATTGATGTTATGGAGCCATTTTGCTTCCACTGATCCCGGGGCCCTTGTTAAGGTCAACGGCATCATGAGCTTTACCCAGTACCAGGATATTTTTTCCAAAAACCTGGTTGGCTCTGTCATGAGGCTGAAACTTGGCCGCAAGTGGATCCTCCAGCAAGACGACAACCCTAAGCACACATCAAAAGCCACTAAATAAATGGTTAATTGGCCACAAAATCAACATTCTGCAATGGCCATTGCGGTATTGAAAACAGACGTGTTAATAATTCTGACCCCTACCTTTTTTCAGAATTGTTTTATTACTTGTTAAAAAAAATCTCTTTCTCGGAGCAATTGTATTAGTATAAAATAATCTAATTTACCAATTGTTTTTGAGTGCATTCAGAAAGTATTCAGACCCCTTGACTTTTTCCACATTTTGTTACGTTACAGCCTTATTTTTACCTTCATCAATCTACACACACTACCCCATAATTACGAAGCAAAAACAGTTTTTTTGACATGTTTGCAAATGTATTAAAAATGTAAATCTGATTTCACATTTACATAAGTATTCAGACCCTTTACTCTGTACTTTGTTGAAGCACCTTTTGTAGCAATTACAGCCTTAAGTCTTCTTGGGTATGACGCTACAAGCTTGGCACACCTGTATTTGGGGAGATTCTCCCATTCTTCTCTGTAGATCCTCTCAAGCTCTGGGGAGCGTCGCTGCACAGCTATTTTCAGGTCTCTCCAGAGATGTTCGATCGGGTTCAAGTACTCCTGCGTTGTTTTGGCTGTGTGTGTATAGGGTCGTTGTCTTGTTGGAAGGTGAACCTTCGCCCCAGTCTGAGGTCCTGAGTGCTCTGAAGCAGGTTTTCATCAAGGATCTCTCTGTGCTTTACTCCGTTCATCTTTCCCTCGATCCTGACCAGTCTCCCTGCTATTGAAAAACATCCCCACAGCAGGATGCTGCCACCGCCATGCTTCACCATAGGGATGGTATTGGCCAGGTGATGAGCCATGCCTGGTTTAGTCCAGACGTGACGCTTGGCATTCAGGCCCTTCTCCCCCGATTGCTCAGTTTGATCAGGCTGCCAGCTCTAGGAAGATTCTTGGTGGTTCCAAACTTCTTCCATTTAAGAATGATGGAGGCCACTGTGTTCTTGGGGACCTTCAATGCTGCAGACATGTTTTGGTAGCCTTCCCCAGATCTGTGCCTCGACACAATCCTGTCTCAGAGCTTTATGGACAATTCTTTCGACCTCATGGCTTGGTTTTTGCTCTGACATGCACTGTTAACTGTGGGACCTCATATAGACAGGTGTGTGCCTTTCCAAATCATGTCCAAACAATTGAACTTACCACATGTGGACTCCAATCAAGTTGTAGAAACATCTCAAGGTTGATCAATGTAAACAGGATGCACCTGTGCTCAATTTTGATTCTTGTAGCAAAGGGTCTGAGTACTTATATAAATAAGGTATTTCTGGTTTTATTTTTAATAAGTTAGCAAAAATGTCTAAAGCTGTTTTCGCTTTGTCATTGTGGGGTATTGTGTGTAGATTGCTGAGACAAAAATGATTTAATCAATTATATAATAAGACTGTAACGTAACACAATGTGGAAAAAGTCAGGGGGTCTGAATACTTTCCAAAGTCACTGTATACTTTGTATCACTCATTTACTGAAATGTTACCTATATTTTAGCAGTTACCGGTATGCCTACAGTCGGGAAGGCCACAATTTTGGCAGCATGCACGCCAAATATACAGCTTGTTGCATTGTGGCCATAGACATATAATCCATCGAAGGGTTTTGTAACCTCTTACCTTGGCAATTTGACTATTAAACTCATGGGTACACTAGCAATGGCTGCCAGTCCTGACTTGAATGGGAACTGCCATCTATGGATTATATTTATATGCTTGGTTGCGACTCTCGGTTTGCCTTTCGCAAACTAACTAATTGCAGGGGAAAAGGTAGTTTGGAAAACAAATGCCTACTGTAGAAAAGAGAAAACAAATCTGTCTGTAGAACCAATAGAAAGAGTTTTTCTCAACAACTTCCATTTGTTTCTGAGCAGCAGCACTTCCTACCAAAAAAAAATTAATCCGGCCATGGCTATATATCATACTAGAAAATGCAATTTTAAAAGTTGAGTCTTGAAATTCACACCTTATTTTTCTGTTGGCTTTCGGTCCTCTGTCTCTCTGTCTCTCTGTGTCTCTGTGTCTTTGTCTCTCTCTCTGTCTCTGTGTGTGTAAGGGATAGAATGGATTTAAGAGAACTGAAGAATGTTTCAGATTATTGCCTTCCAAAGGAAATGAACAAATGCTTTACAATTCTTACACACTTGAAACTGAAAAATGTGTTGAGGGAGACCACTCTCGGCATTTGATTTAAGCAGCCAAATTCAGCTACAGTAAGTAAAACAATGTTCATATCTGAAAGCTCAAGCAATCTTTATCTTGACAATCTTGTTTACTGATTTCCACAATGTTTCTTCCCCTACAGGCGTGGATACGGACATCATGAGGTACGTTGGCGTTTCCATTCGCCTAAAATTGACATTGCTGCTTTTGAATGGTGGTCCTACTTGTCAGTTTATTTAACACAATGTTATCTATAGACACCGCCTTGATAGAATGACAAAAACGGAATGGGGAAATAAAACTTCCAATTCGCCGCCCGCCTTATATTTGGGGAGGCGATGTGATGAACAGATATTGGAAAACTTCTGCTGATAGCGGAAGCTGTCATCCCTTGGTATTATATACCTTGGGTTTTGGTTATGAAATTCTCTTATTATACTTCACTGACACAGGCTGTTTTTTATCTCTATTTCCCATCAAACTCCCTCTGACCTTGCTTGCTACCCCTTCCCCATCCATATTTACGTTGATCCACAATCTCTTTAATGAAACCTTATTTCTCTCTCCGTCTTGTTTCCGTATTTTCCTCCTCCTCTGTCCTTGCTCTCTCTGGCAGCAACAACAGTTGCTTAGGCCCTCTCTTCTGAGACCAGAGGTACAGAACACGCTCTCTTTCTCCCTTTGCTCGGCTAAGTAGTGAAATATTTGTCTTTAATAAAGCACAGAGGCCTCTTTGATGGCCATCTCATGTTTTCCTTCAACTTCATTGTCTTTGAGTAATGACTTGTTTTATCCACAACAGGAGCTCTCCATGGAGTCTGGCATCGACCCAGGCCAGGACTATTACACCCAGGATTATTATAATTATGACCATGGGTAAGAGAGTGTATGTGTGTGTGTGCACGGTGTGTCAGTGCACAGTGTGTGTTGTGTGTTTGTGTGCATGCATCTTTGTGTTACTGATGCCTTTCTGGTCCTGTGTGTACACAAGGGCCGACAGCTTACCTCACACCAGGGAAGCTCAGTCAGTCTGCAGAGTCCAGAGACTCCTTTAGAGTTCAATACCAAACAGCTCTCGTCACGACAGGCCTCCAGACTGCCTCCCCTCCCACTGAAACATCAGAATTAGTTTTTCGAACAGCCTTGAAGTGCAGCATACAGGTCGGAATACATAACGATAGCTTCAGACGAAACGGTTCATATTGTGGTTTGTTGCCACCTGTGATGAATTCCATAATTAGCGAGTCTAATCACTCACCTAACCTGTTACAATGAGCATCATCCATATGGTATCTTATAACAGAGTAAAAATGAGCGTGGATTTAGATTGAATGTTGTGCACGGAATTAGGCTCTTGAGACTTTCTCCCTCCAGCACCCAAGTGAGAGGGCGATTAGTTTTAGAGGATGAAAGATTCGGATCTACAGACGCCGTAGCAGCAGATGCAGTACATTTACCTTTCACTACCTCTGAGTCTCTTTCGTCTCTCTCGCCCCTCTCTCTCTACGCAGATTTTCAACTTTTAATTAGAACGTGCAGGCTCTCATTTCAGCCATACCGGATGTTATGTTTCTCTCTGCTATGTAGCCTATCTCTCAAAATGCGAATGTTTCCCTTCATACCAACCGCCATTAATACAATTAGAGTTTGGCTCACGTGGGGTAATAGTCGTCTGGCTGGAGGCTTGAGCCATTTAGCCATTACTGACACCATGTACTGTTAGTCCATCCAGTGATGTCACAGTGCGCCCTGTTAAGCTGATGGTCCGTTTCTATTTTAACAGACGCTTTCTCCCTGGGAGCACTAAAAGCCTTTAATCTGGGTGCATAGTGACCTTACTTCTACGCTCTGTAGTGAGTGGGCCCTGGATCTTATTGTACGCCTTGTCTGCCCCCCTCTGGCACTAAAGATCAGCTGAACAAAGACACAGAAAGAAGAAAAAAAACACTGCCTTGGGGTAATGACTGTAAAATCCCATAAGGAGGCCTTAGCCTAAATAAAGAGGCTCCATTGCCGTCTCTCTCTCTCTCGCTCTCTCATATCCATCCACAGTTAGGAGGCACTGGGGACCCGGGCGTATTCACATATTCTGTTTTACACTCACTTCTTCTGAAAAACAAATGACAGAATTCTACTGAGAAATGTGTATTGATAGAGGTTGAATAAATGTTGTGATGGCTGCTAGTGTGTGCGAGTGGGTGCATGCGTGCACGCTTGTGTAGTTGTGTGTGTGTGTGTGTGTGTGTGTGTGTGTGTGTGTGTGTCAGTACAGTGTGTAACCAACCTGTTCCATCTCCCCTCCAGGTATGAACTGCCTCAGTATGGCAGTCGCAGGAAGTTGATATCTCCGACAGGCCTGTATGATGAGTACGGAGAGGTGATCGTGGACGACGATGGGAGCTACTACTACAGTCCGCAGGAGTCAGAGGGAGAGGTAGCTGATTTTATCTACAGTTGTTACATTGTTCAATAGCTTCATGTATGATACGAAATGATGCAACTTTGAATTCAATGGAAAGTGCACGATGTGCCTGGAGGAAACACTGCGTGTTGAATGGCTCAGTAATGGTTAACAGTGGCTTTAATGGTAGCTTGGGCTGATGTGACTGTAACAGGTGGCCATGCGGGGTGGGAGGAGGCCCCCGATGCAAGGCAGAGGACCCCTTCACGGCCCCCCCAGTGGCCCCCCCAGACAGGCCTTTAGAGACCAGCAGCCCCCCCATTCTAGAACAGAGCAGGACCGGCCACCATCAGAAGAGGGCACTGCTGCATCAGACTCCAAGCCCCACCACTCCTCCACGGTCATTCAGAAACTAAAGGCAGTCATGAAACTCAGCAAGTTCCCCGTCTCGGTTAGCAAGGAACCTGGTAAACCCCCCTCGCTCCACCCCCCATGGAACAAAGCCAGGATATTCCCCATGAAGTTCTCCTCCAAGGATCGGAGGGACGGAGGAGATGGTGGGGACTTCCTGACACTAACTAAGGCCAACCGCTCCGACAGCATGTTGATCATGGACAGTGGCATGGTCATAGATGGGAGCTACTTCCAGGCTTCGGATGATGCCAAGCCCTCGGTCAAACAGCAGTTGGGGAAGGCGCTGAGCCGTATAAACATCTCCAGCAGGCTTCAAGAGCGGAGGATATCCCCTATTGAAATCCTCAGTGTGAGCTCTGTAGCTGAGCAGAGGATGTCTGGGTCCCAAAGCTCCAATGACTCTAAGAGGGAGGAGAGGAGGAGGTGGCAGGCCTCCCTGGCTTGGGACATTAGTGAGCAAGAGGAGGGCAGCAGCTATGAGGCAGAAAGCATTAGTAAAGAGGCCTACTCCGACAGGAGTAGTAGGAGCAGTGCTGCTTCATCCTCCACACTGGGTACCACGGGCTACTCTGGAGGAGACTTAGGTGGAGAGGAGGACCAGGAGAGGGCTGTAGATTCAGACGAGGAGCAGGAGGAGTGCCAGGGAGATTCTGAGGAGGAGGAAAGGATGTCAGAGCGAGACTCAGATGGGGACTCGGACACAGAGAAGGATTTGGAGACAGAGGAGGAGTCCCAGACAGAGAGAGACTCAGACACAGAGAAAGGGACAGATTCAGGATCAGAGACTGAGGACAACAAGAGGAGCGCGACATCTGCAGGAACTGAGGACACAGCACCAGGGACTCAGAAGTCCTCACCCAGGCCACCATCCAGCAGGAGATCCTCTGTGGTCACCAGCCAGAGTGGTGACAGAGACAGTGGCGGTGGCACAGACAGGTCACAGAGCCGCATTAGCAGAGCCATTAGGAGAGCATCCTCTGACGACAGTGGAAGTGTCTCTGACCCAAGCTCCAGGAGCTCTAGATTTACCAGGACAAGAAGCGCTAGATCCAGGTCCTCCTCCCACACTCTAGGGTCCGAGGACACCATCGACGAGGAGAGCGAGGAAGAGGAGGAGTCTTCGGGGGAGGAGGAAGTGGAGGCTGAGAGTGGAGAATCACCAGAGGAGTATAGTGAAGGGTCGTCGTCCGGGAAGTCCAGTGGGAGTCGGACGACGGCCTCAACAGGAAATGGACGAGGACCGACCGCCATGTCCTACTCTACAGAGGTCAGCGGTGGCACGATGGACACCTCAGATGACCGTTCCCCTGTCACCGAGGAGGAGGAAGCCACGATGAAGAGACCGTCCAGCGGTATTTATGGAAACGGCTTGAAGCAGAGCACAGAGGAAGAGGAGGAGGAAGACGGGGAATCGGAAGATGACAACCCAGCTGATTCCGATGCTGATGAAGCCGTAACATCTTCAAGTGAATTCCGATCCCATTAAGTAAGATCACTGAATGCCTTGGATTGCGTGTGCAATTATCTGAGTGGAATTTATTAATTATTATTGTCATATAAGCCATTTTAGAAAGCTTTTAAATGACAAAGAGTCTAAAATGCATGCCCTTCCTTGCTTTGTTCTCTTTTTGGTCCTATCTCTAGCTGCCGTTGCCGCTGCCTTTTCTACATTGCTTTCATGAATACTGAAAGCATTGTCCTTTGGTGGGATAATCGTATTCTTCCTTCTAAAGCTCTTGGGGCTCTGTAGTAAATGGTTAATGATTGCTTCTCATCTGTCTGTGTCAAGAAGCATAACAGATTGTGGTTAATTCACATCAGAAGATATAATCATTTCCTTCAACAGCTCCTTCTCCTTCATGACCGTGTGACATTGTGTTTGCTGCTGGCATCTCTTCGCCTTGCCCGTCAAATGGTGTGAACCCATCTCTAATGATGTCGTGGTGTTAGGCTTCATGTCTCTCATATATCTGCCTTCTGTTTATTTGTTTGTTTGTGTTGTTCAGTACGGGAGGAAGAAGCGGATTAAGCTGGTGGTGGACAGGGAGTATGAGACTAGTTCGACGGGGGAGGACAGCGCTCCGGAGCCCCAAAGAAACCGTCTGTCTAACCTGACCAACCACAGCAACATCAATGGCAGCGTGTACCTGGCGCAGAACGGCTCAGTCATACGCACCCGCCGGGGTGTCCACTCAAACAACATCAAGGTCAACTCCCCGGTGCGGCTGGGCAAGCACTTTAAGAAACTGGACAAACTGGCCGTGACTCACGAGGAGAGACTGCCCCTCAACAGCCCCGTGGCGACCACATCCTCGTTCGACAAGACCCTCAACACCCAGCCCTCCAGCGGCTCCCTGGCCTCCAGCACCACTGGCCCAGAGAGCATAGCGTCAAAGTCCAACATCGCCAAGGCCAGGAGCGAGAGAACCCGGAACGCTGAGGAGCAGGAGTCACCAGTGGACAATGAGGACGTGAGAGAACCTTTAGAATCTCAGAGCGATCGCACACAGTCCGATGAGGAGGAGCTATGGATGGGGCCTTGGAACAATCTGCACATACCAATGACAAAACTGTGACTTTTGTATTTCCACTTTGCTACAGTATGTGACAAATTGTACTTTTTAGTATTGTCCCCAATTATATGGCATAAAGCTAAATTGAATTGCACTTAATTTCAATATAATGTCTTTCTTTATCAGTAATCCACTGGTTTGCTTTTACAGTACAAAAGTAATTGGCGTAATCTTATAAAATGTGCTACTCTAAATGTAGCTACATTCATTTAAAAGTTTTTGCAACCAGTAAGGTATGTTTCTTTTAAATACAGTTTCTTCAAAATGTTGAGCTGACATGCTATTTTCCTAATATAGCCACTTCTAGAATGTTGTTTCCATAGAAAACGGGATAAGAATGGCTGGGAGACATGAAGATGTATTGATTAGGGATGCACTTGCTGTCCACCTGGGCCTATAGTTGTGCTTTGGAGACATCCCAATCATAAAAGTCACTCAGACTTGAATCCATTGTTATTTTGTTTTTCCATTTTTATACAGATTGTTACATTTTTTTAGGGAGAATTTAAATACTATCTTGTTTGTGGGCATACTGCATATTTGACACGTCTTGAAATAACAATTCTGGTTGTGGTCTTGTTTTGAATCGATATTTGTACTGGCCAAGTGATGTTTATAAGCACATAAAGCAATGCAGTAATCTTTGTTCTGGTGCTGATATATCAAACACACCTTCATCTGTCTGGCTACCAACCTGATGATGGCTACAGAAATAAACATTTCTCACCAAAAATTATGCTAGTTTTATTCATCTAGTCCTTTCCCCCTCTCTGAAATAATAAAACATCAATTTGTTTGCAGCGAGAAGTATGCCAAGTTCAAAAACCCAGTCTATTCTATGCCCAGTTAAAATTTGATATTGCAGTCAGTTAAATGTCCATGTGTTTGCTTTTGCTCTGAGAATCAGCAGTATGATATCGATTACCTCAAGTACTTTGGTTACTATTCACTAGAGATAGAGAACTTAAGAAGAAAGTGTTTCTTTTTAATAGTTTCTGGAAGGAGAATATATCAAACATCCATATTATTGATTTAACTAAATTGCCTGACTATAGCGATGCCAGTGCGTACACAGTGAATTAATTTGGGCTTATTATCTCTGCGTTAGTCAGAGGATGGTTAGCCTCATTAATCCTGAGGAGAATTATATGAGCTGAGAAGTAGTGTGCTTTGGCTCTGGAATCATATCTACATGTCTACATACGCAAAGCTTATCTATTTCTACATGGTCAACTTTTAATTGAATCAAGTATGCCCAAAGCTCACTTGTTGTCACATATCAATAATGCCAATATTTCTAACATGTTAAACTATTTGTTTTGTATTGTTATTTAATTCCATTCACCATAAGTGTAATCCTAGCCAATAGCAACAGAAATATCCAGTAACAGTATTGTTCAAAGTGGCAAACCTGTGAAATGTGCTGTCTGAATCAGCTGCTTTAACTCAATTGATAAAGAGATAACGGTTCGTAGTCTTGCCGGTCCCTGCTCGACTTTTCTTTTTCTATAGTAACTTTGGTTAATTATTACTTTGTTTGCTCAGAATGGTCGTGCAATAATTTCCTACGACTGACAAACACTTCTGGACCATGAATCAGAAGCTACAGACTTATCTCTCAGCCTCCCAGATCTGGAATACTACATTGGCTCCTTTGTTCCCCGCACATCGGGCTTTCCTGTTGCTGTTGACCAAGATGAACGAAGGCAACGCCGGTGACGAAAAAGAGGAAGGAAAGGGGGACTCCAAGCTAGGCTGAAAAGATGGGCTACACGGCCTCCTCTTCCAAGTATCCTGATGGCTAATGTCCAATCACTGGAAAATAAACTTTGTGAACTCAGGGCAAGGCTTCAATCACAGCGGGACATCAGGGAATGCTGTGTCTTTTGGTTTTACAAAGACATGCTTTACGGATGATACACTAGACTCTATTCAACCAGATGGCTTTTCCATTTTCCGTATGGATCGAACAGCGGCATCTGGTAAGAGTAAGGGGGAGGGGTATGTTTCCTCATCAACAATTCCTGGTGTACCGAAATTGAAAACATCTCCTGTTCTCCGGACCTGGAGTTTCTGACGCTTAAATGACGACCCCACTATTTGCTGAGTGAATTCACGTGTTATTATCACAGCTGTATACATACCGCCACAAGCAAACACTGCGGCGGCTGTCAGAGAACTGTACAAGATCATTAGCCAGCAAGAATCCTCTCACCCGGAACAGTCTTTGTCGCAGGTGACTTTAACCAAACACATTTAAAACATTCTTCCCAAAATATCACCAACATGTATCCTGCCCCACGAGAGGAAGCATACATGTTGGATCATGTATATACAAACATCCGTGACGCGTACAAAGCCATCCCCCACCCCCACATCGGCCAATCAAATCACGGGTCTCTGTTCCTACTCCCTGCCTACAAGCAGAAACTCAGAAGGGAGCCACCAATACAGAGAATAGTGAGGCACTGGACAGAGGAGGCAGACAATCTGTAGGATTGCTTTGAGAATACTGCCAGGACTCATCCATCAACATTGAGGAATATACATTGTCAGTCACAGGCCTCTTTAGGAAATGTGTTGATGATGTACCCACAATAACAATCTGGACATACCCCAACCAAAAACCCTGGAAGAACAAAGATATCCATACCATGCTGAGAACCCATACTGAAGCATTCACTGTCAGCAGAAGGAACCCTGATGACTTGAGGGTGTGCGACGCGTATAGGGCAAGCAGGTTCGAGCTCTACAAATCCATTAGGCTCTCGCATAAAGACTCAATACAGACTCAAACTTGAATTGATGTTCGACAACTCAGACACGCGATGCATGTGGCAAGGACTACAGACTATCACGGACTACAAAGGCAAATCCAGCTGTGTGGTGCCCACCGAAGCCTCCTTCCCAGACGAGCTTTACACATTCTATGCTCTATTTGAGGCAGACAATTCCGAGCCATCCAGGAAGACTCTCGCTGTTCCAGACGACCAGGTGCTTTCGCTCTCCAAGGCTGACTTGAGGAAAACTCTCAAAAGAGGGAATACTGTGACAAAGCCGTCGACCCAGATGGACTCCCTGGCCGCGTTCTCAGAGTGTGTGCTGACCAGCTGGCGGGCATCTTCTCAGACATCTGGGTCTGGACACCACCCCCTGCAACTGGATCCTGGACTACCTCACAGGCTGTGAGGATTGGCAACCACACCTCCTCCAAACTGACTCTTAACACAGGGCCCCCCCAGGGGTGTATCCTCAGCCCCCTGCCTGCTAACCAACAATGATGAGTCAGCCTATAGGGAGGGGGTAAGTGAACTGGCATTGTGGTGCCAGGACAACAACAACCTCTCCCTCAACATCAGCAAAACAAAGGAGCTGATTGTTGACTTCAGGAAGCAAAATAGGGAACATGCCCCAATCCACATCAACGGGACTGCAGTAGAGAGAGTCAGCAGTTTTACATTCCTCGGTGTCCACATCACAGAGGACTTGTCATGGACCAACAACACCATCTCTCTTGTCAAGAGGGCGCAACAGCGTCTCTACTTCCTAAGGCGGCTGAAGAAAACTCCAAATACTACCTACCGCTGCACCATCGACAGCATCCTGACCGATTGCGTCATGGCCTGGTACGGGAATTGCTCCGTCAATAACCGCAAGGCCCTCAGGTGGGTGGTGAAGATGGCCCAGTACATCACTGGGCCCGTGCAACCACCTATCCAGGATATCTTCTTGGTGCCTGAGAAAAGCCTGTAGCATTATCAAAGGTCCCGCACAGAGTTGTTTACTCCCTTACCGTCGGACAGACGGTATAGGAGCATGAGGTCTGATACCAACAGGCTCAGAGACAGTTTCTATCTAAAATACTGCTAAACATGAAATGCCTGATCTGATTCTCTGCACCTTAGCACACATGCACTCACTCACACAGACACACACACACACACACACACACACACACACACACACACACACACACACACACACACACACACACACACAACAAACACACTCATGCAACACACACATCCCAACTGCTGCAACCAGTCTCACTGTACTCTTTGCTCCCACAGGCTGATGATGCTAATGGGGTGTTGAGCATTTTTCCTGCAGGGCAAAGCCTTCTGGGAGCCGGAGTCCTCCCATCTGATTATAATTTCCATACACGGGGAGAGAAAAACCAATCTCCAAAATTGACTCTGCTCTTTGCTCCAGCACCATCACCACTTCTCTCTTTCTCTGGCTTGTTGACAAATTAGTTTCCTTGACAACCAGGGAAGCTTTCAGCCCCAATCCATTTAAACATTTCAACATTCTCCTGGATGTGAGAAATACTAGGGGAGAATCGCACAGTTTTCCTGAGTTTACCATAGATTCATGTTAAGTCTTCTTGCCAGAGAATATGTGAACTCTTTTATTTAAGTCACGTTTTACTTCAGGCTGACGCAATATTATGCAAATGTTTCGGTTCATACAGGAGTAATACAATTATTATTTATTTAATTTTGATTTATCTGGGGGTGCTACAGCACCCTCGGCAACCATACTTCCCAAGGCTATGAGGCTACAGTGTATATAGAAATAACTACACTCAAAATGAAAAATGACTCAACTAAATAATGAGGGTGTCTATCATCCTAATGGAGGTGTAGATTACATCTCACTGTTCCAACTTGTAAACAACGCTGCATTGGATTTCTGTTAATGCGACTCTGTGCAGCCAATGGCAATGTCCGCTTAAGATATAAGGAGCCGCTTGTGGATTTGCCAGAGGTCAAACAACAGTTTATGCTGTTTATTTCAGGCTTTTTGAAGAATCACAGTGTTCTCAAGTGATCCACTAGATGGCATCTGACACTGTACATTTTACTTTTCTTTATCCACTGTAGCGAGCACCCTCAACAGGTCGGAAACAACTGGATGCATTCGGTTTTCACCGGCCCCCAATGTCCGGTCTGGAACGTGAAGTTATAAGCTATGCTGGTCAGCTACTGTGTAGCAACCTAGCGGTGCCAAAAGCCCTGGTCTGCCTTAGAAAGCATATGTAAATTACAATGGGCAGAATGGCCCCAAAAACATTTTAGGTGGCTATTTTGGGCTAAGAAATGTGTTTATTATGATCAAATTCGTTCCCCATGGTGAATTATTTTAAAGTTAGCTACAAATCTAGATATTTCATTAAATAGTGATCATTTTGACTACTACACCGCCTCCAACATAATCTTTTGAGAATTTGGCAGTACGTCCAACCGGTCTCACAACCGCAGACCACGTGTAAGCCCACTAGCCCAGGACCTCTTCATCCGGCTCCTTCACCTGCGAGATCGTCTGAGACCAGCCACCCCCGACAGCTGATGAATCTGTGAGTTTGCACAACCAAAGAATTTCTGCACAAACTGTCAGAAACCGTCTAAGGGAAGCTCATCTACATGCTCGTCGTGTTCACCAGGGCCTTGACCTGACTGCAGTTCTGCATTGTAACCAACTTCAGTGGGCAAATGCTCACCTTCGATGGCAACTGGCACGCTGGAGAAGTGTGCTCTTTCCGGATGAATCCTGGTTTCAACTGTACCGGGCAGATGGCAGACAGCGTTGTGTGGACGAGCGGTTTGCTGATGTCAACATTGTGAACAGAGTGCCCCATGGTGGCGGTGGGGTTATGGTATGGGCAGGCATAGGCTACGGCCAGCGAACACAATTGCATTTTATCAATGGCAATTTGAATGCACAGAGATACAGTGATGAGAACATGAGGCCCATTGTCGAGCCATTCATCCACCGCCATCACCTCATGTTTCAGCATGATAATGCATGGCCCCATGTCGCAAGGATCTGTACACAATTCCTGGAAGCTGAAAATGTTCCAGTTCTTCCATGGCCTGCAAACTCAACAGACATGTCACCCATTGAGAATGTTTGGGGTGCTCTGGATCGACATGTACGACAAAAAATCGAATCAAATCAAATTGTATTTTTCACATAGACATGGTTAGCAGATGTTAATGCGAGTGTAGCGAAATTCTTGTGCTTCTAGTTCCGACCTTGCAGTAATATCTAACAAGTAATCTAACAATTTCACATCAACTACCTTATACACACAAGTGTAAAGGAATGAATAAGAATATGTACATAAAAATATATGGATGAGCGATGGCCGAACGGCATAGGCAAGATGCAGTAGATGGTATAGAGTACAGTATATACATATGAGATGAGTAATGTAGGGTATGTAAACATTATATGAAGTGCCATTGTTTAAAGTGGCTAGTGATACATTTATTAAATCCAATTTTTAATTATTAAAGTGGCTAGAGATTTGAGTCAGTATGTTGGCAGCAGCCACTCAATGTTAGTGATGGTTGTTTAACAGTCTGATGGCCTTGAGATAGAAGCTGTTTTTCAGTCTCTCGGTCCCAGCTTTGATGCACGACAGTGTGCCAATATCCGGAAACTTCGCACAGCCATTGAAGAGGAGTGGGACAACATTCCACAGGCCACAATCATCATCCTGATCAACTCTATGCGAAGGAGATTTGTCATTCTGCATGAGCCAAAGGATGGTCACCACAGATACTGACTGGTTTTCTGATCGACGACCTTACCTTTTAAAAAAAGTTATCTGTGACCAACAGATGCATATGTATATTCCAATTCATGTGAAGTCCATAGATTAGGGCCTAATGAATATATTTCAATTGACTAATTTCCTTATATGAACTGAACTCAGTAAAATCTTTGAAATTGTTGCATGTTGCGTTTATATAGCCGACTTCTGCTTTTGGACTTTAACGAGGCGACACTCCATCTTAACTCCTCCTGCACATTTACTGGATTGGTAGAACAGTAAAGACGTTTTTTTCTCTCTCGGCAGGACCAGAAAGAAAGAAGGGTGTTTATTTTACGCCTGCTATGTTAGGTTATGTGGAGAGAGCCCTGAGAGATAAAGGAATTGAAAGGACTCTGATGTGTGGTGATACTGATTTCTGTAGTAACTGCTGTTCACCAGTAGATGGAGCTGATGAACTTTGCATTACATCGACCCCTGGTATCTAATCAATTGGTTTGATTACAGGCAGTAAACATGTTTAATTAAGTGCCAGTTATATCAATTGTTTTTAATTGCATGATATAGTGACAGTCACGTCCTGCAAAACAAACGGTTCACCTCTGCATAGGAATGACTTGTGTAGACCTTTGTTAATTAACACTTAACTTCACAGGTAGAGTACCATACTGTTCTAAATGTGCCCTGATCTACTCAAAGTTGACTTTTCACCAGCAGGCTGCGTCACACTGACAAAGCTCTCACACTGAGCGGTGTGTTTTCTTCCACATAAGTGCAGTCGTAGGAGAAAACAAGTGAATTACACTGCTCTTGAACCCCCGCCAAGAGAGAGAGAGAGAGCGCGAGAGAGAACTTACAAGGAGAGGCAATCTAATTAACACTTAAAAATGATTACAAGATTACCTGTAACCTGCCTCATGACTTTAATGACATTATCCCCTTTGATCTTCACATGATGGATCCCCATTGAAATATTTCAAACAAACATCCAAAATAAATAATGAAGTGAATAATTACAAGCTTGCCGATTTGGAATAACAGATCATCATGGTCCCTTTAAATTCTATAATTAGCAGGAAGATCAGAGGGAGACGTTCCGAGTGTCAGAATACAGAACCTGGAGCTACAGTAAAGTTCAATACAGAAGTGGGAGCTGGTGTTGACTGGAACTCATGCATGCAATAGGATGCATGCACGCACATTCGCGCACACACACACCGGACAAAACACAGCACACAGTAGCTTCAGAGATGTTGACTGCAGGTGGATAATATCTCGGTGGTCATATTCTACTGTTTCACTTGTTTAAACTCACTAGAGATGAACCACATCTAACAGTTTGTATATTTTCCCAGTCGTATCCCAATTTCATCCCCATATTTTTCCCATTTCTGTCACACTGTATGACGGCAGGACTATGTGAAAATTGAAACCCGCATTACAGCCATTTTTCCAGTACCGAGTATAGATTTTTTTCTTAGTATTTCTGTTTTTCTAAACTATATGTTGTAGACTCTGGGTGCTTTATAATTGATGTAGTGTGCATGCAGTCTAAGGTAGCATTTGAGAGATGTTCTTGATCTCCCTTCACCCACAAACATACACAGAGTAAATAATGTTGATGGCATCACACCCAAGCGTTTTATTATATCTCAAAACGCAAGGCCTATAGAAAAATATAAGCTTGGCACAGTCGGGCCCAGTTAATGAGAGGGTGCTTTATGCATGTCTCCTGCTCAGACATTAGAATTACACTCATTGGGTCAAATAATGTCCTCTTTACACAATGAAAATAGTGTTTTAAACATATTGTTTTCCACAGGTGAAAAGATATTGTAGACTACCTGGCTTCACCACAACAGAGAACTCAATGTTATTTCCTAACCCCGGTTCTCTGATCATATAAGTGAGATGCATCACTATGAGATTCGCTCGAAGGCAGATCACTACTAGGAAGAATCAATCCCACAACGTCTGTCGGAGACAGACAAGTCGACTGGCGAATTAAGCGAGCTCCTCTTTATAAAAGGTGCCACTCGCTCACCCTCTGGTTATTCTCAAGCATGGCTCTTCCTTGTGCTCTTGCGAGCAGGGAAATGTGGTGATCCAACTCAGTCGTATTATCAGAGAACCAGGGTTACGAAAGTAACGGAGTTCTCTTTCAAATATTTGATGTATCACAGTGGGATATGGCCAACTCTAGTATAGCAGACATGCTCTCTGAACTCAGGGTAGTCCCAACAGCATCACCCCTCAGAGGCTCCCACACTGACGACAGGCAGTACGCGCCAACGAAGGTGCAATGGCATGCAGTTGGTAAAAACCTCAAATATATGAGGGGTGGCCCAACATGCTGCATACCAAATCTCAACAAAGAGATGCCTTTGAATAGTGCCCAAGAGGTAACCATACCTCTGGTGGAAAGAGCCCCTCAGGCCTTCCGGGGGCTGTAAATCTGTAAGCTATTAAAAGACAATACAATAGCCTCCAATATCCAATGGGATAGGTGTAAACAAGAGAGGGGCCTACCCTAGCATGGAGGTGCCCAAGACACAAAGAGTTGGTCACTCTTACGTAATGCTCTCGTTCTAAGTAAATATGCAAAGCGCATACTGGACATAAACGGTGGAGACACTCTTCTTCTGAAGAAGTGAAGGGCGGAGGGTGGAAAGCCACAAACTAAGGCAAGGCAATGATAATTATCACTAACCTTAGGCAAAAAGGCGGGGTGAGGTAACAAGGTTACCTTGGATAACCCCTGGGGGAAACTGAAGCGCGAATGGTGGACTGACAGTGCGTGCAGGTTGCTCACTTGCTTTCAGGCAAAAAGTAAAGCTGTTTTGAAGGAGGGAGATATCATCTCCACGCTTTCCAGCAGCTCAAAAGGCTGCTGTGAAAAGCCTCAAGCACTATAGACAGGTCCCAAGACAATACTGTGTATTGTCAAAATCTATATGACAGGTCGAGATAGTGGCTAAATAGACCTTTACAGTGGAGAAAACCTTCCCTCTGTCCAAAAGATCCTGCAAAAAGCATAGAACCTCAGATACAAAGCATGCAATAGGTAAGGAATGATCTGCCTTGAGTCACAACACTTAAAAAAAAAACTCTCCACTTGTTCATAGAGTGAGTGTGTAGAAGGGGTTCTGGCACTTTGGATAGTATAAATGACCTTGAGTGGCAGACCTGTCACATTCAAGTTCATCCTCTCAAGGCCAGTCCCACGGTACCTGGGTGAGGGTGGGAAATCTCCTCGTTTGCAAGCCTCAAAAGATCCCTACGTAACGGTAGTTGCCAGGGCTGGTTGTAAAGCAGGAGAGTGATCTCCTTCCCTGCCCATCGAGAGGCTTTAAGATGAGGGATGGAGTGTCAGGCATAGATGAGAAAGCATAAGGCATCACCGTTGTCAGGGGTCTGCTAGCACTTCGACCACTAGTAGTGTGTTTTCAAAAACTCCCAGAGGGTTGTCCCTTCTATCAGTCTGGGAGTCAGTCTGGATAGACATGAAAGCGTGCTTTAGAGGTGGAAAATGCCAGTACGTGCGTGTCATGTGCACTCCAGGGTGCAACAACGCATGTCCGAGGCATATGAGGGGCTCTGTCGACAGAGTATTCTTTTGAGAAACACGCTTTTGAGTTCTCAATCCTCTTGGACTGTGCCACTAGTGAGTGGCAAGAGCAGGGCTATCAGACGTCTTAATCCTGAGTTGTTGAGTTTTAAGGACCAGACATTGAAATGAGTTTAGAAAATGTATTGAGGAAATTTAATGGGTGTGAGAATGAGGATTCAGGAAGGGAATAAGAATGGACCAGGTGAAGCCGAGGGCTGCAGATGAAGGATCCAGGGGGGTGGACTCTGTAGAGTTTGGTTTGGAGTTTCAGGTAGACATCATTGTCAGGCCATGATAGTTAGGCTGCTGTGGTGATGGCATTTCCCCAAGGAGATCCTTGGAAGAACCTAAGCCATACTAGATCACAAAACTTGATAAGGCTCGTAACACACAGCATCAAAAAGAGGAGAACAAAAGACAAAAACTGTTAGTTTGGTCAGGTTTAAGTAGGGTGGCAGTGGTGATTTAAGAAGAGTGAGGACAGGTGTGGAGGCTGATTAGAAATGAGTTGCAGCTGATGCTTGTTATGGAGCTGCATTCAAGGCAACTAGTTAAAGTGTTTCATTCAAGTCTGATCTTCTCTCCTGAATTTTTGTTCTGACCCATAAAACCTAGTGGTCAAACAAGGAAGTGGTCCTAATCGTTTTTCCACCATTCATTTTTCCCATAGGGTATTTGGTATTTTATTAGGATCCCCATTAACTCTTCCTGGGGTCCACACAAAGCATGAAACATGACATAATACAGAACATTAATAGACAAGAACAGCTCAAGGACAGAACTACATACATTTAAAAAGGCACACGTAGCCTACATATCAATACATACAAACAGCCTATCTAAGTTAAATAGGGGATAGGCTTTGTGCCGTGTTGCTTTATTGTTTTTTTAAAACCAGGTTTGCTGTTCATTTGAGCAACATGAGATGGAAGGGAGTTCCAGGGGGGGAATTTTAGAAACACTTAAAATAAGGGCTGTGTTTCACGTAGGCTTACCCCGGAGTGACGTTTTGATAACCATGTAAATCTCTCTAGGACAAGGTGACTTATCAATATATTCCTCTGTATTTACCCCCCCCCCCCCCCCCCAAAAAAAAAAATGTAAACGCTAATTAGCTGCTAATGTGGCTATCATAAAGAACTACAAATACCATTTCACATGCTTTGCTTGCTGTTTGGGGTTTTAGGCTGGGTTTCTGTACAGCACTTTGAGAATATCAGCTGATGTACGAAGGGCTATATAAAAATAAATTTGATTTGATTTGATTTGATGATGATCTGGACGAATTGTGAGAAGGAATAGGTGGAAGCTAGACAGCCCGGAAAGATGGCGGACAAGGAAAAAAGAAAGTAGAACATATTATCAATAAATATGGAGTGGGGTTTGCACAAGCCTTCTGGAAGATCTGGTGAAGGAAAGAGTGGATAGGGAAAAAAGGAGAAATGTGGAATATGTTTTGAGGGAATATGGAATGGAGGATCGCACAGAACTTTTGGAAGAGCTAGAGAAGGAAAGTGAACGTGAGGGTGAATTAATTGTGGTGGCAGGTGCAGTGATGACCGCTGAGAACAAGTTGAGTGTAGAGGGAAGCGGTGTGGTGAGGAAGGTTGGCATCAAGTGCAAAAAGAGGGATACATGCTCTAGTGGAGATGGAACATGACGAGAGTATGGACGTAGTACCTGCTGTTCGGATGCGAAGGATGATTCTGGCCCAGTGGGAGTGAGATTTGTATAGAGAATGGATGCTTGCATTTTGACTGATCCATGTGTGGTGTCAGGTTGGTAGGAGAATACGTTGGGGACTGTTGAGTTGGTGAGAATAACTCAGAGTGGACTAGTGATGATTTGTGTTTCTTCAGTCCAGAGGGAGCGGGCAGTCTGAATCACGTGATTAGGGACAAGAGATGTGACATGCTTTGCTCACCGGAGCAGGGCACCATTGAAAGTGTGTATGTGACGCCCGCCGTTTTGTGCAACGCTGATCCGGTGGAGAGCGTGGGGAAATAGAGAAAACATTGTCTGTCTTGCTGAGTTTTGATGTCTTTGCTCTACAAGGTCAAGTTAGGAAGTGTAAGTTATCCAGTGAGTTCTTTTGTTTCTGAAAATGTTATAGGTTTCAAGTTTATGGGAATGTTGCAGCAGTATGTAGGAGGGAGATTCCTAGATGTGAGAAATGTGCAGGAATGCATGAGACGAAGTAATGTGTAGTATTGGTGGAGAAAGTTGTGTGTGTTAGCTGTGGGGATCGGAGGCAGGAGAGAGGCAGGTTAAGGTTGCCTGGGTTAGAGTAGTACAGAAAGTGTCGTATGCCGAAGCAGTGAAGAGTGTTAGAGGAAGATGGTTACAGGGTGAGGGATACTGAGAGGATTCCTGTGAGTAGGCAGAGACCAAGAGAGAGTGCTGGGAAGAATATGTGCTTCAGTAAGTTGGGCTTTTTAGCATTTATAGTCATGATTGTCAACTGTACTGCAGAAATGGGTCAGAAGTCACCGAAAATAGAGGTGGCAGTGGCAGAGAAGTACTTGTGATTGTGAGGATTTACTGTAGAACAGTTGTAAGGGGTTTTGAGTGGTAGTCTGGAATAGATCGTTGGTCTGGAATAGGATTAGAATGTCAAGGGTGCGTACTGGCGGCAGAGAAGTCAGGCGCAGGAGAGCAAAAACTGTGTTCCAATGGAGCAGTTTAATAATAAAATAATTAATAATAATAAAAATAAAAACCACCATAAAAATAGAAAAAACAAACAATGGGTATCAAAACCCGTCACACACCAGCATACGTGCACAAGCACTTACAATAAACTATTTCAGACAAGGACATGGGGGGAACAGAGGGTTAAATACACAACATGTAATGATGGAATTGAAACCAGGTGTGTGGGAAGACAAGACAAAACAAATGGAAAATGAAAAGTAGATCGATGATGGCTAGAAGACCGGCGACGCCGACTGCCGAACGCCGTCCGAACAAGGAGAGGCATCGACTTCGGTGGAAGTCTTTTCACTCCTCTGTTTCCCATATGAGCAGCATGCTCCTTCTGCCACAGGGTGGCTTGGTGATGCCACAGGGTGGTCCGTTTCCTTCCTTCTTTCCTTTGGGCGTGATATGCTGAAGTAAGAGCCCTTTGTTATAATACTGATTGTAGAATGGAAGTCCTAAATAATATATACTTGTCCTATTTTATATCCCTTTGTATAATCATTCCCTCAGTTTGCTAATGATGTTAAGCCCATATTCATCTGGTACTACTTTATGATTCATGCACCTTTTATTCAACCATACTGACGGTTCTCTAGCTCGATGGAGAGGGTTCTTCATCAATTGAGTTGAGTTGCCATTGGCTTGTCGACAGGGATGTGCAGGCAGGCTAGGCAGTGCTTACCTTGTGATTTTTTTTTTAAAGCTGTTAAGAAAATTGTCAATTAATAAAATCTCAATAATTTGGATCAAAAACTGCATCAAAACATCAGAAAAGGTGAGCAGCAAAAACAAGTGAACTTACACAATGTTAAGGTAAAGAAAAACCCTGATATGTTGAAGGACCTTATTAGAACAACATGCTACCTAGGGAAACAAGTTATCATTTTGCAATAACGATGAGAGCACAAGCTCGTGTAAAGGTGGCAACTATGTGGAGTTATTGTATGCCTTTGCTGAAAAAGACGAAAGGTTAGCTAGACACTTGGAGACTTCCACCAAGTGTCTAGTGTATTCAGGTACATCAAACAGAATGATTTGATTGAAGCAGTCAGTGACGTGATTAGAAAGGACATTGATGATTACTGCAGCCCCATTTGTTGCAGTAGATGAGACCATAGATGATACCAATGGTGATTTTAGCACGTAAATCTTACAAAATGGGATGCGTGCCAGCAAAGCAACTAAACAATACATGAATTGCACTATAATGGTGACAAATAGTGCCCACACACTGTTAGAGCCTACATAAAGCTATACCAACAGCAGAGCTTTCTTTTCAGCAACATGGAGTGAATCCTTACCACCACTATACCTGGCTATCAGCAGAGCCTTGTCTGGCAGCGAAACAGTTAATTCAGCCTCATTTACTGCCTTTTTAAAAACAACTGATATGGCTGACTTGCTTAATCAAATGTGGTTTCTACTGACAATTGAGATGTACAAACTATGGCATAAGGAAATGATGATCGGATAAGAGGCAATCTGTAATTTCGATTAAGACATTAATGAGCGAGCAAGGACGAACATAGTCAATTTAATTATGTGTTCAGCACTTTTGAAATGTACAGTGACAGAATTCAGAACATGGACTGTTCTTACAGTATTCTCCCTGTACACCAAGTCAGAACCGTAGGATGAATAAAGGGGGCATATAAGCAGACAATGAAAGCTCTTTAAAATATTTGATGTTATACAATCTTTAAAACAGGCTATAGGCTACGTGTGCACCACCAAGTCAGAACAGTAGGCTAAGTAATGAGGGGGAAAAGGACCAAATTATTAGGGTGAGGCACATGGGCTACTAACAGCTTACTACACAACATACACTTAGTATTAATTTCTTAGCTACAGTATATATATCTCCCTGACATGTTTCATCATTTATGCAGCACCATACAAGACATTTTTGGACTCACCTTGTTGTGCTGTGGTCACTTGAACAGGAAGGTGGCACGGCAGTCCTTCTTGTGAGCAAATTTTGTCATCAAAGTCTGGCATTCTTTGGCCACCCGAGTGGCGCAGCGGTCTAAGGCTCTGTATCGCAGTGCATCTTATATTTATATATTTTATTTAACCTTTATTTAACTAGACAAGTGAATTAAGAACAAATTCTTATTTACGATGACGGTCTGGCAAAAGGCCTCCTGCAGGGATAGGGGCTGGGATTAAAAATAACAAACAAAATAAAAATATAGGACAAAACACAGATCACGACAAGAGAGACAACACAACACTACATAAAGAGAAACCTAAGACAACAACATAGCATGGCAGCAACACAACATGACAACAACATGGTAGCAACACAACATGGCAGCAGCACAAAGGGCAAGAAAGTAGAAACAACAATACATCACGCAAAGCAGCCACAACTGTAAGATAAAACTGTCGAGTTTGAGTGTTTGTTTGCAGCTTGTTCCAGTTCCTAGCTGCAGCGAACTGAAAAGACGAGCGACCAGGGATGTGTGTGCTCTGGGGACCTTTAACAGAATGTGACTGGCAGAACGGGTGTTGTATGTGGAGGATGAGGGCTGCAGTAAATATCAAATCAAATCATATCAAATTTATTTATATAGCCCTTCGTACATCAGCTGATATCTCAAAGTGCAGTACAGAAACCCAGCCAAAAACCCCAAACAGCAAGCAATGCAGGTGTAGAAGCACGGTGGCTAGCAAAAACTCCCTAGAAAAGCCAAAACCTAGTAAGAAACCTAGAAAGGAACCAGGCTATGAGGGGTGGCCAGTCCTCTTCTGGCTGTGCCGGGTGCAGATTATAACAGAACATGGCCAAGATGTTCAAATGTTCATAAATGACCAGTATGGTCAAATAATAATAATCACAGTTGTCGAGGGTGCAACAAGTCAGCACCTCAAGAGTAAATGTCAGTTGGCTTTTCATAGCCGATCATTGAGAGTATCTCTACCGCTCCTGCTGTCTCTAGAGAGTTGAAAACAGCAGGTCTGGGACAGGTAGCATGTCCGGTGAACAGGTCAGGGTTCCATAGCCGCAGGCAGAACAGTTGAAACTGGAGCAGCAGCACGGCCAGGTGGACTGGGGACAGCAAGGAGTCATCATGTCAGGTAGTCCTGAGGCATGGTCCTAGGGCTCAGGTCCTCCGAGAGAGAGAGAGAAAGAAAGAAAGAGAGAAAGAGAGAATTAGAGAGAGCATACTTAAATTCACACAGGACACCAGATAAGACAGGAGAAATACTCCAGATATAACAGCCTGACCCTAGCCCCCCGACACATAAACTACTGCAGCATAAATACTGGAGGCTGAGACAGGAGGGGTCAGGAGACACTGTGGCCCCATCCGATGATACCCCCGGACAGGGCCAAACAGGAAGGATATAACCCCACCCACTTTGCCAAAGCGCAGCCCCCACACCACTAGAGGGATATCTTCAACCACCAACTTACCATCCTGAGACAAGGCCGAGTATAGCCCACAAAGATCTCCGCCACGGCACAACCCAAGGGGGAGCGCCAACCCAGACAGGAAGACAACATCAGTGACTCAACCCACTCAAGTGACGCACCCCTCCTAGGGACGGCATGGAAGAACACCAATAAGCCAGTGACTCAGCCCCTGTAATAGGGTTAGAGGCAGAGAATCCCAGTGGAGAGAAGGAACCGGCCAGGCAGAGACAGCAAGGGCGGTTCGTTGCTTCAGAGCCTTTCCGTTCACCTTCACACTCCTGGGCCAGACTACACTCAATCATAGGACCCACTGAAGAGATGAGTCTTCAGTAAAGACTTAAAGGTTGAGACCGAGTCTGCATCTCTCACATGGGTAGGCAGACTATTCCATAAAAATGGAGCTCTATAGGAGAAAGCCCTGCCTCCAGCTGTTTGTTTAGAAATTCTAGGGACAATTAGGAGGCCTGCGTCTTGTGACCGTAGCGTACGTGTAGGTATGTACGGCAGGACCAAATCGGAAAGATAGGTAGGAGCAAGCCCATGTAATGCATTATAGGTTAGCAGTAAAACCTTGAAATCAGCCCTTGCCTTAACAGGAAGCCAGTGTAGGGAGGCTAACACTGGAGTAATATGATCCAATTTTTTTGTTCTAGTCAGGATTCTAGCAGCCGTATTTAGCACTAACTGAAGTTTATTTAGTGCTTTATCCGGGTAGCCGGAAAGTAGAGCATTGCAGTAGTCCAACCTAGAAGTAACAAAAGCATGGATAAATTTTTCTGCATCATTTGTGGACAGAAAGTTTCTGATTTTTGCAATGTTACGTAGATGGAAAAAAAAGCTGCCCTTGAAACAGTCTTGATGTGTTCTTCAAAAGAGAGATCAGGGTCCAGAGTAACGCCGAGGTCCTTCACGGTTTTATTGGAGATGACTGTACAACCATCAAGATTAATTGTCAGATTTAACAGAAGATCTCTTTGTTTCTTGGGACCTAGAACAAGCATCTCTGTTTTGTCCGAGTTTAAAAGTAGAAAGTTTGTAGCCATCCACTTCCTTATGTCTGAAACACAGGCTTGTAGCGAGGGCAATTTTGGGGCTTCACCATGTTTCATTGAAATGTACAGCTGTGTGTCATCCGCATAGCAGTGAAATGTAACATTATGTTTTTCAAAGACATCCCCAAGAGGTAAAATATATAGTGAAAACAATAGTGGTCCTAAAACGGAACCTTGAGGAACACCGAAATTTACAGTTGATTTGTCAGAGGACAAACCATTCACAGAGACAAACTGATATCTTTCCGACAGATAAGATCTAAACCAGGCCAGAACTTGTCCGTGTAGACCAATTTGGGTTTCCAATCTCTCTAAAAGAATGTGGTGATCGATGGTATCAAAAGCAGCACTAAGATCTAGGAGCACGAGGACAGATGCAGAGCCTCGGTCTGACATCATTAAAAGGTAATTTACCACCTTCACAAGTGCAGTCTCAGTGCTATGATGGGGTCTAAAACCAGACTGAAGCGTTTCGTATACATTGTTTGTCTTCAGGAAGGCAGTCAGTTGCTGCGCAACAGCTTTTTCTAAAATTTTTGAGAGGAATGGGAGATTCGATATAGGCCGATAGTTTTTTTTATATTTTCTGGGTCAAGGTTTGGCTTTTTCAAGAGAGGCTTTATTACTGCCACTTTAGTGAGTTTGGTACACATCCGGTGGATAGAGAACCGTTTATTATGTTCAACATAGGAGGGCCAAGCACAGGAAGCAGCTCTTTCAGTAGTTTAGTTGGAATAGGTTCCAGTATGCAGCTTGAAGGTTTAGAGGCCATGATTATTTTCATCATTGTGTCAAGAGATATAGTACTAAAACACTTTAGTGTCTCCCTTGATCCTAGGTCCTGGCAGAGTTGTGCAGACTCAGGACAACGGAGCTTTGGAGGAATACGCAGATTTAAAGATGAGTCCGTAATTTGCTTTCTAATGATCATGATCTTTTCCTCAAAGAAGTTCATGAATGTATTACTGCTGAAGTGAAAGCCATCCTCTCTTGGGGAATGCTGCTTTTTAGTTAGCTTTGCAACAGTATCAAAAAGAAATTTCGGATTGTTTTTATTTCCCTCAATTAAGTTGGAAAAATAGGATGATCGAGCAGCAGTGAGGGCTCTTCGATACTGCACGGTACTGTCTTTCCAAGCTAGTCGGAAGACTTCCAGTTTGGTGTGGCGCCATTTCCGTTCCAATTTTCTGGAAGCTTGCTTCAGAGCTCGTGTATTTTCTGTATACCAGGGAGCTAGTTTCTTATTTACATTTACATTTAAGTCATTTAGCAGACGCTCTTATCCAGAGCGACTTACAAATTGGTGCATTCACCTTATGATATCCAGTGGAACAACCACTTTACAATAGTGCATCTAAATCTTTTAGGGGGGGGGGGTTAGAAGGATTACTTTATCCTATCCTAGGTATTCCTTAAAGAGGTGGGGTTTCAGGTGTCTCCGGAAGGTGGTGATTGACTCCGCTGTCCTGGCGTCGTGAGGGAGCATGTTCCACCATTGGGGTGCCAGAGCAGCGAACAGTTTTGACTGGGCTGAGCGGGAACTGTGCTTCCTCAGAGGTAGGGGGGCCAGCAGGCCAGAGGTGGATGAACGCAGTGCCCTTGTTTGGGTGTAGGGCCTGATCAGAGCCTGAAGGTATGGAGGTGCCGTTCCCTTCACAGCTCCGTAGGCAATCACCATGGTCTTGTAGCGGATGCGAGCTTCAACTGGAAGCCAGTGGAGAGAGCGGAGGAGCGGGGTGACGTGAGAGAACTTGGGAAGGTTGAACACCAGACGGGCTGCGGCGTTCTGGATGAGTTGTAGGGGTTTAATGGCACAGGCAGGGAGCCCAGCCAACAGCGAGTTGCAGTAATCCAGACGGGAGATGACAAGTGCCTGGATTAGGACCTGCGCCGCTTCCTGTGTGAGGCAGGGTCGTACTCTGCGAATGTTGTAGAGCATGAACCTACAGGATCGGGTCACCGCCTTGATGTTAGTGGAGAACGACAGGGTGTTGTCCAGGATCACGCCAAGGTTCTTAGCACTCTGGGAGGAGGACACAAGGGAGTTGTCAACCGTGATGGCGAGATCATGGAACGGGCAGTCCTTCCCCGGGAGGAAGAGCAGCTCCGTCTTGCCGAGGTTCAGCTTGAGGTGGTGATCCGTCATCCACACTGATATGTCTGACAGACATGCAGAGATGCGATTCGCCGCCTGGTTATCAGAAGGGGGAAAAGAGAAGATTAATTGTGTGTCGTCTGCATAGCAATGATAGGAGAGACCATGTGAGGATATGACAGAGCCAAGTGACTTGGTGTATAGCGAGAATAGGAAAGGGCCCTAGAACAGAGCCCTGGGGGACACCAGTGGTGAGAGCGCATGGTGCGGAGACAGATTCTCGCCACGCCACCTGGTAGGAGCGACCTGTCAGGTAGGACGCAATCCAAGCGTGGGCCGCGCCGGAGATGCCCAACTCGGAGAGGGTGGAGAGGAGGATCTGATGGTTCACAGTATCAAAGGCAGCAGATAGGTCTAGAAGGATGAGAGCAGAGGAGAGAGAGTTAGCTTTAGCAGTGCGGAGAGCCTCCGTGACACAGAGAAGAGCAGTCTCAGTTGAATGCCCAGTCTTGAAACCTGACTGATTAGGATCAAGAAGGTCATTCTGAGAGAGATAGCAGGAGAGCTGGCCAAGGACGGCACGTTCAAGAGTTTTGGAGAGAAAAGAAAGAAGGGATACTGGTCTGTAGTTGTTGACATCGGAGGGATCGAGTGTAGGTTTTTTCGGAAGGGGTGCAACTCTCGCTCTCTTGAAGACGGAAGGGACGTAGCCAGCGTTCAAGGATGAGTTGATGAGTAAGGGGAGAAGGTCTCCGGAAATGGTCTGGAGAAGAGAGGAGGGGATAGGGTCAAGTGGGCAGGTTGTTGGGCGGCCGGCCGTCACAAGACGCGGGATTTCATCTGGAGAGAGAGGGGAGAAAGAGGTCAAAGCACAGGGTAGGGCAGTGTGAGCAGGACCAGCGATGTCGTTTGACTTAGCAAACGAGGATCGGATATCATCAACCTTCTTTTCAAAATGGTTGATGAAGTCTTCCGCAGAGAGGGAGGAGGGGGGGGGGGAGGGGGAGGAGGATTCAGGAGGGAGGAGAAGGTAGCAAAGAGCTTCCTAGGGTTAGAGGCAGATGCTTGGAATTTAGAGTGGTAGAAAGTGGCTTTAGCAGCAGAGACAGAAGAGGAGAATGTAGAGAGGAGGGAGTGAAAGGATGCCAGGTCCGCAGGGAGGCGAGTTCTCCTCCATTTCCGCTCGGCTGCCCGGAGCCCTGTTCTGTGAGCTCGTAGTGAGTCGTCGAGCCACGGAGCAGGAGGGGAGGACCGAGCCGGCCTGGAGGATAGGGGACAGAGAAAATCAAAGGATGCAGAAAGGGAGGAGAGGAGGGTTGAGGAGGCAGAATCAGGAGATAGGTTGGAGAAGGTTTGAGCAGAGGGAAGAGATGATAGGATGGAAGAGGAGAGAGTAGCGGGAGAGAGAGAGCGAAGGTTGGGACGGCGCAATACCATCCGAGTAGGGGCAGAGTGAGAAGTGTTGGATGAGAGCAAAAGGGAAAAGGATACAAGGTAGTGGTCGGCGATTTGGAGGGGAGTTGCAATGAGATTAGTGGAAGAACAGCATCTAGTAAAGATGAGGTCAAGCGTATTGCCTGCCTTGTGAGTAGGGGGGGAAGGTGAGAGGGTGAGGTCAAAAGAGGAGAGGAGTGGAAAGAAGGAGGCAGAGAGGAATGACTCAAAGGTAGACGTGGGGAGGTTAAAGTCACCCAGAACTGTGAGAGGTGAGCCATCCTCAGGAAAGGAACTTATCAAGGCGTCAAGCTCATTGATGAACTCTCCAAGGGAACCTGGAGGGCGATAAATGATAAGGATGTTAAGCTTGAAAGGGCTGGTACCTACTCTGTAAGTTAGCTTGACATGCTAGAAAGTAATAGAAACCAGTTGAGAAGAAAGTAACTAAAATAAACATGTTTTATTATGTTCTGAATCATTTGGTTTCTTCTGTCCTGAATGTAGAAGTTATATTTTGCGATCTCGCAAGATCTTTGACGAGAAGTTCATTCAGTGAATCAGGTCATCTCCATGGTAACCAGAGAGTCTTATGATATGATAGATGTTATGATAGATGTTTTTAGTTTTTAGGGGTGCAACTGCATCTAGGGTATTGCGCAAAGTTAAATTGAGTTCCTCAGTTAGGTGGTTAACTGATTTTTGTCCTCTGATGTCCTTGGGTAGGCAGAGGGAGTCTGGAAGGGCATCAAGGAATCTTTGGGTTGTCTGAGAATTTATTGCACAACTTTTGATGCTCCTTGGTTGGGGTCTGAGCAGATTATTTGTTGCGTTTGCAAACGTAATAAAATGGTGGTCCGATAGTCCAGGATTATGAGGAAAAACATTAAGATCATCAACATTTATTCCACGGGACAAAACTAGGTCCAGAGTATGACTGTGGCAGTGAGTAGGTCGAGAGACATGTTGGACAAAACCCACTGAGTCGATGATGGCTCCGAACGCCTTTTGGAGTGGGTCTGTGGACTTTTCCATGTGAATATTAAATAATATTAAATATAAAGTCACCAAAAATTTGAATATTATCTGCTGTGACTACAATGTCCGATAGGAATTCAGGGAACTCAGTGAGGAATGCTGTATATGGCCCAGGAGACCTGTAAACAGTAGCTATAAAAAGTGATTGAGTAGGCTGCATAGATTTCATGACTAGAAGCTCAAAAGACGAAAACGTTGTTGTTTTTTCTTTTGTAAATTGAAATTTGCTATCATAAATGTTAGCAACACCTCCGCCTTTGCGGGATGCACGGGGGATATGGTCACTAGTGTAACCAGGAGGTGTAGCCTCATTTAACACAGTCAATTCATCAGGCTTAAGCCATGTTTCAGTCAGGCCAATCACATCAAGATTATGATCAGTGATTAGTTCATTGACAATAACTGCCTTGGAAGTGAGGGATCTAACATTAAGTAGCCCTATTTTGAGATGTGAGGTATCACAATCTCTTTCAATAATGGCAGGAATGGAGGAGGTCTTTATTCTAGTGAGATTGCTAAGGCGAACACCGCCATGTTTAGTTTTGCCCAACCTAGGTCGAGGCACAGACACGGTCTCAATGGGGATAGCTGAGCTGACTACACTGACTGTGCTAGTGGCAGACTCCACTAAGCTGGCAGGCTGGCTGGCTAATAGCCTGCTGCCTGGCCTCCACCCTATTTCATTGTGGAGCTAGAGGAGTTAGAGCCCTGTCTATGTTCGTAGATAAGATGAGAGCACCCCTCCAGCTAGGATAGAGTTCGTCACTCCTCAACAGGCCAGGCTTGGTCCTTTTTGTGGGTGAGTCCCAGAAAGAGGGCCAATTATCTACAAATTCTATCTTTTGGGAGGGGCAGAAAACAGTTTTCAACCAGCGATTGAGTTGTGAAACTCTGCTTTAGAGCTCATCACTCCCCCTAACTGGGAGGGGGCCAGAGACAATATCTCAGTTAGGGGGGAGTGAGGTCTAAGAGAGTTTTATCAACCAGCGGGTCTTGCGACGGGTATACAGAGATGACCAGTTTACAGAGGTGTATAGAGTGCAGTGATCTGTCCTATGAGGAGCAAATCTGATGGCTGAATGGTAAAGAACATCTAGCCGCTCGAGAGCACCCTTTCCTGTCGATCTATAAATTACGTCTCTGTAATCTAGCATGGGTAGAATGGTCAACTGAATCAGGGTTAGTTTGGCAACTGGGGTGAAAGTGGACCGGTCACGATAGAGGAAACTAAGTCTAGATTTAACTTTTGCCTGCAGCTTTGATATGTGCTGAGAGAAGGACAGTGTACCGTCTAGCCATACTCCCAGGTACTTGTATGAGGTGACTACCACAAGCTCTAAACCCTCAGAGGTAGTAATCCCACCTGTGGGGAGGGGGGCATTCTTCTTACCTAACCACATGACCTTTGTTTTGGAGGTGTTCAGAACAAGGTTAAGGGCAGAGAAAGCTGGATGGACGCTAAGAAAGCTTTCTTGTAGAGCGTTTAACACAAAATCCAGGGAGGGGCAAGCTGAGTATAAGACTGTATCATCTGCAGATAAATGGATGAGAGAGCTTCCTACTGCCTGTGCTATGTTGTTGATGTAAATCGAGAAGAACGTGGGGCCTAGGATCAAGCCTTCTTGTACTCCCTTGGTGACAGGCAGTGGCTGAGACAGCAGATGTTCTGACTTTATAGACTGCACTCTTTGAGAGAGGTAGATATCATAAGGTGAATGCACCAATTTGTAAGTCGCTCTGGATAAGAGCGTCTGCTAAATGACGTAAATGTAAATGTAAATAGCAAACCAGACCGAAGTCCCCTCAGAGACACTAATACTTCTTAGCCGGCTCACAATAATAGAATGGTCTACGGTATCAAGAGCTTTGGTCAAGTCAATAAAAACCAGAGAGAATACTATAGACATCAAGAAAGCCAGTCAGTTGATTATCAAAAGTGTTGGAAAAACTTGTCAATAAACAGACAAAATAGAAAAAGGCATATAACAGTTAGGATCAGCTTGATCTCCCCCTTTTAAATAAAGTATGCACCGTGGCTGCCTTCCAAGCTAGAGGCGTCACTACAGATCCTGGTTCGATCCCGGGCTGTGTCGCAGCCGGCCGCCACCAGGAGACCCATGAGCGGGCACACAGTTGGCCCTGCTTCGTCTGGGTTAGGGGAGGGTTTGGCCAGCTGGGACGTCCTTGTCCCATCACGTTCTAGCGACTCCTTGTGGCGGCCAGACACATGCACGCTGACTTCGGTCGCCAGCTGTACGGTGTTTCCTCCGACACATTGGTGCAGCTGTATCAAGAAGCGTATCTCCCAGTCGGAGCCCCTCCCTACTGTAGATATAATGTGATTTGATATCATTGTATCTGTGGCCAATGACTTCGGGTCTTCTTGGATGGGCACTTCTAATGTAAATCTATGGCAGCACCCAAGGGGCTTGAAGTTTTTAGCTCTCCCCGTAGATTTTGCTGTGACGTAGTATCCCCATGAGTGACAGAACACAGAGCCAATCACGGCGCAACTAGAGAACATTACCAACCCCTACGCTCTGTATTTTCCACTGGCTGTCCCACCACCACAGAAAGCACTGAGCTAGGCTGAAACACCTGCATTTTGTAGCTGCCTTACTCAAGAAAGCAAAAAAGAGACCATGTTTGTATGCAGCTTTATTAACTCAATGATTCTTTTTACAAATTTATGCAAACTGTTATGTGACAGATATCACATTCTTTTTAGCAAAACAGGTGAGGCTCAAAACAGGCTTTGCCTCACCTGCCCTGAATGACGGGTTGACATTGAGTGATCCAAGCAAAGCTCACACCTCTGTGATTTTGCATTGTGTCTAAAAGCAAAGTCAGAGGCATTTTGGGGATTTGATGATATGAGCAATGACAAACAAGCTGCGGGCTTGGCACATTATGTATTGGGAGTGTAGGGGAAGTACATCTGCGCCATCCTTGGCCCTCGTCAATTGAGACTTTTCAAACTCAAAAGGAATAAAGAAGACTTACAACGCTGTCACCGAGAGGTTCACCCCGATGAACTCAATTTACAATTAGTAACGGTAAGCCTAAATCCATTTTTTGTTAGGCTGTTGTTAGGCTACTGTAGAATGAACATGAGAATAGTGTTGCTGTCCATTCAGCAGTGCTGAATCCAGGCCGCGGCCTTAGATACCTTTTTATAAACGTCATTTTTCGCCATTGTGTGTACTTCAGGGGTGTTAATATGTATTTCATTTCCTAAAGTGGTTTAGCTGTTTATGGTTGTCAGAATAACATTGAAAATGGGTGACTTCATAGCAAACTGCAATCTGTGCCCTCTTGTAACAGTGGACAAAACCCAGGTCTGGCCTGCACATGCACGCCAGTTCCCTGCTATTGCAGCTAGTCGCCCCCAAGTAAGATGTGTCTCACTCACCAATGATGCTGAAGCGCCCTCTGGTGGCGTTTATAGCGCGTCACCCTTTTTATTAAAAAAGGGTCGTGTAAAAAACACTGGGATTTAGGTACAGTGCTTGGTGGCGACTGGCCATTTGTCTACAATGCAAGTGTTAGCTGAAATAGGCTGTGTGAGCGTTTTGCCTAGGTTAGCGGTGGTACAGCCAGCCTTGCTGTGTTAGCTAGCCTGTTTTAGGCTGACTCGTGGACCGGAAACACCACATGGTTGGACTGGTTCAGTTAGTAGGTATAACCTTGGGCTTAGCAGTTTTAGCTAACCAAGTATTTATAGCTAGTCTAACCAAGTCTTTATAGCTAACCAAGTCTTATAGTAGACACTATCTACCACACAAGACTTACAGTAGAAAATCAATTCTGCTAGATTGATTATGAGGTATCAATCAATCACTGTGAATCAATCATGATATACCATGCCATCACACCAATGGGCTGTTTCAGGCTCAGTACTAACTCTGCTACTGTAGCTGTAGCTAGCAGTACCTTGGCCAGCCATCCAACTGGCTCCTAATGTCCCAGCAGGGAGTCTTGTTAAAACCAAATTTGAAAAATTCCATTTACACATTCCAGTGGCCTTGGTGGACCCGGCGCTAAAGAGATATTTAAATGAGAATTTGACTGTCTGTTCTCATTATAACAGCTGGATGCGATGCAAGTCCGACCACGATGTCTGGCGTCCTCAAAAAATCAATTCCCTCACTGCACACACAGAGAAACAAAACACGACTCCCCTGTGCTCGTAAAGTGTGTTGATTTGCCTAAAAGCTTTAAAAAAGCTGAATTTAGTATTTCTGAGTTGCATGCCAATAACTTTAACTGACTCACTAAATAGTCTGGAATTCAAGGCAAGCCATCATTCTGTGGCTTTTATTTGGTTCACCCCATTTAGTTTTGTCCCCAGCTGCTGAGTCAAGCTGTATCTCGAGTTTGAGAATGCATTTGACAACAATCCAACAAGCACAAGATTTGTAACTGCGAGACATTGAGGTAGAAGCTTTGATGACTCAACCTCCATGACTGTTCTGTTTAGAATGTTGGATTATCGGCCACCTATTGTTCAGTTGTAGCTGAATGTGTTTGAACCTAGTTCCCATTGTTGATAGGCCTATTAGATGCTTCAAGCTTGGACCCTGTTATTTAACAGCCTAGCCAGGCATTGGATTCAGGTTGAGGTTGCTATGGTATCACAAACACAGGATTTGTTTTAGGGCTTGTGTTCAAGTCTTCCCTTTTGTATTTCTACCCAACATCAAACAACACTAATGGAACCTGTAATTACATGTTTCGATTTGTATTTTGTCAACTTTGCCTAATTTGATATGATTACGCCCCTGCCTTGACTAACACAATCTCAGTATTCTCATCTCACAGCTCTTACCAAACACTACTTGTAAATGGATTTATCTGTATTCCTCCAGCCAGGCCTGAACGGAAGTATGCACACACCTTATACTGCAGGTAAATTGCACAGTAAGCACAGCTGTATTTGGTATGCAGCTTCATCATCCCTTAGTCATTCAGTGTGTCACTTCTAGCTCTACAGTAAGCTTTAGGAAGCAAGTGGAATAAAACAGGAGTGGAATTAAACAGGAGGCATGACTTGAAAACAAGCATGCAATGAAATAATGTCTGTTTGAGTGTATGGGGATCTTGTGTTATTAATGTGATTTCTTCAGAATAATACAATATTTAAATGATGCATGAATAGAAGTGCGGATTATGCTCATTCGAAGCGAACCATGCAAAGGAATGTTGTTATTCCCTCAGATATCCATTCTGTCAAGTGTGAGATGTACAATTTCTATCCATGTGACTGTGATAGCATGCTTTTGTCCAGATGGAAATGGCCATGGCTGCAGACATTCCGTAGACATAGTCATTTACACTGATGATTGGATGCCCCCATTCTCAAGGCACAAGGCGAGACCCAAATGCAGACACAGGAGGCAGATGGTTGGAGTCTTACTATGTTTATTCATCCAAAGGGGTAGGCAAGAGAATGGTCGTGGACAGGCAAAAAGGTCAAAACAAAATCAGAGTCCAGGAGGTGCAGAGTGGCAGACAGGCTCGTGGTCAAGGCAGGCAGAATGGTCAGACACGGGTACAAAGTCCAGAAACAGGCAAGGGTCAAAACCGGGAGGACTAGAAAAAGGAGAATGCAAAAAGCAGGAGAATGGGAAAAACGCTGGTTGACTTGGAAACATACAAGACGAACTGGCACCGAGAGACAGGAAACACAGGGATAAATACACTGGGGAAAATAAGCGACACCTGGAGGGGGTGGAGACAATGACAAGGACAGGTGAAACAGATCCGGGCATGACAACCATATATTTTACTAACACTGTGGTTCATACAGAATGGATGCCAGGCATTTTAAACATAGTTCTAGAAAAAAGCAATGATTGTAGTTTTTAGCATGAGAATCGTACATTTAAAAGTTTGAAACTAGCTACCCACTAACCTCCGTCCTATCCCTGCATACACACGTGTGCAGATAGAGGGGGAACAAAGGACTGCAATACATAAAAAGCAAGTTTGCTGTAGTAATGTCTCTATGACACTGGCACATGTTGTAATCAATGTTATTCACCTCTGAAGGCTTGCAGTGAGTCAGTACATAATGAAATGGCCCAAGGGCCCTTAGTTGGACAGTAATCAAAGGGTTAATATGTCAATAATCAGTGCATTTGGAAAGTATTGAGACCCCTTCCCTTTTTCCACATTTTGCCTTATTATAAAATGGATTAAATATTTTCAATCTACACACAATACCCCATAATGACAAAGCGAAAACAGGTTTTTGGAAATGTTTGCAAATGTATTAAAAATTAAAAACAGAAATACCTAATTTACATAAGTATTCATACCCTTTGCTATGAGACTCGAAATTGAGCTCAGGTGCACCCTGTTTCCTTTGATCATCATTGAGATGTTTCTACAACTTGATTGGAGTCCACTTGTGGTAGATTCAATTGATTGGTCATGATTTGGAAAGGCACAAACCTGTCTATATAAGGTCCCACAGTTGCCAGTGCATGTCAGAGCAAAAACCAAGCCATGAGGTCAAAGGAGTTTTCCGTAGAGCGCTGAGACAGGATTGTGTCAAAGCACAGTTCTGGGTGAGGGTACCAAAACATGTCTGCAGCATTGAAGGTCCACAAGAACACAGTGGCCTCCATCATTCTTAAATGAAGAAGTTTGGAACCACCGAGACTCTTCCTAGAGCTGGCTGCCCAGCCAAACTGAGCAATCGGGGGATAAGGACCTTGGTATTGAGAAGTGACCAAGAACCAGATGGTAATTCTGACAGAGCTCCTCTGTGGGGATGGGAGAACCTTCCAGAAGGACAGCCATGTCTGCAGCACTCCACCAATCAGGCCTTTATGGTAGAGTGGCCAGATGGAAGACACTCCTCAGTAAAAGGCACATGACAGTCGGCTTGGAGTTTGCCAAACGGCACCTGAAGGACTCTCAGACCATGAGAAACAACATTCTCTATGATGAAACCAAGATTGAACTCTTTGGCCTGAATGCCAAGTCCATGTCTGAAGGAAACCTGGCACCATCTCTGCGCTGAAGCATGGTGGTGGCAGCATCATGCTGTGGGGATGTTTTTCAGCAGCAGGGACTGGGAGACTAGTCACGATCGAGGGAAAGATGAACGGAGCAAAGTACAGAGAGATCCATGATGAAATCCTGCTCTAGAGTGCTCAGGACCTCAGACTGGGGCAAAGGTTCACCTTCCAACAGGACAACGACACTAAGCACACAGCCAAAACAACGCATGAGTGGCTTCGGGACAAGTGTCTGAATATCCTTGAGTGGCCCAGCCAGAGCCCGGACTTGAACCCGATCGAACATCTCTGGAGAGACCTGAAAATAGCTGTGCAGCTACACTCCCCATCCAACCTGACAGAGTGTGAGATGATCTGCAGAGAAGAATGGGAGAAACTCCCCAAGCTTGTAGCGTCATACCCAAGACTTGAGGCTGTAATTGCTGCCAAAGGTCCTTCAGCAAAGTACTGAGTAAATGCTCTGAATTCTTATGTGAATGTGGTATTTCGTTGTATTTTTTTTAAATACATTTTAAAAAATGTCTAAAAATCAGTTTTTGCTTTGTCATTATTGGGTGTTGTGTGTAGGTTGATGAAGGGGAAAAAACAATTTAATCCATTTTAGAATAAGGTTGTAACGTAACAAAATGTGGAAAAAGTCAAGGGGTCTGAATACTTTCCAAATTTCCATTTTTTTTCCTGGTAAGAGTCAGCCTTGTGGTTTTCAGAGGAATCTCTTCCTGGCATATGTGTTGATGACTATAACACTTGTTGATGACATGCTGATTAAGATACTGAGCCATGAATGAGTGACAGTGTTCCCTCTATCACCCATACATCGATCTGAATATGACTTGATCAAATGACTTCAGAGTAGGTGAGGACCCATATATTGTATATAACTTCTCTAGGGCCAGTGGGACGATTTCGTCCCACCTACGTAACAGCCAGTGGAATCCCGTGGCGCATTATTCAAATACCTTAGAAATGCTATTACTTCAATTTCTCAAACATATGACTATTTTACACCATTTTAAAGACAAGACTCTCGTTAATCTAACCACACTGTCCTATTTCAAAAAGGCTTTACAACGAAAGCAAAACATTAGATTATGTCAGCAGAGTACCCAGCCAGAAATAATCAGACACCTATTTTTCAAGCTAGCATATAATGTCACATAAACCCAAACCACAGCTAAATGCAGCACTAACCTTTGATGATCTTCATCAGATGACAATCTTAGGACATTATGTTATACAATACATGCATGTTTTGTTCAATCAAGTTCATATTTATATCAAAAAACAGCTTTTTACATTAGCATGTGACGTTCAGAACTAGCATACCCACCGCAAATTTCCGGTGAATTTACTAAATTACTCACGATAAACGTTCACAAAAAACATAACAATTATTTTAAGAATTATATATACAGAACTCCTCTATGCACTCGCTATGTCCGATTTTAAAATAGCTTTTCGGTGAAAGCACATTTTGCAATATTCTAAGTAGATAGCCCGGCATCACAGGGCTAGCTATTTAGACACCCACCAAGTTTAGCCCTCACCAAAGTCAGATTTACTATAAGAAAAATGTTATTACCTGTGCTGTTCTTCGTCAGAATGCACTCCCAGGACTTCTACTTCAATAACAAATGTTGGTTTGGTTCAAAATAATCCATAGTTATATCCAAATATCGGTGTTTTGTTCGTGCGTTCAAGACACTATCCGAAAGGGTAAAGAAGGTTGACGCGCCCGACGCGTTTCGTGACAAAAAAATTCTAAATATTCCATTACCGTACTTCGAAGCATGTCAACCGCTGTTTAAAATCAATTTATATGCCATTTTTCTTGTAAAAAAGCGATAATATTCCGACCGGGAATCTGTGTTTTAGTACAAAGAGAGAGAAAATAAAAACATGGGGTCGCCTCGTGCACGCGCCTCAGTCTCATTGTCCTCTGATAGACCACTTACCAAAGGCACTAATGTTTTTCAGCCAGGGGCTGGAATTACATCATTCAGCTTTTTCCCGGGTTCTGAGAGCCTATGGGAGCCGTAGGAAGTGTCACGTTACAGCAAAGATCCTCAGTTTTCAATAAAGAGAGTCAAGAAGAACAAGAACTTGTCAGACAGGCCACTTCCTGTAAGGAATCTTCTCAGGTTTTTGCCTGCCATATGAGTTCTGTTATACTCACAGACACCATTCAAACAGTTTTAGAAACTTTAGGGTGTTTTCTATCCAAAGCCAATAATTATATGCATATTCTAGTTTCTGGTTAGTAGTAATAACCAGATAAAATCGGGTACGTTTTTTATCCGGCCGTGTAAATACTGCCCCCTAGCCCTAACAGGATAAGAAGGTCTCTTTCAGAGCCATAGATGCAGTATACTATATAGGCCTACTGTATATGGCATTTGTCCGTTTCTCCCCTGCACTATAGTACTACAGTATGCCACCCTCTGGCCAGCTGGCCTCAGTCACAGGTTGGCATGGCGACAGGAGGCGAGTGGCAGACCTCAGCGGTGTGTGTGTGTAGTAGCTGGGCTGTCTGTCTGTCTTTATACCTCTGACTGTGTTAGCTAGCTGACTGTGGCTGCTCCCAGGGCTACAGAAAGACTGCAGAGGAGAGGGTGTCTGTGAGATCAAACGGGGGGCCCTGACAGTGATGAGAAGCCAGGCAAATTAAGAGCGAGCTGGGCAGATATATTACCAGAGAGAGGCAAGACGGCATGTAGAGTGTCTTATGCCGGTCTGCCTGCCGCAACTACAACAACAAGAAAAAGGAAGCCGTTGCCTTTTAACTCCACTGACTGGGGCCAGGATTAGTAACTGTGTTTTGGTATGTCGGCTCGGCCTTGTGTCACTCAGTGCTTTGAGTCTTCTCACAGGTTCATCTCAAAGTGAGGGATGTTGTTCACACAAGGTGGAATTGTGCACATAGCACTTTTACTGGAGCAACATGAACAGTTTAGGTGGATTTAGGTAATACCCACATGAAATAATATTACAGTTTACTGTAGAATACTACAGTACTTAACATTTGATTCTGTAGTTAACTGTGGTTTACTTTAGAATACTGTACTACACACTGTAGTATCCCTCGATCATGTGTAGTACTTACTATGGAATTGTGTTGTGTATTGTAGAGCACTGTAATAAATACTACAGTATACTACTGTCCACAAAAACACTAAAGTAATTACTATAGTATAAACTACAGTATTTCATTTGCATATAACCTGCCCATTCTCCTCCCCCATATCCTAATTTGTGCCACCCATAAGTGAGAAGCCTACATGCCAAGTATAGACCATATATTGTTTTCAGACCTTAGTCATACCTACCTACAGGCTATGAAAATATTGCTCTCTGAGTATTTTGTCCAGTAGGTTTTCTCAAGGAGACAGCCCCCACTGCTATGCCAAAGATAATAAAACAAAAGCGATATAGAAAATACTACAGTATTGTCTGCAAAGATACTACAGTTTGCAACAACAGAAATAATTACTATAGTATATATTTTACGACAGTATTTATACTATAGTAAACTGTAAATACTACAGTATACTACAGTCATGTCCACAACGCTTTAAAGTACGCAAAAACACTCCAGTGAATACTATTGTATTTATACCACGTTCATCAGATGTTTAGCTCCATCAGAATAGAATAAACTTTATCTTAAACCTTTCATTTCTCTCAGGGAAAAGAAGAATACACGATTTAGGGTCCACGGTTGGCTCCACTGATGAAACTGTAATTTTACCTACACTTTGATGTTTTCTTCATTCATTAGCTTGGCTGCAGTGAGACTGACTGAAGTATATGAGGCCATCTTTTTGTGTTGTCTAATTAACTGTAATTGCTTATTTTGTAGCCGGGCTTGTATCAACTGCATCGCCTTGTAATAAGATAAATTGTATGGATGGTCTGAGGACTAGCGACGCCAGAGAGAAGACACTCCCGCTGTCACTCACAGCCTTAGCATGTACAACTGCCGCCAGTAGCCTTGTTATTACGCCCTCCGCTCACTACTGGAGGAAGACTACTCCAAGGAAGATGAAGTCATTTATTTTACAGGAAGGAATTTGATCTCCACGCTGTCAGGCTGAAATACTTCAGTATTGTTTTGTTGACGTGTCTGTCTGCTGTGCAGACTACAGTTTGCTTTGAGGTTCTTGGGTGCTATGCGTGTGATATGTTTAAAGGTCCTGGTACTAATACAGTATCTTCATACAGTTATATAGTTTTGACATATTTATTTGATAAAGATTGGATTTAAAGTTAATTAATATTAATAACTGACCATATCATGAGTGACGTGGATCTAGTTTAACTAATTTCTTTCTCCGGTGACTTGTAACATTATCGCAGAGGTTACGATTTCATTACCATGGAATATTCAAACCTTATTCTCCTGGAATTCTTTGAATGGCCCTCTGTCAGACCCCTCAGTGTGTTGTGGTGAATGGCAGGCAGCCTTTGACGCAGGGCCAAAGACAGATCTCTCTGGGACAGGAGAGTAAATTACAGGCCAGAGCAGGCCCTAATGAGACCCGGGGGGTCTGGGTGACCCCAGCAGGCGCGAGCCCAGCAAGGCTCAAGGTGTGTCGCTAGTACTCCCTCTCCTCTCTGTCCCGGGCCGCCAGGGCCGTGCAACACAGCGCCGCTCTTCTGGGTAATTAATCATACAGCTGATCTGGAGTCAGCCACTCTAATGACAGGCCTTCCCTCCAGCGCTGTTAGCATCTTCCCTCTCCGTGCAGCCTGGTGCCAGTAGGTCTACTCCTCTGAACACTAGCTCGGATCAGGTTTCAGCCCAATGGGAGACACACTGACACTGCTACTGCCCTGTAACCTGAATCTGGTAGTCCACCACAGACGGATCAATATAGAACATTACTACAGGACCCATAGAGGCATTGTGATTGTGATGCATTAGGGAGTCTGTATATTATATAACTGGTGAAAATGTGGAGGGGTATACTAAATGAAGGATAAAGTTGTGGCTGCCTTTGCATTCCCTATATAATGCACTACAATTTGACCAGAGCCCTTCAGCCCTTTGTCATGATAACAAATAAGCAGGCATACCATACTGATTTGGTTGTGCACTTCAGTCCATCTTTGACAGAGTTATTTATAACCTCTCAGATGTATTGTGAGCAAAGTGACTTTCCGTGTAAAATTGTATATGTATTAGTGAAGCCCTAATCCTCTTGTCCAGAGCCATGTCATTATCCAGCCATGAATCTCCATCTTGTCTCTTCAAACACTTGATGATGTCTGCTCTGCTTCCAACATTCCTGAAGTGGCTGCTGCAGTAAGGAATCAACCAATTACTCAACAAAAGCTGCTGTCTTTCCAGTACAAGTATGGCTGGATTGTCGAAGATAACACTCACTTTAGATTTCAGTGGAACTCGGACGATCATTTGACCACTGTCAAACAGATAGGATATGTTGATTGTAGATGACTTGACCTAAATATGAATATGTATATATTTGTTAATATGTATGGTATATAAAGTACCAGTCAAATGTTTGGACACACCTACTCATTCAAGGGTTTTTCTTTCTTTTAACTATTTTCTACATTGTAGAATAATTGTGAAGACATCGAAACTATGAAATAACACATGGAAACATGTAGTAACCAAAAAAGTGTTAAACAAATCAAAACATACTTGAGATTCTTCGAGGTAGCCACCCTTTGCCTTGATGACAGCTTTGCACACTCTTGGCATTCTCTCAACCAGCTTCATGAGATAGTCACCTGGAATGCATTTCAATTAACAGGTATGCCTTGATAAAAGTACATTTGTGGAATTTCTTTCCTTAATGTGTTTGAGCCAATGTTGTGATAAGGTAGGGGTGGTATACAGAAGATAGCCCTATTTGGTAAAAGACCAAGATCATGTTATGGCAAGAACAGCTCAAATAAGCAAATAGAAATGACACTCCATTACTTTAAGACATGAAGTCAGTCAATTCTGAACATTTCAACCTTGAAAGTTTCTTCAAGTCCAGTCGCAAAAACCATCAAGCTCTATTATGAAACTGGCTCTAATGAGGACCACCACAGGAAAGGAAGACCCAGTTACCCCTGCTGCAGAGGACAAGTTCATTAGAGTTACCAGCCTCAGAAATTGCTGCCAAAATATATTCTTTACAGAGTTCAAGTAACAGACACATGTCAACATCAACTGTTCAGAGGAGACTGCGTGAATCAGGCCTTCATGGTCTAATTGCTGCAAAGAAACTACTACTAAAGGACACCAATAAGAAGAAGAGACTTACTTGGGCCAAGAAACACGAGGAATGGACATTAGACCGGTGGAAATCTGTCCTTTGGTCTGATGAGTACAAATGTTTTATTTTTGGTTCGAACCGCCATGTCTTTGTGAGACGCAGAGTATATGCACGGATTATCTCTGCATGTATGGTTCCCACAAGCATGGAGAAGGAGGTGTGATGGTGTGGGGTGCTTTGCTGGTGACACTGTCTGTGATTTATTTAGAATTCAAGGCACACTTAACCAGCATGGCTAACACAGCATTCTGCAGCAATACGCCATCCCATCTGGTTTGCGCTGGGACTATCATTTGTTTTTCAACAGCACAATGACCCAAAACACACCTCCAGGCTGTGTAAGGGCTATTTGACCAAGAAGGAGAGTGATGGAGTGCTGCATCAGATGACCTGGCCTCCACAATCACCCGACCTCAACCCAATTGAGATGGTTTGGGATGAGTTGGACCGCAGAGTGAAGGAAAAGCAGCCAACAAGTCCTCAGCATATCTGAGAACTCTTTCAAGACTGTTGGAAAAACATTCCAGGTGAAGCTGGTTGAGATAATGCCAAGAGTGTGCAAAGCTGTCATCAAGGCTACTTTGAATAATCTATTTAACACTTTTATTGTTGGTTACTACATGATTCCATATGTGTTATTTCATAGTTTCGATGTCTTCACTATTATTCTACAATGTATAAAATAGTAAAAAGAAAGAAAAACCCTTGAATGAGTAGGTGTCCAAACTTTTGACTGGTACTGTATACATACAAACATTTAAATTAGTAAAGGCCTATGAGTCCAACTCACTTGAAGTGCCCACTCAAGTCTCTAGACGGACAAGGATTTGTTGCCTGTGAGAGTCACCATAGAGGATTAAAGGAAGGCCACACATTGTCTTTCCCCTCTGCAGTCCCCCTCAGGATTCCTCTTGTATTCATCATAAGAGGCCTTGAGAACCCCTGGCATTACTGGCAACCAGGAGTGGAGCCAGCAGGCCTAGTCTTTATGACGTTTCATTAGTTGTCCCATCCACACATCATAATCCCCATTTATCAGAGAGGTTCTCTGGAGCCGAGTAGGGAACCCTACAAATTAGCAAGAGGCACCATTGAGGAAGTGCACTGGCAGACTGGAGGTCAGGAGACTAATGTATAGCCTCTTTCCTCTAAGCTCCTGTCTTTGTCCTTTGATAGGGGAACATGTGATATCAATTATCATTACCATTGTAGGTTTTTTTTTGTTGTCAGGAGCCCTTTTCTAGGTTCTTCCATTATCATCCTCTCGCAATGCCTTTTAAGTATCACAGATAGCCGAGGAGGCAATCAGACGTGCAGTCATTGTTATCTTTCAAAGGAAGAGCTTTTCTCCTCTGAGTGAATCCAGTTGTCTCTCACAGCAGCATTACTGCTAGTGTAGACTAGAAGGTTCATTAAAGGTTTAAAGGCATCAAAGACTTCCCCTTCGCAATCCTTTAAAAGGCCATGAAGACCCATTTTAAAACACATTATTTTTTGGCTCATCCTAAATATCAAGCAGCTATCAACCTGGTTATATGACTGGGACATGGAGATTTCTTTTAGATTAAGTTTCCTTGGGTTCATACCAAAAGACCATGTTGAAATATTTTATGGATTTACTTAATCAATTTTAGAAAATAAATGTCATTGTGTAGTATTAGTACATGTCATCGCCTGTGCATGTGAGTCAGCATTTGTTGCACTTAAACACGTGAGTAGAAGTTCTTACGCTGAGGGAATATACAGTAGTTCTACATTGTGTCTGTCCCCCTGGCTCTTAAGGCTTAGTCTGAAGACCTTGGTCAACAGGGTCCAGTGCCCAGACTAAAACTTAATTTAGATGTCAGGTTTAATAAACAAACAGAAATGTTTGCACTAAATTAATGTCAGAAGGTACATTTACACAGGTGGATGTTTGCTGCAAACTGACAACTTTTACAGGAGTGTTTTCACCTTTGTGGAAACAAGAAAAACCATCTTGGCTGGTACATTAATTGAGAAACAGTTCTCATTTTCAATAATGACCTGGCAGAGCCAAGGCAAAAGAGACAGAGACGGACACATCGACAGACTTCCAGTGGATAACATAGTGACGACCAGGCTGCTGAGTAAGTGTGTAAATATCATTGGTTGGGTGACTGGGGTGGCTTTGGGGTCTGTGGATGGTGTGTTCTCTCTGTGGCTGCCACAAGCGTGATTCCCCCCCCCCCAACCCCTCCTTCTCTCCTCCCATCCCCAGAGTCTCTCAAGCCTCTCTATTGCCCTCTAATTGCCACTTAAGCACTGTTCCTTTAGAATTACCCCATGGCAATCCAAGTGTGAAGATATGGTGAAATAAACTTTACGTGTCTTCAAAGCTTTTTGCTTCTATAATGTAACCCTTTAGGCCAAGGGGTTCACTGTTGGAGCCTGGCCCTACTGATGGAATTAGTATGTTTGTTTACATCAGTGGTCATCAACCTCTTCTGAGTCAAAATGCAAGCTGAGATCTACGGCTCAGATTTTTTTGTTGTTGAACATATCTTTAAAAAAACGTAAGCTTATGCAACGTTAATCAAACAGTTCTGTAGCAATGAGGTTTGTGCAGTAGGCTATAGGCCCAATACATTACCACTACATATTGGCTTGAATTGCCCTGCCAATATTGTGCTTCTCAGACCATTTAGAAATATATTTAAAAAATTGTAGGTATATGATCACGCTGGTAATAGATAATTGGTTGTATTACTTGTGAGGGACAGCTGAGTGAGCATAATACATTATTTTTTTTATTTTTTACTGGACTGATAAACTGCATCTGATGGTCAGTCTGGGGGGAGGGAACAGTGGTGAGACTGCCTCTCATCTGACTTACTGTCTCTCTGCTCTTTCAGTCTTCTAGCTGATGGCGAAACTCAAGTCGCACTGCATTATTTCTGCCTCATGCTGTCAGGGATTTCTTCGTCGGAGGGAAGGGAGGGTGGCTGCCGTCAACGACGGCACTGTGCTACACCCCCCCTCCCCAACCCACCTATATCTGGAGGTGGCTCCGGTTCTGGCCATTCCAGGCAGTCGGGCCACTCTGGCATCGCCGGGGGGCAGTCGGGGCAGTCTGGCAGCTTGGGGCAGTCTGGCAGCTCGGGGCAGTCTGGCAGCTCGGGGCAGTCTGGCAGTTCCGGGCAGTCTGGCCACTCCGGCAGTTCAGGGCAGTCTGGCCACTCCGGCAGTTCCGTGCAGTCTGGCCACTCCGGCAGTTCCGGGCAGTCTGGCCACTCCGGCAGTTCCGGGAAGTCTGGCCACTCCGGCAGTTCCGGGCAGTCTGGCCACTCCGGCAGTTCCGGGCAGTCTGGCCACTCCGGCAGTTCCGGGCAGTCTGGCCACTCTGGCAGTTCGGGGCAGTCTGGCCACTCTGGCAGTTCGGGGCAGTCTGGCCACTCTGGCGGCTTCTGACTAGCGGGCAGCTCTGGCGGCTCCTGACTAGCGGGCAGCTCTGGCGACTGTTGACTGGCGGGCAGCTCTGGTGACTGTTGACTGGCGGGCAGCTCTGGTGACTGTTGACTGGCGGGCAGCTCTGGTGACTGTTGACTGGCGGGCAGCTCTGGTGACTGTTGACTGGCGGGCAGCTCTGGTGACTTTTGACTGGCGGGCAGCTCTGGTGACTTTTGACTGGCGGGCAGCTCTGGTGACTGTTGACTGGCGGGCAGCTCTGGTGATTGTTGACTGGCGGGCAGCTCTGGTGACTGTTGACTGGCGGGCAGCTCTGGTGACTGTTGACTGGCGGGCAGCTCTGGTGACTGTTGACTGGCGGGCAGCTCTGGTGACTGTTGACTGGCGGGCAGCTCTGGTGACTGTTGACTGGCGGGCAGCTCTGATGACTTTAGACTGGCGAGGCTGGGTTTACGCACTAGATGCCTGATGCGTGGTGCTGGTACTGGATATGTCAGCTGTGAAACACACACCTCTAGGCTAGTGCGTGGAGCGGGAACAGGATATATAGGACCATTGAGGCTTACTGGCGGTCTCGAGCTTAAACCTGGCATCGCCCTTTCTGGCTGAATGCCTACTACCCCCTACTACCCCCTGCGGGGCGCTGGTATAGCGCGTACTGGCCTAAAAACACTTGGCCTCGCTATAACACCCATTACCCCGAAGCATAATACCTGTCCATTAACTGGCCTCCGAGAAACAGTCCGGGGATTTGGCCTGGGGCTCCAAACTTGCCCCGCCAAACTACCCATATGCCCCCCCAATTTTTTTTATTGGGGTTGCCTCTCGGGTTTAATCGCCAGTCGTGTTCCTCGGTAGCATTCCCGGTCTTTGCTCCATCTCTTCCATGTATCCAATCCAAATTCCCTCTGCTCCTTCCTCTGCTGCTTGGTCCTGGTTTGGTGGGAGATTCTGTCAGGGATTTCTTCATCGGAGGACGATATGGCGAAATCATCATCGGAAAATGAGGACCAATATGCAGCAGAGTTGAGATGGTTCATTTTGAATTTTTAATAAATTCCAAAACGAACATACAAAATAACAAAAACGAACGCACGATACACTGACAGTCCTGTTAGGTTTACACACACTAAACACGGAACAATCTCCCCCCAATACACAGACAAACACACCCAACTAATATAGGACTGCCTTCAATTGGAAGTCTGCCTTCAATTGGAAGTCCACCCCAATTAACTCAACATAGAAACAGATCAACCAGACTACACATAGAAATACATCAACATAGACCATAACTCAAAACCCGGAAATAATAAATCAAACGCCCTCCTAACTAACACACCACCCTGAACCACATAAATCAAATACCCCCTGCCACGTCCTGACCAAACTAAAATGACAATTAACCCTTATACTGGCCAGGACGTGACACATGCGCCCATATATACAGTGCATTCGGGAAGTATTCAGACACTTTGACTTTTTCCACATTTTGTTAGGTTACAGCCTTATTCTAAAATGTATTAAATCATTTTTCCCCTCAATCTGCACACAATAACCCATAATGGCAAAGCAAAAACTGGTTTTTAGACATTTTTTAAAATTCATAAAAAATAAATAACTGAAATATATTTACGTAAGTATTCAGACCCTTTACTCAGTACTTTGTTGAAGCACCTTTGGCAGTGATTGCAGCTTTGAGCCTTCTTGGGTATGATGCTATGTACAAGGTTGGCACATGTTTTTGGGAAGTTAATCCCATTCTTCTCTGCAGATCCACTCAAGTTCTGTCTGGTTGGATGGGGAGCATCAATGCACAGCTATTTTCAGGTCTCTCCAGAGATCTTCGATCAGGTTCAAGTCCGCGCTCTGGCTGGGCCACTCAAGGACGTTCAGAGACTTGTCCTGAAGCCACTCCTGCGTTGTCTTGGCTGTGTGCTTAGGGTCGTTGTCCTGTTGGAGGGTGAAACTTCGCCCCAGTCTGAGGTCTTGAGCAATCTGGACCAGGTTTTCATCAAATCAAATCACATTTTATTTGTCGCATGCGCCGAATGCAACACCTTACAGTGAAATGCTTACCGACAACCCTTAACCAACAATGCAGTTTTAAGAAAAAATACATGTTAAGTAAAAAATTGATAAGTTAGAAATAAAAGTAACTAATAATTAAAGAGCAGCAGTAAAATAACAATAGCGAGGATACATACAGTGAGTACCGGTACAGAGTCAGTGTGCGGGGGCACTGGTTAGTCGAGGTAATTGAGGTAAAATGTACATGTAGGTAGAGTTAAAGTGACTATGCATAGATAATAAACAGAGAATAGCAGCAGCGTAAAATAGGGGGGACAATGCAAATAGTCTGGCTAGCCATTTGATTTCCATTTCACCTTTATTTAACCAGGTAAGCTAGTTGAGAGCAAGTTCTCATTTACAACTGCTTTATCTTGGCTAGGTCGCAAAGCAGTGCGACAAAAACAACAACACAGACTTACACATGGAATAAACAAGCATACAGTCAATAACGCAATAGAAAAAACAAGGTCTATATACAGTGTGTTCAAATGGCATGAAGAGGTAAGGCAATAAATAGGCCATAGTAGCAAAGTAATTACAATTTAGCAGATTAACACTGGAGTGATAGATGAGCAGATGATGATGAGCAGATGGTGCGTAAGTAGTGATACTGGTGTGCAAAAGAACAGCAAAGTAAATAAAAACAATATGGGGATGAGGTAGGTAGATTGGGTGGGCTATTTACAGATGGACTTTGTACAGCTGCAGCGATCGGTTAGCTGCTCAGATAGCTGATGTTTAAAGTTAGTGAGGGAAATGTAAGTCTCCAACTTCAGCGACTTAGGGGTAGGGACCTAGACTTGGAGTTCCGGTACCGGTAGCAGAGAGAACAGTCTATGACTAGGGTGGCTGGAGTCTTTGACAATTTTTAGGGCCTTCCTCTGACACTGCTTGGTATAGAGGTCCTGGATGGCAGGAAGCTTGGCCCCAGTGATGTACTAGGCTGTACGCACTACCCTCTGTAGTGCCTTGCGGTCGGAGGCCGAGCAATTGCCATACCAGGCAGTGATGCAACCAGTCAGGATGCTCTCGATGGTGCGGCTGTAGAACATTTTGAGGATCCGAGGACCCATGGCAAATATTTTCAGTCTCCTGAGGGGCAATAGGTTTTGTCATGCCCTCTTCACGACTCTCTTGGTGTGCTTGGACCATGTTAGTTTGTTGGTGATGTGGACACCAAGGAACTTGAAGCTCTCAACCAGCTCCACTTCTGCCCTGTCGATGAGAATGGGGGTGTGCTCGGTCCTCCTTTTCCTGTAGTCTACAATCATCTCCGTTGTCTTGATCACGTTGAGGGAGAGGTTATTGTCCTGACACCACACGGCCAGGTCTCTGACCTCCTCCCTATAGGATGTCTCATCGTTGTCGGTGATCAGGCCTACCACTATTGTGTCATCAGCAAACTTAATGATGGTGTTGGAGTCGTGCCTGGCCATGCAGTCATGAGAGAACAGGGAGTACAGGAGGGGACTGAGCACACACCCCTGAGGTGCCCCCATGTTGAGGATCAGCGTGGCAGATGTGTTGTTACCTACCCTCACCACCTGGGGGCGGCCCGTCAGGAAGTTCAGGATCCAGTTGCAGAGGGAGGTGTTTAGTCCTAGGGTCCTTAGCTTAGTGATGAGCTTTGAGGGCACTATGGTGTTGAATGCTAAAATAAAGTGGTGATCCTAACTGACCTAAGATAGGGACTTTTTTACTAAGATTAAATGTCAGGAACTGTGAAAAACTGAGGTGTATGTAAACTTCTGACTTCAACTGTAGGTGTTCCTTTTGTCCAGGTGTGAAAGGGCAGTAGAGATTGCATCATCTGTGGTCTTCTATTAGGACATTTAAACCAGTGGAGGCTGGTGGGAGGACCTATAGGAGGATGGGGGTCGTTGTAATGGCTGGAATGGAAGTCATTGAACTGAGTCAAACGGGGTTTCTATATGTTTGAGGTCTTTGATATCATTCCATTAATTCCATTCCAGTCATTACAATGAGCTCATCCTGTTATAGCTCCAGCCTCCTCTGATGTAAAGGCCTGTATTTTATCTGCGGATGTTCTAACACCAGCAGCGCAAGCTTCCTTCTTTTGCACAAGTGAAGTAAGCTTGGAAAAACTGAACATTTGTCCGAACTCAGAATCAAATATGCTTCCCAAAAATAACATGGTCACTGTGGTAGAACGTTTGTTTTGATTGGTGTTTTTCTGCATTTATCAAAGTCCCATCAGGTAGCCTGATTTCAGATATGTCCATGTAAACTGGATTATTAGGGAAATGGTTCTTTTTGCAAAGCATGTAGCCATTTAAATCAAACTATTATATTAATCTGACTATTCACCATCATCATACTATTGTGTGCACGTTACGTACTCATTGTCAGTCAGCCATGGAAACAGGTACGGCTCAGTGTAAGAAGGCGTATGAAGGCCGTCCTCTCAAGGAACTGGTTTTGCCACTGTGCTGGATGGTAGAGAATACTTACTGAAGTGGTACATCTTTTGAACATCTGGATTGTGGAATGCTAATAGTTGTCAGTATATCAGTGGGCGAGTGATCTCTTACTCATATCTCTGGATAAAATAGCAAAGAAAAATGCTGTTGATGTTTGTGGTCTTCCTCACAGAATCATCGCTGTAAATAGCTTTGCTGGTCCTAATTTGGAATTCTCTGTCTGGACTGTAACTTCTCAGAAATGTTTGTGTAAAACAAATGGCCCAATTACTAACTTGGCTCTGCACTGTTCACAATAGACATTCCTGGTGTTTCTTGTCATCATCCCTCAGTAAGAAGCCTCTTAGTAAGCATGTTTATTTGGATGGGAAGCACCTGTGGGCCAGGGATGGGATTAGGAGTCATCTCAGACTCCAAAGACGGTTGTTCTTACCTGATCGGTAATGCTCTGTGTTATTAAGAGGGCTTCTTTCACCTGCACACAGGCTCCGCTCAACGTCTCAACGCTTCACGGCGCGGCTAGCCATTCCTGTCATGTTAATCAGTAGGGTCTGTACTCTCTGAGGGTTGTCGTGGACATGGTCTAGCGCTGCACCTCTCGTCCTTCCATAGAGGCTGGGGGGGGGGGGGGGGGGAACGGCACGTTCTTCAACACGTTATTTTACTCGTTGCGTTCTTTTTGGATTCAGCCCTCGTTGTGGAAAGATGTACGTATGTGCCTTATCGAGAGAAATAACAGTTAAGGTTGTATGCTATGCATGGTTTTCATCAAAATCACTCACATGCCACTGGTGAATGTTTTGAGCTGTTGCAAACCACACGCGTAAGGCTAAGCCACCACAAACGGAGCTGAAACCAAGGTATTGGCAGGGGAGGTTTCGAGAGTGCCATGTTTGTAATTGTGGGGGGAAAAAATACTGTCGTTTAGTGTCACCACAGGGAGGCATTTTATTTTTGCATATATCAGCAGTGAGAGTAATGGTTAGGGGTCTTGGCATCCTTACTCAGTGTTTTATTATTTATATAACAGTCATACTTGTCTTTGCAATGTAGTGAGTCTTGTATGAGGTGACCACAGGCACAGCTTGTGAGGTTGTTATATATGCAGGAGGAAACGACCACACACTCTCTTAATCAGCAGTTGCACATCTGGTTAGGTATGTCAATATTTATCACCAAGATGTCATCTTTATACAATTTCCAATTCTCCAATACAGTCATCTCCAGGATACATGGTTATTCATACTAGGCTTCTGCATTCACATCCACCTCTGTCACAGCCTCTGACTGCGTTGTGACAGACAAGTTCGGGTCTGTCTGACAAGTGTTTCCATATGGACAGTTGAAACAGCACGTTACTGTGATAATGAAAGCCAGTCCTTTAATCTCCGACATAATCAATAGATTATTTTTTTTTTTAAAGGACAATATTCGTGTGACAGAGATGGACAGGAAGATGGGTCATACACGAAATGAGTGTCTTTTGAGTCCCTTTATTTTAAGTCGAAAATTGTGCACAATGGGGGGAGAGAGAGGGAGAGAGACTTGAGAAAAGTAACCCTCGTGTCGAGTCAATGACTCGTGACTGATAGCCTAATTGTCACAGGCACCATCTATCATATGAAAAGGGAGAATCAAAACATTGCAAGAACAGAGCAATCAGCGTGTTGGTGATAACACTGTGGAATAAAGGATCTTTCATCTTAATGGAGGCAATAAATCAGCATTCTGGTTGGGATTCGACATCTCAAATGTATAATTGTTCTCATTCGCATCTGGAAGATTCTTATTCTAGTTTGACAGAAAATGAAAGGCATTCATTAAAGAACTTTGGACTATTTGGATTTCTGATGTAATTCAAAAGGCCAAACCTTGAGGTTCTGACTTTTTTTTTTTACAGCAGACCCTGAGCTTTCTGGGTTATCTTATCATTAGAGCTGCTGTGTGAGAGAGTATTTTCTCACAGTTCACCAGACTGTAAAACCGGGGGTTAATTGATATTGCCTTTGGGTGAAAGGGTCACTTCTTTTACCCAAAACATATCCTTTTTGGCAGTTTCAAGTTCTCAGAGATTTGTTTTGACCTCCTTTCTCTTTTAGAGGAAGCGGGTGAGTATCCTCAGGTAACGGTGAATGATCTTGCCCCAAGTCTTTTCACATGAATAGGCACCTTGAAAATAACCACACTACCTTAGCTGTTGGGGCAGAGAAGTTCTTTTGAAGTCTGGTAATGTACACCAACCCCTCCCTCTTCCTCTCTGCTTTATTTATGGTATTTGTTTCAAGCACAGACGAGAAGAAAATGTTTTTAGTTCATTCATATTTTGAGAGAAAAGGACTGTGGAGAAAACATTTATATTTGTTCAAGAGGCAATCAGCAGTTGCTGCATCCGTTGTTTTACGTATAAATGAATGACATGTACGCATTGATTCTTGACAAATATAACTTATAAATGTCTCAGTTTAACTATCGTACCCCATCAGAACCCAAATATAAGCTTGTAACAAGCTGCTTGTTCTACTCCAATGTTTGTAAACAAAGTAAATGTAAACAAACACTATGGGCTCTATTCAACCCGCATCGGGGAAGTTCAGCTTTACAGCGTGGTTGAAATTTAAAGGCAATGTTCTTGCTTTAGTGGAGACTGCATTCTAATAAATGCTGCATATGTCGGCTCAATCGAAAATGACCATCACGTTTCCACCGCAGAATCCGTAACCCTTCAGCTTTACAGATTGAATAGAGCCTTATAGCCTCAAAACGTGGTTTAAAACTATCATTTTGATATCAAGGATGGTCAGTTGCTGCAGGCTCTGTTATTGTTTCAACTGCTGATTGGCCCTTTAAAGGGTTAGACCGATGGCCCTGGGTGAACTGGGTTATGTTGGGTGGAGGAGGTATTGAGGTTTTCTATCAGCTCTTCTACTCCTTTCTTCCCCTCCCCATCTGGCAGCTGGTTCATCATTGTTAATAGACACCAAAGTGCTAAATGTTGTTTGTCTTCAGATAGTGGCGGACCTGTGAATGCACGACTTTTTGGAGTGTGTCATCGAACTTTAAAAGCCGCCCACTGTTCCTGTTGGCAGACGAAGAGAGATAGTCGTGTGTAAGTAATGGCCTGCATTTGATCCGGTGTTGTTTAACCCAATGGCTCACACTGCCGGACAACAGCCGCCGAGAGGAGAAGATCTAACACATTTACACCTCCCCGAGATCAAAGATTTCTCCTCTTTCTTGTGGATTTATACGCTTAAGCAAATGAGCTTGTGTGTAACCCCCTCTTTGTCTGGTGTAAGTCAGTCTTTAGTGTAGAAACAAATGGGGGTATTATGTGTTTCACGGTGGAAGAGGTGGTATCAAAGGTAAGCAGACCCCAGTCTATTAAGCCCTGTAAACTGTACAAAGCACAATGGAGACAGTTGAAAGGACACGGTAAATGTTTTTTTTTGCGGCTTCCCTTCAAAAAGCCATGAGGATAAATAGATGTGACATAATTGGCCTTAATATTGAACTTCAGGGGATTTGAGCATTTAGTATTTATTAGGATTCCCCATTACTTGGGAATACTCTCAAAGATGAGAAATTTGAGTACTATTTCTCCCCCCCCCAAAAAAAAACAAGTATGGGCCAATTAAACAATAAAAGGCAGCAGACATTTTATTCAGGTACTCAAAGTTTTGAGCTCAAGGCCACTTATTTATCTCATTTAATTTTGTCTGGCACAAAATCTAGACATAACATTGTATGCTTTTTAGTTGATGCTCTGAACTGAATGCATCTATCTAGAAAGGCTGGTACGTCGGGATGTCTAGGAGGCCCAGTTTGAAGCATCGCCCTCCTGAATCAGACCTGTCTGCAGCTGTAGAGGACTGGGCTTGGACACTCATTCCTCGTCTTTGAAATAGGCCATCATTAGATTTCATTATTTTATGTTATAGGCCTACGTGATTGGTAAGTAGGCCTATATTATTTGACGGATCTGATATTTAGTGTCTGACTATGCCAGGTTGTGTGGTTCTTTGCAGCCTGAAAGCATGCAGGGGTAGGGCAAGAGGATTTGGAGGTGCGCTAGGCTTCATAATGACCTGTTTTGTATGAAAATTGTGTGCAGAATGTTAAAAACCTTTGGCGACACCGACCTTGGCAGTTTTTACATCATAAATAATTTTGGGGGTGTTGTAAAAAAAGCCTGCGGACATTTTCTTGTTTTTTCTGGACATGAGGAATATGCAAATTATGTTGATGTTGTTGAAAATACAAGGTTGTCGGTAAAAGAGGACCGTGGGCTCGTTTTCAACACTTTAACTAAGTCCAAAAATATATATATATAAAAATGTGGTTTGTTTAGGCTCTCGGTGCATGAATATTTGCCATTGCAGGTAACGTTGAAATCCCATTTGTAGTAGTTGGCTTGAGGTTACATCGAAACAACATTTTATTTTCAAACCAGGTAGGACTGAAGCACTGGAATTTGTTGAATCTGTAATTTGTTATGACACTTACCTGAGAGGCCTTCAGTGGGCTTAATCTGGACAGACTTTGAGGCAACATTGTGGTGGTTGTGTGTTTGCTGGGATAGCAGTCTACTGTTAGTGGATTAGTTTGCATGTTCACAGGAAATTGACAGCAATAGTCTTCACATATGACTTTCCACCAGACATTAAATCATTATAGCTAAATACTTTCCATTCTTTAATTACAGCTATCAAGGTAATCCGCTTCAGCAACACAAGAATCACATGAACTCCTGCTGTCATGTTAAATCAACATGCGTCTGAGTCAAGCTGAGATTCACCATATCAAAGGAATATCTCTGTGACTGAGTGGCAGAAGTAAACCTGTGGTTGATGCTAGGATAATATTTTGGAGCATACAGTATCACAGTCCTGCATTTGTGTGAATCATCAGCTCTATCAAGCCAGCAAAACACGGTGTCACGTTTTAGTGTTAAGAGTCTGAAGCAAAGCATCTATTTACCTTCTCTGGCTTACAAGGCTATAGTTGAGGTTAGGTTGGCTGTGGTGTCTTCCCACACGTGCGCAAACACACACACACACACACACACACACACACACACACACACACACACACACACACACACACACACACACACACACACACACACCCCGCCGGTTACAGTCCGGTGTGGCAGGCTCACCTTGGTTTGCCTTTCCCCAGCCCCCTTCACTGTAAATCAGAGGTTGGATTTACGACAGAGGCCAGTCACTCAGTTCATCATCACTTTCCACTCTGTCTCTCTCTCTGTCTCTCCCGTATGTTACTATAGGGTAGTCGAGGATATTGCCTTTTAATGTCCACCTTATTCTTTTATTATGTTGGAATATCAGAGCTGTCTAGTAATCTTATGACCTTTTTTTTTCCCTCAGCACAGAGAGGCTTCACCTGCCTGGTACAGATGTAGCCTGGAGACATTAGCATCCTGCAGGAAAGTCTGTTGGACAACAATAGAAGTTAGATTTGAATGAATTGGAAAGAATTGGAAGGAGGGAGTTTAAGCACACAGATTGTATTGATGGAGACAGCCTGCTGCATATCCTTGTCATTGCGGCTGCGACCAAATTCATGTTTCCAGATGAGAAATCCATCCCCATATCTGTGGTAGGCTGTCAATTTCTGTCTGGCAAAGAGGCAAACATCTTCTGGTTGAGCCCAATAAAGATTCAAAATATTATGCTTTTGGCAGAGATAAAGATATTTGGTTAGATAATGAGGGGGTAAATTCAAAGTTTATATAGTCTGTCTATAATACATCTGCAGTTCCCAGGCAATGTGGTAAACTGTCTTGTAAGCAATGTATTGGAAATGGACATAATCACTATTAGCCTACATATAAAGTACAATAGATGTTGATCCTTAAGCTTTTACACTCATGGCAATTGGCCTATATGGATATGGCTAAATTGAAATGTTTCTTACAGAGGAAATTTGAAATGCATATGCATAAGCATGGTAGCAATTGAAAGGAAACCGTTTGGAGCTATGGGGAAATGATTAGGACAAAGTTGAGGACAAAGCAGTTCACCTGAAACAAGACTAAATCAAAACATTATGCGGCTTTCTGCCGCATTTGTTGATAACGAAATCTGAAAATGCTCTGGATACGTTCAATAACACGATAACAGTATTCCTGGAAAATGTGGGGTAGATTCAACATACGACAAAAAAAAAATGGTTTGAGTGAGAGGACTACCTGGTGTGTCCACAGTTCCTAAATCATTCCAATGCACTTTTATGACTCAAAGAAGAATCTTCAACTATAAGGTGTTTTTTTTCAGCTCTCCTAGCTGTGCCGTTGATGATCTAGAGCGAGCAGACTTGTCGTTGTTTTGTTTGGAACACAACCCTGCATCCCTGCCATCACACAATAATTATTGTTGTTTACGCAATCCAAAAATGTACCATTATAAATCACCATCTGGGTCAGGTGGGCATCATTTTGTCATAGTATCCACAGAAAATGGTGCCCCTCCTCGGCCGGGCGGCGCTCGGCGGTCGTCGTCGCCTGTCTACTAGCTGCCGTCGATCTGTGTTTCTGTGTTCATTGTGTTTTGTCTGTCTAGGTCCGCAACTGTTGTCATTTCTGTCATTAGTGGGGGGGTATTTAGTTTGTTCCTTTGGGGTTGTGTGTTGTGCGGGATTGTTTGTTTGTCAGCGGGTTTACGCTGTGGCCATGTCTTCTCTATCGTTTTTATATTGGAGGATTTATTTTCTCGCCGGGCTGCGCCCCGTGCGTGATTTTCCCTTTGTGGATTACCTGTTTCCCTTTTGGGTATTGTGCACTCCCAGTGCCTTTTGATCACCTAGTGTTTGGGTGTGAATAAACTTCGAGCTACTGGACGATATCTCCTGCATTTGACTCTACTCCTTCCTCCTGCCCTAAGTACCCGTGACAGAATCCCGCACCACCAATTATTATGGAGTCAGCAGGACCCGAAGCAACTTCAGTAGCTGAGCAGGTGTCGCAGCACGCCAGCCTCCTCCACCGCCTAGCCTCGGCGATGGACCAAGTACTGACCCAACTGGAGAGCTGGGAGAGAGGTACCTCCTCCACCAGACCAGCTCCAGTGGCTCAGCTGGCGCCCCTACCGACACCCCCTGAAGTGGGCTCGAGTGGGATTCGGATTACGCCACCGAGGGAATTTGATGGGACGGCCGCTGGGTGTAAGGGGTTCTTACTCCAGATCGAACTGTACCTGGCGACCGTCCGCCCCTCTCCCTCCGACGAGGAGAAAGTGAGCATCCTCGTCTCCTGTCTTACGGGTAGAGCCCTGGAATGGGCCAACGCGGTTTGGGAGGGCCCAGACTCGGCTCGGGGCGACTACCCGGAGTTCACCCGTCGCTTCCGGGCGGTATTCGATCATCCCCCGGAGGGCAAGGCGGTCGGGTGAGAGACTGTTTCATTTGAGACAGGGGACGAGGAGCGCTCAGGACTTCGCCTTGGAGTTCCGGACTCTCGCCGCGGGATCGGGGTGGAGTGAGCGGGCCCTGATGGATCACTATCGCTGCAGTCTAAATGAGGATGTCCGTCGGGAGCTGGCTTGTAGGGACGCCATCACCCATCAGGGACGCCATCACCCTCGACCAGCTGGTGGATTTATCCATCAGGCTGGACCACCTACTGGCTACCCGGGGATGTTCTAGTCGGGGTCTGTTCATTCCACCTCCCAGCCCTCCTGCTCCACTGCCCATGGAGACAGGAGGAGCTACTCCGAGGAAGACCGGAGGGGGGGGGGGCCTCTCCTGCACCCACTGTGGACGCAGAGGACACACTGCGGACCGGTGCTGGACGGGTCCCCCCAGGAGTCCGGAGGGCAGGCAGAGCACTACATCGACCCCCCCAGGTGAGTCAGCACCAGACACACCCAGAGCCCCCTGTCGACCACATGTACACTTCTGTTTGTTTTCCCGATTTTTTTCCCCTCACTCCCAGTATAAGGCACTAGTCGATTCAGGTGCAGCTGGGAGTTTTATGGACCGTGGGGTCGCTAATAGGTTAGGGATTCCCCTGGTTCAGCTGGACCACCCCTTCCCTGTGCACGCCCTAGATAGTCGACCGCTAGGGTCCGGCCAAGTGGGGGAGGTTACTGTGCCACTGGTTATGACGACGTGGGGGGGTCATCATGTGGAACGTATCAGCCTATACCTCATCGACTCCCCGGCGTTTCCGGTGGTACTGGGACTCCCCTGGCTAGCCACTCACAACCCTCAGATTTCGTGGAGACAGAGGGCTCTTAAGGGGTGGTCGAGGGAGTGCTCAGGTAGGTGTGTAGGAGTTTCCATCGGTGCAACCACGGTGGAGAGTCCAGACCAAGTCTCTACCGTGCACATTCCTTCTGAATATGCCGATTTGGCTATCGCCTTCAGTAAAATGAAGGTGACTCAATTACCACCCCATCGACAGGGGGATTGTGCGATAAACCTCCAAGCTGACGCGGTCCTTCCTAGAAGTCATGTGTATCCTCTGTCTCAGGAGGAGACGGTGGCTATGGAGACATACGTCACGGAGTCCTTGAGACAGGGATACATACAGCCATCTAAATCACCCGTCTCCTCGAGTTTCTTTTTTGTGAAGAAGAAGGAGGGAGGCCTGCGCCCGTGCATTGACTATAGAGGTCTAAATTCCATCACAGTGGGGTTCAGTTACCCACTACCTCTCATTGCTATGGCAGTGGAGTCATTCCACGGAGCGCGCTTCTTCACCAAACTAGATCTCAGGAGTGCGTATAATCTGGTGCGTATCGGAGAGGGAGACGAGTGGAAAACCGCATTTAGTACCACATCTGGCCATTATGAGTACCTCGTCATGCCGTATGGGTTAACCTGTTAGGGCTAGGGGGCAGTATTGACACGGCCGGATAAAAAACGTACCCGATTTAATCTGGTTACTACTCCTGCCCAGTAACTAGAATATGCATATAATTATTGGCTTTGGATAGAAAACACCCTAAAGTTTCTAAAACTGTTTGAATGGTGTCTGTGAGTATAACAGAACTCAAATGGCAGGCCAAAACCTGAGAAGATTCCATGCAGGAAGTGGCCTGTCTGACAAGTTGTATTTCATCTTGGCTCTTTTTATTGATCTTTGCTCTAACGTGACACTTCCTACGGCTCCCATAGGCTCTCAGAGCCCGGGAAAAAGCTGAACGATATCGAGGCAGCCTCTGGCTGAAACACATTATCACTTTTGGCAAGTGGCCGATCAGAGTACTATGGGCTTAGGCGCGTGCCCGAGTCGACCCCATGCTTTATTTTCTTTCGTCTGTTTACCTAAACGCAGATTCCCGGTCGGAATATTATCGCTTTTTTATGAGAAAAATGGCATAAAAATTTATTTTAAACAGCGGTTGACATGCTTTGAAGTACGGTAATGGAATATTTAGAATTTTTTTGTCACGAATTGCGCCATGCTCGTCACCCTTATTTACCCTTTCGGATAGTGTCTTGAACGCACGAACAAAACGCCGCTGTTTGGATATAACTATGGATTATTTTGAACGAAACCAACATTTGTTATTGAAGTAGAAGTCCTGGGAGTGCATTCTGACGAAGACAGCAAAGGTAATAACATTTTTCTTATAGTAAATCTGACTTTGGTGAGTGCTAAACTTGCTGGGTGTCTAAATAGCTAGCCCTGTGATGCCGGGCTATCTACTGAGAATATTGCAAAATGTGCTTTCACCGAAAAGCTATTTTAAAATCGGACATATCGAGTGCATAGAGGAGTTCTGTATCTATAATTCTTAAAATAATTGTTATGCTTTTTGTGAACGTTTATCGTGAGTAATTTAGTAAATTCACCGGCAGTGTTCGGTGGGAATGCTAGTCACATGCTAGTCACATGCTAATGTAAAAAGCTGGTTTTTGATATAAATATGAACTTGATTGAACAAAACATGCATGTATTGTATAACATAATATCCTAGGGTTGTCATCTGATGAAGATCATCAAAGGTTAGTGCTACATTTAGCTGTGGTTTGGGTTTATGTGACATTATATGCTAGCTTGAAAAATGGGTGTCTGATTATTTCTGGCTGGGTACTCTGCTGACATAATCTAATGTTTTGCTTTCGTTGTAAAGCCTTTTTGAAATCGGACAGTGTGGTTAGATTAACGAGAGTCTTGTCTTTAAAATGGTGTAAAATAGTCATATGTTTGAAAAATTGAAGTTTTTGCATTTTTGAGGTTTTTGAATAACGCGCCACGGGATTACACTGGCTGTTACGTAGGTGGGACGATTTCGTGCCACCTACCCTAGAGAGGTTAAAAAATGCTCCCGCTGTCTTCCAATCCTTTGTGGACGAGGTTCTCCGAGACATGCTCGGACAGGGGGTGGTGGTGTACATCGATGACATCTTGATCTACTCTGCCACCCGCGCCGAGCATGTGGCTTTGGTGCGCAGAGTACTTGGGCGGCTGCTGGAGCATAACCTATACGTCAAGGCTGAGAAATGTGAGTTCTCCAAACGAGCCGTCTCTTTCCTAGGATATCGCATTTCCACCACAGGGGTGGTGATGGAATGTGACCGCGTTACGGCTGTGCGTAATTGGCCTACCCCTACGACGGTGAAGGAGGTGCAACGGTTTTTGGGGTTCGCCAATTATTACCGGAGGTTTATCCGGGGGTTTGGTCAGGTGGCAGCTCCCATTACCTCACTGCTGAAGGAGGGTCCGGTGCGGCTGCGGTGGTCGGCGGAGGCGGACAGGGCCTTCCGTCATCTGAAGGTTCAGTTTACTGACGCTCCGGTGCTGGCGCATCCGGATCCCTCTTTGCCATTCGTGGTGGAGGTGGACGCGTCCGAAGCTGGGGTAGGAGCAGTTCTGTCACAGCGTTCAGGCGCTCCTCTGAAGCTCCGCCCCTGTGCTTTCTTTTCTAGGAAGCTAAGCCCGGCGGAGCGCAACTACGATGTGGGGGACAGGGAGTTGTTAGCCGTGGTCAAGGCTTTGACAGTGTGGAGACATTGGCTTGAGGGTGCACGTCACCCTTTTCTCATTTGGACCGACCACCGTAACCTGGAGTACATCCGGGCAGCGAGGAGACTGAATCCTCATCAAGCCAGGTGGGCTATGTTCTTTACTAGGTTCCAGTTCACCCTTTCATACATTCCGGGGTCTCGGAACCGGAAGGCCGACGCACTGTCGCGTCTCTATTACACCGAGGAGAGGACCATCGATCCCGCTCCCATATTCCCTGCGTCCTGTCTAGTGGTGCCGGTAGTATGGGAGGTGGATGCGGACATCGAGCGGCGGTTCAGTTAGAACCCATTCCGCCTCAATGTCCCGCGGGTCTGAGGTTTGTTAGGTTCGTTCCGCTTGGTGTTCACAATCGCCTGATCCGATGGGCCCACACTTTACCCTCCTCGGGTCATCCTGGGGTGGAACGGACAGTGCGAGGCCTGAAAGGGAAGTACTGGTGGCCCACCTTGGCTGAGGATGTAAGACACTATGTCTCTTCCTGTTCGGTGTGCGCCCAGTGCAAGGCTCCTAGGCACCTGCCTCGAGGGAAACTACAGCCCCTCCCCGTTCCACAGCGACCTTGGTCTCACCTCTCGGTGGATTTCCTAACGGATTTCCCGCCATCTCAGGGGAACACGACGATCCTGGTTGTTGTGGATCGGTTCTCGAAGTCCTGCCGTCTGCTCCCGTTGCCCAGTCTTCCTACGGCCCTACAGACCGCGGAGGCCCTATTCACCCATGTCTTCCGGCACTACGGGGTGCCCGAGGACATCGTATCTGATCGGGGTCCCCAGTTCACCTCCAGAGTGTGGAGGTCGTTTATGGAGAGGCTGGGGGCCTCGGTCAGCCTGACCTCGGGTTTCCACCCCGAGAGTAATGGGCAGGTAGAACGCATCAACCAGGATGTGGGCAGGTTTCTGCGGTCATATTGCCAGGACCGGCCAGGGGAGTGGTCGAGGTTCGTGCCATGGGCCGAGATGGCCCAGAACTCTCAATGCCACTCCTCCACTAACCTGTCACCTTTTCAAGTTGTATTAGGTTATCAGCCGGTCCTGGTGCCTTGGCAGCAGAGCCAGACGGAGGCTCCTGTGGTGGAGGAATGGGTACAGCGCTCTCAGGAGACCTGGAGGGCTGTCCAGGAGTGCCTGAAGCGGGCTATCGGGCGACAGAAGGAGAGCGCTGACCGCCGCCGCAGTGAGGCTCCCATATACAATCCAGGGGATAGAGTCTGGCTCTCGACCCGGAACCTGCCCCTCCGCCTGTCCTGCCGGAAGCTGGGTCCGCGATTTGTGGGGCCGTTCAAAGTCCTGAGGAGAATAAACGAGGTTTGTTATAGGTTACAACTCCCTTCATATTACCGCATTAACCCCTCGTTTCATGTGTCTCTCCTCAGGCCGGTGGTAGCTGGTCCACTGCAGGACGCTGAGGTGCGGGAGGTCCCTCCGCCCCCCCTGGACATCGGGGGGCCCCCGGCGTACACAGTCCGGGCCATCCTGGACTCCCGACGTCGGGTAGGGGGCCTGCAGTACCTCGTGGACTGGGAGGGGTACGGCCCGGAGGAGAGGTGCTGGGTTCCGGTGGAGGACATTTTGGATCCCACTATGCTCCAGGAGTTCCATCGTCTCCGTCTGGACCGGCCGGCGCCTCGCCCTCCGGGTCGTCCCCGAGGCCGGCGTCGGCGCGCTGCAGGAGCCGCACGTCAGGGGTACTGTCACAGTATCCACAGAAAATGGTGCCCCTCCTCGGCCGGGCGGCGCTCGCCGGTCTACTAGCTGCCGCCGATCTGTGTTTCTGTGTTCATTGTGTTTTGTCTGTCTAGGTCCGCAACTGTTGTCATTTCTGTCATTAGTGGGGGGGTATTTAGTTTGTTCCTTTGGGGTTGTGTGTTGTGCGGGATTGTTTGTTTGTCAGCGGGTTTACGCTGTGGCCATGTCTTCTCTATCGTTTTTATATTGGAGGATTTATTTTCTCGCCGGGCTGCGCCCCGTGCGTGATTTTCCCTTTTTGGATTACCTGTTTCCCTTTTGGGTATTGTGCACTCCCAGTGCCTTTTGATCACCTAGTGTTTGGGTGTGAATAAACTTCGAGCTACTGGACGATATCTCCTGCATTTGACTCTACTCCTTCCTCCTGCCCTAAGTACCCGTGACACATTTGAAAGCATGTTCTCTTGCCAACGCGACTAGTTGAGTTATACAATACGGTATTAGGCTTTCAAAAGGCAATTCAGAGAAACAGAAACAACACATTTTGGTGCACATAAAATGGAGACGTGAGTGAATTCATGCGGCACATTTTCTTCACACTAAGACAAACAGGCTCATTCTGTTTAGAACAACCCGGGGTATGACGACATGTCATCTTGTAAACTGTACATGAAACATAGTGATTATAAAGGTTGACACTGTATATGACATGAGTTTTATGACATGGAAATGTGAAGTGCACATTCGGCTTGCTTGTATGACATCAAAGCGGTATTTATTATAATCCTCAACGTCTCATATTTCCAAATACATCTAGTCCTCTTAATTTACAGCATTTCCTTCACTCAGACAAACAAAACATTTGCAAAAGTTGCCTAATTAGCGGAGGAATGGGAGCAACTACTTGTCGCGTGCGGTGCTCAAGTTCAGAACGGCTGTCAGTCAAAACCCATCCAACGCTGTGAAGCGCAGAGCTCTGACGTAATGTGTTGCATGTTACTGTACAGCCACTGCGTTCCAATTGATGTGCTTATCAGTGCCCAAATCTGCCATTTTCAACACATACAGTATACAGGTATTCGTGTAAAGCCCTACGGTAATGCCATCAGCTAGCTTTTACTTGAAGATTTAAATCATTTCTGTCTCTGACCAGCCTTTGGGTAAACCCACAACAGTAAAGTTGTTTGGACTGTTCCTGTCTGTTTGTGTGCTGACCCCGCAGACAGCCATCTGCTTTTCAGAAGCCCGTTCCTCTGTGAGCTCCTGTGTGTGACGCCTGACATCATTCCTGTTGGATCTTCACGTCTGTAATTTTCAAACATGGCAGTCAGGCTGCTAGTAAAAATACACAGCTGCTAGTACTGGGTCATCTAATTTAACGCTGTAAACTACTTTTGCTGTATCACTGACCCAAATACAAAATGACCAGGATGTTTTTATGAGGAGTTATATTAAAATGGTTATGCACTTATTGTAAAAGAGTCAACACCGTGCTTTTTTTATCATACTTATTAACATCTGACGTATTGCTTGTCTTTTTGAAGTCCGACAACTGAAATATTGTTCTCACAAAACCAAAGACTCGCCGAAGTGCCAACTCCTGGAAGTGCAAAATCATCACAGGTTATCCCTAATGAGTCACCACAGTTCATTTGCATCAGGGCACATTAATTGCTATATCCCATTCAGCCATATCAAGAGGAAGTTGTTGTGTGGCACACACGTTATATCCAATAAGGTTAAATCCCCTGAATTATTCCTGTTCACAGGACGGAGAACATATTTATTGTCACGCCACTAATGGGCAGTGGGGAGGCGGAAGTGCCGTTTTAATTACTTATCATCTGTGCATCCTGTTTTCCCATCAAATCAACATCTTCAGTCCTTTGATGCCCACATCAGAGGGCCAAAGATAGCAATGTATCCACAGGTTGTGGGCGACAATCTCCCTTCCTTGCCTCACCGGTTATTATCTTCATCGTTTAAATGAAAGAGATCTGTGGTGATGTCCTTATTCATACAGTAGTTTATATTACATACACTTATATTGCTTACAGGTGAGTACGTTCTTGGAAAATAACAGCCTAGCAACATCCTCATTCAGTAATAGGCAAGGTAATGGAGTAACCCCTACCCATAATATGTACATATGTTACACCTGCTTTGGGTGCAACCAAATGAAGTCACTAGAGACTGGGGCTTTGTGCACTTGAACTCTTCAACTCCATTGAAGAGACGAGGGTTGCAGTTGAATGTTAATACATTCGATGAATACGCCGAAGGTTCCATCAAGAAGAAAGGTTAAAGGTGAGCAAGTGGACTATGCTGATGGCTATCTTTAAGTTTCATACTGTAGATGTTTAATGATTTGTATTACAGTTGCTTGTGTGTGATCACAGATCCAATATCACTATCAACAGGTTTGTATCATGAATTACTCATCAGCATTATGAAGCTCTCTGCTTCTGATTAAAAAAAAAATAATGTTTAGAAAGCCTACATTTACATTTTAGCAGATCAACTCACAATCCCATATAAATAGCATACACAGTATATAGAACCACGTCTTGACCTCAACACCCAGGTCAAGGAAACACACATGTTTGAAAATGTGTGTTTAATAGCACATACTTTACCAAACACAATGCCCATTTCACATACATGTTTTGGTGTTTTTCCAACTATGTTTGTTTGCAAACCTCCAGTTACTTAACTACTATTTGAGGTAGTCTGCAAACATTCACACTGTTCAGTAGAGGCAAATTGCTATTTTATTGTATTGCATTGCAAAAGAGGATTCACGCTGAATGTTTGCGGATTAGTGTATACCAGCAACGTACTAAAAAGGGTTCCCTTTGCCTTTAGACATTTATATCAAATAGCAAGGCCCTTGTTTTGAAATTCTAAAGATGCCAACTCTTTCCCTCAAAGAATTAGCTCTTATACTGTATGTCTAGTGGGTCATTTAGAGTTTTCACCTCACCATTGTGCTATATGAGATTCCATCCACAAATGTTTTGGGTCTTCCCCACCGCCAATGATGGTCTCGACAAAAGCAAGGGGAAGCCTCTCTAGTGCTGGCTGATGCACATGTATGGGAAGAGGACAATTGCAAACTGTATAACCTGTGCTTTGAAATGCCTACCCCTCTGCTTTGTCACGCTTGACACCTTGAAGTAAATACTTCAACTCTGCAGTTCCTCGTGGGGGAATGCTATAAGGTGGGGGAACACAAAGAAAGACGAATGTTGCATACCGAAACCAAAAAATACTTGAAAGGGATGGATGTTTTGTGCACTATGTAATGGGAATGCTGAAGTATGTCCATTTAATGCATTGCCTCTTTAAAATGTAATTCATTTGTTCTAGCATCAGGCAAAGCTTGTACCCACGGTATGCTTGTGGTCTGGGACAAGCATGACGACACTATTACCACACATCACTCATACCTCCCTGCAAGTTCAGAGTTCAACATCAGAGTTCACTTGGCTATTTGACTAAGCTGGGAGTTAGAACCAAGCCTCCATATGTTAGTTAGGACATATGGTTCTTCTGCTCAAGATGACCAGGCCAAAGGCAGTGTGGTGAGCCTCTCACCTCAACCTTCCCTAGAAGTCACCCTCGAAAACAGCCATATGGAAGGCAGGAGAAGCAAAGGGACTGGTTCTAGTGTACATCAAATTAAACAGCTCACTACAGTGGTAGATGTTTGATGTTAGGATTTGTAAAATAAAGGAAAGTATCACGGTGATTCCCATATAGCCTAATACATTATTTCCATAATAAGTCGTGTTTTAGAACTGTAGCAATATGCATCAATAGTTATAAATGTGGTGTATACCTTGTCATATACCTTGCAGTAGGTAAGGTTTTGGAATTGGTCAGTCAATATCAATCCTTTGACTGCATTATTTAAATTCCACTTTCCCTTGGTAGGTCACTAAACTAGTAAATAATTACATGCAATTACAAACATCCATCTTGGCCATGTACTGTTATAATTTCCACCTGGCACAGCCAGAAGAGGACTGGCCACCCTTCAGAGCGTGGTTCCTCTCTAGGTTTCAGTATAACACTTTGTGATATCGGCTGATGTAAAAAGGGCTTTATAAATACATTTGATTTGATGCAATAATGTGCCAATTATTTCATAAGACAGTTAAATATTTTAACACTCTTTATTTCAAATAAAAATATAAATTTATATCAGAATCTATATAAACTTGTATAAATCAGTGTTAATACATTTACAATAATGTGATAACAGCATAGAGAGCACCTTCTCTTCGAATAGTTGTTGTGACCAAAAATAATTAAGTGCCATTATCTATAAGTTATGTACAATACAGTAATTTACCGTAATAATCATATATCTCAAGTTCCATAGAGAAACAATCACAACTACTCTGCTATTTTTGAGTGACAAAATCAGAAGACCAAAACAAAAGGGTCTCCCAATAGTAAACTCCTTCCTTTCCACTTCGCTTGTCAGAAATCACATCAGTCCTTTAGTTAGACTTTCTGAAAGGCTACCGAAATCCATGGATTGCTGCTGATTCAATGTCTTTGGCAAGTGTGCAGACTTCGAGTTGCCTTGCTGCTGTGCTCCCCTCTCTGTGTTCTGCAGGACAAACCATCTTCACAGTCACACCGCTGGAATATCTCCAAACCTTGGGTGCCTTTCTTTTTGTGCTTGGTGCAGACCTGACCGTCTTTCAACACTGGCTTGCAGATCTTGGACCAGAAATGACGCGCACAGCAAAGTCCCTCTGCGCAATCTGAAGACCTCAGGCAGTGTTTTCCTTCCAGACCTGAACAAATACGTTAATAACATTAGCATATTGATGGCTTTGTGTATAACAAGACATATAATCACTCTGAGTCCATTTACAACAGTAAACTTCATAACTGATTTGTTACATACCTTTTGGGGTTTGTGAAAGATCTTGTGTGGGCAACTTGGAGTTCAGTTCCACTGTAGAGTTTTTCTCATGTGTATTGCTGAGTGGCACTATGTCCTCCATTCCGATGTGCTGAGCCATGTCAGGATCTCTGGGTAAACACACACCTAGGAAGGTAACAAGAAGATCAAACATGAGATGATGTGCTTGAAATTACACTAAGTCCTTCAACAAGTGTGTTGAATTGCTTAAATTCAACTGACTACACTTCTCTTCAAAAGTTCAAAGCAGTAAGGAATGGCTTTAGTCACATCTTCTAAGGCTCTATTGAACATATTTTGACGGTGTAATTTAACATGAAAGAGCTGGGACTTGTAGGCTACTCACCATTGCAGCACTGGTTTCCCGGGCAGCACACAGTGTCCCGGATACAGCGCTTCCTGCGCCTCTTGCATGGGAGACAGGCGCCTCGGGACACAAAGCATAAACCATGGTCACCGCACTCCTCATCCGTGGAGCACCTCAAAGACTGAAAGAAGAGAGGTAGATGATTAATGTATGCATTTACCTTTTTAGAATAGTATCCAATTTAAATAATATGCATACTGCTGATGGTAAACGGTTCAATTTAACTGAGGGAATCTATGGTTTTTAAACCTCCAATTTCAACATTTATAGCCTACTTTGATCAATATAAAATAGTCAACTTTTATGTTGCTGGGCTTACCTGTATGGTATCAATTGCCATATTTTGGGTCCCGCTGTCAAATGAAAAGTCGTCAGGGCTCGCGCTTATCGGACCAGCCACTAAAGGTATGTTCTTGATGGCATTTGAGTTGCGAAGCACGGATCCAGCGCATGCAGAATCAAAGTATCCGACCAGCATGTAAAAGACAGCGGAATAACCGAATGGCAGCATCATTGCCATTGTTGTTGTATGTAAGATGCAATCGTAGCCTACAACTCGAGGGCAGATAGGTGTACTAGTAGGAGGAGTAAACTACCACTGTAATCCTAGGATTCCTGATGCAAGATTTATACATGCCAAGTTGTTTGCATCCCGCCCCCAGCTATGTGTAACAAAGGGGTGGATGACATTTCAAAGGGCTCAACTCATGGTGCATCCCACAGTCAGTACCCATTGGCCGGGAATCCTATTCCAAAACTTGTCAAAAATGTTTGTGTACAATTACTGTCAATGACTCTTCACGAGATGGCACACCGACACATTTTCCCTCTAATGGACACGTTACCCGTATTACCGTTATGCAGCTACAGTCTTTCATTTGACTCATATTCTGTTGATAATGCGCAACATTTATTGATAACACTGGACATTTGCAGCCTATTTTATCCCAGAAAGGTGTCACTGGTTGCACTTAAGTCAGTATTTCGATATGATGAACATACCGGGGGCTACATTGTGTATATTGAGTCGTTTTTCGTTGTAAGCCTGTAGGCTACTGTTAATAAATGTTTATACCTTTTATAACTGAGGTCTATCAGGGGTCATCAAATGCCTCTGCAAATAGTTGCTCTCACTGATCCCTGGCGCCCCATGGTTTTTCTAATGGGTGATCATTAAAGACATTTACTCCCCATTAGCGGCATTTGATCCGTAATTGTAATGGAAGAACTTTGAAATGCACTTGATTGAAAAAAGTGGCGGGGATCAAAGGGGAATATGCTAATCGTGGAGAATGAAAAGTTTACTCATTGACTTATAAATATGGGTTGATTGGCACCCCGCGATAAAGAATTCACGTCGGTCTCTCTTTCACATCGGTCTCTCTGAAAGTCTTATGTAGCCTGTAAAACAATTAGACACAGAAGTAGGCATATTCCCTTCCCCTCGGATAAAGCTGTTGTCAGCCTAATTACCCCTACAGCACCTCTCGTGATGATGCAGCCTATTGTGCAAATTCCAACATTGTGGCATGATAATTACGTTTCAATACATCTGTAAAGAGAATTGTAAAAAAAAAACTGTTGTTTGATATCAGGCTATGAAAGAAAGACTGTCCAGTTTTTAAAACTAGCCTGCTCTTAAATTAGGAATAGTGGATTAGAAAAAGAGTAAACCCCCAAAAATATTTGCGATAGCACAAAACATCTAATTTGAAATAAGTTTAAAAAGGGGGAAATTAACATCTTTAAAATACTATAGGGATTTGTATCATGATTGAATAAAATACAAAAATATATAAAAGTTGTATTTTAAAGTGATTCAAATATTTTTCAAATCTTAACCATAGCCTAAGTAACTGAACCAGCTCATTGAGTGAAGTATTCAGGAACAAAATACGATTTAACAGTTTCAAAGTGCATGTTTGCCAAATAGCCTAGGCAAAGCCTCTGAAATAAATGGCTTTGATGTTGTTGACAAAGGTTAGTTAGGCTATAATAGGCCACCACAAGACAAACGTTCAATACACTTCATTAAACGTCAATTGGCAGCATTCATCCCGAAACGTTGGTCTTTAGGCTTTGTTTTAATTGTACATCCAAAGCCTACAGTGGTGTAAAATGAAGATTGTGTGAAGGCCCCTTTGATGGGTACAGATCAAACAGTCCTGAACCCCCATGTCTTAATCAGACGGCGTTTTTACAAACAGTCCGTTTGCTCGGCTTTTAGCGGGTTTTAACAGACATTGTCGGCTACTCAGCAAATTCATTTGGTAGGATGCCAGGTCTGATTTGAAATACCTGGTTGCGGCCTTATCCATTCATGCTACAATAGACCCTCACTAGCTAGAACCATGTCCCTAAAGTGTTAAATAAACACACAAACCGTTTGTGTTAGATTGAAATAATAAACGGGCAGAAAATGTACTTTATAGTTTAGTTAGATAAGGTAATCTTTCGCCTGGAGGGTCAGGTGTTCTTAAAGCTCCCTCCTGTGGTCAGAGTGGTTATCAAAGGAAGTAATAACAGTGTATTTAACATGTCATTCTATAAAATAAGCTGCCTTGTAGTTACAGGCCCAGTACAAAATACCAGTAAAGATCAGGGAGTAAGTAACCAGAGAACAGCTTCACAGAATGAAATAAGGAGCATCATCTTTCATATTGATTGAAAGTTACATTTTATTGTAAGAAAATGGCATATAAATAGCTGGACCATAAAAAAGCAGCAAGCCAAGTAATGACGACCGTTTAAGTTGTTTGATCTTGTCATGCAGCATTAAAACAAATATTGAAGATATCTTTTGGATGCCATCGATTTTAAGGCACTTTCAATAATGCCAAAAGCCGTGTGATGATGTTCACAACTGGGGTCAGCGACTTCAGTCATTCAGTGGATGACGGTGATAACATGAAAAGATCATTCAAGCTTGAGAAAATATGTCAAGGTTTAATTTGGCAAAACATATCCCAAATATTCAAATTAAATTATAAAAGTATAACCTATTTATACAGATATATAAAAAAAATCAGCACGAAATATTGATGTACAGAAATATTTACTTCTGGTCCTAAAATAAATAATATTAATATGTTTTCAAGCGCAATATAAAAGTTAGAAATCATAATATATCTGAGGCCTGTAGAATAGCAGCCATCTTGCCTTTCATTTAGAAATTCTAATGTTCTAAGGTCCATTTTAATGGGAAATTAATAATGTGAATAGTAGAATAATCTCTATATAACAGACTGATTGTATTTAGCCATGTATCAAAGTCCACTTGCTGCCTCGCTTTAAATTGTCCGTGTATTGACATCACCTCGTCTGGGATGTTTACATGGGATACAGCTTTTGTCAAATTGAGATCAAAAGTAGATTATTTAGCCTTTTAGCTAACCCTTACCCTAACCCTTTTCTTAACTTTAACCTAATTCTCCTAACCTGCTATGTTAATTATCCCAACCTGCTGAGTAAGTTCTGCTAAACCTACAACGAAAAGTACATTTTGACAAAAGCTGTGTCCCTTCCAGACAAAACCCCTGCTGTGTCCCTCTGGTAAGCCTGTTTTTGTAGAAGTACCAGTTTGCCCTCTAGTGGTATACACTGTTCTTTGCTGTTTCCCCACTCAATGGTTGGATCATCCCTTTGCACTCCCGAAGGTCGATGTCCGAGCCCCCAGGGAAATCTAATTAGCATAATTCAAAAATCCCCATTAAAAAAATCTGTCATGTTTAAACTAGAGATATCTGGGGGTTTTTTTTGCATCGGATGCGTCTCAATCCACCTCATCCGCCAATGATGTCGCACTACTTCATCTGCTGAAAGGTCACAGAGCTAGAGCTGTGTTTGTCAGACCATGAGACATCCCAATAATCGGTCTGCTCACAAAATCGTCTGTAGGGTCCGAATGGTTTGGCCTACAAACTATTATAACCCCTCTATGGAAATATGAGACTCTCACGAACATGTCAATTGTTTTTCTCTAGGATGCCCACAGGACTCACAAGACTTGTCCGAAGGTCCCCGGTACCAGTAAAAAAAACAAAAAAACTAATGGAAGTACTGTGTTTATGGAGACTGTTTAGTGCCAAAAATAAGGGGTTAAATACATGTTTATAGAAAAATTATTGTATATTTCCAGATCTCTCAGATATAGGATAGACACTTCAGAACAAACTTCCTTTAGAATGTTTTTTGGGGGGGACTATCTGTTGTTCCATGTAGTGAATCTGTTATTCAATGCGTTTGTATGGGCTAATAGCAGTAAGGCCAAATAAAATGTTTGATCAATGATTATAATTTTTTTTATATACTGCAAGGGGTCTTAAAATTCTAAATCAAATAGCTAAATGATCCTTGGTGTGACCTTCTTAAAACAATTCCATATAGCTTAGTAGAACCCCCCCCCCCCCCCCCCCCCTTTTTTTTATGATATATTTCTGCACTATTAGGTTGGAATAATATTGTGAAAATGACGATAATGCCCTTTTAGTGTAAGAGCTGTTTGAAAATATCGCCTGAAATTTCAGCCTGTTTTGGTGGGATGGAGTTTTGGCATACCTGGTGACATCACTAGGTGGTAATTTAGTTAATTGACCAATAAGACAGTTACAAACCTTTCTCCCAATATAAGGTAGTTTTCAGTTTTCCCCTCCCCACTCAGACCACTCCCAGACAGTCCAAGCTAAATTCTTGCTTGAGAATGTGCACTTTGCTAAGAAACTATTTATATTATTTTTTACCATTTTAATTTAAAACAACCAGAATATGGTACTTAATTGTTACCCAGAAATGATTTGATATTGAGATAAAAAAAAAAAAAACAGCTGCATGTGACCTTTAATAAATAACTAAATGTTAATAAATTGAAAAGTCCAATACGTCCTCGCAATTTCTTAACACTGTAGGGCTTTAGAAAAGATCTGAACAGTGAAGGGAAGGCCAAAGTAGTTTTTATCGATCAAACAACTTTGCGCTTATAAATTGTGTAATTACATGTGTGTAATTGAAAGTGGCGTGTGTGTGTGTGTGTGTTTTTCCCAATGGAATACAGTATGCATAATAGACAATATATCATCTTTATGTGCTGTAATCATGTGTAACATCCAAATGTATAATATGATACAAAGGAACTTGTAAAAAATAACATTTTGATTATTGATGACAAGCGTTTAAAAGAGAGTCAAACCCCCCCCCCCGTTGGAATTGTGGTCCATAAACGCTACAACAGTGAGCAGGAATCTCTCCCTCTCAGTCCCAATCCACTCAGTATCACAAGTAATCACTGAAAACACTGGTATTGTAAGTGCTAACAGCCACAACAAATACATAAACCTAAATATACAAATGTGTGACAAAAATAAATAAAAAACCTCTCCATGAAGCGATCCATGGTTGACGGTGATGGTGAGAGACTGAAGAGGACTTTTGTCGTTCTAAAACGTTAGTCCCAATGCCACCTCGGAGGAGAGTGGAGCAACATTGGTGAAGGCATCTTGGTGACCCAAAGCGGTACGAATGCCCCATTCACTGTCACTGTCCGTTCACAGCATCATCAACTGTCTGTCTCTCTGTTCTCTGCTGCCAAACCCTTGAAAGACTTCCCCAGAAAAGTCAATTATGAGGCAGGACTAGGGAGCTACTGGAGAGGCTACTACACATGGAGGGTGGCGTTAAAAATCTGTATCCCAGCCAGACATGTCATCGGGAGGAGGGTCATTGTTGTCCTCTGGGAAACTGTCAAAGTTGCTTGTGTCAGTTGAAGACGAGACCTGATAGAGAAGAGGAGGGGCTGGATTAATTGCATGCAATGGTTTAATAAAGGAAGTCATGCTAACACTGGCATGCTCTTCAGATGTGTCGGTTTCACGTTAAAAATGATGCATCTTTTTACTTACTTCAGGGATGATTGGAGGAGTCAGGGTTCCTTTCCTCAACCCTTCCCAGTTAAAGCCTTCAAACCATCTGAGATTCAAAGAGAGAAACAGATTAAAAAAATAGTTATCTTTGCTGTTGTTTTTTTTCGGTCTAAAGTGCAATCATGGCCATTAGCCAGGCTGGTTAAAGTAATTAATTGACTTACTTGTGCTTTTGGATATCTTTGACTCCATTTTTCAAGTTTCCAAGTCTTTCAGAAGGATTGTCCCTGCATAGTTTCTTTATCAAATTGGCAGCATTTTTGGTAATCTTCTTTGGAAATTCAATCATGTCGATTCCTCTCAGAATTATATTGTACGTCTTCATTGGATCTGGCCCTGAGAATGGCGGGCTGAAAAAGAAGCAGGAGCATTCATTGAAAACAAATACGTGGTACTTTAAACCGACATCTAGATGTGGGTGGGGTTACAGGTATGGGAGACAGTGCAGGCATTCCTTCTGATCCCAGTCACTTGTTCTATTGGATATACAATAAAATCTCCTACAGCCATATCCACAAACTTCCTCCCTCACCTTCCAGTCAGGAGTTCGTACATGAGGATTCCCAACGACCAGTAGTCAGCGGAGATGTCGTGCCCCTTGTTCAGGATGATCTCTGGTGCCACGTACTCCGGAGTCCCGCAGAAAGTCCATGTCTTTTTCCCAAACCCAATCTTCTTGGCAAAGCCAAAGTCCACCTGTGAAAAGACAGGAGCGTCAATGAGATCTCATCGACTGCACACCCTTTCCAGCAGCTGCTGCGGGTCTTGAGCCATATTACTATACTGCAGGTGTGAAGGTGTCCTCAGGTCTCTGTCCACTCACCAGCTTGGCATAGCCTCTGTGATCCAGAATGAGGTTCTCGGGTTTGAGATCTCTGTAGATGATCCCTTTGGAATGTAGGTAAGCAAAGGCCTCCACCACACAGGCTGTGTAGAACCGTGTGGTCGAGTCTTCAAATGAACCTCTGCAATGTTGAAGACATTATTCACCCAAGTTACAATGATGAAGGCAGGGGAAAGCAAGGCAACATGGTATCATTTGAATGTTAATTGGCTGAGAGACGCATTTCCCGTACCTGTCCCTAAGTATGGTCCAGAGCTCTCCCCCAAGGCAAGCCTCCATCAACATGTAAAGATACTTGGCATCTTTGAATGTCCTATATAGCCTGAAACACGCACCAAGAACATGTCAACTGTAAATTGCGTCCTTTTGTTGAGGATAATGAAGTAGTCTGTCGGAAGAGATATCAGTAGAGACACCTGGCTGAGATATCTCTACATCTAGCTAGTATCTGACATCTCTACATCTACAGTGCCTTCCAGAAGTATGCATACCTTCAGAAAGTATTCGTACCCCTTGACTTATTCCACGTTTTGTTGTTACAGCCTGAATACTTTTTTTTTTTACACACAATACCCCATAATTAGAAAGTGAACATTTTTGCAAATGTATTGAACATGAAATACAGAAATATCTAATTTACATAAGTATTCAAACCCCTGAGTCAATACATGTTAGAATTACCTTTGGCAGAGATTACAGCTGTGAGTATTTCTGGGTAAGTCTCTAAGAGCTTCGCACCCCTGGAGTGTACAATATTTACACATTATTCTATTTAACATTCACATCGACGGGGATGTAGTGGAGTGGGTTGAGAGCTTCAAGTTCCCTCTGTGTCCACATCACTAAGGACCTATCATGGTCCAAACACACCAACACAGTCATGAAGAGGGTATGACAATGCCTCTTCCCCCTCCGGAGGCTGAAAAGATTTGGCATGAGCCCTCAGATCCTCAAACAGTTCTACAGTTGCACCATTGAGAGCTTGAATGGCTGCATCACCGCTTGGTATGGCAACTACAGAGGCGCTACAGAGGGTAATGCGTACGGCCCAGTGCATCACTGGGGGCAAGCTCCCTGCCATCCAAGACCTCTATACCAGGTGGTGTCAGAGAAAGGCCCTACAAATTGTCAATGACTCCAGCCACCCAAGTCATAGACTGTTCTCTCTGCTACTGCATGGCGAGCGGTACCGGAGCGCCAAGTCTGGGATCAGAAGGCTCCTGGACAGTTATACCCCCAAGCCATAAGACTGCTGAAGAAAGTTAATGAAATGGTTACCCAGACTATTTACATTGATGCTATTTTTTGCACTGACATTTTTGCACTGGCTCTATGCACACTCACTGGACTCTACCCACACACTCACACATACTACACTGACACACACACACACACACACACACACACACACACACACACACACACACACACACACACACACACACACACACACACACACACACACACACACACACACACACACACACACACACACACACACACACACACACTATTATCTATCCTGATTGCCTAGTCACTTTTACCCCTACTTACAGTACACGTACATACTGTATTACCTCAACTACCTCATACCCCTGCACATTGACTCGGTACCGGTACTCCTTGTATATAGCCTTGTTATCGTAATTTTTTTGTGTTACTATTGCCTTTAGTTTTTCTTATTTGCAAATTTGTATACATATTTCGTACTTTTTAACTCTGTATTGTTGGGAAAGGGCATGTGAGTAAGCATTTCACAGTAAAGTCTACACCTGTTGTATTCAGCACGTGACAGCACGTTTTAAGTTATTGTCCTGCTGAAAGGTGAATTTGTCTCCCAGGGTCTTGTGGAAAGCAGACTGAAACAAGTTTCCCTCTAGGATTCTGTCTGTGCTTAGCTTTATTCTGTTTTATTTTTATCCCCAAAAAACTTGAGTCCCTGCCGATGACAAGCATACCTACAACATCATGCAGTCAACACCATGCGAAAAGCTCCCTGATCTTTGTGGTTGAATCTGTCTTTGAAATTCACTTCTCGATTGAGGAACTGTACAGATGTATGTGTGGAGTACAGAGATTATGTTGTCATTCAAAAATCCTGTTAAACACTATAATTGCACACACAGTGAGTCCATGCAACTTATTATGTGACTTGTTACCCAAATCTTTTCTCCTGAACATTATTTAGGCTTTCCATAACATACTTATTGACTCAAGGCAATTTGTAAAAAACTCTAAAAACATAATTCCACTTTGACATTATGTATTGTGTGTAGGCAAGTGACACAAAATCTCAATTTAATCTGTTTTGAATTCAGGCTGTAGCACAAGCAAATGTGGACAAAGTCAAGGGGTGTGAATACTTTCTGAAGGCACTGTATGTAGCTACCTGACGATGAAGTCTGAGTGGGCCTCCTGCATGATCTGCTTCTCGGAGCGGATGTGCTCCTGTTGCCGAGTGTCCACGATGTGCCTCTTCTTCAGGATCTTCATCGCAAAAGTTTTGATCTCATCGCTTTTTAGCTGCACCTGCAGGACACAGACGACGCAAGAGATAGAGCATCTCAAGGTCAACGACCACTAAAAGCGAAGTTGTAAACATGTCCTGGCTGTGCAGATCAAGTCTTAGTTGAGCCATTTTTAACACTTGTTCTGGGACCCAGTAATAGCAGATGAGTCATGGGTCTATTTGTAACTCCGGAGGACCTGAAAATAGTTTGACTGGGAGCAGACATTCTTCACATTGCCTATCTCAGGGAGCATGTCCGGGGTCATTTAATCCCCGGGACGTCTAGCAATGGATTGCACTACAGTGAACACGATGACTGGAGGCAGGCGAAAGGCCACTTGTTTTTACTGAGGATGCCGCAGTGCCGAAAATAGGACAGGGCAGGGGATTCCTCTTTAGGCCAAGCTGCTGGGCTTTCACTTTTCCGCAACTCTGAGACCCCACTGGTCCGCATTGCTCCATTCTAGCACTCACTTGATCAACCCTCACTTGCTCTGTCTATCTGTTTACATGCTTTCGAGTCTTTTATGTGTCAGTTTAAGTGTATATTCATTTTTATTGACAAAATTCAAATTGTGCATTGCAATATACAGATAGCTGCCAAAATAAAGGAAACACTTGAGTAAATGAGGGATACAAATTGTATTGAAAGCAGGTGCTTCCACACAGATGTGGTTCCTGAGTTAATTAAGCAATTAACATCCCATCATGCTTAGGGTCATGCATAAAAATGGCCAGTTGCCCATTATTTTGGATACTATGGCTAGAAGAAGATATCTCAGTGACTTTGTAGAGGGGTTTCAAATGAGCATAAGGGGGTGTTCTGGCAGCTCATGGTGGCCCAGTGCTTTATGTTGGCATTTCCTTTTTTTGGCAGTTACCTGTACAATGAGTCAAAAGTATTTTTTATATTCATTCAAAATATAAATCATGTGTATGTAATTATTAATCAATCAATGTTACAACTAGACATAGTTGAAGTCTTGGCCTACATTTGGTGTAGTTAATCTCACAATTCTATTAGGACTGTACTACAAGCAGACTGAAGTTGGAAAGTTTCAGAGAACTCCTATGTTTTGTAACGCTGTGGGTCACATGGCAGGGCTCCATTACCTCTTCTGCCCTCATAGTGGAAAGTTACTTCAAATAGCCCAAAGACATTCTTGCTACCTGACCTGAGACTGCTCCGTTACAGGACAAGAAGACCACTGATCCTTCCTGTCCTATATCTCCCAATTAAGTTCAAGTTCTCTTTGCTCTTTATTCCCTGCCAATGGTTTATAATGAAATAGGACATGTGTCTCAATAACTGTCTGGAAATGTAGAGCTCCAAAAATAAGGCATTCGATGATTCAACGATGTCTGCATCTAATTACCTTCCCTTGTAAATGAAATCACTCGACTACAGTAATCGTGTTCACTCCTCCTAGCAATTTTACCACCGTGGAAAAACTCACATTCTCATCCATGGGCAACCTTGACTATTCAGTCTACCCAGTTGATACAGTATGACAAGACATTGGGATTGGGAGTGAAACAGTGTACAAAGAGAGAAAGACGTTATAAACATATAGTACATACAGACAAACAGTACATACTTTATTTAAACATCCTACCAGCTCCACACGTCCGAAGCCTCCGACCCCCAACGTGTCAATTATGTTGAAGTCCACCAGCTTCAGGTTGCAGAAGAAGGCATTCTCTGCTTCATATCTACATTTTTTGAAGTGGAAAAAGGGAAACTTCTTAGAAGTCTGGATGGAGTAGGAGGTGATAAGTAATGACAATGGCGGGGAGGGAGCCGGGAGACTGTTCTGGCGCTCCCTCTCTTTCCGCACTGGGATAGGTAAGATCAACTCACGCATCTTGTCCACACCTTGGTCTGACCAAGTAGTGAAAAACAATCAATCAATTGGAGCCCTCTGATAATAGTCAATAGTATGGTCAAAAGAATGGAAGTATATGCCTTGCAGGACACAGTTGTTGATCTGTTGCTTCACCAACACTTTCTACACAGCATCTGTAAGAGTTCTTTCTCGAAAGTGGAGTTAAGGCGCCATTTCCAGTTCACATTTCGAGGATTCGAATATAGCGTTATCTGGGTGTGGAAGATTGGTGAATTAGCCAGATCTTCAGATTTTGTCTGCATGTATCGCAGTCCAAATACGCTTTCTCAGAGTCCTCTGGGTGTGTTGAGTTCAGAGTCCAGCGATTACAACCCTCAAGGTAGAAATCCTTACTTTGAAGAAACCACCCAGAGTATTGCAAACAAAACATAGAAAATAAACAGGCATACACTTCTGGTAGAGGTAACCTTCTAAAAGTTTCAATCCAAGAAAGAGCAATCCAACTCGGAAACAACTCTGCAGACAGTCAATGAATTAACTTTACAATACGTCTACTTAGACCACAAGGTAGGGAGAGACTAAAGCCTTGAATCCAGACTGCAGGACAGCGACTAAGGTGGGTGTCCTTGTCAAAACAAAAAGCCAAGTGTACTCGGCTCCAAGTACCAGTGACTACAAATACTGCCTGGCTGATCCCACTGGTATTAATAGCATTTGGACATTGCTTGAGGTTCACCCAGTTAGCATAGCTCTCACACCCCTGCCATACTGCCAGACTGAGCCTCCATCATCTGCAAGGCCTTACACCTCACTTATAAACTTGGAATGCAGATCACACCTCCGTATTAAAGAACCATTATGGACAGGATTTGGTCCCTCACTGAGCTGAAGTGGAGAGTGTCATTTTACTGATTTCCTGATCAGATTGAACAAACTTTGTTGTTAACTACAGTCATGACGGATGGTCTTCAATTCAGCTAATTGGTGAATGAGTGAATATAATAATCCTGTATGGTTGAATGGAAAATCTGACAGATAAGCAGGCCTGAAAATATCCTGTGAACAAGGCTATCAGGTTGTTTTCCAGACATCTGAGCTACTGAGTGATCCCCCAGAATCTGTGTTGGGACATGTAACTGAGTATCTGCATTATCTGTCCCATATGCTGAGAATTATCGCCCATCTTCAATGTGAGTTTGAGGTGAACAAAACAGGAAGCACCAATGTCATTTTAGTAGTATGAACTCACAGCACACCCTCTTTATCACGCTTTTTACCCCACTGCATCACACTATGCTGGTGGGACGTGAGTCCCCAAAGACGGGGAGAGGGGAGTTGCTACTAGCCACGTCTGTTACAAACTTCATGTCATCCTCGGATATAGGTGTCACCTTAATGCTTTCTGGCAGTGGTAGAAACTGACACCAGCCAATCAGAGAGGACCATTATGGGGGACTGTCAGGGAGCAAAGAACCACATCGAGTAAGCCTTGACTGAGGCCAAAGTCACATTACCAAACGCACATCAGCTGATCGCTCATCGCACTTAAGTCTGGTGACCCACCGTTGAAGCCCTACGTATTATGACGACCCATAGGTTCAGGGTTTATAGGTCTGCCCTCAACTAAGACTGTGTAGGCGGGTATAAAGACTTTACTAAATGCCACACAATAATTATAAACTTTTACAAGACCAAAGATCTAGTCAATGTCTACAGAAATGCTCAACTCATGTAAATGGTATTTTTACAGTTCTAATGTGTAATATTCGTAATTGTTGAGTGTATAGCCTAGTGTTTTTGTTTTCTGTTTCTATAGTAACGGCTTAAACACACATCTCCCCCATCCCCTCATTTGTGGCCCCCTGACTTGTCGTGGAGTCCATTTCACCAATCAACTCTCTCGAGGCCTTAAGAGGAAAAAGTTTACGGATGGGGTGTCACATAATGTAATTGGTGAGCTGCTGACAGAAGCTATGCTGAATGATGCCTCCAGTAGACCAGACTGTCAGAGGCCTCAGCGGTGTGGTGATTTTCCACTAGGTCGTTCTTCAATCCCATTCGTTTGTCCTAGGGTAGCCCATGACTCTGAGAAGCAGTTGGGACGTTTAGGTTAACGGTGACCTTCTCATAAAGCAGGACTGTGAATGTAAAAATCAGATCGAGTTCTAGACACTTAAACCATATGTATTTTGTTTCACAGCCCATATGAGGCATTAGTAGCCTACTGACTTAAGTCAAGTGACTTTCTTATGTAAGTGTGCAAGCCTATACACAACGCCATATAGCCTACAATGCTTGTAGGCATTGTAGGCTAGAAAAGTACTAGGAAAGATGTCTTCAAACCACAACATTGCACTGTATGGATAATGGATACGATAGTTACACAATGTCCTGTTATGAGGCACACTTATATAAAAATTTGGGTTGAAAAAAAATCCTTACTATCCAATTGAATTTCTCTCTGCTACGCCCCCGGCCCCTCAAAATACCAGAGCTGCTGCTGAAAAGCGTGCTCACGACAAAACAGTCACATTCCTCCATTCTGACATGACTACTTCCAATATCTGCACTATTGCTGCCGTGCCAGCTGTCAAAATATCTGCTAAGTCCCAACCTGGGGCTGGATGAGGCCGCTCACCTCTGGGGTCAATGCACAACTAAGACCGACCCATAGGGGTTTGACCTCCCACATGTTTCACAATACAGCCACCACAGGGGCAGAGATGACCAAAAAGTATCCCGATAGAAGTGGGCTACCAGGTGTTAATGCACAATGCAGCAATTTGACACGATTATATCCCCTTGACCTGAAGACCTGACAACTCAAGCCTAGGTCAGTTCAACTTGGTGTTATCCTTGTCGCATTGTGTTTCATTCATTTAGGCTACCTTGCATCTTATATTTTAAGAAGGCACGTGTTCATCAATCGTGTATCCTTTGATGTTGTGAACTTCTGATGATCTTAAACTATTTGACTCGAACCATGTACTCGTAATTGTACCTTCAATTTAATTTGCCCTATTTTCTATTAAACTAATATTAAAGCTGCACTATGCAGAAATCGCTCCGCCATTCCCTGATTGCTAAAGTTCTAATAGTTTAAAGCACGAATAGTCTAGACTAGAGAATCATTGTACCATCTAAACCACTGTGAAATATATTTTCCTTACCAAAAAAGATTGTATTTTCAGCTGTTTGAAGCTGGTGTACAAAACTGAAAGTCAAAGAGGCAAAAACGAAACTTAAGAACGGAAAGCATAGGAATAGCCCACATAGAGGATCTACTGCTTCTTAGACTTGCTTTCAATGAGTGACAGATCTATAGCTCATATTTCTATGTGAATTTGGTTGGGTCACCAAAAAGTTACATATTGCAGCTTTGCCACCATTAAATGACTACTCTACAGCTAATACAGCTCCATATATGTGCAGTTGTGTTGTGATTGTGTAGCCGTAAATGTCATGGCCTTGGGATGCTTCTGGTTCCTGATTCCATTCTCAGAGCTAAGCACGAGGTCTAACAGTCAAACATGAATGCTTTACTACAGCGCTGACCTGCCATCAATCTCATCTTTGTTCCCTGCCAGTCATATGGCAGTAATGGCAACTGGTGATCTGTGGGAGAGCTCGCTTCACATAACTCATGTCCACAAGAACAGGGATAACATTCAAGTACGGTTGTCAATGTAGGAGTAACTAAAACATAACATCTCTGGACAAAGAATGCATTGCACATTTGTTGTTTAATTGTTTTGCAATATAAATTCTGTTGATCCTCCAAAATGGGACAAATGCTAACTTTTATGCAAAAGTCTGAGCTACACATAACATTCAGCCTAACGAGAGGCCACATGACTCCACTATTTCCATATAAAGTAACCTATTTCTTATTTGGAAGTGCAGCATTTACAATATATGGTTTCCTGTCATTGTTCCAAAGCATAATTAACCTTGTGAATGCACTGGTACTATTCTTGAGCTGTCAAAGAGACACTGCCAAGGCTAGAACTAAAGGCCAAACACAAAAATAAACTCCTCTTGCCTAAGTGACTCTCAATATAGTATTTCAGCAGTCAACAGGTCACAGACCCATTTGATTTACCAATAACATTACAGATAAGGTCAATGAGTTGATCAGGTATTAGAAATTATACTTTTTGAAGACAATTGTACCGCTCTCTCAAAGAATGTGATTATAAAATAAGAAAACATAATGAAAAGTTTAATTAGGCTCATGAAAATCAAGAGACAGTAGAAAACGTCTCTACAACAAAACAGGGAGACTGAAAGGAGTTTAAGAACTCTCTATCCTTGAGAAGTCAATCACACACAAGTGGAAACTGCAAGGTCAACGCTTCTGGCCTGGCTGCCCTGCACTCTTAAGACTGTGTCACACGAAGTCATTTGGATTAAATTTCTGTTACAAATGCAAATTGAAAATTACATCATCTCACGCAAATTCTCTGATACATGAAGCAATTCAAACACAATTGAAATTGCATGCAACATCCAATCCTGTCATACATCACATCATGGTTTTATAAATTATTTGTTTATCAAACCGGTTGGTAATTGTAACAGCATTGATATAGACAAAATGCTGGATGTACAATTTAGCTATCTAGCCAAAACGTTGCCTATTTGCCTTTCTTTTTTTTCAAGCTAGCTGGCTAGCGTTAGTCTCCCATGCTAGCAACGAGATAAGCTAGCTAGCTAGTGCAGTTCATGTTGGACAATTTCAGTTGAAACTGTACAGCGAAAGGTCTGGGTTCACTTATAAAATGCTATTTATTGACTGCCAGTGTCACGTCCTGACCATAGTGAGTGGTTATTTTCTATGATAGAGTGGCCAGGGCGTGACAGGGGGTGTTTGTCTGTTTTTGTATGTCTATGTTCAGTTTCTAGTTTTGCATTTCTATGTTGGTGTTGTTTGGCATGACCTCCAATTAGAGGCAGCAGGTTGTCGCTGTCTCTAATTGGAGGTCCTATTTAAGTTGATGTTTGTCCCACATATGTTTGTGGGTGATTATTCGTTGTGAGTGTATTTGATCCTCCTGCATCACGGTTTGTTGTTTTGTGTATATTTTGAAGTGTTTAATTGTTCCATTCGGTTTCACTGGTTAAATAAATATGTGGAACTACGAAAACGCTGCATCTTGGTCCGCTCCTTCTAACAGCTGTGACAGCCAGACCATGTACATAAATCATGACTAGACATGATGTCTAGAATTTTTGATACGTTTCCCATGTCTCGTCTGTCGCAGTTTTTACCAGCACTGACAGCTGTGTATGACGAGTCATAGTTTTTACCAGCACTGACAGCTGTGTATGACGAGTCATGTCAACTTTTTTCTGCTCATTGATTGGACATTGCATTCATCCAGTTGCAGGAAATAGGATAGATTTGTATCTCTTGCGGTCCAATACAATTAGGTTGCAGGCAATTTTGTGAGGGTGACACGTGAAGCAACCCAGATGCAACTTTGTTTCAAGCAACATCAATTGCATCCAGATTGCTTTGTGTGACTTCGGATTTAGAAAAAATGGTTCAAAAAGGGTTCTTCGGCTGTCCCCATAGGATAACCCTTTTTGGTTCCATGTATAACCCTTTTGGGGTCCATGTAAAACCCAAAAGGGTTCTACCTGCAACCAAAAAGGGTTCTTCAAAGGGTTCTCCTACGGGGATAGCCGAACCTTTAAGGTTCTAGATGGAACCTTTTTTTCTAAGAGTGTGTTGCCACATTTTCCATGATTTCCATTTATAAATAATTGGGTGTTTGGATCAGCAATTTCATTTTGATATACCAAATAACTGATGGACACAGTAATATTTCAGTAGTGAAATGAGGTTTATTGGATTGACAGAAAATGTGCAATATGCATCAAAACCAAATTAGACAGGTGCATAAATTTGGGCACCCCAATAGAAAAATCACATCAATATTTTGTAGAGCCTCCTTTTGCTAAAATAACAGCCTCTAGACGCTTCCTATAGCCTCTAATGAGTGTCTGGATTCTGGATGAAGGTATTTTGGACCATTCCTCCTTACAAAACATCTCCAGTTCAGTTAGGTTTGATGGTTGCTGAGCATGGACAGCCCGCTTCAAATCATCCCACAGATTCTCAATGATATTCAGGTCTGGGGACTGGGATGGCCATTCCAGAACATTGTACTTGTTCCTCTGCATAAATGCCCGGGTAGATTTTGAGCAGTGTTTTGGGTCGTTGTCTTGTTGAAATATCCAGCCCCGGCGTAACTTCAATTTTGTCACTGATTCTTCAACATTATTCCCAAGAATCTGCTGATATTGAGTGGAATCCATGCGACCCTCAACTTTAACAAGATTCCCAGTACCGGCACTGGCCACACAGCCCCACAGCATGATGGAACCCCCACCAAATCTTACTGTGGGTAGCAAGTGTTTTTCTTGGAACGCTGTGTTCTTTTACCGCCATGCATAACGTCCCTTGTTATGACCAAATAACAATCTTTGTTTCATCAGTCCACAGCACCTTATTCCAAAATGAAGTTGGCTTGTCCAAATGTGCGTTTGCATACCTCAAGCGACTCTGTTTGTGGCGTGTGTGCAGAAAAGCCTTCTTCCGCATCACTCTCCCATACAGCTTCTCCTTGAGCAAAGTGTGCTGAATTGTTGAACGATGCACAGTGACACCATCTGCAGCAAGATGATGTTGTAGGTCTTTGGAGGTGGTCTGTGGGCTGTTTTTGACCATCCTCACCATCCTTCGCAGTAGACACTGACAGCTTACATCTCTGCGATAGCTTTTTGAAGCCTTCCTCTAAACCATAATGTTGAACAATCTTTGTTTTCAGGTCATTTGAGAGTTGTTTTGAGGCCCCCATGTTGCCACTCTTCAGAGGAGAGTCAAAGAGAACAACAACTTGCAATTGGCCACTTTAAATACCTTTTCTCATAATTGGATGCACTTGTCTATGAAGCTCAACGCTTAATGAGCCAATTAATCAGTGCTAAGTAGTTACAGGTATTCAAATCAATGGAAAGACAAGGGTGCCCAAATTTTTGCATTGCCTATTTTTCACATCTGATTTAATTTCATACAACTTAATATTGCTACATTAAAAATCTTTGTCTGGACAATACCCCAGTACTCAGCTTTTATTAGAAAAGCACAGTAGCCTACAGCTAGGGAACCCTAGGGGCACGAAGGAGGCAGGTAATGGGGCAGGGGATACTAGCCTGAACCCATGTCCTACAGCCCTCCCAGCCTCTGGGTACATTGTGGGGGATGCAGTCTTCCCTTTGCATAGATTAAGCCCTTCTGGCTAAGGTCAGAGAGAGAGAGAAGAGAGAGAGAAGAGAAAGAGAAGAGAGAGAGATGAGAGAGAAGAGAGAGAGAGAGAGAGAGAGGGAGAGAGAGGGCCAGGGACATAGAGCCATCAGTAGGATTAGGATCCTGATCTGCGGGCTGACTGATGGGATTGCTGGAGCTGAAGTAGTAGCAAGTGTATTACTCCACAAGGAACATCTGTCAACTAGCAGCTTGACATATTAATGTTTCTCCTGTAGATGTCAATGTTACCAAGACAACATAACACATCATTGAGAACTGTGCTTATTTAACATGGGAAGTGCTTGCTACCACGACTGCAAATTGTAACTCCAGACCCCAAAACGAGGAAATTAAAGATTTCCTCTCCTGTTGTTTCCTTCAGATAAGGCTTTATTTTTGACGTTTTTGTGTGCTCCTCATAAATCAGAAAACCTAAAATAGAGTTTGTTTTCCCAGAAACAACACAAAGCCAATTTTAACAACTAGGCCTACAGGTCTCTTAGTAACTAATGAACGTCAGTAGACCCCATGGACACAAATATAGTCTGGTCTCTATCCTTGAAAAGTCAATCATACACAAGTGGAAACCGCAAGGTCAACGCACACACCTTATTGTGAGTTCTGTATATTTCATTGACCCAACCGAACCGTGAATTACGTACTCTCTATACTCCAGCCCATTGATATGCAAGAGGACTGATGAAGGCATGAGAGGCCTGTCTGTCTCTATAGGGAATACATTATGCATCAAGATACACACAACAGTAAAAGTGACTGTTGTTACTATACCATGACAACAATAGTTGCTAGTGATAGAGGAATCACAAAAGGATATTGAGGGGTAAGCACATTGATATATCTCCTTAGTTACTAGTCTATGGCCTGTTTTATTGTCAATAAAAATATATCTCAATTTAGGAGTTTTCCATGTGTGACTGTGAACAGGCTTAGACGTCAATAAAGCATTTCCTGTAATAAGGATCACTAACCATTAGAGGGGGCACTTGCAACATTTTCAAATGACAGTAGAAAGGCAATACAGAGAGTGCTTTAGCCTACAATACAAATTAATTGTACATTCATATAATATGCTGTCTGAAAACACACACACACACACACACACACAATATGCTGTCTGAAACACACACACACACACACACACACACACACACACACACACACACACACACACACACACACACACACACACACACACACACACACACACACGGCCCCTGGACATGGAGGGCATCACACATACAGATGTCGAATCTTAATTTGACCCCTTTCGTCGCAGTAGGAAAATAATCCTGCAGAAGGAGGATTTGAATATCTGAATAAAAATGTAGAATCGCCACCAGGGGGCAGCTGGAAGCTCAGCATAAAAATGAACAAGACCCTGTCTTTCAAAGATAATTCGAAAAAGAAACATAACTTCACAAATCTTCATTGCAAATGGTTTAAACACTGTTTCCCATGCTTGTTACACTAACCATAAACCAATGAACATGCACCTGTGGAACGGTCGTTAAGACACTAACAGCTATTAAGGTCACAGTTAGGACACTAAAGAGGCCTTTCTACTGACTGAAAAACACCAAAAGAGAGATGGCCAGGGTCCCCATATGCGTGAATGTGCCTTAGGCACGCTGCAAGGAGGCATGAATCCTGTAGATGTGGCCAGGGGAATAAATTGCTATGTCCGAACTGTGCGACGCCTAAGACAGCGCTACAGGGAGACAGGATGGACAGCTGATCGTCCTCGCAGTGGCAGACCACGTGTAACAACACCTGCACAGGATCGGGACATCCGAACATCACACCTGCAGGACAGGTACAGGATGGCAACAACAACTGCCCGAGTTACACCAGGAACGCACAATCCTTCCATCAGTGCTCAGACTGTCTGCAATAGGCTGAGAGAGGCTGGACTGAGGGCTTGTAGGCCTGTTGTAAGGCAGGTCCTCACCAGACATCACCGGCAGCAACGTCGCCTATGCGCACAAACCCACCGTCGCTGGACCAGACAGGACTGGCAAAAAGTGCTCTTCACTGACGAGTCATGGTTTTGTCTCACCAGGGGGGATGGTCGCGTTTATTGTCGAAAAAATTAGCGTTACACCGAGGCCTGTACTCTGGAGCGGGATCGATAGGGAGGTGGAGGGTCCGTCATGGTCTGGGGCGGTGTGTCACAGCATCATCGGACTGAGCTTGTTGTCATTGCAGGCAATCCAAACGTTGTGCTTTACAGGGAAGACATCCTCCCCCCTCATGTGGTACCCTTCCTGCAGACTCATCCTAACATGACCCTCCAGCATGACAATGCCACCAGCCATACTGCTCGTTCTGTGCATGATTTCCTCCAAGACAGGAATGTCAGTGTTCTGCCATGGCCAGCGAAGAGCCCGGATCTCAATCCCATTGAGCACGTCTGGGACCTCTTGGATCGGAGGGTGAGGGCTATGGCCATTCCCCCCAGAAATGTCCGGGAACTTGCAGGTGCCTTGGTGGAAGAGTGGGCTAACATCTCACAGCAAGAACAGGAAAATCTGGTGCAGTCCATGAGGAGGAGATGATCTGCAGTACCTAATGCAGCTGGTGGCCACACCAGATACTGACTGTTACTTTTGATTTTGACCCCCCCCCCCCCCCCCCCCCCCTTTGTTCAGGGACACATTATTACATTTCTGTTAGTCACATGTCTGTCAAACTTGTCCAGTTTATGTCTCAGTTGTTGAATCTTGTTCATACAAATATTGTTCATACAAATATTTACAAATAAACGCAGTTGACAGTGAGAGGACATTTTTTTTTGCTGGGTTTACATTGTACCTTATGTAGGCTACATACAGGCTACAGCGCATCTCTCGTGGATTCTTATCTGGATTATTTTAAATTGACATATTTGTAGGGAGTAGATGTATTTGTTGAAGGCAAGCAATACACAAAATAAATGATGGGTTTCGTCAGTGCCTGTTTGGTCCAGACACACATATGCCAGAGTAGGAATGGGTTTGAACCCGGCCCACTGTCCTTTAACTCATGGATGAACGTACATTTTTTATGCATTAATTCCGTGTGGTTACAGGGTTAATTCAGAAACGTCTCAAAGGTTAAGAGTTTAGGCATTCATTCCGAGTGTTTAAGGTTAGGGCTATGGTTTGGGGAAGGCTTAAAACAAAATGATTTAAAACGATGCGCCTATATTTCATCAGTATTCATAGCATTCTTAGTACTTGCTCAAGTATTGTGAACTGCTGTAGTGCAGTGGTCTAAGCAGCACGCACTGGCTCAGAACCTCAAGAGTTTCTGCCCTACATTAGGCCCACAAGTTAATTGCATTTATTTCGATGTTTTCAAGAAATAAAACAAATAGTCTGATCATTTTGTCTTTGGATAGGCTCAAATGCATAAACTTCTTGACAGCTTTACTGAATAAAAAATGAAATCCACACAATACTCCACCAAATCCACTCAATCCACACCAAAGACCAGAACTACACTTGCTCGTAGAACATCTCATTCCAAAATCTTGGGCATTAATATGGAGTTGGTCCTTCCTTTGCTGCTATAACAGCCTCTACTTTTCTGGGAAGCCTTTCCACTAGATGTTGGAACATTGCTGCGGGGACTTGCTTCCATTCAGCCACAAGAGTATTCGTGAGGTCGGGGCACTGATGTTGGGCGATTAGGCCTGGCTCGCAGTCGGCGTTCCAATTCATTCCAAAGGTATTCGATGGGGTTGAGGTCAGGGCTCTTTGCAGGCCAATCAAGTTCTTCCACAGTGATCTCGACAAACCATTTCTATATGAACCATGCTTTGTGCACGGGGGCATTGTCATGCTAGAACAGGAAAGGGCCTTCCCCAAACTGTTGCCACGAAGTTGGAAGCACAGAATCGTCTAGAATGCCATTGTATGGTGTAGCGTTAAGATTTCCCTTCACTGGAACTAAGGGGCCTAGCCCGACCCATGAAAAACAGCCCAAGATAATTGTTCCTCCTCCACCAAACTCTACAGTTGGCACTATGCATTGGGGCAGGTAGCGTTCTCCTGGCATCGGCCATACCCAGATTCATCCGTCAGACTGCCAGATGGTGAAGCGTGATTCATCACCCCAGAGAATGCTTTTCCACTGCTCCAGAGTCCAATGGCAGCGAGCTTTATATCACTCCAGCCCACGCTTGGCATTGTGCATGGTGATCTTAGGCTTCTGTGCGGCTACTCGGCCATGGAAACCCATTTCATGAAGCTCTCAACGAACAGTTCTTGTGCTGACGTTGCTTCAAGAAGCAGTTTGGAACTTGGTATTGAGTTTTGCAACCGAGGACAGACAATTTTTCCGCGCTACAGCACTCGGCAGACCCGTTCTGTGAGGTTGTGTGGCCTACCACTTTGCAGCTGAGCAGTTGTTGCTCCTAGACATTTCCACTTCACAATAATAGCACTTACAGTTGACCGGGGCAGCTCTAGCAGGGCAGAAATGTTACAAACTGAATTATTGGAAAGGTGTCATCCTATGGTGGTGCCAAGTTGAAAGTGACTGAGCTCACCAGTAAGGCCATGCTACTGCCAGTGTTTGTCTATGGAGATTGCATGGCTCTGTGCTCGATTTTATACACCTGTCAGCAACAGATGTGGCTGAAATAGCCAAATCCACTAATTTAAAGGGGTGTCCACATACTTTTGTATGTACAGTATAGTCTATATTGGCAAATTCTACATAGCCTAACTATAAAACATGGACGAGCATCCACACTGGAGGAAAGTTTATCGTTCAACAGTAGGCTTACGTCTGTCAATCAACTGATGACCCAAATCAGCCAGGGAAACATAGTAGCCTATTATCAGTTTTCACTCCTTTCATTATGTGAGAATGGATAGGCTAATGGGTAGTCAGAATGTAGCCTGTTGGAATATAATCAAATAACAAGGGCCCTATTGCAACCATCAATGGCACTAGATCATCGCCAGCTGATGTCTCGTTAACCCATCAATATGCGCTAAATTCCCCCGCACAGCTGATCTCAATTGGAACCATTATTACCTCATTACTGCTCCCTGAATGATGACGTCGCTATTACCTTAGTCCTGCATGCAATCAAAGTATTTGAAGATTTTTGGTAAGCATTCCATACAATAAAAATAAAGTATTTCATAGTTTACCTCAGCAAATCTACTGTGGCATTTTACCCTACTTTGCATGAACGGAAACTAATGTTGGTGTAACCTCCTGTTAATATTTTATTTGTTTCCTATTTATGTTATCCAAAAGTGTATGGTATGGTCATTTCTCATCAAGATCAGGAGTAAAATATTCCTAGACTGTCCATATTTGAAATGTGTAAATAAATCAAGTCAATCAATTGAGTGCTTTGTGCCAGAAGGGTGTGGGCCAGAATCAAACACAAACGGTAAACCTATATGTGTAAGCTAAAGCCAGCGGCCCTAACCACTAGACCACCCCAGGCCACAATTTTGGCCTTATGATATACTTCACACTTGTATGTCGTAGCCTAGTGGAGACCAATATCCATCTGGTTTGATTAAGCTATATAAAACTATGGTTATTGATGTGTATGCCAGCATTTCAGATAAATTTTTGTACATATTAATGTTGCAGTAATAGGACCTATCCCTAGTGTTTGAGCAAACGAGAGAGCAGAGATTATTTTGCTAGCAAGCCCTGATCCCAATGACTCGACTGTCCCCACATGGAGAAAGAAAACTGCTATTTTTCAGGGACTCATGAGGCTCATTTGAATTTCCTGCAACAAAAGAGTGACCAAGTGAAGATCTGACATCGGTACAGCTAGGGACTCTAGGGACCATGCGAGTCAGACTTCTCTGTGACCACATGCATTATCTGGGCTATAGGTGTAAGTCTGAGACCCATCATTAGACAGTAATTACACATGTCAATGACAAACATTAATTGCATGCCAATTAACATAGGAGCTGTTCAATACCTATGTATCTGCTTTGAAAACAATGGTCAAAATTATCCCCAAAAATATGAAAAATGGCACATACAGTTTGTTGTTTGATATACAGTACCATTCAAAAGTTTGGACACACCTAGTCATTCCAGGGCTTTTCTTTATTTTTACTATTTTCTACATTGTAGAATAATAATGAAGACATCAAAACTATGGATTAACACACATGGAATCATGTAGTAACCAAAAAGGTGTTAAACAAATCAAAATATATTTTATATTTTAAATTCTTCAAAGCAGCCACCCTTTGCCTCCGCATGTGAGCTTCACCCCCGTGAAGCTTGGGGGAGGAGGTGTGATGGTGAGGGGGTGCTTTGCTGGTGAAACTGTCAGTGATTAATTTAGAATTTGTTTTTCAACTGGACAATGACCCAACACACCTCCAGGCTGTGTAAGGGCTATTTGACCAAGAAGGAGAGTGATGGAGTGCTGCATCAGATAACCTGGCCTCCACAATCACCTGACCTCAACCCAATTGAGATGATTTTGGATGAGTTGGACCACAGAGTGAAGGAAATGCAAATGTGGGAACTCCTTCAAGACTGTTGGAAAAGCATTCCAGGTGAAGCTGGTTGAGAGAATGCCAAGCGTGTGCAACACTGTCATCAAGGCAAAGGGTGGCTACTTTGAAGAATCTAAAATCTAAAATATATTTAGATTTGTTTAACACTTTTTTTGGTTCCTACATGATTCCGTATATGTTATTTGGGGCGGCTGGTAGCCTAGTGGTTAGAGCACTGGACTAGCAACCGAAAGGTTGCAAGATCGAATCCCTGAGCTGACAAGGAAACAAATCTGTCATTCTGCCCCTGAACGGAGATAACCCACTGTTCCCAGGCTGTCATTGAAGATAAGAATTTGTTCTTAACTGATTTGCCTAGTAAAATAAATGTCATAATTTTGATGTCTTCTCTATTATTCTACAATGTAGAAAATAGTAAAAAAAAATAATGAAAAACCCTTGAATGAGTAGGTGTGTCCAAGCTTTTGACTGGTACTGTACTTCAGCAGCAAAAAACAGACAGTGGAATGTTTACAAACTCCATTATGCGAATAATATGTGACCCGATTCAGGAAACTAGGTGTATGTCACACGTAATTGTTTTTATTAAAATACATTTTTTGGCAAAAATGCCTTCTCAAAAATTTGAACTTTCATGTACCTTAATAGCAAACTTGTATGCCATCTGTAAATACGAATAAAATGGTTAAATTACGAGCCTTGTTGGTTAAGCCACAGAAAAAGTGAGCAACCTTCCCACTAGCCATGATTGGCTGAGATAATGAGTGGGATGGACATGCCGAGGGAGGAGTTCAGATTGGTCTGCCATATAGAAGGCTTCTGTCTATTTGAGCTTGTCAGTCTGTGTTGGTAATCCTGATGAATGTGGCTTTTTTTAAAAATGTATTGTGTTATGGAGCTGCATAAGTGTTGCTCTCCACTTTCTGGAGGATCAAGTTTTGAAATCAGTGGAATTAGAGTATGATAGCTAAAGAGATGGAGAAAACACCTGTCTCCAGATTACATCTTCAAATTAAGGGCAACCGTGGTATGTCATTCCTGACAGGGAGACGCGTCCATCATGCATGATGATGTATGCAGGTAAGATAGTCTAGCATTAGCTAGCTACATTTTCAGATATTACACGTTCCTAATTTTGACAGAAAGTGGTTTAATTTCAAGCTAAAGTGTACTGTTAGCTAGCTAGCTAAAGTTTGCTGGCTGGCTCCCTAGCTGATGTTATTATTCGTTTCCCAGAGCCGTTTGCTATTCTTGTTAGAGCCTAATGTTAGTTAGCTAACATTGAACCTGGTTGCTTAGCTCCCAGCACTGTGGCATTGTTGGCACTTTGTTCATTGTTGTTTAGCTAGCTAACGTTAGCTGGCTGGCTTGTTAGCTAACGTTACGTGACATGTGTGAACTTACACTTTGTTTACCTAGCTAGGTTCATTGTTTACCTAGCTAGCTATATGTCTTATTAAGCTAAAGTGTTCTGTTAGCTAGCTAGCTAACGTTAGCTGGCTGGCTTTTGAGCTGACGTTATTATTTGTTTACCAGAGCCATTTGCTTTTCTATTTAGAGCCTAATGTTAGCTAGCTAACATCGAACCTGGTTGGTTAGCTACCAGCACTGTGGCATTGTTGGCACCGTTCATTGTTGTTTAACTAGCTAACGTTAGCTGGCTGGCTCGTTAGCTAACATTACGTGACGTGTGTACAATACCCGTTGAATACGGCCAGTGTCAGTAAATGTCTGCAAAAAAGCGTAATGAAATTGTTGCTAGCAGAGCTGGTTAGGCTGTTTTCATGTTATCCAGAGGTAAACAAATTATCGTCCAGAGTGTCAAGTGTGTGCTCCAAGTGTGAAACGAGATGGGGGGGGGGGGTTAAAGCTTAAGAGGGTGTGAACGATGCTGAATGGGTATAGACAAATAAGAGCTCTTCACTAGATACCAAATCATTCAAAGGCCATTTTCTCAAAAGTGAGTTTATAAGTTGATCAACTTTCAAAGCAGAATTACTTTCCCATTGTTCCTCAAATGCAGTGTATGATATACCATTTTGTAGCTCTGAGTCTTTTTCCAATGTAAAAAACACAATTACACATTTTGTTACATAAGACTGAATCCAGGTGGTGAGTCACATATGTGCTGGTACAAGGATCAGTCTGTATCATTATCCTACTTACTAACCAGCTACGAGGTGTTTTATTCCACAATTGTAAATATGTTCTAAGGTCAGTGAAATACAAACCAATGTGTATTTTCTAATTAAATATGTAAGCTGAAGAAGAACAACTAAAACTGAATTACTATTATCAGATGGGTTCTTCACATTCCTCATATTCCCCCCAATCAGTAAATCAAGAAAGCATTCTAAATTTCAGAGCTCAATAATTGTAGTGGGGACTAGGGTAGGATTCAATATGTAACAAAGCCATTGGGTTGGATAAAGTTTCTCTTTCCTGAAAGCCGGTGCAGCTGAGATCAAATGAGCAGATCAAATGAGACACTAATTAATTTTATGCATAGACTAGAACATCATCAAGCAGAATATACCCACAACAATCAAGAAAAAAAACATGAAAAAACATGTTTTGCAATGGCTGGTGGTGTTCAGAGTTAATTAATGAGGGGTGTAGTGTGTGTGTGTGTGGAGGAAAGCAGGGGTAGTTTGGTACTACTGTAATGAGGTGGGTTTGAAACGTGTGTGTGTGTGTGTGTGTGTGTGTGTGTGTGTGTGTGTGTGTGTGTGTGTGTGTGTGTGTGTGTGTGTGTGTGTGTGTGTGTGTGTGTGTGTGTGTGTGTGTGTGTGTGTGTGTGTGTGTGTGCATTCATGTACTTGGAGAGTGGTGTAAGGAGTGTTTAGAGCAATTGAGGTGTGTGCACGCGTGCGTACATGTGTGTGCACGACTATGTGTGTGATTCATGCATCAATGCAAAGGAGTGATATAGTTCATAACAAAATTCAGTTATGAATTTGAGTTGTACAGTACTTTATAAAGAGGGAAAAGAGTAAGATACTTACTTGGCTTTGGCCCCTGCATCCTCATAGCCTTTGTTTGAGACATCTTCCAGGCCCCCAATCAAGTGTTTAAATGAGCTGAGAGAGATCACAGAGTAACACTAATCATTAACTTGCTCAACACCTTGAACACCAGGTCACATATGCTGTTATTGTCACAGATCCCCATTGAGTTCAGTATTAGTAATGCACGGGACATAGGAGGGCAGCAAATCACCTAAAACATCTGTCACAAAAATCTGTCTAGGAAAAGTGCCTTGAGTAGAGTGAGTTAGCATTAACACGATGATGTTGAGACAATGTTTAAGAATCAGTGAACATCATTCAGCTTTGTGAGACCAGTGCAAATCAAGAGCATTACGTTAGGGTGGCTTCCATATCGGTTTCAAATGAATCACACCATATGTTCAGTTGAAAATGTAAAAGAAAAAACTACGTATTACTACTGAGAAGATACTGTCCTTGAATGGTGCTTTCCCTCCTCACCAACTAAAGTGTTGATTATAACCCATCTGAGAAAAGACTCACTCTACAGACTCGATTGTTATTATTATGAGACTATGCATTGAGTCTAAGATGGCGCTGCAATGGATAGCAGCCTTCTTACGGACTCCTGACCAATTCTGCTATTTTATGTCGTTTTTATCGCTGATCTTAACTTTTTTTTGTACATAATGTCTCTGCCATAATTTCCTATGACCGAAAATAGCGTCTGGACATCAGAACACTAACTTCGATATGGACGTAATTTTGTACTTCAACAAGTCGGCAGCTCTGGACTTTCTGCAGACTCTGGGCCAGGCCCTAATCCCCAGGACACGAAAGAGGAAGCGGCAGCGAAAGAGATGCAGGCGAAACCAGCATCCTGACCAGAGTACATTAGCGAGCAAATAGACTGCCATTTGCCTCTGCTCTATTGGCGAACATGCAATCCCTTGAGAACAAATTGGATGAGCTCAATTTCTAGTCTATCCTATCAATCTGACCCTCCCAACAAATCCAATGTTTCTCAATCGTGGCTGAACAAGGACATACATCTTGCTGATATACATCTTTCTGTTTTTTTCTATGCATTGTCAAGACCGGAACGGTAGACTCGGGTAAGACGAAGGGAGGAGGAGCGTGTCTCTAATGTTAAGGAACTCTTGAGTTTTTGCTCGCCTGAGTTAGAGTACCTCATGATAAGCTGCAGACCATACTATTTACCAACAGTTTTCATCTACGTTTCTCGTAGCTGTCTATTTACCGCCACAAACCGATGCTGGCACTAATACCTCACTCAACAAGTTGTATAAGGCCATAAGAAAACAACAAAATAAACATTCAGAGGTGGCATTTCTGGTGGCCAAATATTTTTCATATGAGCATGTCACCTGTGCAACTAGAAGCAAAATGCACAGAAATGCATAGAAAGCCCTCCCTCGCCCATTCTTTGGCAAATCAGACCATAACTCTATCCTCCTGCTTGCAAGTAAAAACTCAAACTGGAAGTACAAGCTCAATACGGAAGTGGTCCGATGAAGTGGATGCTAAGCTACAGGACTGTTTCGGTAGCACAGACTGGAATATGTTCCGGGACTCATCCAATAACATTGAGGAGTTTACCACATAATTCAATGGCTTCAGTAGCCTTTTTCTGCAGTCAATGACCAAAAGTGCCCTCATTGGCTTCATGGGTGGAATGTTATTAATATTTATAATAATTTCATAATTTATAAAGATTTTTTTTTTTTACGATGAAAATCCGGTGTTTCTATGTTAAACAGTTTTGTTATATTTCAATCTTCTGTGATGTATATAAAGTGCACTATTGAGATGCAAACTCAAAATGTTATACATTTTAACTCTATATCTGACATGGTACAGGTGTTTTACTTTTTTAAGCCCATAACCATGTGTGTGAGGTGTATACTTTTGTTTCAAAGTAGATTTGTTCAAGACTACCAATTACAGGCAGCATCCGCACTGAGCTAAAGGCTAGAGCTGCCTATTTGAAGGAGTGGGACACTAATCCAGATGCTTATAAGAAATCCTGCTATGACCTCTGACAAGCCATCAAACAGGCAAAGCATCAATACAGGACTAAGATCAAATCCTACTACGTCGGTTCTGATGCTCGATGGATGTGGCAGGGCTTGCAAACTATCACGGATTACAAAGGGAAACCCAGCTGTGAGCTGCCCAGCCACAAGAGCCTACCAGACAAGCTAAATGCCTTCCACACTCACTTCGAGGCAAGGAACACTGAACCATGCATGAGAACACCAGCTGTTCCAGACAACTGTATGATTTCGCTCTCTGTAAACAGGTCAACATTCCCAAGGCCAGACGGAATACCAGAACGGAATACCATACTCAGAGCATGCGTTGACAAACTGACAAGTGTCTTTTAATTACATTTTCAATCTATCCCTGACATGGTCTGTAATACCGACTTGTTTCAAACATACCATACAAAGTCCCTGTGCCCAAGATGGTGGGTAACCTGCCTAAATGATTATCGCCCCGTAGCACTCACATCTATAGCCATGGAATGCTTTGAAAGGCTGGTCATGGCTCACATCAATTACATTATCGGATACCCTCGACCAACTCCAATTTGCTTACCACCCCAACAGATCCACAGATGACACAATCTCTACTGCACTCCACACTGCCCTCACCCACCTGGACAAAAGGAATACCTATGTAAGAATGCTGTTCATTGACTACAGCTCAGCATTCAACATCATAGTCCAATCCAAGCTCATCTCCAAGCTCAGGCCCATTGGGACTGAACAGCCCCCTCTGCAACTGGATCGTGGACTTCCTGATGTTCCGCCCACAGGCGGTGATGGTAGGCAACAACACATCCTTCACACTGACCATCAATAGGGGGGCCCCTTAGGGGTTTGTGCTTAGTCCCCTCCTGTACTCCCTGTTCACCCACAACTTTGTGGCAGTGCATGACTCCAACACCATCATCAAGTTTGCTGACAACACGACGGTGGTAGGTCTGATCACTGACAACGATGAGGTAGCCTATAGGGAGGCAGTGGTGGAAAAAGTACCCATTTGTCATACTTGAGGAAAGGTATAGATACCTTAATAGAAAGTTACTCAAGTAAAAGTGAAAGTCACCCAGTAAAATATCACATGAGTAAAAGACTAAAATGATTTGGCTCTAAATATACATACAAGTCAAATAATGAATAATTTAAAATTCCTTATATTAAGCAAAGCAGACGGCACCATTTTATTGTTTTTATGTACAGATAACCAGGCGCACACACTCAAACATCATGTACAAAAGATACATTTGTGTTTAGTGAGTCCGCCAGATCAGATGCAGCAGGGATGACCACGTGTTCTCTTGATAAATCTGTGATTTGGACCATTTTCCTGTCCTGCTAAGCATTCAAAATATAGTGAGTACTTTTGGTTGTCAGGGAAAATGTATGGAGTAAAAAGTACATCATTTTCTTTAGGAATGTAGTGACATAAAAGTAAAAGCTGTCAAAAATATAAATATTAAAAGAAAGTATAGATACCCCCAAAACTACTTAAGTAGTATTTTTAAGCATTCTAACTTAAGTACTTTACACCACTGTAGGCAGGTTAGAGACCTGGCATTGTGGTGCCAGGACAACAACCTGTCCTTCAACATCAACAAGACAAAAGCGCTGATTGTGGATTACAGGAAATGGAGGGGCGAGCATACCCCCATCCACATTGATGGGACTGTAGTGGAACGGGTCGATAGCTTCAAGTTCTTCTGTGTTTCCATCACTAAAGAATTAACATGGCCCACACACTCCCACACAGTTGTAAATAGTGCACGACAGCACCTCTTCCCCCTCAGAAAAGATTTATCATGGGCCCTCAGATCCTCAAAAAATTCTACAGCTGCAGCATTGAGAGCAGCTTGACTGGCTGCATCACCTCTTGGTACGGCAACAGCAAAGCACCAGACTGCAAGGCACTAGAGAGGGTGGTGAGTGGCCCAGTACATCATGGGGCCGACCTCCCTGCCATCTAGGAACTCTATACCAGGCAGTGTCCGAGGAAGGCCCAAGCCATAGACTGTTCTCTCTGCTACCGCACAGCAAGAGGTATCAGTGCACCAAGTCTGGAACCAACAAGACCCTGAACAGCTCCTTCCCCCAAACCATAAGACTGCTAAACAAGCTAATCAAATGGCTAGCCGGACTACCTGCATTTACCCTTTTTTTTACTAACTCTCTTGCACTGACTCTATGCACACACACAGGACTCTACTCACACACTCACTCATACTTACACTGACACCGTGACACGTAAAGTAGCAGTCAAAAGTTTGGATACACCTACTCATTCCAGGGTTTGTTTTTGTTAAACCATTTTTTACATTGTAGAATAATACTGGACACATCAAAACTACGAAATAACACATATGGAATCATGTAGTAACCAAAAAGTGTTAAACAAATATTTGTATTCTTCAAAGTGCGTTAATGCGTTTGAGCCAATCAGTTGTGTTGTGACAAGGTAGGGGTGGTATACAGAAGATAGCCCTATTTGGTAAAAGACCAAGTCCATATTATGGCAAGAACAGCTCAAATAAGCAAAGAGAAATGACAGTCCATCATTACTCTAAGACATGAAGGTCAGTCAATCCGAAACATTTCAAGAACTGGAAAGTTTCTTCAAGTCCAGTCGCAAAAAACCATCAAGCACTATGATGAAACTGGCTCTCATGAGGCCCGCCACAGGAAAGGAAGACTCAGAGTTACCTCTGTTGCAGAGGACAAGTTCATTAGAGTTACCAGCCTCAGAAATTGCAGCCCAAATAAATGTTCAAGTGACATACACATCTCAACATCAGTTGTTCAGAGGAGACTACGTGAATCAGGCCTTCATGGTCAAAATGCTGCAAAGAAACCACTACTAAAGGACACCAATAAGAAGAAGAGACTGATTTGGGCCAAGAAACATGAGCAATGGACATTAGACCGGTGGAAATCTGTCCTTTGGTCTGATGAGTCCAAGTTTTAGATTTTTTGTTCCAACTGCCGAGTCTTTGTGAGACGCAGAGTAGGTGAACGGATGATCTCTGCATGTGTGGTTCCCACCATGAAGCATGGAGGAGGAGGTGTGATGGTGTGGGGGTGCTTTGCTGGTGACACTGTCTGTGATTTATTTAGAATTCAAGGCACACTTAACTAACATGGCTACCACAGCATTCTGCAGCAATACGTCATCCCATCTGGTTTGCCCTTAGTGGGACTATCATTTGTTTTTCAACAGGAAAAAGACCCGAAGCACACCTCCAGGCTGTGTAAGGGCTATTTGACCAAGAAGGAGAGTGATGGAGTGCTGCATCAGATGACCTGGCCTCCACAATCACCCGACCTCAACCAAATTGAGATGGTTTTGGATGAGTTGGACCGCAGAGTGAAGGAAAAGCTGCCAGCAAGTGCTCCGCATACAGTATGTGGGAACTCCTTCAAGACTTTTGGAAAATTATTCCTCATGAAGCTGGTTGAGAGAATGCCAAGAGTGTGCAAAGCTGTCATTGAAGAATCTCAAATGTAAAATATATTTTGATTTGTTTAACTCTTGTTTTTGGTTACTACATGATTCCGTATGTGTTATTTCATAGTTTTGATGTCTTCACTGTTATTCTACAATAGAGATAGTAAAAATAAAGAAAAACTCTTGAATGAGAAGGTGTGTCCAAACTTTTGACTGGTACTGTACATACACCCACACACACATAACATGCGCACACATGCATACAGTATTGACGCCACACACACACACACACACACACACACACACACACACACACACACACACACACACACACACACACACACACACACACTGCTGCTGCTACAGCTGTCTATTATATATCCTGTTGCCTAGTCACTTTACCCCTACCTATATTTAGATAGCTACCTCAATTACCTTGAGCTCCTGCACATCAACTCGGTACTGGTACACCCTGTTATATTTCCTCAAAATCATTAACAAAAAAAAATCTAAAATTGTATTCGGTCACATGCTTCATAAACAACAGGTGTAGACTAACAGTGAAATGCTAACTTACGGGCCCTTCCCAACAATTCAGAGAGAAAGAAAAATAGAGAATAATAGAAAAGTAAAACACATAATAACAAACACAATGAGTAACGATAACTTGACTATATACACAGGGTACCAGTACGAGGTCCAGGTGTACGAGGTCATTGAGATAGATATGTACATACAATATAACTAGGAATAAAGTGACAGATAAACAGTAGCATATGTGATGAGACAAAATAAGTTAGTACAAAAAGGGTCGATGCAGATAGTACTGGTTATTGTTATTCACTGTGTATTTATTCCTCATGTCACTACTTCTATTATTCTACTTTAAAAAAAAGAATCTCTGCATTGTTGAAAAAGGACCCGTAAGTAAGCATTTCACTGTCAGTCTACATCTGTTGTTTACGAAGCATGTGACAAATAATATATGATTTGGTTGATTTTTATTCTATGCAATCGAGAATTCCTTTTGATGAAAGCATTTTGACGAAACCTCTCACATTGACGAGATGCATGGGAGGAGAGCAGACGCGCTGGTCTTAGTTTGATTGAGGAAATGCATTAAAACAATCAACAGATCTGACTGTCCATACTGGATTGAACTGACGAAATGAAGAATATATGTCTGCTGGCATGCTTTGAACATTCAAAAGGCAATCCTAAATGTACTGTCACGCATAAGATATGATGGATGTTAGCTGTTCTGGAGAATAAATATTGTCATCAATGATACTGTCAAGGTCATTAACCTGACAAGGTATGGTAAATCATTGTCTTTTTTAGAGGCCATCTTCTGTTGTTTATTTGAGTTTGTACATAAACCGTAAGCTCTAATAACACTTTTTACTTCCAATTTAGTATGGCGGTGGCAATTTTAAAGTAATGACACATTACTGTCAAAATGGGATAATAGAATACATTTAAACATGATAAAAATAGAAAGGACTGACATGTAAACCCTGATGTCATAGCAGAGACTTTGTCTTATCTCTTATAGAGGAAAAACAAGCTAAAGAAGTAGACAAACGTCTGGTTATATAAAAATTACCAGATTATGATGGAGCGTCCTCAAAATTGATCATTTTTCCCATTTAGCGTATTCAGGTTTTTGTCATTAAGGGTCCTTTTGTGCTGTTTTTAGCCATCTGTTTCAAAGCACCTGAAACCATTAGAGGGGCTAAGAGGGGTCTGATTACCACCCTGCATTTCAGTGAGAGGGGGCAGGTTGGAGGAGCGGCCATTTAAATGTGACACATCTGAGCTCTGTCTGTGGAGTGTTGCTTCTGGGGCATTTTCTCCCAGTAGGCAACAATGCTGAAAAGCGTCTGCCTGGGCCCTCGGGCACCGAGAGGCAGCCTCATGTTCCAGAACAGAACACTCACTCTCCCATGTGCCCCCAATCACTACACATAGAGACAGATATACTGTAGACATCAGGAGTTATTTCTGAGGTTTATGAGTCTGCTCTCACCGGGGTTAGATTCAGGTGTCAGACTGGTACAGCTCTTTACAAGGATCTTTGATGAAATAGTTTTCAGTAATAGTAATCACACAATCAACATTATGTATGGTAAGTGGTAGAGAATATCTGACGTCCAGTGAGGTTAGCCAAGAACTGTCACAACCTCCTGACAGTTGTGACCTCATCATGTGTCTAGGCTGAAGGAATTTATTATCATTTCATGACTGCAAAAACATTAGATATCATCCAGGAAATATGACCCATGGTAGCCAATGAAAGGGCATTTGAAGTGCGAACTGCCTTGCTCTAACTATAGAGTTCACACCCACTTAAAGTTGCATTCTTAGTGTGCCTCTCCTATAAAAGCCCATATATACGTTGTACACTCGCACTGGATAAGGCCGACTTGCCATATAAATGTGTTTTGATATTAGTAATGCAGAAGAGATAAAAGGTTTATAGCCTAGACTTATCGTAAAGTTTATAGACTACGCCAGATAGTTATGCGTAGCAGCCAGAGCAAATCCAACTCCTAAACTACACTGCTAACAAACGTCACTGTGAAGAGCCAGACAGCGCCCAAAAAGTAGGCTAGTCTCATTAAGCCTGATACAGTATGTTCCTCTATTAGCACATCTGAGGAGACTGAATCAACTCAGTTGACTCTCCCTGACCACTCTGTCCGAGTGTATGTTTGGTACCAGGTCTGCATCTCTGTATAGTGCACTACCCTGTGGGCACTGGTCAAAAGTAGTGCACTATATAGGGAATTGGGTGCTATTCCAGACAATCTCCCGGAATCCCAATCCACAACAGTGATCATATCATTACGTGCACGACAACGGCATGATGGCGGAGGGAGTGCAGCGTGGCAGCCAAAACAAGCCCTCTTTAACAGACTCGGCCATAAAGCTTTCAGGCGGCCAACATGATCAAATGGATGGTGGATTTCCTGCAGAGAGCGAATAGAAAATGTTCCTCTCTTGCCTCCAGCGTTTGTGTGCTGCGTTTGCCTTTTTTTAGCCCTGCCTCTGGCTCTGACAGAGACACACAGAGACCCAGACCCACACAGCGCTGATGAGGTCTATTGGGAGTAGAAGAGAACAGGCTTTCTACCATGCCGTGCACAGTGCTCCATCCCCAGTCCCACTGTTTTACCATGCTGCTTGTCATTCAAAACAGGAACTCTTCTCTATGTTCTTTGTATGGCGTTATGTCATGATATAGTTGTAAAAACTTTTGAAATGTGGGGAAGATATTTGTTTCGGATTTAGAATAAATTGCATAATACTGATGAGTGATGAATGATCTATTATCAATGATATGGATCAACACAACAAACCTTTGTTAACCTTTGTTAAGACATACCAATCCTATAATAGTCATGCTACTGTGATGTGGTTTATGCTCTGCACTACAATTGCTTTTTTCATGGCAGTAAAGGGTTAATCAACTTAAAAGTAAACCTTCAGACGACACAGGGTACTACTCACTCTCTGTCAATGACCAGGCAGGTGACGGCATCAGCAGCAATGACATTAGCCGTCCTGATGTCCTCTCTGTGGGGACACAAATTGAAAACAAATCAGTCAAACACATCCCCCCACGACACTAATGTAGGACACTAAAGTACGTTTAATATATACGCCATTTAGCAGACGCCTTTATCCAAAGCAACCTACAGTTATGCATGCATACATATTACATACACGACCGTTCAAAAGTTTGGGGTCATTTAGAAATGTCCTTGTTTTTGAAAGAAAAGCACATTTTTTGTCTGTTAAAATAACATCAAATTGATCAGAAATACAGTGTAGACATTTTTAATGTTGTAAATGACTATTGAAGCTGGAAACTGCTGATTTCTTTATGGAATATCTACATAAGTATACAGATGTACAGAGGCCCATTATCAGCAACCATCACTCTTGTGTTCCAATGGCATGTTGTTAACTAATCCAAGTTTATCATTTTAAACGGCTAATTGATCATTAGAAAACCCTTTTGCAATTATGTTAGCGCAGCTGAAAACTGTTGTTCTGATTAAAGAAGCAATAAAACTGGCCTTCTTTAGACTTGTTGAGCATCTGGATTTGTCTGTTCGATTACAGGCTCAAAATGGCCAGAAACAAATAACTTTCTTCTGAAACTCGTCAGTCTATTCTTATTCTGAGAAATTAAGGCTATTCCATGCGAGAAATTGCCAAGGAACTGAAGATCTCGTACAACGCTGTTCCTTCACAGAACAGCGCAAACTGGCTCTAACCAGAATAGAAAGGGGAGTGGGAGGCCCCATTGCACAATGTCACATTCTGATTTAATTAACTTTGCCATCACACAATCCTTCCTAACACAGAAACAAATCAAGAATAAGAGATGATAGTAACAACCATACTCTCTACAGCTGTTTACTTCATCATCAAATCCCCTTCACTGTAACCTGAAGAAGTTTCTTCCAAATCACTTGAATCTGCAAACGACTCCGAATCAGTGGTTTCCATAATGACCTGCGATCCATCTGTGAAAATGTCCACACACACTCTCTCTCTCACTAATGCACGGCATTAGTGGCTTTGTAGTGACATAGACAACAATGGGACCACTTCCCTAGACTATTAGATCAAGTTCCCATTAGTAGATTCATGTAATTTATATCACAGCAATGAATGGTGGATGTCCAGATGATTTCATCATGAACTAAAATAGCACAATAGTAGCCGATGACCTTGCTAGTAATGCCATACAGTATACTGCATCTCTATGTGTTACAGGCATCCCTGTAATTGACATTAATTCAATATGGTTATGTAACAGCAGTATCTACAATGCATTATGGAATAAACTTTCCTACATGTGTCGTAGGTTACCCAGACACCCCATCTGATTCCCCATCTGATACCCCATCTTCCATGAAATCAGCTGCCTGCCCCGAGCTGTCCAGTCCAGGCTGTCTCCATGGGCCATGCCAGTGAGACCAGGTGTGTGCTTTTTGAGTAGAGGGGATGGGCATCATCTAATTTGACAGAACTATCTGGTGACAGGAGGAGAGAGTGTGAGGGGAGAGGGACGGGTAGATGAATACGAGAGGAAATCTATCCATCAAGCCCAGCTATTACATTTGAGCCCCCAAATAGACAGACCGGGGAAAACAGCTGTGATTTCCCCCCTGCTCATGGATGAAGCAACAATTCCCTGGATATCACAAGAACACACTGGGGTTCTGAAGACGCAGGCCGAGGTGTCCATTTCACACGGATATGTCACTTACAGCAATACAGCATGAATCCCAGTTGTTACTATTGGACCACCCAACTAGCCGTATACCTTCCTTTCAGTGTTTTGTTACACAGCTGATACGTGTAAGCAGATATCTCCCGTTGAGGGAGCAGGACGCCATTCTTCAAGCCAATTAGCGCATATTATGGCAGGGAGATGGAAACATATACGGCAGACTATAGACCTGCTATATCACCAGATAACTCCCAGTAAAATGAAAGGAGAGCTTTCTAGACATGCCACTCTTCAAACCAATTACCACATATCATGGCAGGAACAGGGAGAGATACACATGGAAGGTAGCCACAATGGGACTGTTATCTCACCACATATACTGCTAGCAAAACATGTCACGCATCAAATATTACATAACTACTATGAGAGAGAGAGAGAGAGAGAGAGAGAGAGAGGAGAGAGAGAGAGAGAGAGAGAGAGAGAGAATTGAGCCAGGCACAGCCATGCTCCACAGTGCAGTTTGAGCATCAGCAGACCATGCCTCCACCAATGCCAATCACAACCAGTGAGAGAGCAGCTTGGAGGAAAGGTTATGGTTGTCAGTCTCAATGAAAACGTGTGCACAGTACAAAGACTAGGGGGAAATATAATGCCATAGGCATTAAACACCTCGGTTTATCACAACCCAGCCAAGAAAATCCATGTGTGGCTCTGTTGGTAGAGCATGGTGCTTGCAATGCCAAGGCTGTGGGTTCAATACCCATGGGGGAACAGTGTGAAAATGTATGCAGTTGCTCTGGATAAGAGTGTCTGCTATGTTACTGAAACGTAGATTAGGAGAGATGCCAGATTTTTGAAGGGGCTTTGTTAAGCAGCAGAGAGCTGCCTAACTCTAGTGACATTTACACCTCGGCAGCTGAAAGGCTCTTATGATGAATTGAGCACTGCTTGGTGTACCACATCTTTGGGCAAAGTTCAGGCGTGTATGTGTACCCATCTATGGCTGAGAGGGAGAAAGAAAGATGTTTGTGGGTGCGTGTGTCGCGAGTGAGCGAGAGAGAATCGTATTTACGTGACAATTATTCCTGAGTCCTGACATCTCCCTAATAGCCAATAATTAGCCTTAATGTGAGGGAACAAGGTGTTTTGTGTTGGGCAGATATGAAAGTGCACTTAGCATACAGCCTCCTACACATCAAAGCCAGTAAGCCACTCAAACCTTTTTAACCACAAGGACTATTGGGCTGTCCTGTCTGTAGTCAATTCTTCACGAGTCCACCATCTCCTCCCCTAAAACCATGCTAACAGGGCTAGCATGCAAATATCGCTTGGGTTAACAGCACACCAACTTTTTTAAAGCAGTGATTGAGTTGCTTGACATAGTAACGGAGAAGATTTGTATTTAACGTAGTAGAGGAAACTCCAGTGAGTTACAACACATTTATTGCGTTTCCAATTATATTAACACAATTCAACGATGTATGAGTCTGGCAACAAAACAAATCTGTCTCAGCAGATCTATCAAAACAAATGCCTTTATGAGATTCATTATTTTATTGTCTACATTATTCAGTAGAAAACCATGAAACTGTTTACACCTTCGGGTCTTATCTTTATCAGCCTTTAGTTTGACTTTTTATCATTCATGTTTTATTCATTACGGGGTGAAAAAACAACAGGAGCGTGCTAATTAGGACAAAGGAGAGGGGGACAGATCAAACGGAGAGAGAGGCAGATGAAGAACACACATTTGGAGATGTGGCCCCTTTCAAAGTCTAACTAATACACCACCAGAGCTTGTTAAAGCCTAGCTCTTCATGGCTGTGACTGCTACTCTGGTGAACATCAAAGCAGCGTATAACAAGATCTCTCTTCCTTTGTTTGCTGTGGAAAACAAGAACCAAGAATTTTAATGCTATTAACTCAGGAGAGGAAACTCCAGTGAGATGCAAGACATTTATTGCGTTTCCAATTATACGAACAATATTTCAATGATGTTTGAGTCTAGCAACAAAACAAATCTATCTTAATAGATTTATAAAAACAAATGCCTTTATGAGATTCATTATTTTATTACCTACATTATTCAGTAGAACAACATGAAACTGTTACACCTTCGGGTCTTGTCTTTATCACCTATTAGTTGAACTCGTTTTTTTTCTTTGTGTTTTATTCATTACGAAAAACAACAGGAACAAACTTCACACTGTTGTAAACGTTAGTCTGGCCCATTGACTGTATACCATTGATATACAGTGCCACTGTACCACCACCATACGGTTTACAGTGCCTTCAGAAAGTATTCACACTCCTTGACTTTTTCCACATTTTGTTGTGTCACAGATTGAATTTAAAATGGATTCAATTGAGATGTTGTGTCATTGGCCAACACACAATACCCTATAATGTCAAAGTGGAATTATGTTTATTTTTACATTTTTTTTTTACAAATTAATAAAAAATGAAAGCAGAAATGGCTTGAGTCAATAAGTATTCAACCCCTTTGTTATGGCAAGCCTAAATAAGTTCAGAAGTAAAAATGTGCTTAACAATTCACATAATAAGTTGCATGGACTAACTTTGCGTGCAGTAATAGTGTTTAACATGATTTTTGAATGACTACCTCATCTCTGTACCTCCCATATACAGTGCATTCGGAAAGTATTCAGACCCCTTGACTTTTTCCACATTTTGTTACGTTACAGCCTAATTTCAGGTCTCTCCCGAGATGTTCAATCTGGTTCAAGTTCAGGCTCTGGCTGGGCCACTCAAGGACATTAAGAGACTTGTCCCGAAGCCACTCCTGCATTGTCTTGGCTGTGTGCTTTGGATCGTTGTCATCAAGGATCTCCCTGTACTTTGCTCCATTCATCTTTCCCTCGATCCTGACTAGTCTCCCTGCCGCTGAAAAACATCCCCCCAGCATGATGCTGCCACCACCATGCTTCACCGTAGGGATGGTGCCAGGTTTCCTCCAGACGTGATGCTAGGAATTCAAGCCAAAGAGTGGCCTAGTTACAGTTTTGACTTAAATCGGCTTGAAATCTATGGCAAAACTGGAAAATGGCTGTCTAGCAATGATCAACAACCAACTTGATAGAGCTTGAAGAATTTTTTTCATAATAATGTGGAAATATTGTACAATCCAGGTGTGCAAAGCTCTTAGAGACTTACATAGAAAGACTCACAGCTGTAATCGCTGACAAAGGTGATTTTAACATGTATTGACTAAGTGGTGTGAATACTTATGTAAATTAGATATTTCTGTATTTCATTCTCAATGCATTTGCAAAAATGTCTAAAAACATGTTTTCACTTTGGCATTATGGGGTATTGTGTGTAGATGGGTGAGAAAAAAATCTATTTAATCCATATTGAATTCAGGCTGTAACACGACAAAATATGGAATAATTTCTGAAGGCACTGTAGCCACCTGAGAGCTGTCATTGTACGAGAGAACACCAGGAGGCACTGTCTCTCTCGATCACAGCCTGACACTGTCACCTTTCTCTCCTCCCTCGTCTCCTCTAATTTGAGCTGGGAGCAGGTCACTGTGCCACAAAGCCACTGTGCCGATCTCTGACTGTCTCCAGTCAGCCAATCAGAACAGCCCCTAGACTCACTACTGACTTTGCCCTGACTACCTCTCTCCCCAATGGGCTCCGGCAGTGGTCATAGCCTCCTCTAAACCAGCTTAATCCCTGATGTATTTTATTATAAAAAATATATATATTTCACCTTTATTCAACCAGGTAGGCCAGTTGAGAACAAATTTTAATTTACAACTGCGACGTGGCAAAGATAAAGCAAAGTAGTGCGACAAAAACAACAACACAGAGTTACTCATAAAGAAACGTACAGTCAATAACACAATAGAAAAATCTATGTACATTGTGTGCAAATGTAGAAGATTAGGGAGGTAAGGCAATAAATAGGCCATAGAGGCTAAATAATTACAATTTAGCATTAACACTGGAGTGATAGTTGTGCAGATGATAATGTGCAAGTAGAGATATTGGGGTGCAAAAGAGCAAGAAGATAAATGACAATATGGGGATGAGGTAGTTGGGTGTGCTATTTACAGATTGGCTGTGTACAGGTACAGTGATCGGTAAGCTGCTCTGACAGCTGATGCTTAAAGTTAGAGAGGAAGATATGTCTCCAGCCTCAGTTATTTTTGCAATCTGTTCCAGTCATTGGCAGCAGAGAACTGGAAGGAAAGTCGGCCAAAGTAAGCATTGCCTTTGGGGATGACCAGTGAAATATACCTGCTGGAACGCGTGCTACGGGTGGGTGCTGCTATGGTGACCAGTGAGCTGAGATAAGGCGGGGCTTTACCTAGCAAAGACTTATAGATGACCTGGAGCCAGTGGGTTTGGCGACGAATATGTAGCGAGGGCCAGCCAACAAGAGCATACAGGTCGCAGTGGTGGGTAGTATATGGGGCTTTGGTGACAAACCGGATGGCACTGTGATAGACCACATCCAGTTTGCTGAGTAGAGTGTTGGAGGCTATTTTGTAAATGACATCGCCGAAGTCAAGGATCGGTAGGATATTCCGTTTTACGAGGGTATGTTTGGCAGCATAAGTGAAGGAAGCTTTGTTGCAAAATAGGAAGCCGATTCAAGATTTAATTTTGGATTGGAGATGCTTAATGTGAGTCTGGAAGGAGAGTTTACAGTCTAACCAGACACCTAGGTATTTGTAGCTGTCCACATATTCAGAACCGTCCAGAGTAGTGATGCTCGTCAGGCGGGCAGGTGCGGGCAGCAATTGGTTGAAGAGCATGCATTTAGTTTTACTTGCATTTAAAAGCAGTTGGAGGCCAGGGAAGGAGTGTTGTATGGCATTGAAGCTCGTTTGGAGGTTTGTTAACATAGTGTCCAAAGAAGGGAAAGATGTATACAGAATGGTGTCATCTGCATAGAGGTGGATTAGAGAATCACCAGCAGCAAGAGCGACATCATTGATATATACAGAGAAAAGAGTCGGCCCGAGAATTGAACCTTGTGGCACCCCCATAGAGACTGCCAGAGGTCCGGACAACAGGACCTCTGATTTGACACACTGAACTCTATCTGAGAAGTAGTTGGTGAACCAGGCAAGGCAGTCATTTGAGAAACCAAGGCCATTGAGTCTGCCGATAAGAATGTGATGATTGACAGAGTCGAAAGCCTTGGCCAGGTCGATGAATACGGCTGCACAGTACTGTACAGTACAGTACTGTCTGATTTCATTTAGGACCTTGAGCGTGGCTGAGGTGCACCTATGACCAGCTCCGAAACCAGATTTCATAGTGGAGAAGGTATGGTGGGATTCTAAATGGTCGGTGATCTGTTTGTTAACTTGGCTTTTGAAGATTTTAGAAAGGCAGGGCAGGATGGATATAGGTCTATAACAGTTTGGGTCTAGAGTGTCTCCCCCTTTGAAGAGGGGGATGACCGTGGCAGCTTTCCAATCTTTGGGGATCTCAGACGATATGAATGAGAGTTTGAACAGGCTAGTAATAGGGGTTGCAACAATTTCGCCGGATAATTTTAGGAAGAGAGCGTCTTGCCCAGCTGATTTGTAGGGATCCAGATTTTGCAGCTCTTTCAGAACATCAGCTGTCTGGATTTGGGTGAAGGGGAAGGGGAGGGGGGCTTGGCAAGTTGCTGCAGGGGGTGCAGAGCTGTTGGCCAGGGTAAGGGTAGCCAGGTGGAAAGCATGGCTAGCCGTAGAAAAATGCTCATTGAAATTATCAATTATCATAGATTTATTGGTGGTGACAGTGTTAACTATCCTCAGTGCAGCGGGCAGCTGGGAGGAGGTGCTCTTATTCTCCATGGACTTTACAGTGTCCCAAAACGTTTTGGAATTAGTGCTACAGGATGCAAATTTCTATTTGAAAAAGCTAGCCTTAGCTTTCCTAACTGACTGTGTATATTGGTTCCTGACTTCCCTGAAAAGTTGCATATTGCGGGGGCTATTCAATGCTAATGCAGAACGCCACAGGATGTTTTTGTCCTGGGCAAGGGCAGTCAAGTCTGGGGTGAACCAAGGGCTATATCTGTTCATAGTTCTACATTTTTTGAATGGGGCATGCTTATTTAAGATGGTGAGGAAAGCACTTTGAAACAACAACCAGGCATCCTCTACTGACAGGATGATGTCAATATCTTTCCAGGATACCCGGTCCAGGTCGATTAGAAAGGCCTGCTTGCTGAAGTGTTTTAGGGAGCGTTTGACAGTGATGAGGGGTGGTCGTCGGACCCATTACGGACGCAGGCAATGAGGCAGTGATCGCTGAGATCCTAGTTGAAGACAGCAGAGGTGCATTTAGAGGGCAAATTGGTCAGGATGATACCTAAGAGGGTGCCCATGGTTACGGATTTAGGGTTGTACCTGGTAGGTTCATTGATAATTTGTGTGAGATTGAAGGCATCTATCTTAGATTGTAGGATGGCCGGGGTGTTAAGCATATCCCAGTTTAGGTCACCTAACAGTACAAACTCTGAAGATAGATGGGGGGAATCAATTCACATATGGTGTCCAGGGCACAGCTGGGGGCTGAGGCTGGTCTATAACAAGCGGCAACAGTGAGAGACTTGTTTCTGAAATGGTGGATTTTTAAAAGTAGAAGCTCAAATTATTTGGGCACAGTCCTGGATAGTATGACAGAACTCTGCAGGCGATCTCTGCAATAGATTGCAAGTCCGCCCCCTTTGGCAGTTCTGTTTCGTCGGAAAATGTTGTAGTTGGGGATGGAAATTTCAGGATTTTTGGTGCCAGGATTCAGACACAGCTAGGACATCAGGGTTGGCGGAATGTGCTAAAGCAGTGAATAAAACAAACTTAGGGAGGAGGCTTCTGATGTTAACATGCATGAAACCAAGGCTTACATGGTTACAGAAGTCAACAAATGAGAGCGCCTGGGGAATGGGAGTGGTGCTGGGGGCTGCAGGGCCTGGGTTAACCTCTACATCACCAGAGGAACAGAGGAGGAGTAGGATAAGGGTACGGCTAAAGGCTATAAGAACTGGTCGTCTAGTGTGTTCGGAACAGAGAGTAAAAGGAGCAGATTTCTGGGCGTGGAAGAATAGATTCAAGGCATAATGTACAGACAAAGGTATGGTCGGATTTGAGTACAGTGGAGGTAAACCTAGGCATTGAGTGATGATGAGAGAGGTTTTGTCTCTAGAGGCACCAGTGGGACAAAAGGGCTATCTAAGGCATATTGGTTAGGGCTGGGGGCACTACAGTGAAATAAGACCATAATCCCTAACCAAAACAGCAATAGACAAGGCATATTGACATTAGGGAGAGGCATGTGTAGCCGAGTGATCATAAGGTCCAATGAGTAGCAATAGGTGAGTCAGGGTGCCCATTCAGTAGTCGCTACTACGCTAGGCGAGGTGGAGACACGGCGATTCAGATAGCTAGCGGGCCGAGGCTAGCAGAAGGGCCTTCAGCGACGTCGCAACGGAAGAGCCTGTTGAAACCACCTCGGACGGTTACGTCGGACCTCTTTGGCTAGCCGGGAGATGGGCCTAGCTCGAGGCTAGCTCAAGGCTAACTGGTGCTTCGGGACAGAGACGTTAGCCAGGAGTAGCCACTCGGATAGCAGCTAGCTAGATGCGATGATCCGGTGTAAAAGTTCAGAGCTTGCGGTAGGTATCAGGAGATGTGGTAGAGAAAAAGCAGTCCGATATGCTCTGGGTTGATATCGCGCTGTGCAGACTGGCAGGTATTGACCGAGCTGAGGCTGGCTGGTGTCCGAGTTAACGGTGAAGACCGCTAGCAGTGGCTAACTAGTAGCTAGTTAGCTGGCTAGCTGCTGATGGGTGTTCCGGTTCTAAAGTATAAAAATAGAAGATCCGTACCACATTGGGTGAGGCGGGTTGCAGGAGAGTATTTTCATACTTATTCATTCGTACATGGAAAGTGAGATTAAAATATACACAAGAAGAAAAAAACGAGGAAAATTATATTCACACGGGACAAGACAAAACACACGTCCGACTGCTACGCCATCTTGGATAACTGTCCTCACACCACACTGACTCAATGACTAACTGACTGAGTGAAAGAAGGAGCCCCCAGGTCTTCATTGATAGACTATTCTAATCAGTGTGATAGCTGCTGCTTTCTACACCTTAGGACCAATGACCTAAATAGCATTGTTCCACAGCTATAAAAGTACAGAGAAGAATGGCTGAACTTCAAGTAGCTGTCATGCTAAGGGGAGAGCTTTTGTTATGTTAACACAGTGAGATGAAAATAAATGTATGAAATGTATGCATTCACTACTGTAAGTCGCTCTGGATAAGAGCGTCTGCTAAATGACTAAAATGTTTTTAAAAAAAAATTAAAAAATGAAACCATTACAAACAAAGAGAATAAACACAATTTGAGGAGGCCTTTTTCCTTTTGTCTTACATCTGTACTGTGTCTCACATAAACTAGGCCTACTTGCATAACTTTACATCAAATGTGATGCAGTACTTCATAATACACACCACTTGATCAACTGATCTGACTTTTTCCATACGACCTCTCTTTCACAATACAATCTCTTCAGCAATAGTGCCTCCCTCCATGGCCTCTAACAGGTTAACAATATGCAACAGCGGGGTAATTGTAATATGTGAAAAGCTGAACTTTGGGGTGACTTTCCCTTAAGTGTGATCTGAGAGAGGCTGCTGACTGTTCGAACACGGTGGGGCTCTTCACTATGATAGATACAGTGTGGTGGCCTGATCACCTCTTCACTCATATCCTAACCCTCTTTCTCAAACTCTCCCTCTATCTCTCTCTCTCTTTTCCTCTCTGATCTTGGACTGAATGTGCATGGGGTGTTACATACCGGTATTACATAATCCAATCACTTACATATTATATCTGGAGGAGATTGGAAAGAAGTAGGTTTCACTCAGTATTGAAAAATCTTTATATGGCCTTTTCAGAAATAAATCAACATACCCCTGCAGGGCTTTCTCCCCAAACCAGTCTCCTTTGCCCAGGGCTCGCAGGTACACAGGCATGTCATTGGGCAAATCCTCCCTGGTGACATTAACCTGTCAGAAAAGAGATCAGCAGTCATTCAATGCTTTAATAGAGGGGCCTCATTCTGAAACCCACACGGAAGGGGAAAGACAGCTTAAAATAGCAACCATTCCGATTTAACGGCAGGGAGTTCCATCACAAATCGAGTATATACCCTCAGGAGGATAAGATCACCTCTTAATGACATTGAACTAACCTCTACTGTAATCACCATAGTAGACATTCCTTGGCTAGCCCCACTGACGCCATGCACCTCTGCTATTAATACACGCACCTCTCTTCATAAAATGGAATGGTTGGTCTACGTGATGTTGATGGTGTCCTCCCTCACCTTCCCCTTGCTGATGATGAAGAAGGTGTCCCCTCTGGCTCCTTGTCTGATGATGTACTCCCCGTCCCCGTAGTGCGTCTGTAAGGAGAGGAAGAGAAGTGTCACTCAGCACTGCCCTGAACTGGACGAAGAGGTCTCGCTGAGGACAGGCCTCTGTCAGGCACGCAACGACCATGTTGAATCGTCACCAGTTGCCCCAATGCAGAATAGCAGTTAGGAAAATAGAATCAATGTGTAACACAGACCATGTACTGACAAATGAGACCAAAGAAGACAAGCATGACATCAATATCAGTTGTGATGTTAAAAATGATACATTCTCTTTTTCTGAATGAAACATCCTGCATTTATCAGATTGGGACCGAAACTGAGATATAGGGCTGCTGCTGCTTCGCATCAGACCAGCAGGCAGCAGGGCTCTATGGGAAGTGTTTCCCTTTCAACCAGTGACATGTTTCCAATAATTACCCCCCTCCTGCTCAAATGTGGTCAGATGAAGAAGGAGAGACATTTGAACATCTACTGCTGGGTGATAAGTAAATCAACTAGGAGCCTTTTAATTTCATGTTCTGTTAACATATCATTTATCTTGTCATTCATTCTCCCCCTGACGGCTACTCACTATTGTGTATCACTGAGCAATTCTAAAGGACCAATCAGGGACTACCCTCAGAGTTCCCTTCCTGACATTTCATTGAGTTATTTTAATCGTGCACCATGAAAGTACATCTTTGGAGAACATAAATCTACTATTAGACGTCAAGATATCCCCTCGCCAGCTGCGAGACACTTCATAGAACAGTAGAACATTATATGAATGAATTGCGTTGCGTCTTGATTGAAAAATATATCCACCACTTAAAGGAGCTAACTATGACAACAAATGACTCCAAAGAGAAGCCATGTTGATATATACATTAAATTCTGTATCTCCACACGGTTTGAACGAAGAATAGATTTCACCTCCATCCTATAAACCACATTTAGACTGTTATACAAGAACACTGTCCATATCAGATGTTGCATATCGTTTATGAGTTAGCCCCACATATTTATGATTGGCTTTGTCTGATGTACATTGTGGTGGCTATCTCATGAATTGATGTGATGTATTTAGATGAGCGGACACCTGCGCCGATTGATTTGTGAGTTGGCTTTCGTGCCCGCTCCCCTACCCTATGTTTCTGTATCTCTTCGTGACTAATTTGTATACAGGTAGGCCAGATAAGCCACATCGCTGAATGGCCAATGAGTGATCACCCTGATTAGAAGCACCTGCTACTCAACTGTAGTTCTTTAAAAATGCTGTTTTGAATTAAAGAAATTGTACCTACACACTGAAGAAGGCTGTAAAGGCGAAATGTCTGTGTGCACTATCCCTGACGCAGTAAAAAATAAGTGAAACATTGAATAATGAAGTAAGCTTTATGCAATATATTTTTGAGTGGGAACTCATTACACCTCTTTGTAGGCCGGGGAGGAAGAAAAGCACACAGCAACAGCTCAGGGTCAGGTCCCCCAGGATATAGGACTCCAGACACGGCTTAGCTGCTCTTTTCCACTTGTTCGGTTTTCAGAGTGGCAGGAAGTCAACTGAGCTCCTATATAGGTAGCACTAGATTAACGTGGACTTTGGTGGAAAGTATAATGAAACACAGTAGGGATGATTGTGTTAAAAAAAAGTACATTAGCCATGATAAATAAATAGGTCTGAGGTAAGAGTAGATAATAGCAGGTTTTTATGGATTGGTGGTAGCCAATAACTTTGACTTTTGATGCATCAAGAAGAAAGAGATCAACTGGAGCTCGAAGCCCCCATATTAATTTAAAATGGACAGCAGAACCATTTCAATAAAGATGGAGTGAAGGGAAGGGTCATGAATCGGAAATGAGATTCCTTGGTATAATGGGCAGGCTTATCAAGGGGAAATTATGGCCTGTAGTGTTTTATCACTATGCATAAAATACATTATGTAAATAATAAATAAATTGCATTATTTCCAATCTTTTGTATTCAATGATGATTGACAGGTTGTGGTAACATTCCTTTTTCATTCCTCTTTAGTTTAGCATGTGACCTGTCTGCCACCCATCGATTGGTGATACAGGTGTAGCATCTTAATTTGAGCCAGTTTGCTAAAGCAGGAAAATAATCCCGCAGCAAAAGGAAATGTGAATTATTATGTGGATTGATGGAATTTTTTTGTAGGGATTTCTAAGTGGAAAATGCAAACTTCACAAGCCTTCTTAAACCTGAAATACACTACAAGTGTTACATTTCCTGCAATGCAAGAAAGTTCTCCTGCAACAGTGTGATCAAATGTTGATTCTACATCTGTAGCTGCTTAATTACCCTCACACATCAGATGGAAAACAGTGAACTATTGACATGCTCTGCTCTGCTGTGTATGGGCCAGAACAGAACAGTGTGGGAACGGGGAATGGCCGCCCACTCCCCTAGCTGACCAAGCCCAGATGTCCGGAATTAAAAATAAACCTCTACTCCCAATTCAACTGCTGCCTGCTTAGACACACATCCATAGTATGATTCTGGGGGTTTGATACCACCATGATTCATATCTGCATTGTTAACATTCTTGATACTGTACAGTTTCTTCATACCAGGCACCATGGTACTATGTGTACTGTATGTTTCTCCAGCTCTGGAATGACTGTACAGTAAACGATGTTAAACACCACAGCTCACCAATTTCTTTTTTAGAGTAAAGAGTGTTTATGCTAGTCAGTATTTATTTACCAGTTAGAGTAGGTTGGGAGGATCAGTCATCAGCAGTGACAAAGGTGAACTGTCTTTCAACAGCTCTTTCTAGTTTCTTTCTCTGCTTTAGTATATTTTTAGGCTTGGAAGAAAATGGCAACAGAATTCATTGAAACTGCATGGGAAAAATCCATGAAGACGGAGAAGAACAAAAATCAATAGTTAATTTAAGGGAACATTACTTTTTGGGCTGACCCAGACTTTGTTTTTCTTTCTCCCAAATTGAAATAAACCACCTGTGTCTAGAGCGGTTTCCGCTAAGGAATGGGCATTCCAATGACTAGTAAACTCAGCAAAAAAAGAAACGTCCTCTCGCAGTCAACTGCGTTTATTTTCAGCAACCTTAACATGTGTAAATATTTGTATGAACATAACAAGATTCAACAACTGAGACATAAACTGAACAAGTTGTGTGTTCAGGTGTCCCTGAACAAAGGGGGGGTCAAAAGTAACAGTCAGTATCTGGTGTGGCCACCAGCTGCATTAAGTACTGCAGTGCATCTCCTCCTCATGGACTGCACCAGATTTTCCTGTTCTTGCTGTGAGATGTTATCCCACTCTTCCACCAAGGCACCTGCAAGTTCCCAGACATTTCTGGGGGGAATGGCCCTAGCCCTCACCCTCCGATCCAACAGGTCCCAGACGTGCTCAATGGGATTGTGATCCGGGCTCTTCGCTGGCCATAGCAGAACACTGACATTCCTGTCTCGCAGAAAATCACGCACAGAACGAGCAGTACGACCATCACCCTGGTGAGACAAAACCGTGACTCATCAGAGAAGAGCACTTTTGCCAGTCCTGTCTGGTCCAGCGACGGTGGGTTTGTGCCCATAGGCGACGTTGTTGCCAGTGATGTCTGGTGAGGACCTGCCTTACAACAGGCCTACAAGCCCTCAGTCCAGCCTCTCTCAGCCTATTGCGGACAGTCTGAGCACTGATGCAGGGATTGTGCGTTCCTGGTGTAACTTGGGAAGTTGTTGTTGCCATCCTGTACCTGTCCCGCAGGTGTGATGTTTGGATGTACCGATCCTATGCAGGTGTTGTTACACGTAGTCTGCCACTGCGAGCACGATCCTGGCCACATCTGCAGTCCTCATGGCTCCTTGCAGCATGCCTAATGCACATTCACGCAGATGAGCAGGGACCCTGGGCATCTTTCTTTTGGTGTTTTTCAGAGTCAGTAGAAAAGCCTCTTTAGTGTCCTAAGTTTTCATAACTGTGATCTTAATTGCCTACCGTCTGTAAGCTGTTAGTGTCTTAACGACCGTTCCACAGGTGCATGTTCATTGATTGTTTATGGTTCATTGAACAAGCATGGGAAACAGTGTTTAAACCCTTTACAATGAAGATCTGTGAAGTTATTTGGATTTTTACAAATTATCTTTGAAAGACAGGGTCCTGAAAAAGGCCCATTTCTTTTTTTTACTGAGTTTAGATAGATACTTGTCCCCATACAGTAGCTAAACTACACTGTTCAAAAAAATAAAGGGAACACTTAAACAACACAATGCAACTCCAAGTCAATCACACTTCTGTGAAATCAAACTGTCCACTTAGGAAGCAACACTGATTGACAATAAATTTCACATGATGTTGTGCAAATGGAATAGACAACAGGTGGAAATTATAGGCAATTAGCAAGATACCCCCAATAAAGGAGTGGTTCTGCAGGTGGGGACCACAGACCACTTCTCAGTTCCTATGCTTCCTGGCTGATGTTTTGGTCACTTTTGAATGCTGGCGGTGCTTTCACTCTAGTGGTAGCATGAGACAGAGTCTACAACCCACACAAGTGGCTCAGGTAGTGCAGCTCATCCAGAATGGCACATCAATGCAAGCTGTGGCAAGAAGGTTTGCTGTGTCTGTCAGCGTAGTGTCCAGAGCATGGAGGCGCTACCAGGAGACAGGCCAGTACATCAGGAGATGTGGAGGAGGCCGTAGGAGGGCAACAACCCAGCAGCAGGACCGCTACCTCCACCTTTGTGCAAGGAGGAGCAGGAGAAGCACTGCCAGAGCCCTGCAAAATGACTTCCAGCAGGCCACAAATGTGCATGTGTCTGCTCAAACGGTCAGAAACAGACTCCATGAGGGTGGTATGAGGGCCCGACGTCCACAGGTGGGGGTTGTGCTTACAGCCCAACACCGTGCAGGACGTTTGGCATTTGCCAGAGAACACCAAGATTGGCAAATTCGCCACTGGCGCCCTGTGCTCTTCACAGATGAAAGCAGGTTCACACTGAGCACGTGACAGACGTGACAGAGTCTGGAGATGCCGTGGAGAACGTTCTGCTGCCTGCAACATCCTCCAGCATGACCGGTGTGGCAGTGGGTCAGTCATGGTGTGGGGTGGCATTTCTTTGGGGGTCCGCACAGCCCTCCATGTGCTCTCCAGAGGTAGCCTGACTGCCATTAGGTACCGAGATGAGATCCTCAGACCCCTTGTGAGACCATATGCTGATGCGGTTGGCCCTGGGTTCCTCCTAATACAAGACAATGCTAGACCTCATGCGGCTGGAGTGTGTCAGCAGTTCCTGCAAGAGGAAGGCATTGATGCTATGGACTGGCCCGCCTGTTCCCCAGACCTGAATCCAATTGAGCACATCTGGGACATCATGTCTCGCTCCATCCACCAACGCCACGTTGCACCACAGACTGTCCAGGAGTTGGCGGATGCTTTAGTCCAGGTCTGGGAGGAGATCCCTCAGGAGACCATCCGCCACCTCATCAGGAGCATGCCCAGGCGTTGTAGGGAGGTCATACAGGCACGTGGAGGCCACACACACTACTGAGCCTCATTTTGACTTGTTTTAAGGACATTACATCAAAGTTGGATCAGCCTGTAGTGTGGTTTTCCACTTTAATTTTGAGTGTGACTCCAAATCCAGACCTCCATGGGTTGATAAATTGGATTTCCATTGATTATTTTTGTGTGATTTTGTTGTCAGCACATTCAACTATGTAAAGAAAAAAGTATTTCATAAGATTATTTATTTCATTCAGATCTAGGATGTGTTGTTTAAGTGTTCCCTTTATTTTTTTGAGCAGTATATATAGCATAAATATAAGACTAGTGCAAACTGCTTAAAACATCCTAACGTCTTTTGAATCTCACTTTCAAAGATGAGTTGATAAGTAATTAATGTGTTGAGTTTTAAAAAGTTACAACTTACCAGAAGAATCTCAAGATTTTATTTTCATTATGAATGGTGGCTAAACATCAAACAGTAGTCTTGGAGTGGAGGTAGTGGGTATTTCACATTATGTAATTGGCAAGTCATTAAAAGAGAGGAAAGGCATGGTTGAAGTGCCATGATGAAAAGGTGCCCAGGCACACGCAGAACATTCTGCTCCACAACACTCAATTACTTCTTGACTTTACGTATCTATCACTTTAATTTGACAAGAATCAGTTACTTTCTTACCCTGGGTGCCCCAGTCTCCTTTGATTTGCATATGGAATGAGAAACCAAGACCTACTCTGCTGTTCTGTTACAGCTGATATGGCTGGTGACATAATGAGTTTGTTTCTTTTCCCAGTGTGCTTGAGGAGACTGTCATCCGTTTCAGAGTAACACCAAGGGAGGGTTAACTGTGAATGAACTTGTAGACAGGGTGCTGTCAAAGGCTCTTATTGCGTCTGTCACTTAAACTAAGTGTGAAGTCAAAGTAAGAAAAAAAAACGATGCCGTTTTGTACAAACAAAATGTCTTCTGATCATACTAGCCACTGGCCACACTGTATACCCAGGGGATTCCCCTGTAGTTGTGTTCTAAAGTAGATTCTCCAGTTATCATGCCTTGGTGTTCTGCTCCCACAGGAGTATTTTCCTTATCCCACAATGCAAGGCTCTAGGAGCTTGTTCCATAATCCAGCCTCCATGTCACAAAGAAGCCTCCACATCACATCTTTGGAGGAAAACATCACTACTTGAATGCCTAAGTATTAGTTGCCTGCACGCACGCACACGCAGACACACGCCACAACACTCCTCTGGATGCACATAGATAGGTGTTTGCAGATTTTTTACTGAAATGATGAGTGACAGTAAATAATGAGAAAAATCTCTGAGTCTTCAATGAAATGCCACGCATCACAGATGTTGTTTTAAAGTGGGTTTGCCTGAGGTTCCCGAATGTTCTCATTTGTGACCTTCACCACTGTGTTTCCTCATTTAAATCGAGACAAATACCATCTCTGAGCCTGATGTTCGTACAATGACTGTCTATACTTTCAGGAAACACTGAAGCTAAACACTACTGTAGTTTCGAGGCACAACACAGCACACATCCAGAGAGGATGGTGTTAACACTGAGGTTCAATAAGGAATGATTGATAACTACGCAATTAGCAATATGCCATTTTTACAATCACATTTTCATGTCTCGGCAACTCACCATGACAACAAACAAACTGGGCAAGGAGATTGTCTGCATTGTGTTGTTCCATGCTGAATACCGTTCTTTGATCGTTCTGCAGGTGCATATAGTCTGATTGATTCTAGCGTATTCTGCTGATGTGTCCCCTCTTTAACTAAACGCACCCGCACACACATGCACGCACACATACACACACATTCGCAGTAAGCCAGCAGGCGTGGGTTATCTGCAGAGACCGAGCAGGCAGGATTACTGTAGATGTGCAGAGGAAGGGGGATCAGAGAGGGAGCCTGAGGGGAGAGGTTGGCCTGCCCTGGGCACTTCATGCCTGGGAAGAGCCCCTGCTCCCACTCCTACAGGGTAACCCAACTCCACCACGCTGCATGGCAGCACATTTATCATCAGCCCCCTTTGGAGCTCAATGCACTCAACTGTTTGAACATTCTGGGTTTTCCTCATGTTTTATTTCAGTCAGTCGGAGGGATAGTGTCTTGGTAACCAATAGGGCATTCTGTGTCTGAACATAGAAACAGAATATACATTCTAGTTGTATGCATCTGAAACACCTAGGGAACTATGGAGTGGATTGTATGATTGTGATATGACTGCTCCCCAAATACTGTTTCATCATCTGAAGTATAACTCAGACTTGTGATTGCCCTTTGCATGTAATTCCTTGGTGGTTCTTTAAGGGCTGGGGAAGTCAGGGTGACTCAGAAGCAGCAGTTGGTGCCAATGAAAAATGAGGCCAACACTTGTTCGTAATGGAGCTAATCCTCTATTGATCCAATGCACTAAGATAACCATGACATAATTTATTTGATTCCAGGCTGCATCACATCCGGCTGTGATTGGGAGTCCCATAGGGCGGCGCACAATTAGCCCAGTGTTTGTCTGGGTTTGGCCGGGGTAGGCCGTCATTGTACATAAGAATTTGTTCTTAATTGACTTGCCTAGTTACATAAAAAGTTACTTTTTTATATACAAAAAAAGAAGAAGAAATCCCCCTGTGATTTTTGTGCTAATACTTCATTTGACTTTGATAGAGAAAGCATGCCGGAATTGTATTTATGTGGTTTTCATTACCAAATGTTCTTTGGAAACTTTGGAAACAAGATACAGGAGGTCAAGTCATCCAATTAAAAATGAACATCAGAGAGCTCATTTGCTTGTTCTGAAATTAACAAGCTTAAAAATTGGAGGTGAAAGACTGTAGAGATACATTTTTGCATACCTAATGTAATATGTCTGAGGTGCTCGAGTGGTCCCGAGGACCCCTTACCACAGTTTAGGGAACCAATTGCATGCCAGTAAATAATAAGAGGCTTAGCAATCTGCTCTGAGGATGGGGATTACAACTATAATTGTTCCCTCTTACTCATAGATCTACGGTACGAGGTCATATAGAGTTAACAACCAGAAACTAGACACACTGTTGATAGCAGTCTGATATTCTGATCAGAGCAAGAAAGGTTTTCCTGACCATGTGACCTGACTTGGAATACTGTAAATCTGGGCTCTGGTTATAGTCTAATTTGGATATTTTTCCTGGTCATGTCACGTGGTCTCCTAATTATACACAGATATTATTGCAGTCAGACCAGAGGTTGTCAGGTTGTCAGACCAGAGGTTGTCAGGTTGTCGGGCCAGAGGTTGTCAGACCAGAGGTTAGCGGTTGTCAGAGTGAGTTTTTACCTCAGGTTGTGTCTGGTGAGCTACTGTCTACAGATGAGACCTCAAATCAATTAAAATGGCTCTGTCAGCCCAGGACAGGAGACCTGAAAATCCTTGCCACATTGCAATGACTATAAATTGCAGCTTAGTTACATTTCCAGATAAACCTATTTTAAAGTGTGAATATCCACAGTATAATAATCATTAGGATTTTTCCAGGCCATCCATTCTTCTTTATGTAACGATGTGGTTCATAAAAAAAATGGCTCAATTACACAGTCAATGAAATAGAGGTAAATCATCAGTATCCATTGCCACAAACACCGCTATGTTCAACCAGGACACCTTGGAAACTCACCTCTTCCATAACATCGGCTAGCTTGCTGAGTATTTCTTCTGAAAGGCCTTGGAATGTTGGAACACTGTTGGGGAGAGGGAGCGAGAGTTAGCTATTTGTAGAGTTCAGCCAGAAGGTGAAGCCAACCGTTCATGCTGTCCTCAGCTGGTGAACAGAACTAGGTGCTGTGGTGCTTTATGACTGATAAATATGGTTTATTCACGAGGTTCACATCATCAATACTCTCTCTGTTGTCTATCTCTTTAAGAAATCCTATAGACCAATGTACTAGCAGAGCAGGTATGAAGAATCTATGGAAAAGCCAGCACAGCAGGTTGCATGAAAGAGTTGAATCTTTATGGCTGACTAAAGAGAGGGAAAATAAACCAGCACATAAATTCCACAGGCGTATGTATATAGGCACAGCTGTGTCGGCATACTAATTCTCACACGTGCTTTAACCCTCCCCTAACACCAGCATCATCTGAAGTGGGGAGAAGTTTGTGCAGAATCACCACAGTCGTAAGCCACAGCTCAATGTTCACATGTGGGTGACGTTGGTTTGTTTTTCTTTTCCTCTTTTACAACAGGACAGGGTTTTAGTTTAAGGTTGAGCCTGAGAGCAGCTGCCAATTATACTAAGCCTTCCAGGAAGCTCAAGAAGGCTTTCTTGGCAGATTCAAAGATATTTACATACCTCTGGCATGCTCTCTCCTTAACAAGAGAGACTTCACTCACACACACACGTGGGCGGGCACATGCATGGGCGCACACACACACACACGCACTCACGCACGCACGCAGGCACACACACATGCACGCACAAAAAACAGAACAAACATGCGGGGACGCACACGGGGGCACAAACAAACACACACAATCTGACAGTTTGACAACTTCCGAGTCTCTTCGAAAAATTGTTGCTTGTTACCACGGAAACTATTCCCTCAGAAATGGATGCGTTTGATGAGTTGGATATTTGACATTCTATATTGAAGAGATGCACTGGCAGAAGCTACTTCACAAATATTGTGACACAGAAGGTATCTTTTCTTACAAATTGAGTGCATTTTCAGAGATCACATTACATGAGCCATTAAAAGTCAAACGACTTTATTGAATGTTTGAGACTTCCTCCCCTGAGCACCAGTCGGCTGTAGCTGCCAATGCATGGGGAGAAAGGCATCTTATTTTACCACTAAAAGCAAACTTCACCCAAATCAATTTCCTCTTTCCCTGCATGTGATATCATCGGGTCCAGAACTTCCAGTAAAGGGCACAGCAGGGCCTCTGGCATGAGAGATAGGTGCAACATTCTTCCTCAATTAACTATTTCAGTATGAAGACAGAAGGAAATTCCAGCCCTGGCCACTTACAGGCATTTGAAGTAGTCTGTGTATGAAAATCAATACTTGAGGACGTGTTTGAATTGTGTTGTCTGAGTATTTGTGGTCAAACAGCTGTTGTAGACTTTCCATCTGAATCACTACAGTTGATCACTGGGTGGGAAATCTTCATTCGGTGATGACGATGCCCTTTGTTATTGCTACGGCACGCTAAGACTTGCCTGCTCGGAAAAGGGGGATTTCATCATCTACTGTATTGTGTATGTTTACTAAGAGTAAATATATTGGTCTGAGAGGGACGTCAGCTGTTTGTTGTAGAGCAGAAAACCCATTGGTAAGCCTACTATATATTAAACACAAAAACTATGTTTAAAGTTAAAAGTAGGCAGGTCTGAAGCTGAGAAAGAAAGGAAATGTGAAATCAATATGTAAAGTCTCAGCCAATGGGTTAGCATGGATTAGACTCAGCTGTGTGAACAGAAAGAGGACAGTGATATCAAACATAGTATGATAATGATCAATAAACTGGTGTTTTAACAGTTCCAAGTGGTAACACATAGATTTAGTATAAAAGACCTGAAGTGCACAATCACCTGATGCTCATTTGAACATGCATCCAGCAAGTGTCTCTGTTGAACAGTGCACCCAGACATGAGTGACAGGAAACGGGAAGAGGGGGAAGGTGATTCTGTGACTGTCAGAGACAGTCATTCAAACCTCAGTCCTCGCTCGAATGGCATCTCAGGGGAGGTGGAGGACAGAGAAAGAGAGGGAGAGAAAGAGAGAGAGGGAAAGTGAGAGGGAAAGCGAGAGAGAGAGAGAGAGAGAGAGAGAGAGAGAGAGAGAGGAGCCCACCTCTTTAGAAACTCCATGTATTCGGCATGTTTGATGAGGCCCGTCCTCATCATAATGGTCTGGAAACACTGGCGGTCGATGGCCCATAACTTCACATTAGTGAGGGCTGAGAAAGAGACAGCAAAAAGACGTTAGATAGAGAAAATAACAAGCTTTAAATGTCAGGATGGCATAACTCTCTTGGTTTGCCACACAAACAGTCTCATATAATGACAGAATATCAATAATATCGACAATATTCCATTTGCTCGTTAACATTAAAATGTGAATCTAATTAAAAACCCTGTGCCCTTGTATCACTTTATTACCGAATCTACTATATCTGCTAAACAAGATCATCAGACATACAGTATCCATGGCAACTCCTGTGGCTAAACCCAAGTCCAGCCATTTGGAACCTGGAGCAATAATCAAATCATACCACCGTCACTGATGTCTACCGATGATTACCATTCCCATGTACATTTTCCATGGCTAAGCGTTGTCCAGCGAGTCAACAGGTAGCCTAGCGGTTAAGAGCGTTGGACCTGTAACCGAAAGATCGCAGGTTCGAATCCCTGACCAAATCTGTTGATGTGCCCTTGAGCAAGGCACTTAACCCTAAATTGCCCCTGTAAGTCGCTCTGGATCAGAGCGTCTGCTAAATGACTCAAATGTAAGACGTGGGTATACTCTCAAATCCTCATCATGATTGTGCACAGAGAGATACTAGACACCAACAAAAACTTTGGTTGACTGCTGTGTTAAATTGTATCAGTGAAGCCAAACTGATTTCCCTTAATGGAGCATTATCTATGGTACACAGATTAAGGAGTCTTAGACTGGTTGACGGAGAAGGACTAGAATAGCTGACTATCATTATTCATTTACTCCGGTACAGGGATGGGAATATATAATGGGAAAGTTCAGTGCACTTAGGGGGAATATCCCAAGTCCCCTTGGACCCTTGCAGTGTGACAAGGTCCGTGACAAGACAAGGCATTTGCATGATGCTCCATCAGACTTATCGGATTGTTTCTGGTTCATGTGACTGGTTGCTGGTAGCAAAATCCCCATTAACGTCCAAGTTCATCATTTATCTTTATTAGTTCCATATCTATTACGGCATATCTTGAGTTACAACAAATATGGTCATATTAAAACATTTGAATAAAGCGAGTGAGTAAAAGTCCTGCTTATACGGATTGTGTTAAGAAAAACAGGACAGCCTACTTCACCATTGATTTATGAGTTCTCAGTGCAGTTTGCTTTATATCAAGGCCAGTAATACCACACGGGAGTACTGTATCTTACTATAGATGAGAGCGAGCTGTAGTGTCCTAGTTTAAGAACAGTGTCAGTGATTCCCACCGAGTGAATGTTTCCCTCTCTCCGACTACAGTAGTTTGCATCTCTGTATCAGTTACTTCTAGCTATATTATAATATGCATGCGCTGTAGATTATGTACCTTTATTCATACATTTCTCCATCTCTATGGATCAATTATTGGGTAGGTAGAAGATTACTCACATTATATAAATAAGTCTTATATAAATAACATAATGTATGTTCAGGAAAGCAAAGATCCTGACACTTACTGTATAGGCATTGTGCCTCATAGACACACCATCACAACTACTGACAGACAATTGATTCACTTGTTTATTCCAGTTCGCAGAACGCCCGTGGGCTCCCCTGTTTCGCATGCCTAACACAGTAAAAACCTTATAAAACACAGATGCGATGTAACATCAGCAAAGGTGGGATGCAAGGTGCCAATCTCTGACAGTAGCTTTGAAACTCTCCCAATGAACAAAGAAACGAACCAGTTCCAATGTTGACGTTTCACATTACTCATCAAGGCAATGGAATATGTTGCTTATAATATTAGTGAATAAAATAGAGGGATGACGGCATAAGCAGCTTAGCCCCTGATGATTATCAAATGGCAGGTTTATAAATAGACCAGAGCTACATAAAGACCTCCATAGAAACTAACAACCCCTGGCAGAGACCAACAAATGCCAGCAATTTGGCATAAAATGATTTACCCCACGGTTCGCTCTCATCTGTAATTTCAATTAGATTTTCAGACATTATAGAGCTGGGGAGTTCTGAGGTGCACAACCTGACCCTGACAGTGCCAATTAAAATGTCCAATTAGCACGCACCAAATAGCACAAAGACCCAGCTAACTTATTCAAAAGTATCACAGCGTTATTGAAATAAACCATGCACAAACACACAATCAGCTCATTCAGTGCAAAGTGAAAACCTGACCTTGTGTTAAGACTGGTGTTTCGTCTGCAGGGGAGTTGGCAAATTCAAAGCTCATTTGTCAGGATCAGAACAGAAAGCGTTCTACCTGTCAACAAAGGCACTTGATTAAACTTGACAGAAGAAACCCTGGCATTGTTCTCTGTCAACACCTCTCTCTCTCTCTCTCTCTCTCTCTCTCTCTCTCTCTCTCTCTCTCTCTCTCTCTCTCTCTCTCTCTCTCTCTCTCTCTCTCTCTCTCTCTCTCTGATGAATGGGAGACAGAATTTTAAATATTCAAAGACAAAGGGAACAGGTTGCCTTCTCTTCATCCCTACAAGGTTTCTGTCAGGGACTGATTCACCTCTCCACCTTTCATTCCCAACTCTGCTTCATCCAGCATCCTTTGCAACAGACGCGATGAGGTCACAATTAAATATACTAAAATGTTGCTTTTCTTCCTGGAGTCAGCCTCCACTGCAATTTGTAAAGAATTAAAGAATAGTAAATTCTGCTAAGCAGGAGAGGATTAAAAACAGAAGAAAAAAAAGACCGGAACCAAGGCGTAACAAAAGGTTTGGGCCACATAGAGGTAGACTATTATAATAATTATGGGGGAAAAAATTGCTAATGGATGATAATCACTATGTGCTTTGACTTGAGGTCCTATTCAAACGCTCTTCTCTCCTCACTCTCTGCCCAGCTATTGGAGAACGTGCCTTCATTCTGAGAGGTTATCATTGAACTAACAAAGAACCTCATCAGCAATCAGCGTGTAATTAACTCCACCCGGTTTGTTTGTAGTAGTTGGCAGTTTATTATCCGTACTAAGAAAAATATACAAATACCCAGGCCCCTGACAAACAAAACAAACTTAAGCGAACAAAAAAAATAATGCAAGCACAAACTGTAGCTTTAGTGCCCTCATTTTGAATATGGAAATGAGACAAAATCAAAACAAAATGATAGTCAAAATATAATAGAACTCTTCCAGTACACTTAAGTCAAATACGGGTATTACTAAGACTTGTGGAACGAACAAGAAGGAAATTTAAATTTCAATGAGACATAGAAGCAACAACTAAAATTGGGACTTTGGCAGGAGTAGCTGTCTGCATGATAGGGGTCAAACACCGTCCACTGCTGAGGTCCATCTCACTGCAGCTCCCTGTCCCGGGTCACCAGTGTCAGGCCCGGGATAAGGAGCTAGGGGAGATCCACTGCCCATGTGGCCCAAGCATTGTCCTCTAAACCCCTGACTTGGCATGTGAACCTTGTTTTTGTCCCTTGGTGTCAGAGAGGAATGGTGGAGAGGAGGAGGGGCAGAGCAGGGTCAATGACTCTCATCTGGATGTGATGGGCTGCTCTCAGAACTCTCAGAAGAACTCTCAGAACAGCAGACGCTCCATAGAGGAATGTTTGGAAACTCTCACAATCTTACATGCAGAGTCCTGTCCTGGGAAGACTGCTTCTGAGAGGGGGAAAGCTCTTCTCACAAACAGTAATAAGGGGAAGGGATGTGTGAATGTGATGATAGAAGTGCTGGCCAGGAGATATGGCCTTCCAAACAGCCCCAGTGGAGGGTAGGTTATTGAACCACTGCATGTCTCTCTGGCTGGTCCACTATAAACATAGGGACCAGAAACATTCCATAGACTAACCTTTTAGCTGCAATAAAGTTGTATTATTGGGAATAGTTTAAGAATGTAAAAAATAATCTGTGTATGCTCATCAAATGAATGACAGACATTACATAACACAATCTAACAACCTAACCAGCTGTAATTAATATTCAGCCAATTCCTCAAGGAGAGAATGATGATTGACATTGCCTTGTGTTGGTAATAACAAAAGCCTTGTGCATGTTTCCATGTTTTACCTTCAAATCTCCATACGTCTCTACAACAATCTCCCAGATGATGGGTAAAGATACTGATTATGCGTGAGCAGGGTGGGTGTTTCCGTGTTTTCAGACAGTGGAAGGTTTCCACTCTGGAAGTAATTACAACTGTCTCGTTACATTTTTCTGCTATGATAAACACGCTCTCTACCATAATAATACTGTTGGCTAAGAGCGAGCACGAAGTAAATGTGCATACATCTATTATCATCTGTACCGATCCAGTTCATGAATATTCTACAGTGGTGATTATAAAAACTGAGGTAATCTTGCAGAAAAATGAAAAAAATGACAGCAACACCCAACTTTTGATGTTGGCAATTTCTGACATTTTACCTTTTTTGGAAGTCTAGGGAACTACAATGTTTACCCAGATAAGCACCACATTCTCATAGAAACCTGGTAGCGCCAGCATACTTAAAAACGTACGCAATCTTAAATGATGTTTCCAGTATACCTCATTATGTATCATCTCCATACCCATATGCTACATGCTGGAAGAGAGTAGCAGACAGTGCTACAACACTAAATTATTCAACTGACTTAACATTAAAGCACCTCATTTCAGACCAGATGTCTAAAAGTCGGAGTACAAACCACAGCAAACCTAGCGACAGAGAGAAGAAGAGAAAGACAGAGAGTGATCAGTCAAGTTAAATCAGGGCACATCCCTCTATTGATCGTTCCTCTTGTAATGTTATTCTTGGCTGAATACAACAAATTACTGCAGGACCCCTGGCAGTCAGATAGCCAATTTGTCATCCTTATTAAATAGGACGTCAATTAAACTGTGAGCATTTAGCTACCTGGACTTTTCTATTAGCAGTTTCTATTAGCTGGCCAACATTTGTGAAAACAAGTAGCTCAAACTTCAGGTTTAACAATCAAGCATTCTTAATGAAATGGGACTTAAACAATTAAAGCCTATGAGCAGGAAAGAGATGTGACGTACAGTACTAGTCATAAGTTTGGACACTCTTCTCATTCAAGGGTTTTTCTTTATTTTACTATTGCTACGTTGTAGAATAATAGTGAAGACATCAACACTATGAAATAACACATATGGAATCATGTAGTAACCAAAAAAAGGGTTAAACAAATCAAAATATATGTTATATTTGAGATTCTTCAAAGTAGCCACCCTTTGCCTTAATGACAGCTTTGCACACTCTTGGCATTATCTCAACCAGCTTCATGAGGTAGTCACCTGGAATGCATTTCAATTAACAGGTGTGCATTGTTAAAATGAATTTGTGGAATTTCTTTCCTTCTTAATGCGTTTGAGCCAGTTGCGTTGTGACAAGGTAGGGGTGGAATACAGAAGATAGCCCTATTTGGTAAAAGACCAAGTCCATATTATAGCAAGAACAGCTCAAATAAGCAAAGAGAAATGACAGTCCATCATTACTTTAAGACATGAAGGTCAGTCAACGCGGTAAATTTCAAGAACTTGTGAAGTTTCTTCAAGTGCAGTCACAAAAACCATCAAGCGTTATGATGAAACTGGCTCTCATGAGGACTTCCACAGGAAAGGAAGACCTAGAGTTACCTCTGTTGCAGAGAATAAGTTCATTAGAGTTAACTGCACCTCAGATTGCAGCCCAAATAAATGCTTCACAGAGTTCAAGTAACATACACATCTCAACATCAACTGTTCAGAGGAGACTGTGTGAATCAGGCCTTCATGGTCAAATTGCTGCAAAGAAACCACTATTAAAGGACACCAATAAGAAGAAGAGACTTGCTTGGGCCAAGAAACACGAGCAATGGACATTAGACCGGTGGAAATCTGTCCTTTGGTCTGATGAGTCCAGATTTGAGACTTTTGGATCCAACCGCCGTGTCTTTGTGAGACGCAGAGTAGGTGAACGGATGATCTCTGCATGTGTGGTTCCCACCGTGAAGCATGGAGGAGGAGGTGTGATGGTGTGGGGGTGCTTTGCTGGTGACACTGTATGTGATTTATTTAGAATTCAAGGCATACTTAACCAACATTGCTACCACAGCATTCTGCAGCGATACACCATCCCATCTGGTTTGCGTTTAGTGGGACTATCATTTGTTTTTCAACAGGACAATAACCCAACACACCTTCAGGCTGTGTAAGTGCTGTTTGACAAAGAAGGAGAGTGATGGAGTGCTGCATCAGATGACCTGGCCTCCACAATCACCCAACCTTAAACCAATTGAGATGGTTTGGGATGAGTTGGAACGCAGAGTGAAAAAGCATTGCAGGTGAAGCTGGTTGAGAGAATGCCAAGAGTGTGCAAGGTGTCATCAAGGCAGCTACTTTGAAATATATTTGGACAGTTTTTTGGTTACTACATGTATTATTTCATAGTTTCGATGTCTTCACTATTATTCTACAATGTAGAAAATAGTTTTACATTTTTTTTTTTTTATGAATGAGTAGGTGAGTCCAAACTTTTAGCTGGTACTGTAATTGATACACTAAGTCAAGAACACACCTTTGACCTTTTACCTATGGTTTAAGAGCTACAGATAACATTCTCACAGTCTAGGGATTAATACACGAGCAAAGGCGGGTATAATCTCCGGTCCCGGTAGGCCGTCATAAATAAGAATTTGTTCTTAACTGACTTGCCTAGTTAAATAAAGGTTACATTAAAAAAATAAAATACATAAAATAAAATACATACATGAAGGGACAGGGATATGCATCTGCCAGTCAGAGAGGAATGTCAAGGTGAGAGTCACAGCGACAACTCCACGCTGACATCTGGAGCAGTTTGTTTACTGTCACTGAGGGACCACGGGCACGACAACCTGGGATGTCTGTCCGTCTGTCCCGGTAGATAGGGTCTCTTACTGTCACTCAGTGTCACACCTCACAGTGCTCTCGAATTTAATGGTCATGTTTAGTTAATGGTGCTGCTTAGAATATCCATAAGCCACAGCATAAACACGGACGGAAGAACACATGCACGTGCACACAGACTACACACAGACTACACACAGACAGATAAACAGACACAGATTGAAATTCTTGGAGAAGCTTGTGATGGGCTTACCTTAAAGGAAAATTCCTCCCAAATGTTTTGGTATTTGTTTCATTAGTCCAATGTTGATATAGTCCCAAAATATTTTGAGCAGAGTTGCTGTGATTTGATTTGAGTTGCACCCACTTTTGCCCTGAGAAAAGCCTTCAATTTGTCGTGGCATGGACTCTACAATGTGTGAAAAGCATTCCACAGGGATGCTGGCCCATGTTGACTCCAATGCTTCCCACAGTTGTGCCAAGTTGGCTGGATGTCCTTTGGGTGGTGGACCATTCTTGATACACAAGGGAAAATGTTGAGCTTGAAAAACCCAGTTCTTATCATTCTCAAACCGGTGCGCCTGGCACATACCCTGTTCTAAGGCACTTCAATCTTTTGTCTTACCCTCTGAATGGCACTCGTACACAATTCATGTCTCAATTGTATCAAGGTTTAAGAATCCTTCTTTAATCTGTCTCCTCCCCTTCATACACTGATTGAAGTGGATTTAAAAGTGACATCAATAAGGGATCATATCTTTCACCTGGTCAGTCTATTTCATGGAAAAAGCAGGTGTTCCTAATATTGTACACACCTTTCAGAATAAAAAGATACAGCTGTATTTCTGTATTTTTAAAGGTATATATCTTGACAACTTGATTGCTGGACATGCAAAACATTTAGGGACTATATCAACAATGGACTACTGAAACAAATGGCAAAATATAGTTTTGGGGAGGAGTTTTCCTTTATCTCAATAGGAAAAGTTGACCTTAATAAACAAAAGTTTGATTTCTTTCTTTATAAAGGGAGCTCATCCAATCATCACCGTGCACTGAGAGTGAACCTCACTGTGGCGAAATGTAACGAGCTTCACAATAAGCCTCAACATACACATCAGAGAGAGTAGATGTCAATTTAGTCCAACCGTCATATCAGATCAATATGTCCTCAAATAATCATTTTCACAGAGCCGAGGAATATTATAGAAACATCTCAAAACGGCTGCTTCATTCCATTCACTTTCTAATGAATGCTATTTTTCAATTAAAAAGAGAAAACCAGACCAAAGCTATCACTTTGAGAGCAGACGGTGCAGAACAGAGAGAGAGGGAGAGAACTGGGGACTATTTTCAATTCAGAGGGAATTACTCTTCCCCAAAGACAGATTGTGCTTCTGTGGGTGACGTGCTCGTCGTCTCTGAACACAAGCAAACAGGTGACACAGCAGAAGACTTCTTTCACACAAAATGACTTTCCTTCAAAACCAAAGACATTAAACAAACATTATCTCATACGAGCATGTGGAGGGAGGTGACACTTTATGTCCTGTGGTGAAACAGAAAAACAAAGAAGTGGAAACATAGAAATGTGGAGTATAGACTGGAGAACATACTATACTATCTATGGAACTCCTGCCTAAAAGGACTTTGTAAAGGAGTTTGTAAAGGAATTTCAAAATGTGTCAAATGAAGAGGTGTTAATGAAAAGGATAGTGTACACATTTGTTTTTAAGGACAACCATGGCCCTATATCCTGTACTGAACATCACCCATTTCCTTGCTTTCGAAGAAGTCATTGAAAAGCTCTGGGAAAATGTCTTGTGACAGGTGTGACGATAAGATGGAGCTTTTCATCAAATGATCATTGGTCAGGGTTGACGTCTCTTGAAAAGGTCAATGACGAGTAGGTAAAGGTAAGGTGCTTATATGAAAGAAACATGCACAATGCTAAGTACTAAGCAACAAAATCCCCTTACATAAAATGGCTTTTTCACAAATTCCTTACCTTCCCTCAGGCCTGTATGCCCTATATTCTATAAGCAAAGTCAAACATGGCCTCTTAACTGAGTCCCGTTCTCTTAATTCCTTAAAAAGACATCTAATCTGCGTAGGCCACCCACATACCACTGGCAAATCACTTGGCAGCAACATCAGAAGCTAGCCTTGGCTAGAAAGGAGGCCATGCTTCTATGCCAGCAGTGTGTAGTGTATATTATACTGTGGTGTGCAGCAATGGAGTAAAGTTCAGAACGTTACTCAAGAGGTGAGGTGACTGACGTTATTAATAATCCAACTAGCATACTGCGAATGCACAGTACTTTAGAGCACATTTTCAATCCTGTCACATACTTCTTACTTTTTCACACCTATTCTCTCAGTCTCTCTCAATTTGTCTCTCTCTCTCTCGAGCTCTGTCTTTCCTCTCAATGTGTTCTGTCTCCAACACGCACATGTGAGCGAGTGAGTGCACACGCGCACGACTTGCGACTCCAACCCCAATTAGGGACTGTCAGTCTTCTCAGACAGAGGCATCGGCTCGCTTCCCATATGTGACTCCCCACAGTACGGAAGATGCTGCAGCCTGGATATTTTCAGGCCCAGGCATTCCTGGATAGGAACTCATTGAATTGTGAAGGCATCAAGTGATGAGCGCTGCCTGACAACTCTCTGTTCTAACTGTGAGAAAACTATAATCAGACTGGAGTTATTCTAACCAATCCCATGTGGTCACTCTACCCCTGGCAGGCTAGGATCCAATGGCTTCTCGTGGTTAGAGAAAGGAATCATTCATAGAAATAATGTTTTTAATAAGGGAGAAATGCCTTAATACCCACAGGTGACGACACTTCCACAGGAGATAACACTTCCTGAGATGTTTTATTTAAAGTTACAGGCACCGAAATATTCAAATCATTTCTGATATTTCTAAGGTTAAAAAAACATGCACTACCTGATTAGGGGTTATGTCTTTGTGGACTGTTATGACTGCATGTATCCACTGAATTGCTGGAATAAGGAGGTCTGAACTAAAGTATAGTCATTCTGCCACAGATAAGGAGCTGACATAAACTTAACACAACATTCCTCAGCCGACAGAGTACACTGTAAAAAATGCTGGGTTGTTTGGTTGACCCAACTGCTGGGTTGCAGGCGTTGGGTCACTTAGTTGGGTTGTTTTCTTTAAAAAACGGCTGAGTTAATGATGCTGGTTTATTGAGATGTGACAGAACGGGTTCGATCAGAAGACTGGAGGTGTGGTTTTGTAGGGGCGTGTCTTTCAGATAGTTCTTTTTAGCCAGCCATGAGAGTAAATGTCATTCCTGTTCATCTGTTCTGTTGTATAGCTATCACATGTTAAGGTCAAACATTGACATTTGTGTAGCTTCTATTAAGCTTACAGAAGTGTATGAGTTCCATAAAAGCCTATGTAAATCCATTGTGGGATACAATAAGATGGTATTCCTTATTATAATATGTAATTAATAATCGTAGTATTGTAGAAGAATGTGTAAAATACAACAAAAACATAAGGAAACTTTGAATTTGCAGTATGTAAACTTAACACGATAAACAGGAATGATATTTATTCCTCGCGGGAGGCCAACAAGATATATCTTTTAAAAAACGAACACTAATTAAACACACCTCCTTGAAAATAACTAGAGGATGACATTAAAAAAGACCCAGCTGCTAGGTCCATCCAGCATGAGAGTAAAAAATATGCAACTGATGATTAAATTAAGCAATGTTTGGATAATCCCAACATGTTGGGTTATTCACACTGGCTGGGTCAAAACACACAGAGTACAGACCATTCTGTCAGAAGGACTGTAGCAGAAGAACAGTATTGCCATAGATATTTTCCTTTTTTTATTGCTGTTCATTAAGAGGATCAAAAGGACTCTGTAACCAGGTAACCCCTTCAACAATCCAAGGAAATGAAAGCTATAAACCCTCTGCATGTTAAAAAGAAATTTCCATCTGATTTCATCACTCACAGCTCTTCTAAAATCACACATTCATGACAACATATTCACCTCTATCCCCCGCCCACACTAACCTGGCTTAAATGAACACTTGAAAGGGTTCCTCCCCAGAGGGGGAATAGTTAATAACACATATTCACACATCCATCCATATATCACCCATCCCCCCCCCACGCGACACAAGCATCCAAGCTGTCAAGAGACACAGCCTAACCACGAACCTCGCCTTTCTTTGGCACCTGTGGCCTGAAGAGTCAGCCTGAAATAACTAACAATCACTGTTCATCCATCAGCTGGGGTTTGGGCCTGTTGTTATCTGTTGTTGAAAAAAACCTGAGGGGGTCTGTGACTGTGTGTGTAATGCCTGTGGCTAAGGGGCCATCTCAGCAGAGGTGTGTGTTTGACAGTGTGTAATGCAGAATCTGTGACTGTGTTACTCCTAAGCCTGAGGCTAAAGGGCCATCTGTGTGTGCTGGAAGTCAGTGTGTGCTCCATCTCGTGCTTGGCAACCCTTTCATCCCGAACGAACACACCATGTGTGCTCTGGAGTCTTCCTGAGGATCTCCATGGCAACTAATTGAAATGGTTCAGCACACCTCAAAAATCACAAGAAAAAGGATTTCATAATGTGCTAAAATGATTTCTGTGTTTAGAAACAGATAAGAATAGTATTCCTGCAACATTATTTTGTTGAAATATAATTTGATCTCTGAGAAATTAAGCTAATCGATTGCACCCAAATTGGCAATTTTATTGTGTAGGGGCAATAGTCACGTTTCCATTGAACTGGCGACATATTTTCATGTGAATATTCTAAAATCCGCACAAAGAAAATATGCACATTTTCCCACCAGTGTGTTTCCACCAAACTAAGTTGTTGCAGATAAAAATCATTGCGTGATGACGTAGTGCACACAAAATGTACTATTTCATTGAGGTTTTAATGTACCAAATAAAAACCTAAAGTTCAATGTGTTTTCATCGCATTTTCAACTCTACCGATAGTTTTGTCACAAAAATGTTGCGTTAAATAGCAAATGTGTCCATAAACTGCTTACAGGGAAAGGAAACCATGTAATTCTGTAATTTGGGTGAACTATCCCTTTTTTTTTTAAATCCCCTAACAGCAGGAACAGCCCCATCTAGTGGTCAGAACCTGGTAATATCAGCATGTAGGATGGGACCTAAACCTAACAACTTCAATGACTAATTTCTCTGAAGAAGGACAAAAAAAAGCATCACCAAATTCACTGAGAATACATTACATAGGATGAAGAAACAATACTGGGAGCCGCAGCGCCATACTACTTGTCAGATATAGAGAACTGATACTGTATACTCGTTGTGGCTTTTGACAATTTCGTTGGATTCCTCAGGTCTTAAAGTTTGGTCCAAATCGGATGTATTTAATATTTTTATGGAATATTATATGAATCCCATCAATTAAAATAGCCAATTTGGGTGCAATCAATTAGCTTGATTTCTCAGAGATCAAATTATATTCCAACACAATAATGTTGCAGTAATTCTAATGTTATCTGTTTCTAACTACAGAAACAATTTCAGAACAATCTGAGATGGTGGGTGTCATGGCTTGCTGAAATGACATGGAATGACCCGACTGGGGAAAAAACAAGGAATTCACTCCACTGAGGGTAAATATTACATTATCTCATTAAGAGCACTTAACAGATAAACATAGTCATGTAGCTAAAAGGATCGGTGTTGCGAGGAAAGAGGCAAAAGGGGGGAGTGAGTTCAACAGGGAGATACAGCGATGCAAAGGAAATCCTTGTCTAATCTGAGCCTTGAGGGTGTACTAGCTAATGTACTATCCTTGAGGGTGTACTAGCTAATGTACTATCCTTGAGGGTGTACTAGCTAATGTACTATCCTTGAGGGTGTACTAGCTAATGTACTAGCATTGAGGGTGTACTAGCTAATGTACTATCCTTGAGGGTGTACTAGCTAATGTACTAGCCTTGAGCATTCACAATGATGCGGTACACTGTATGAAGCAAAAGCCAGTTGGATGGATACATGAACAGTAACATTTTCAACAGCTGTAAAGTGCAAACATGTTCAACCTTCTTACACCTGGAGAGAAAGTAACCTAACAGAAGGAGGGAGAGTAAAACAAATGGAAATTTAAGCCCAGATGTTACTTCTGACCTCTGATGCAGGCAGTATCCACTGAGCACAGACATCAATTCAACGTCTATTCGACAACGTTGGTTAAACGTAATTTAATTGAAATGAGGTAGAAACAACATTGATTCAACTAGTGGCCGTGTCCGAATACCCACATACTATTTAGCACGCACCCTATGCAGCATGCCACAGCTGCAACTCAGTCGCCGCTCCTGATTGGCTGAGTAGGTGGGGAGGGGTCGAGTGCAGGTGGATTTATTCAAATTCAACAGACATGCATCGCATTAATCAGCCTGATAATAGCTCATTTCCAATTTAATTAATTTTTCTAAACTCTGAATAGAATAAGAATTGAGTTATATGCCTAAGGCTGGTTATAGTCAGACTATCACATTCAACCTATACCGTAGTAGACCATATAGCCCATCTATCCTATTTAAAAAATACTGAAGACAGAAACAAGATATTTCAACATATTTATTAGTCAAATCAAAGTGCTGTAGCATATATACAGTACCAGTCTATTTTCTGTATACCACCCCTACCTTGTCACAACACAACTGATTGGCTCAAATGCATTAAGAAGGAAAGAAATTCCACAAATTAACTTTTAACAAGGCACACCTGTTAATTGAAATGCATTCCAGGTGACTACCTCATGAAGCTGGTTGAGAGAATGCCAAGAGTGTGCAAAGCTGTCATCAAGGCAAAGGGTGGCTACTTTGAAGAATCTCAAATATAAAATATATTTGGATTTGTTTAACACTTTTTTGGTTACTACATGATTCCATGTGTTATTTCATAGTTTTGATGTATTCACTATTATTCTATAATGTATAAAATAGTAAAAATAAAGGAAAACCCTTGAAATAGTAGGTGTGTCCAAACTTTTGACTGGTACTGTACATGAAATAAAGAACACACACAAAAACTTTTCAAATGTTCCAATCAAAAGGATATTGCACAGAAAAACCTGGAAAGTCGGATGCATCGGATATTCAGAACCGCTGGACAGCAACATTATAAACTATAGCACTGATAATTGGGAACGAGATCAGAAGGACTGCTAAAGCTTGATACATAAATTCAATAATTAAATAGGTAGCCTAGCATAGCTAATTGATCAGCTGTTGTCAAAGCCTAAATGCTTTCCGGGCATTTAAAGTACACTTGATTTTCAAAATGTTGGAGATTATTAAACTTTCTTTTTTCGCATACTGAAACAGCCTACCATTTAAGACGCAAGTACGGGTATTCGGACACAGCCAGTGGGTAGTATGTGCTGAAGAGGTCCCTAGTGTGGGCTAAACCAGTCATGTGCGATTTAACCACATATATCTTTCACTGGACAATAAAAAGCCTTTACCATGACCATCACGTCATGCCCTCATGTGGTTGCCACCTGAGAGGCCATAGATTGTCATTTCACAATCTACATGTTCTTAGACATTGATCAATCTTTTCTTAAGTCTCTACTGCTGAGAACCTCTAAATGTCCATTCTGCGTCACCACACTGTTTTATGCAGGTTTTACGGGGGCATCAAAGAAATCAAGCAGCTAATGTGACTTGATGGTCATTACGTATTCAAGCAGCTAGAGGTCAGAAACAGGTTAGGTGGATGTCTCCAACGTCTTTACCAGTCATAACCGCCATCGATAAGAGACATTACTGTGCAGCCGTATTCATCGACCTGGCCAAGACTTTCGACTCTGTCAATCACCGCATTCTTATCGGCTGACTAAACAGCCTTGATTTCTCAAATGAATGCCTCGCCTGGTTCACCAACTACTTCTCTGATAGAGTTCAGTGTGTCAAATCGGAGGGCCTGTTGTCTGGACCTCTGGCAGTCTCTATGGGGGTGCCACAGGGTTCAATTCAAGGGGCGACTCGCTTCTCTGTATGATGTTGCTCTTGGTGCTGGTGATTCTCTGATCCACCTCTACGCAGATGACACCATTCTGTATACTTCTGGCCCTTCTTTGGACACTGTGTTAATTAACAACCCACCAGACGAGCTTCAATGCCATACAACTCTCCTTCCGTGGGCTCCAACTGCTCTTAAATGCAAGTAAAACTAAATGCATGCTCTTCAACCGATCGCTGACTGCACCTGCCCGCCCGTCCAGCATCACTACTCTGGACGGTTCTGACTTAGAATATGTGGACAACTACAAATACGTAGGTGTCTGGTTAGACTGTAAACTCTCCTTCCAGACTCACATTAAGCATCTCCAACCCAAAATTAAATCTAGAATCGGCTTCCTATTTTGCAACAAAGCTTCCTTCACTTATGCTGCCAAACATACCCTCGTAAAACTGGCCATCCTACCAATCCTCGACTTCGGCGATGTCATTTACAAAATAGCCTCCAACACTCTACTCAACAAATTGGATGCAGTCTATCACAGTGCCATCCGTTTTGTCACCAAAGCCCCATATACTACCCACCATTGCGACCTGTACGCTCCTGTTGGCTGGCCCTCGCTTCATACTCGTCGCTAAGCCCACTGGCTCCAGGTCATCTACAAGTCTCTGCTAGGTAAAGCCTCGCCTTATCTCAGCTCACTGGTCACCATAGTAGCACCCACCCGTAGCACGTGCTCCAGCAGGTATATCTCACTTGTCACCCCCAAAGCCAATTCCTCCTTTGGCCGCCTCTACTTCCAGTTCTCTGCTGCCAATGACTGGAACAAACTGCAAAAATCACTAAAGCTGGAGACTTATATCTCCCTCACTAGCTTTAAGCACCAGCTGTCAGAGCAGCTCACAGATCACTGCACCTGTACATAGCCAATCTGTAAATAGCCCATCCAACTACCTCATCCCCATAGTGTATTTATTTATTTATCTTGCTCCTTTGCACCCCAGTATCTCTACTTGCACATTCATCTTCTGCACATCATTCACTCCAGTGTTTAATTGGTATATTGTAATTACTTCGTCACCATGGCCTATTTATTGCCTTACTTCACTTATTTTACCTCATTTGCACACACTGTATATAGACTTTTTCTACTGTATTATTGACTGTATGTTTGTTTATTCCATGTGTAACTCTGTGTTGCTGTATGTGTCGAACTGCTTTGCTTTATTCTTGGCCAGGTCGCAGTTGTAAATGAGAACTTGTTCTCAACTAGCCTACCTGGTTAAATAAAGGTGAAATATATATATATTTTTAAAACATGGGGGAAAGTGTTGCTCTGCATCTAAATAATGTAACTTAAAGAGGGAAAAACAAACTATACACAAGCATGCACACACTCACATCCACACACTCATTCAAGCACACCAGAATGGATTTCAGACAGTCCATCTGTTTGTAATTTTTTTATCAACAGTCTAATTTGCCACACTTTTCCAAGTTTGTGACATCTGAGAAGATCAGTCAACAGATAATGGTACATTTTCTGTGTTGCACCACCATGGCATTCTCACGTCAAACTGCTGAAATAGTTTGGCACATTCATGAATATTATTTTCTCTTCCTTTTGACTCATCCACAACATCAGGTTTCTACATTTAACATTTCTCTGGCTGCAGAAAGATGAACATTTCTATAACAGAATCAGATTAGTACAGCTTCCCTTAGTTCCTCGCTCGGATGACCTCGCTGGGAACCTTAAGCTAAAAAATGGCGTACTATATAGGGAATAGGGTACCATTTGGGACGTAACCTCAGCACAGCAGAGCACAGGAGAGAAAAATAGGCCTGCGGGGTAAGGTCATGATATTTCACACAATGAACTTTCCAGCTGTGTTTTTGCTACATCAATATCAATAATGTATCACGGTGCTGAATAGTCACTGTTATACTGTAATCCTCCAAACTTATGTAAACTATTGTGCAAAGGAAATAGCACATTTATAAGTAATGGGATATGGGTGTTACAATGAGTTAGCCTATCCATCATCAAAAGGGAAATATTCATGGCCTTATACATACAATTTCCATCCAAATTTGGTGGATGGCAAAGATCAAATGGTGCGTCTCCTATACGAATCAAATAATACATTTCCTGGAGACTATTACTCATTTTGGACAAACATTACTGGAAGTAGGTTACACTCTACTTGTGGGATGAGGGGAGGGGAGGACTGACTGTAGAATGGAAGTCATATATGCCCTACTTCTTGTTTCTCCTCTGTATGCCTGCCTGCTGTCATAATATAATGGAGATCTCCACAGTATGATAAGTTACCTGCTAACGGGTTCATTTGTATAATTTGAATTCCTGACTAAATGGACATTCTTTCTTATACACTGAACAAAAGTATAAACTCAACATGCAACAATTTCAAAGATTTTACTGAGTTAATGTTCAAATAAGGAAATCAGTCAATTGAAATAAATAAATTAGGCCATAATCTATGGATTGCACATAACTGGGAATACAGATACACATCTGTTGGTCACAGATACCTTAAAAAAAAGGTAGCGACGTGGATCAGAACACCAGTCAGTATCTGTTGTGACCACAATTTGCTTTATGCAGCATGACAGCATGACATGACATCTCCTTCACATAGAGGATCAGGCTGTGGAATGTTGTCCCACTTCTCTTCAATGACTGTGCAAAGTTTCTGGATATTGGCGGGAACTTGAACATGCTGTCATACCCATCAATGCAGAGCATCCCAAACATGCTCAATGGGTGACATGTCTGGTGAGTATGCAGGCCATGAAAGAACTAGGACATATTCAGCTTCCTGGAACTGTGTACAGATCCTCGCGACATGGGGCCGTGCATTATCATGCTGGAACATGAGGTGATGGCAGCTGATGAATGGCACGACAATGGGCCTCAAGATTTCGTCACGGTATCTCTATGCATTCAAACCTTGAGGTATTGTGTTATGTGACAAATTCCACATTTTAGTGGCCTTTTATTGTCCCCAGCGCAAGGTGTACATGTGTAATGATCATGCTGTTTAATCAGCTTCTTGATATGCCACACCTGTCAGGTGGATGGATTATCTTTGTAAAGGAGAAATGCTCACTAACAGAGATGTAAACAAATGTGTACCCAAAATTCTTGATAAATAAGCTATTTGTGCGTATGGAACATTTCTAGGATCTTTTATTTCAGCTCATTAAACATGGGACCAACACTTTAAATGTTGCATTTAGATTTTTTTCAGTATACATAGGCTTCAGTATAATGAATGAGGCAGCAATCAGTCACTGGAAAGCCGACATCTGGAAGCAGAATAAAAACACATTAACTCCAAAGAATTACAATCCTCCCTGACTGCAGCTACTGGTGGTTTGATTTGTTTGACTTCTTTAGTACGTAATTAAATTGCCCCAGGCAGTAAAAAAAAACATGCCACAGAAAATCAGTATATTTATTTTAGAGCAACAGAACTATATACTGTAGTATAGTCAGCTTCCATTGTTTGGTTGTGTCTGAGGAATGCTGGGAACATTTCCTGTTCGAAGAATAAGGAATATCTCTTATGTTTCCTGTCAGAGTCTTGGTGCCCCCAGACAGACCAATAGAGCTTCCCGGTTGGCCAGCAATCCCATGTCTCTTAAGGGCCTTGAAAACAGCTCTTCAGACGTCACCACAGCCCATTTAAAGATGCAGGTGGTCCAGGAGAGGAACAGCAGTGAGGCAGAAACTAGTGAGTCAATTCTCAGAGTACACTTCTGTGGGTATTTACAAAGGCTATTACCAGCCTCATGTGAAATCCTACTAACGCTTCACTTTCCCCATTTACGTCACACTTCATTGAGTTACCCCAGTGGGTGACATTCCACTCACAGATAATTCATTTAGGTTTGTTTCTTTATCAAATAATGTTCCATTTTGGCCTGCTGCTATACATACAGAGGATGTCATCACTCACTATATTGTCTTGGGGGACAAAGGGTGTGATGTGTGATGTGACAATCCAGTATGTGCTGCGGCAGGGAAGGGGCAATGGTCTGTTAAAGTATTGGAGTATTGGTAAGGAGGAAACGGTATGAAGAGCAATCTGTTTTGGAAAGTTCACGGTGCGTTCATGCAGACCAGGCAGGTTATTACAGCTATGTCCTGCAGATATTACTCAGCAAGAGACGAGAATGCTTTTAGAGCTCTTCAATGAGAAATGTCACTTTTGGGCACAGAGGGCTTTTAAGTGATTTTTTTTGGGGAAAATCTTCCAACTTTAGATACCATTGCAGTTCTATTTGTTATAAGACTTCTGTTTCTTACTTTGTGGAACTAACACAGTCATATCATTTGACTGGGTCCTGGCAGCATATGGCCAATATGTAATTTGTGTAAATAAAATAGTCAACCAAAAACAGATGTTATGACTCAGTCTTACAGATGTTGTCCTGTAGCTCCGGACGCACCATGTACAGTGTTCACTCTTGAATTCCTATAGGATTTTGAGCCGCAAATATTGACACCACCTGACACTCCCCTTTGAAGTGTCGTCACCAGAGCAAGCAGATCATTTTCACAACATCAATCAAAAAAGACCATCCGGCACCATCTCTTCCAAAAAAGTTCCTGGGCCCATATTCATAAAGCACCTCAGAGTAGAAGCGCTGATCAGTTTGGCGTTTTAGATCGTAATGAGTAACATTACATGGACAGCAGGGACCTTATCCTAGATAAGCACTCTTACTAGGTGTCACTATGGTGGAAAACGCAAAGAAAAATGGATGCAAAGAACTATAGACTCAGCAGTATAGGTGAGTGTCTGTTTACATTACGGAATGCTGCGGTCAACCTAAGACAAGGCAGTGGCGTATAAACAGTGTTAGTTAATAACTTTAAAATAGGCCAAATTACACATTGTTAACATCTGACTCTAGAGTGATCTGTTCTTGCAGTTTGTAGTCTATGACATTTCAGATTTAAATATGATCATTTTAACAAAGTAGTTTCAATGTAGTGAACTACTTTTTCAAAGTACATTTAGTTAAGTGAACAATATTATTCTTAAGGGTAGTTTTTACTGTAGTTTAACTTCTTCCAGTGTGAAGTAATTGGTAGCTTGGTAAATTATATTTTCAGAGTAGCTTCCCCAACACTACCTGTAACCTTGGAGACAGGAAATTCCTCCTGAATGAGAGGGTAGCTGGTAGCTCCATCTATACCAATTAGCCAAAAATGTGTCAGGTCAATGTTTTCCTTTAGAAGGGGAAACCATGTTAAAGTGCTATCTGTCTGTCAGGGGAGGGTAAAGGGGTCCTCTTTGTATGCTCCATATAACACTGTATCATTTCACATGGGCCTGGCCTGGCCGGTTGAGGTGACATGTGGGGCTCTGGTTTGTGTGAGTTTAGTCTGACAGGAGGGAAGGAGGGAAGAGGGAGAGAGGGGGAAGAGAAAGTGAGAGACAGAGACAGAGAGAGGGAGAGACAGCAAGAGAGAGAGGGAGACCGCAAGAGTGAGAGAGAGACAGCGGGAGAGAGGTCGAGAGAGAGACAGTGAGAGAAAGAGAGACAGCGAGAGAGAGAGAGAGAGAGAGGGGGGGCGAGTGAAAGAGAGAGGGGGCGAGAGAAAGAGAGGCGGCGAGAGAAAGAGAGAGGGGGAGAGCGAGATCTCTGTATAAAGCCTGTTAAATTGAATTGAGAGAGACAGCGAGAGAGAGAAAGAGAGACGGCAAGAGAGAGAGGGTGAGAGGGAGAGAGGAGACCTCCTCTTTAGAAAGTACATATATTTGGCATGTTTGATGAGGCCAGAGAGAGGGAGGAGAGAGAGGTATATTTATATTTAGCACAGCAGTCAGTCTTTTGACTTGTGGCTACAGCATGGTGAGGGCTACATTTGTTTTGAAGAGATCTCAGGCATGAAAACACATGTATTTATATTTTCCTTCTTTCTTCTTCTTTATAAGCAGAACAACTTAATACACTACCCTAAAATGTCTATCTTCTTGTATTGATGGACTCCAGCTGTTAGAGAGTGTCAGTCTCTACAGAGAGGAGTGGAGTGACTGAATGGTGCTTTAGTAGAGAGTGGCATGCAGACTCGCCCGCACTACCTGGTCTCATTCAATTTAACCATGTCGCGCTGGCCCCTTTTAGCTTTGGCCATTCATTGTGTTCATTAGATTCAATCAGATTCTTTGAAGCTTTTTATTATTTGTTGTATTTATGTAACAAGCATGAGTTTGGAAGGTTAACACGATTAAATATTAAGGCATTAAACCTCTCACTTAAAACCTCCAACATATTGATGGCAATTATATCTAAATCCAAACAGGTTTTCGAGCAGGTAGTGCTGAGCGATTAATGCTTATTGAGGTTGGTTCGGGTTTGGTCCAATTACTGAAAAAATTATCACGGGTTTTTGATTTCGATCATTTAAAAAAAATATTAAATGCATTATGAAATAATGGCATTACAATGATTAGAGAGCTTTTTAATAGAAATTCCAAAAGTAAAAAATGGTGAAGTTTTATTACTTAGTTTTATTTGATTACTTTACTATTTTAATTCCTTTAAAGTGCTCTTATCATCTCTGCTCAGCCAATAGCAGTCAGCCAGCCAGACCATCTAAGTTTATCTATATGCTGCAGAGCTGTCTGACAGAATCCTTTTACTAGTTCTTCAAAGTACATAAGGCTTTCACGAACTGTCTCTGTCCCTCTTGACGTGCTGTGTACATTCCTCTCTCATGTGGTCTATGCAGTCTGTGTGTGTATGCATCTAACCCAGGGTTTCCCAAACTGGGTCCTCGGGGGCCCCAAAGGGTACACGTTTTGTTTTTTTCCCTAGCACTATACAGCTGATTCAAATGATCAGCTAATCATCAAGCTTTGATAATTTGAATCAGCTGTATAGTGTTAGGACAAAAAACAAAACGTTCACCCCTTTGGGTACCGAGGACCGAGTTTGGGAAACGTGGATCTAACCGAACCTAGCAGGCTGTCCAGAGATCTGTATCTATCTGACCCTAAAAAAACTGGATTATGGTCATTGTAGTTTAT